>NC_139512.1:127060243-128260243 GCF_947247035.1 Vipera ursinii
AACCGTATTGGAAGAATATCTGAAGATTTGCAAGAAATATCATTTGCTTGCAAGCAAGAACTGGCAGGATCATAAAAAAGACAGTGTAATTGAAAATCAAGAAACTAATAAGTTCCGGAACTTTAGATTTCAAACAAACAAGCATCTGCCCTAATACACCCCAGAATTTTCTATAAGAAAGACAAAAATGTCTGGAGAGTTGAGGTTGCAGTACCTGGAGCCAGCAGAAGAGAAGAGAAAGAACTAGATTACAAAATACAAAGATCTGCAAATAGAAATAGAACTATGGAAAAAGAAAACAAAGGTAGCACCAATAGTAATAGGTGCCTTGGGTCCCAAAAAAACTGGAGCACCACTTGAACACCACTGGCATTGACAAATTCACCATCAGTCAATTGCAAAGGGCAGCTTTACTTGGAACAACTTACATCCTGCAACAGTATCTTCAACACGATCAAAGAACATCTGCCTATATCGGTCCTTTGGAAGGACTCAATAGGTGGATAAAAATGCCAAATCAAGTCTGAACATCTGGCTGACTGTGTAACAAACCACAATAATAATACAATAATACATGACCTATACCTTGAACTTCATAGATTTATTATCAGGAAGATTTATACATACATTGTCACAGCAGGCGTCAGGACCTAACCCACTTTGGCTGATCTCAGAAAAGTTAAGCAGGAATGGATCTAATTGCTGCTTGAAGAGGAGAACACCAGGAGATCCCGGATCTGTAGATTACACTGGGTAATTGAAAAAACTTGTCTTGAGAGAGGCAGTAGCACAACTATTTCTATATTGCTGACAGAAAAATAAAACAGAGAAACCCATGTAATGACCAGGAGTTGAACCTGACTTTAGGGAGACACCCTTGATCCTAATGGCTATTAATAAAAAGTTGCCTATTTTTCATTTACTTGATATGAAGGTGAGGCTCCCATTGGCTTTTCTTCTTACCATCTTCCAGTGTCCTTGAATCACCTTTCCATCATAAATGGACTCCGGATGCCTTGATAATCCACTGTAGTTTTACATCTTAGTACAGTATTCCATACAAGTATCCTGGGCATTCAGTTTTTCTTGGCTTCTGTTCATCATCCACTTGTCTTTCTTGGATTTAACCTAGTTTTAAGAGAAAGAGAGAGAAAAAGAAAAAAAGAAAGACAAGGGACCAAAGCACAGCCAATGAATGAGGCAATAACAATTCTCTCATTTCTTTGGAGAGAATGCAAAACACTTTTAATTGCAAAGAGAATCTTTCTTTCTTTCTTTCTTTCTTTCTTTCTTTCTTTCTTTCTTTCTTTCTTTCTTTCTTTCTTTTTTCCTTCCTCCCTCCCTTCCTCCCTTCCTTCCTTCCTTCCTTCCTTCCTTCCTTCCTTCCTTCCTTCCTTCCTTCCTTCTCTTTCTCTCTCTTCTCTTTTTCTCTTCATTTTTTTATCTGTGGGAATAAAAAAAGAGACAAATCAGCTTAGTTTTTGTTGTCACAGAAAGTCCTGATTAAATTAGTTTACTATTACTAGAATAGGGGGAGAGTGGGGCAGGGAATTGATATTTGTTCCTCAAATTATTTCAGATTTGCTGCCAATATTATGTTTGGCCATAATGTAAACAGGATGTTATTTGCTTCCAATTTTGTCTACTACTATAATCAGGTGTGAAGCATCCTATTTCTACTTTTAGGCTTTTATGAATTGCCTTCCATGTATTATTTACAGTATTAAAATTGCTTGTTAGGGCAATGGTGCTGGAAGGTGGGATAATATCTAATATTGTTCAGAGGATAGTTATTTATTTTTTTCCTTTCTTACATTCTTTTTTACTGCATTAACTTAGAAAAATATGCAGACAGTCTTCTGTTATCCAGAATTAGGAAATGCTTAAGGTTCCCAGAGGTGCCAATCACTCTGCAGCAATAATTTGAAGGAGGTTCTTCATTATACCTGATTTAATATACATTTACAGATTTGCAGCGACATGATAAATCAATTAGGGGCATTAGTAGGAAAAATGGTTCATAATCTTAATCAAGGCCAAGTCATCTTTGATTATTCAGCCATTAATAATAATCCTGCTCTTAATAGTAGCCTGGAAGCAAAGAAATGAAAAAAACCCCAGTAATTTGTTGAGCTGCTAATACAAATGGATCAATTTATGATTTGTTCAGATTATCATCTTAACATATTGAAAGCCACATTTTCATGCTTTCAGGACCGATCTACATCTTTGGGTCACTCCCTATTCCTTGATTTCAGGAATGGCTGTTGTTATTCTCAGTGCAATACAGATATATCCTACACCTTTTGTCTTCAAGCTTTGAATCAAAGCAGCTGTTTTTCAACTTTTTTTAAAATAAATTTCATTAAAGAAAAATTTTCATAAGGTAAAAAATACAGAAGATAAAGAAATAAGGAAAATAAAGCAAAATATTGAATAGAGAAAGAAAATAAGAAAAAGAAAGAAAAGAGAAGGAAAGAAAAAAGATTATAAAGAAGTGGTTTCTGTTCATCTTAACAGTGGCTATAAATGCATTTATATTTTGCCCTCTTTCTCACATTCATAATTTCCTTCTTTCCATAATCTACCCTTTGTAATCATCCACCATTTCCCAACTCTTGAATTTATAGAGGATAGTCTCCAGTTCTTCATTTTATTCTCATAGCAGCCTCAGCTCTGATTGGCCGCAGTGCCTGGTGAGCCCCTGCCTCCTCCAATGGCTGCTCATGATGTAAATAGCATTAGTGGCTAATTCACCTATGTAGCACCTCTATTTCATGAGCTAAACAGGCTGCCAGTAAATTTCTGGGTGCAATTCAAGGTGCCGGTTATCATCTATAAACATCCTAATGGCCCAGGGGCTTTATTATTATTATTATTATTATTATTATTATTATTATTATTATTATTATTATTATTATTATTATTCCTGTCTCTATATACTTCTGCTCATTCTAGAGGATCTGCTAGGTGGGAATATAGGTCTTCTTTTTACCATCTAATGCAGGGGTCTGCAACCTTGACAACTTTAAGACTTGTGGACTTCAGCTCTCAGAATTACTCAGCCAGCATAGCTGCCTGAGGAATTCCGGGAGCTGAAGTCCACAAGTCTTAAAGTTGATCCCTGATCTAATGGAGCCAGGAAGTGTCATCCACGTGCTCTTTGAACAGGCCCCCTCCTGCCCTGCCTTGCTGGCTTTTGTATGACATTAAAGACCTGGCTCTTTTCTCAAGCAAAGGGCCTGGGTGTGAGGTGATCTTACTCTGACACAGTGTTGGCTTGCTTTCTCCAGTTTTTCCTCTGTCCCATGAAATGTTGCTTTTATTTATGGTGTTCATTTTATCAACTACTAGTTGCCTTAAATCACTTGTTGAATGGGTAATTAAATAAATAACTCTTTCTATTATACACCTTTCTGTCATTTTGAAGCCATTATTCCACTCAAGAGTGGTGACACTGCCCGTCTACATGCAAAATGGGCCTAAACCCTACTTAGCTTTTCAAGATTTTATTTTGCCTTTAATTACTCACATACTTGCTAGATAAAAATATTGGGGGGGGGAATCCACTTGTTTCCTGCTTTCAAAGCAAATTGTAAAGATATGATTTTATTCTACAGATTAGCCTACTTGACTAAATATATTTTAAAAGAAACTATGATAAATAAGTTGTAGAATATACAGATGAGGACATGTTGTATGGGCAAACTGCTGTCCCTTGACAAAAATCCTGCAACATTTGTAAACAACAGATTTTAAAAGCTGAATTTGGATGTGGGTGGGTTCCTCCTCTGTTGTCTTCACTATCTCTGGAAATCCAAGAGACTAGGAATTAATGATTGGCAGAAAACAATGATAGAGACAATAGAAATGCAAATCTGGTTCCAATGCCTTATGAGGAATTAGGGAGTAGAAATAGTTATGGGGTGCAAATGCTATGAAACAATTATCTTCTCTTGCACCAGTCCCTGCTTTGCATAGTAGGTATGGCTGCTACTACAATAAAGCTAATGTAGGGAGGCACTTGGTACTTCCCTCAGTGAAGTCATTGGTATGCAAGGCTATAAGTGCCCACCTGATTTTCTAAAATAGATCATTGCTAAACAAAAGTGCACAGAACTGATGGGGATTTCAGCCTTCTTTCCCATCTGTTTCCTTCCAGAAATTCAATCCCCATGATCTGGATAAAGAAGATCATTACAACTACTTGGTATCCTTCAAGTTGAGAACATCAAGCACCCTGAAGTCATGAAGAAGTGAAGTGAATACATCATGAGAGTGAAGAAGCTCCTCTTTTTTGTATAAATTTTATTAGTTTTTATAGGATTCGGATGAGGTGGGGTCGGGATTAGGGTTGGGATTTGGGTTAGGGTTAGGGTTATGATTGTGGATGGGGTTTCAAATAACATTCTCAATATTTAGCAAACAGCATAATGTCTGGGTTCATGTGTTTAACAAAAATAATAGATAATAGTTTATTGTCATAAACAGTATGTTAATTAATCACTCGATAATCTTCTTGCTAATATATATTCAAAGTTACATATCACATTCCTTTCTCGCTAACTCGTTTTTCTAGCCATTGATAGAAATTATCCCATGTTCTAAAATACAGAGTCTTCTTTCTCTTTTATCTTTAAAGTCAATCTATCCATTTCTGCACATTCTAAAGTTTTCTTAATTAATACTTTAGTTGGTAAATTTTCAAAAAAAAAAGAGTGAAGAAGGTCTTAAAATCTGAACTCAATGGCAGGAATACCATAAAGACAATTAAAACCAATTAGAATAATTGATTGAACTCAAGTAGAACTAAAAATCTTGAATAGGAAGACTAGAATTATGAATCATGTACTTCAGCCATGCAGCAACATTGACAGATTCTACTTGCCAAGGAAAATTGGTGGACATGGAATATTCCAAGTACACCAGCCATTTGAAGAAGAAAAAAGGGCATTGGAAGAAAATCAGCAAGCGAAGAAGATGGATGAAAGCTAGCACACCATGAGGACTGACTGAATACTGAAGAGATCAAATTGGCCTACAAGAAAGACCAAATAAAGAATAGAAAAGAGACATGGCAAGGCATGGCCAGCGCATTAAAAAAAACCGTAGCAGGCAAAGCAGATAATAACAAGAGTTGGCAATGGCTAAGATCAGGAAAGTTGAAGAAAGAAACATCTGCCTGTTCCAGGTCCTTAGAAAAGACTTCATTGGTGGACAAAAATGCCAAATCCAACCTAAACATCTGGTTGATTATGCAGTTAAGTATAACACACTCCATTGCAGTGGTGGGATTCAGCCAGTTCACACCACTTCAGCAGTACCGGTAGCTAATGTTTTGTTGCCCAGGCCCAGAATAGACTTCCAGAAGCAGTTGTTCACATATTTGAATGCCACCACTGCTCCATTGCCACAAGGGTCACATTTAAAGAAGTTCTTTAATACTGTGACCTTGGTAGGAAAGTGATGGGCAGTTATATGTCACTGAGAATAGAACTTAGCGGACAGGCTGAAGGGGGCTAGAATATTCTGTAATAAAAAAACTAAGAAAAGTAAAAAAATATCTTCCAAAATTCACCTAAAAGCACATTTGGCAGTACTGTATGCTTCCACAAGATTTCATAGTAGACAAAGACAAAATACCAAGCATAACACACTATCTTTCCCTGGTTAAAAAAAATCTACAAATAAACAACAATAAAAGCAACTGGGAAAAATCTTTTTTAAGTTCACTTCAGAGAAAAGCACATGTCAACAAACAGAACCGGTTAATGAACCAAAAATGGTTCTTTAGCAATTTAGATTGATTACTTAATTAATGGAACTTGTGTAGAAACTCTGCATGTTTTGAGATTTTGTTAGTAAGAATATAGATGACTATGAATTTGTTATCACTAAAAAGAATAGAATAAAATCTCCTTTGGTTGATTTTAATTCTTGATGACTTCAAGCGGTCTTTTCCTTCCTTCTTTCCTTCCTTCCTTCCTTCCTTCCTTCCTTCCTTCCTTCCTTCCTTCCTTCCTTCCTTTCTTTCCTTTTTTAAATCTAAGTACTGGTAAAGCCAATTCTGCTTAATTTCTGAGCCTAAACAAGATCAGCCAGGTGCTGCCACCTGCTGAAACCCGAAAACAAAATGAAACAAATTGATAAAATTGATAAAATTTTGCAAAGCAGGGGGAAATACATATATTGAAGGAATGATCAAGTGTGTTGGGATTCCCTTCAAATTGATGTTAGAAAATTCTTCCTTCCTAAAGCAGCAGTTTTAATAGTAAGCTAGCTGGGCTTCCCTTAATTGGATATTTTCAAACAGAGCAAGGTAGCTCAACTGTTTGTTTTTCTTCCATTTATTTGTGTCCAATACTGAAAGACTGCTTGGACAAGTCTCTGCAATTTTCTTGGCAAGACTTTGCTATTGCCTCCTGTCCTAGGGCTGACAGAAAGTGACTGGCCCAAAGTCACCCAGCTGACTTTGTTCCTAAGACATAACTAGAACTCATGGTCTCACAGTTTGTAGCCTAATGCTATGACCACTGCTGAGGAATTTGGATTCTTACACTAAATACAAGCTTTGGACTCAGATGCCTAAATGGCCTTTTAAATTCAGTTCTATAATTGGGAGATTCTCGAATACTTTCAAACAACTGCCAGACTGGTTCACCATCTCTATCTATGAGTCCAAGAGAGATAAAAATTAACCAAGTGATTAAATATAAAACTAGATTTGATTGCTTGATTTACTGAGTTAGTGGTTCCTCTTCCAGGTAACTCAGTTGTCTTAAAAATTGGCACATATGCACACATGGAGCAATTTGCATTCTCTTTACTATGAGTAATCTTTCCAAAGTGACCTCTTACTCACATGCTCACTAGTAGTTGTATGTTGCTATGTCTTAAGTGGTCTAAACATGTAATACTGTATGATTGGAGCAATAAGTGACTAAAGCAATGTGAATCAAAGAAGATGAAAAAGTTTCCTAACCTTTAGTAAATTTTTGACAAGCTGAAGAGAACTGCAGCAGCAGAGCATACTGTCAAACAATTAAAGTTTGCAAAGAATTATTTGCTTAATCAAAGTTGCTTTTTAGAGAATGAAGACCGAACAAGCCAAACCTTATTATCAACAAGAAATGTGGATCAAAACCTCTTTGATGCCTAACTATTAGGTAACATGTAACTAGAATTGCTAATTAGTTCTGTGACCTGACTGACCTTTACTATTGCAATATTAGTTAGTATTGACTACAAAAATCTTAATAATGATTAAGTAAATCCATGTAAAATATAGATGATGTGAAATGAATGAACAAATATTCTGCTAACTAATTGTCATCTGTTTTTGTGCAGTCCAGATCTGATGTTCTAATCCAATACTTTACAACAGGGGTCCCCAACCCCTGATCCGTGGACTAGTACTGGGCTGCAGCATGCCAGCAACTGGTCCACACAAATAAGTAAAGCCCCATCTGCGAGATGCAGGCACCACACAAAACCACGCCCCCTCTGGTTCGCAGAAAAACATCTCTCCATGTAACCTGTCCCTGGTGCCAAAAAGGTTGGGGACCTCTGCTCTACAACTCTAAGAGATGAAGTAACATTCGTGTTGTACTGTTTGTTTTGTTTTTGGTTTGATCCAGTGACATTGCTATTGCAATATTCCTTGGGCTATAAAATATAAACTCCAGAATTTCTATTTAAAGTATGTTTTCTTTAAGGCCAATGAGAGATTCAGAAATGAGAAGGTGCTATTACTTTATTTATCAGAAAATGTAAGAGTGACTTATTCGATAAGCAGATTACAGGTGGGGAGAAGGCAGAAGCCTGTAAGATTTACGTGGGAGGATAAGCAATGACATTTGACCACAGGTATAAGGATTAAAGAAAATGTTACACTCAAGGAGACATTCCAAGAGAGAAGGTAGGGAATTCAAACAGCCCAAGGTAATCACGCATCTTCCAAATATTTTCTGCACGTACTTTACAGAACATTTTGATGAGTGAAGATAGGGAGAGATTCAATTCTTAGCTCTGGAGTAATGGAAATTTTGAAGCTTTCAGATTTCTGGGCATGTCTTTTCATGTGACATGACTTTACACATACGACGTACACACAGAGTGGGGAGACTGGCTTTGGAGAGATGTGATATATGAGAAGCCGGGTCTTTTCTATCCCCACCTCCTGCAAACGACTCAATAAATTCTGCTTTTATGCAGGAGCAAAATGTGGTTTGTTATGGGGGGGGGAAAATCCCTTCTGAGATTGTTCTAAATCTAAAACATGAAAGAAATCCTATGACATATTCCCTTTCCTGAACCTATGGATTTGGAAATAGCCATGAAATCCTACCTCTTAGGCGATCTTGACTTCTATGATGGAAAAAGGCAGGCACAGATTAAATAAATATATGCGGAAACTGTTGAATTTTCTAGTGGTTGCTGTTTCTTCAATTCTTCTTATGGCTTTAAGTAGGTGCCTTGCCATCTTACATTGCTATTCCTAGCTTCTAATCTACAGTCAACAGATCAAGGCATGCTTTAACCCAGGCATCTTAATTTAGATGACATCCCAGTCTGCCTTTGCAAATAAAATTTAACATGAACTGTGTGTAATGACTGGTCACTGATTTTTTTTGGGGGGGTTAAATAATGTAAAATGTGTGTTGTCTTTGAATCTTACATGTCAAATGCAATGTCAAAATATCAAAAATGAGTACTATATAAAGGCATGGATGTGTGCGACCATTGCATCCACTTAATTTGGGCAAAGTGCACGAGCTTTTCTGCTTCATTGGCCTCAACCACATATCTGAGGTCTTTGTTCTCCTTGAACATCAACACTATATAGAATGAAATAATATAAGATGTGTGATTGGTACTGTAACTCTTAACAAGATTTGCAAGCCTAATGAGTGCAGTGTTGCCAATGATTACATAAATAATTGTATAGTAACCAGGAACTACACATTTTGGCATAAAAGTGTATAATTAGATGAATTATGTGAACACGCTGCTTACTGGACTCACCTGATCTCTTGTTTTTTTAAAAAAACATCCCTACCACTGCCCATTTTGCACTATGAAATTGAAACGGATGTATGGCAATTGCTGTCTACAGCTTGACCATTACACAAACACTTCAAGTCAGTTGAATTCTGCATTTCCATGATATAAATTGAATAGCTAAGATCCATCTAAATTACATCTGGACTTTTCTGACTTATTCATACCTGATCAGCTTCTAGCTTTGGTAGTTCAGTCAAGGCAACAATAGGCCTCTAAACATGTTCATTTCTCAATAAATACCTTACATCACCTTAGGCTAGCATGTATGTACAGTATTTGTTTACATCTTGCCTTAGCCATCCTTATCTCAAATATTCTGCTTCCCTGGTGTTTTTAGGTTTCCCTTGACTGTGGTCTGGGGTCACTCCAAAGCAACAACTTGTTTACGTAGTCTTTGACGTCACCGAGTGAAGTGAAGACTGAAAAGTCAGGTCATGGTTCATGGTGGAATTGTGTAAGCTGCCACATGCCAAGAATATCTCAGATGCAGGATAATCTACTAATAACTCTCACCAAGATACTTTCTAAAGATAATATTCTAGTGCAGACTTTCTCAATCTGATGTCCTCTAAATTAGTTGGATGTCAAATTTCATATACCAAATCCAGCAAAGCCAAAGATTTATGAGATTTTGCCTAGTTGGCAAAATCTGTTTGCAATCATATATATTGCTTTGAGTATCATAAGTATTAAACTGAAACATCAGTACTGGCTAGCTAGCTAGGTACTGTAGATAGATAGATAGATAGATAGATAGATAGATAGATAGATAGATAGATAGATAGATAGATAGATAGATGATGGATGGATGGATGGATGGATGGATGGATGGATGGATGGATATGGGTATGGATATGGATAGAGATGATAGAGATAGAGATAGAGATCTTACAAATGTACATGACTGATCGCGAGGGGAAACATGATAGTCATCATCCAAAGTATTCAAAGGGCTCTAGATGATGAGATAGAATTGACCTAAGAAGAAACTGAGTATAAATTACATGAACATCAAGAAAACTTTCCTAATGATAAGAACTGTTAAACAATATAGCAGACTGCTTCAAAGGTAGAATTGTTTGAACAAAGATTGGACAGCTGTTTATCAAAATGTTGTAGCTGGGGATTTCTGCATTGGCAAGGGTTGGATTAGATCAACTTCAAACCCCTTCTTTGATTTTAAATATTCATCCATCCACCCTACCCTGGTAGTTTTTGGCAGCCATAGTTGGTTACCTACATTTCAAGCAGCTGCCTTAGTACTTAGTAGTACCACTTAGTACTTAGAGTCCTAGCTTTAGAATTATTTCAAAGAATAGAGAAGAGTGTAATGCTATTGTATTTATTTATGTATGGATTTCAGTTCTCTCTCTCTCTCTCTCTCTCTCTCTCTCTCTCTCTCTCTCTCTCTCTCTCTGTGTGTGTGTGTGTGTGTGTGTGTGTGTGTGTGTGTGTGTATGAATGTCCTCTCTTTTACTGCACAATTATCAACTTCCCTTGCTTTTCAGTTTCCATCCCACCCTAAGGGAAAACTTCTTCCATGTGGCTTTCTCCCTAGCAGTATTGCTATTAATGAAAAAGGAGATTCAGGAGATCCTGTTCATTTGCCTGTAAAAAAAAAACCTTTGTAGGATTTTCAAGGCAAAACTATATGCATGTAACTGTATTGATGTGCAGAAATGGGTACAATTAGATTCTGCTTGTGCTGCTGACAAGGGCGATGGTTAACGTGTTGCAGTCAGTGATGAGTAGACACAATGGTGTTACAAAAGAGTTTAGAAGAGAAGGCAGCCTCTGCCATGGAGATATCCCAGGCAAGTGTGAATTGGTTCCCACACTGTCTTAAGGTCTTCTCATCAAATAGGCCTTCCATGACAATGAAAGCAAGATCTATATTAATTGCAGTATTCAAAAAGATTGCTCATCTGGTAGGTAAGTAGGTAGATACTGTAGATAGGAAGGTAGGTAGGGATGGATAGATAGATGATAGATAGACAGATAGATAGATAGATAGATAGATAGATAGATAGATAGATAGATAGATAGATAGATAGATAGATATTTTGATTTTGAAGGAGTTAAAATAAAATTTACATCCTCAATTTGTAAGGGATTTTATTTACCATAGCCGCCTGGTAATTTTAAAAGCCACCATCCATTTATTTGAGAACCAACTTCTTTGATTCAAAATCAGATAGTGGCCCATGTTGGCAGATTCAGCACACTACTCAACTTTAGATAGAGGTATAATTTAGTTCTTCTTCACTTTCTGCCATTAGAGTGGTATCATCTGCATATCTTAGGTTGTTGATGTTTCTTCCGGCAATCTTAATTCCAACTTTTGATTCATCTAGCCCTGCCTTTCTCATGATGTGCTCTGCATATAAGTTAAATAGGCAAGGCGACAGTATACAGCCTTGCCGGACTCCTTTCCCAATTTTGAACCAATCAGTGGTTCCGTGTCCAGTTCTCACTGTTGCTTCTTGGCCCGCATATAGATTTCTCAAGAGACAAATAAGATGGTCTGGTATGCCCATCTCTTTAAGGACTTGCCACAGTTTGTTATGATCCACACAATCAAAGGCTTTAGCATAGTCAATGAAGCAGAAGTAGAAGAGGCAGAGGAACTAGAGATCAAATTGCTAACATACGCTGGATCATGGAGAAAGCTAGAGAGTTCCAGAAAAACATCTACTTCTGCTTCATTGACTATGCTAAAGCCTTTGATTGTGTGGATCATAACAAACTGTGGCAAGTCCTTAAAGAGATGGGCATACCAGACCATCTTATTTGTCTCTTGAGAAATCTATATGCGGGCCAAGAAGCAACAGTGAGAACTGGACACGGAACCACTGATTGGTTCAAAATTGGGAAAGGAGTCCGGCAAGGCTGTATACTGTCGCCTTGCCTATTTAACTTATATGCAGAGCACATCATGAGAAAGGCAGGGCTAGATGAATCAAAAGTTGGAATTAAGATTGCCGGAAGAAACATCAACAACCTAAGATATGCAGATGATACCACTCTAATGGCAGAAAGTGAAGAAGAACTAAAGAGCCTGGTGTTGCGGGTGAAGAAGGAGAGTGCAAAACTTGGGTTGAAACTAAACATTAAGAAAACCAAGATCATGGCATCTGGCCCTCTCAATTCCTGGCAAATAGATGGGGAAGAAATGGAGGTAGTGACAGATTTTATTTTCCTTGGCTCCAAGATCACTGCAGATGGGGACTGTAGCCAAGAAATTAAAAGACGCTTGCTCCTTGGGAGGAAAGCCATGGCAAATCTAGACAGCACACTAAAAAGCAGAGACATCACCCTGTCAACAAAAATCCGTATAGTCAAGGCTATGGTCTTCCCAGTTGCAATGTATGGCAGTGAAAGCTGGACCATAAGAAAGGCTGAGCGCCAAAGAATTGAAGCCTTTGAACTATGGTGCTGGAGAAGACTCCTGCGAGTTCCTTGGACTGCAAGGCGATCAAACCGGTCAGTCCTAGAGGAGATCAACCCTGACTGCTCTTTAGAAGGCCAGATCCTGAAGCTAAAACTCAAATACTTTGGCCACCTAATGAGAAGGAAGGACTCACTGGAGAAGAGCCTAATGCTGGGAAAGATTGAGGGCAATAGAAGAAGGGGACGACAGAGAATGAGGTGGCTGGATGGAGTCACTGAAGCAGTAGGCGTGAGCTTAGATGGACTCCAGAAGATGGTAGAGGACAGGAAGGCCTGGAGGAACATTGTCCATAGGGTCGCGATGGGTCGGACACGACTTCGCAACTAACAACAACAACAACATAATTATTTAAGGTTAATAGCAACTATAGACCAACAGTATAAATATTGACCAGAGAGGGGAGAAGAGAGATAGAGAGAAAGCGAGCGAGAGAAATGGCAAAATAGGATAACTTACACCCCAAATACATATAGTCCTCAACCTATGACCACAAATTAACCTGAAATTTCAGGTTGCTAAATGGGACATTTGTTAAGTGAATTTTGCCCCGTTTTATGACTTTTGTTGCCACAGTTGTTAAGTGAATCACTGCAGTTTTTAAATTGATAACATGGCTGTTAAGTGAATCTGAATTCCCCATTGACTTTGCTTGCCAGAAGTTTGCAAAAGGGGATCACATCAGTGGTGGGAATCAGCCGGTTCGCACCACTTCAGCAGAACCAGTAGCTAATTTTTTTGTTGCCCAGGCCCAGAATGGATGTCCAGAAGTGACATCCACACAGAGAACCAGTTGTTCGCATATCTGAATCCCACCACTGGATCACATGAACCTAGGACACTGGAACCGTCATAAGTATGAGTCAGTTGCCAGGCATCTGAATTTTGATCACAGGACCATGGGAATGCTGTAATGGTTGCATGCGTGAAAAATGGTCATAAGTCACTTTTTTGCCCTGATGTTGTAACTTTGAACGGTCATTAAATGAACTGTTATAAGTCAAGGACTACCTGTATTATGTTGCTGGGATAAGAGGGCAATTACCAGAGGGCACCATCTAGAAAGTCTTGCTTGCGTGAAAATTGTTTCACAAAAGGAAGACCCTTTTCTGCATCATTATACTAATGTCAGAGGAAAATTATTCCATTGCAACTGTAACATCCTCTACTTCTCTCACACACCCTTGAAGTCACACCACAATAAAAAGTTATCAACTTGTCAGATAACATTTATTTCTTTTCTAACATGTACTTGCAGGCCAGACTTTCTCAGCTTCTTGGTGGAAACTTCCCATGGCAGGGGCAGGAACTAAAGTAGTATCAGCTGTTAACTCTCAGAATACCAGGCAAACGTGCTTCATTTTGCACTGTCTTATGATTTCTTCCCGTGAAGTGGCAAAATGTGCTTACCATCATCTGCCACCGTTCATATGTGCTCCTGGAAACACCGTGGGGGAAAAAAAATCAGGAAGTAGCAGACCTTGAAGCCCTCAAGTGGACTGGGGAGCCATCAAGTATATTTATAGTTGCTGCCTAAGATCTCCTGTAAGTTTTCAGGAGGTAAACCCCCTAAGTGTAACTCTGTGGTGGTGAACCTATGGCATGTGTGCCACATGTGGCACGCAGAGCCCTCTCTGTGGGCACGCATGGTGTCGCCCCAATCCTAGGCCTTCAGCTGGGTTTTATAAAACCTTTTCACTTTAGGCCTCTGCAGCCGTGTGCAAAAAAACAAAAAAAGGTTTGATCAATCAATTAATTTCAACTTTTCAACTTCTCTCGGGGAAAAAAAAGATCTTGCAAAGTTGGAATTGATTGATTGAACTTTTTAGTCACACCCAGTCTGCCGTTACCACCACAGCCATGCCTACCCAGTGGGCCACGCCTACTCAATGGGCCATGCCCACCCAGTGGGCCACGCCCACCCGGCACCCGAAGATACATAAGTGGGTTTTGGGTTGCAGTTTGGGCACTCGGTCTCTGAAAGGTTTGCCATCACTGGTGTAACTCATCCTAAGCAAATGCTTGTAAGCTTGTGCCTGCGTTGCCTTCAGCTGGGATGAAATTACGTTTTTGTGATTTGAGGATGACATTTAACGTTTGAGGCAACAAGAGCAGCAATAAGTGTCCTCTCTAATAGGTGTGTTGGGATTTTGTGGGTTTTTGGAGTGGGGGGGCTTTCCATTATTTTTAAACCATGTAAGTTTATTTTAGAGGTCATTCTGCATGTTCAGTATTTCTTCTATTTTAGTATTTTTGTTTTAGTTTGTCTTCAAGAGTTTTGACTGGAGAGGACTACGTTGGCTGTTAAAAACAATGGTACAGGAGTCACAGATTGCCACTCATCGGCATATAGATTTGATCTTGCCCCTATTAGATCCTGAAACAGTGCCCCAGAGCCAACCTTCCTTAATGTTATGGTATCCAGACAGGTAGGGATTCCAGCATCTTCAACCAATGTGATGTATCTACTGAGATGACTGAGAATTGTCCAAACCATCTGGAAGATACCTACTTCAGGAAAGTTCACTTAGATATTGGGCTCTAGGCCACTAAATGCAAGATAGTTTAAAAACTGTTGCTGCTCCAAATATTGGTAGGCACAAGTTCAAAGTGATTGCTGTCAAAATATTTCAAATCTGAAAACATCACACTCGGAAAATGCTTTAAACCAATTAAGTTACTGGATGCCTGCCCACAGTTAAAGTCTCACCATCCTCAATCAGTATATTAATGGAAAGGGATTATGGGATTTGTAGTCTAAAGCATCCAAAGTATTAATTATTTATACCTGGTTGCCTCCCTTCTAGAATATTTTTTTTGCCTTTTTTGCAGCAGCTCCTCCTCGAATTTAACTTCCCTGAATTTTTGAATTAATTCTCCTAGTCATTTGTGTCTGGAATGAAACTTAAACACCAGACCGGTCCCAGATTTGAGGCAGAATGGGACAATTAGGCAAACCATTGTTCAGCAGGCTACAGTGACAGTATTTAATGCAACAATGAGTATCTTTCCCCAAATTCTTCCCTATTTTTTCAACTGACACAAGTCAAGGGCCTTGTGAAGCTACCACCTGCTGCTTAACATTGCTTTGCATGCTAATTTGAGGGAGAGAAACTGATAGGACAAAGGTTCCCATTAGCACATTGCTGTGGCCTTGCAAAGTGAGCCTTTAATTAATTGTATGTCTGTAATAAATAAATAACTGTAATTAATTGCATTAATCCACTACATCTAGAGGCTGCCGAAATCCAAACATTTCTGGCAGGCTTGCATTTTAAAATAAAAGAGTAGAAATGAAAAAAAATCATAAAGGTTTGGCGAACGAAGTAGAACACCTCCTCCCCAAGGACACCCAGGGGAAAATCTGAAAAGGATTCAGCGCTGAAAATTGTGCAAACCATCTGGAAGATGCCTATTTGGGGAATGTTGGTTTACATATTGGACTCTGGACCACTAAATGCAAGACAGTTTAAACAGTTCTCCTTTATCCTGAGGTCTACGATTTGACACATCCTCAGGGTGGAAATCCAGGAAGACCTCTGCAGAAATGCTGTTCCAGGATGCAGCAGAGTGCATGGAGTCCCCTGAATTACGAGCGCGACAAATGAATGTGGTTTGAATTCCACGTTTTTAGGAACGAAAGAATGTATTCTTGCAACTAGGAAGCAAAAATTGCCATTAAGTCATAGACACGGACAAAATGTTTTATGCCATTTCCAGCTTTCATACATGATTATGGAACGCAGATCGGCACGCACGTAAGAAAAACCACAGAGTACAGAATGATCTTTGGCACACGGGGAAGTGTGTGTTTTTTATTTCTCTCTTCTTGTGGCCTATCCCACACTGCTCCTCCCTTAGGCTGATTTGGAGTGTACACTTTTTTGGGTAGAGCCTTTACTTTTGCTTATGTTACTTGTACAAAACGTCATGTACCTTGGTGGTGTTAGGTAAATAATAGCCAGACACCCAGGAAGTTTATGACTCTTTCACTTCATGCCATCGCTGACACCGCATGGTTTTTACAAGACAACCAAATGTCATGTTGAAGTGGGGGACGCGGGGTGAGAAAAGCAATGATTAATGCTTTATGTGGCTTGCACAGAATGAAATGTCTTTGTCAAGCGCCACCTAGTGGCTTCTACACATCTGCAGTCACGTGACTACGCAAGTCGTTCCATCTTCCCACTGCTCCTGTGCATACATTTTTACAAGTAGGTAGTATATCAGGGGAAAAAAAGTAAAAAAGGAAAATGGGCTATGTGCATCCTCTACAAATGTATATCCTAACTGTTCTGCACTCAGGTATTAATTCCTGCAATTAGCAACTAACATAGCCAATAATTAGAACTGTTGGGAGTTAGAGGCTTTTAAGCTTGGAAATGATCATCCATCCATCCTAGAGCTGTAAATTGCCCTTCCTGGCACCCCAACTGCCGTTTGTCATCTTGGGGGGCCCTAAACACACTGTGCAGATTTGGTGGCAAATCAGTGAATTACAACAACCTATTTTTGTCTGCCTTTTTCCTTATGCAAAATAGTCCTTAAATTTTCATCTTCAAATATCCTTCCTTCCTTCCTTCCTTCCTTCCTTCCTTCCTTCCTTCCTTCCTTCCTTCCTTCCATTTTCTACCCCTATATCCTAGGTATGTCATGATGTCAGCAGCTGAAAAAGCAGAAGCAAAAAAAGGACTGCTACTAAAGGATTGCCAGAAGCTGTTCTGTCCTGCATTGTGGTGGCATCTCTTTGGGCTTTGACAAGCATCTTTCCTCATCTGATTCAGAGACGCCAGTGAAAGAACTGGGACATTTTCTATGCGAAAGTGTAACATGACAGCAACTCTCCTGACTGGGAATGAGGAGAACAGGTCTTTTGTGTGTTTCAGAATTTTGGTATTTTCCCAATAGGGCTACTATGCCAGAGTAAATTGTTTTTAGCTTTCTTGGTCGTGGTGTGATGAGGCTGGGGTCTATCATTGCCCTTTACTGTACCAGGGAGAAGGAGCACAAGAGGAAGGTCACCCACCTCCGGTTTCCATTTGTTCCCTGAGTTACTGAAAAATCACAAGTTCTGATTAGGTTACACCTCACACCTTTGTAGGTTTGCAAGGGACTCGGGGCAGCTTCACGCTCAAAGAAAGGCAGGAATGTAGGATATTGTATCTCTAATACAAAGGGAGGGAGGGAAGGAGAGTTGGACGCTGGTATGTGACCTTCACCATGGAGCTGTGCAGGTGCCACTCACAGGCTTGGCTATTCAGGCCGTGATACTGATACCAGAAGCAAAGGAAGAGAGAGAAACAGAAATGTCCGTGGTGAGAAGGCAGCTCCAGTCCCCCGCCTCCTTCCTTTTATCTCTAGGAACAATTTCCCCTTTGATTTTGCTTGGGTTTGTGGGCTGAGACACTGTTTTCTTTTCAAGGACTTACCCTTGTATTGTATTTCTCCACTCCCATCTCCTGAATACACACAGCGAGGGAGGAATTGCGCTTGAGCAATTAGAAGGGCATTGCACTGAAGGCCCAGATGCCGGGCTCATGTGCTAGGTACATAGCACCTCTATGCTTCACCTGCAGGCGCACATGCTTAGGCAACTTCATACAGTCATGCTCAGCATCAAGGGGCAGACTAGGTCCAGGGCAGAGACCACAAAGAGGCTGAGTTTTTGCATCGTTGGGCATCACCTCAAAATCCTGGATGCAGATCTAGCCCCAAAACCTGGAATGAAGAAAAGTATAAGGCATTAAGGCATTAAGTCTCCAAACTTGGCTGAGGAATTCTGGGGATTGAAGTCCACAAATCTTAAAGTTGCCAAGTCTGGGGACCCCTGCACTTAATTATGGGAATGGACACGGGAATCCTACCGCATACGATTAAGAGAACAGAGTTTGAAAAAGAAAAGGAATTCACACAAAAAGGAATGTAAGAATAAAGGGGAATGCAGGTGTTAGATCCTGAATGAATAAGCACCTTTTCCTCTCTGGCTATTAAAGAGACAGCAAGCACACAGATGAATGTACGCCTTCCAAATAGCCTTCCCACACCTGAGCCCTGTAGATGTATTGAAACTATATCACCTCAGCATTCGCAATTAGCATTCCATGTTGGGGGGGAAAAAAACCAGGTTAGATAACTGAGTTGAATCCAAAGTCTGCATTTAATTCAAGTGTTTTTCTAATACAGGAGAGGCAGAAGCAGTTTCCTAGAATTTGTATTTGTTCTACTGTTTATTATTGTGACAAATGTTTAGTCTATATTTATTATTATTATGGTTGGTCACCACCCAGATGTTTAGACTACATTTGGCATTTTTATCATCTATCGAGTCCTTCCCAAGGACCTGGCACAGGCAGGTCATGATGTCCCCTGGCCTTCTGAAAAAGATTCAAAACACGGCTCTGCGGCTTCACTAGCAATCATAATCTCATATGCTTTTCTGAAACCCTAGCAGTTAGACCGTAAGTTCCAGAAGTTTGAGGACACTGATATTCATTCTTCCCCCCCCCATCTTGTCCTTCTACCCCTGACCTAGGACAAATTTCTATCCCCCTAAATTTTGCTGCACCCCACACACAGCAGGCCCTTACCATGCATCTGGAATTACGCTGCTGTGCAATACTGAAAATGACTGGATATTTCCCTAGATGAAATTCAATTACCAACCACAGGAAAAGCATTATAAATCAATATACATAAAGTTGGTTGGTAGCATTAGTATTGTCCAGGCACTCTATTCAGTATTGTTCCTCTGTGTTATCCCCAGAGGACTATAAACCTAATGAAAAGTTCAACTGCCTTGATTGCAATTTAGTGGTGGCTCCAGTTTGTGCAACTCAGATGCATCTAATTCATAAGGGTTTGTGAGCTTTTAGTGTTTGTGAGAGTTCTTTTAAGCTCTGGTGTGTCCCTAGTTATGTCCACATTTTTTTTCCATAATGAATACAATACCGTAGATGTAATTCTCAGCATATGACCACAATCGGGACCAGAATTTCTATTGTTAAGCAAGATGGTTGTTAAATGAATTACACCTAATTTTACAACTTTATTTGTCCTGATTGTTAAGTGAATCACTGCAGTTGTTAAATGAATTACATAGTTATTAAGCAAATCTGGCCTCCCCTACTGATTTTACTTGTTGGCAGCCTGTTGAGTAGGTCTCAAATCGCAATCACGTGACCCTAAGATGCTGCAGCCATTGTAAATACATGCAGGTTGCTAAGTGCCCACCTTTTAATTGTGCGGATGTTGTGATGGACACGTCGTAAGTAACCTTTTTCAGTATTGTTTGGTTGCTAAATAAATGGTTCTAAGGTAAGGAAAACCTGTGGTGACTTTTCCACTTGTCTATTTATCTAGCACTAGGTGGCAGCAAAGACTTAGAGGTTTTGTATCTCTTGACTGCCATCTCATGGTCATTGGTTTCATGCAGCTGGGATGCAGTCACTGGATAGGTGTTGTTGAAGAGACAAAAGTTTTGCTTTGTAAATGCAGCAGGATATACTGTAGGTTGACCTCTTCAAAATAGATTAAGTAGCTGTAGAAATCATGGTTCTGGGTCTTCCTTACAGCAGAGATAAACAGCACAAATCCCTTCCCTTCCCTTCTCTAACTTTCCTTTCCTTTCCTTTCCTTTCCCTTCCTTTCCTTTCACTTCCCCTCCCTTCCTTTCCTTTCCTTTCCTTTCCTTTCCTTTCCTTTCCTTTCCTTTCCTTTCCTTTCCTTTCCTTTCCTTTCCTTTCCTTTCCTTTCCCTTCCTTTCCTTTCCCTTCCCTTCTCTTCCTTTAACTTTCCTTTCCTTTCCTTTCCTTTCCTTTCCTTTCCTTTCCTTTCCTTTCCTTTCCCTTCCTTTCCTTTCCTTTCCTTTCCCTTCTCTTCCTTTAACTTTCCTTTCCTTTCCTTTCCTTTCCTTTCCTTTCCTTTCCTTTCCTTTCCTTTCCTTTCCTTTCCTTTCCTTTCCTTTCCTTTCCTTTCCCTTCCCTTCTCTTCCTTTAACTTTCCTTTCCTTTCCTTTCCTTTCCTTTCCTTTCCTTTCCTTTCCTTTCCTTTCCTTTCCTTTCCTTTCCTTTCCTTTCCTTTCCTTTCCTTTCCTTTCCTTTCCTTTCCTTTCCCTTCCCTTCTCTTCCTTTAACTTTCCTTTCCTTTCCTTTCCTTTCCTTTCCTTTCCTTTCCTTTCCTTTACTTTCCTTTCCTTTCCTTTCCTTTCCTTTCCTTTCCTTTCCTTCCCTCCCTCCCTTCCTTCCTTCCACATATTTTATCATGAATTGTCTTCTCTTTTTAATCAAACTTGATTTAGTGGAATAGAAAGAATATGACAAACTCCTCTTTTCAGCTGTCATGGAAGGGAAAAAAAAACCCAAAGAATCAAATCCCTTTTCAGCAGTTTGGTTGCTGTTTACCTGCTCTTTCCAACAGCCATCCAGAAATGTCCAAGATATGAGACTGAAGGAAAAATAAAATCTGTCTCAACCACTTGAGCAACTAGATGACGCATAAATATGGCAAATGTTTCCCAGACTTATACTGCTAAGTAGACAGAATTTTTTATGAGCCAGCTTAGTCTTCTCACTTCATTGGAAAAGTCTATTTCCTCCCTTGTTGATAACAGCAATGGTTGGTTTTATACAATCCCATAAAACTGCCCTGAGACCCCTGTGTCTTATCTGTATGGGACTCAGATAATAATAGCAATCATAAATAATACTTTGGGCAGTTAGGCTCCCTTTTTCACCCCCAACAACATAACTTGGCCAATTTAAGTCAAAAGGAAAGAGACAGAAATGCATAGAATAATTTTCCCAAGAAATATGTGGCACAGCAGCAGTACAGACTGAACCAACATTTGCAAGTCTTCAAAATATAGTAATTTGAACAATTACTATATTTCTCGAATGCCGTAAAACAACAATCAGCAAACATACCATAATAGTCAAATCCCAAATGACGTTGCATTATCATGTTTCAAATCTTTATTGCATGTCAATGATTAAAAGATAAGATCAAACAATGAAACTCAGCTGTAGAGTCACAGAAGATGGAACAAAATCAGCCTTTAAATATTTCTCCTGAAAAATTGGGGTAAAATTTCAGCTAAGTTTAGATGCTTGTTTTCTGCATGCAGACGTTTTCTGTGTTAAGATTCAAATATGTACTGTGGGTCAGCAAAGGTTTTTTGCACTTTAAAAAAATTCACATTGGCATTCAATATCTTATAATACTATTCTACTACTCCTGATAACATGTTTAATTTCATGTTATCCATTGCATGGAATTTGTCTTTTGCAGTCTATAAAAGTTATTTAATGCTGTATATCACCTGGAGATGCTTCACGCATGCACGCACACACACATAAACCAAATCAACCAAAAGAGATTTCAATCAATTCCTATCCTGAGCCACAGATATTTCAAAGAAACTAAGGAAACGGGTATACCAGCAAACATCAAACACATTGAGTGACTGTTAAGTTGAGGCAAACAGCTTCTTGTTGAGTCACATTTTTGCACATCACTTAAAGCAAATATGAAACTGAGTCTGACAAAGCGCGGATGAGAATCTGAAGGAGGCAGCTGGATGAGAGCCAGAAATCTTAAGAGGAATCTAAGGCAAATTCTGAAAAATCTTCCGACTTGGTAGAATAAGAGTTGGAAGGGATCTCTGAGGGCTTTTAATCCAACCCTCTGCTCAAGAGGAGACCCTATATGATTTTAGACTAATGGTTGTCCAATCTCTTCTTAAAAACCTCCAATGATGGAGCACCCAAACCACTGAAGGCAAGCCTTTCCTCTGATCATTTGTTCTTCCAGTCAGGAAATTTCTCCTTACTTCTAGGTTGGCTCACTTCTTGATTAGTTTCTATCCATTGCTTCTTGGATATGACTATGTACTGTAAAGCAGTGGTCCCCAACCTTTTTGGCAGTAGGGATTGGTTTCGTAGAAGACAAGTTTTCCGTGGACTGGGAGGGGGGGAACACTCAACCTAGATCCTGCACATGTGCAATTTTTCTCGCCTGCTGCTCATCTCCAGTTGTGGTACCGGTCCACAGCCCCGGGTGTTTGGGACCCCTGCTGCAAAAGACCCAAGCCCCTAGATAGCAGTGTGTTAATATGAACTCCTTTACAGAAGCCCCCAAATAAAACCAGAAATGCCTTGGCATACTATACCAAAATGCCAAACTTTCACCAAGCCTTGCCTTTTGGTTCCAGAGGTTATTGTTTGTGTACCTAAAATCCTTCTTCTAAGGATCTTTCTCACAGACAAGAAAAAAATAGGCCATCATCTTCATCCCTCACCCACAAATGACCAGAAATAATCCTGTCCCAACTTGATCTTTTGGGGAGATTTATCAGATTGATACAAATGGAATTAGTGTGATCCTAACCTATGGAGTTCTTGGGATGTACACTTTTTAGACAGAGACCTGCCCTTTGGAAGAATTGAAAATGCTCCCTACATACCAATGAAAGGGAACAAGGGTTATCACGTCGCCTTTGCATACATACCAAGGCATCTATAAATCCCATGAAACATATGGGACATCCTTGTAAATGGTCTCTGATAAAGCTGATCTGTCAGTGTACAGGTAATCTTTGACTTACAACCATCTGTTTAGTGACCGTTCAACAGCAGTGAAAAAAAGTGACGACCAGTTTTTTACACTTATGACCATTGTAGCATCCCCATGGTGATGTGATCAAAATTCCAGCACTTGGCAACTAGCTTGTATTTATGATGGTTGCACTGTCCTAGGTCATGTGTAATCTTCCCAGGTGGCTTCTGACAAGCAAACCTCAATGGCGGAAGCCAGATTCACCTCACGACTGCATGATTCATTTAACAATTGCAGCAATTTGCTTAACAACTGTGGCAAAAATGATCATTAAAATGGGGCAAAACTCAATTAACAACTGCCTTGGTTAGCAATGGAAATTTGGGGTTCAGTTGTGGTTGAACATCAAGGAGTACCTACCGTATATTCCTAAGAGTCCGGTGGGAGAGGATGGCAAGTTCCAGATTTTATTTCAAAGAAAACAATGTGACATTACTTTTACAGGAATCTAAAATACCTCCTTGAGGGTCTGGCATTCAAGATTAAAAGCTTTGTTGTTAAGAGTTTGGGGAGGTTGTTTATGCTGTCTGTTGTCACGTACTGGGGTATGAATCATGGAGAATGGCCTGACATTTGCTTATTTTATCAAGTTCATTGTCAAGCTACAAGGGAATGAATCAGTAAAATGTGGGATATGGTAATCTCAGAAAATCCTGTTTAATGACATGTTTGATATTTGGCATCCCAGAAGCACAATGTACAATGCAAGTTTGGATGCTGTTTTTCCCCTCACTTTTTTTTCCATAGGGTAAACAACAGGGTTGGTCCGTCCATGCATGTATGAATCATGTATTTTTATTTTTATTAAAAAATTTGATTATGATAGTAAGAAAACTAATTCAAATTAGACTTAGAAAAAAAAGAGAATAGGAAAAAAAACAAAAGTGTAAGAAAAAAGAAAAGAAAGCATATAGTAATAAAGAAAAAGTAAAGAAATATATAAAGTGACTCTCGATCACAAATGAACCTCCCATGGCCTATCAGTTGTCTTTAAGGCCATAAGGACAAGCTGGTCATATTCCTCAGTTCATTGCTGTTATGCTAGCAATAGGAATACAGGCGCTATTGATTTGGACATTTTCTCATCCTCCTTGAATCTATCTAATCCTTTTTTAAAAAACCATCCAAGTGGGTGGCTATCACTACACTTTGTGGTAACAAACTTTGTCATTTGTGCGTGCTGTGAGAAGAAATACTCCTTTAGTCACTCACCATTCCACCACACTGGAAGTCTTTGGATTCTAGCATTATCATAGAGAGGTAAAATCCTAGGTAGGCCATACCTATTACTTTTATTACACATGGTTGCCCTCTTTGAGCGTCTTCTGCTAAATTTCCTAGGAGCTACTGAAAAACATTCTGCAGGTGACAGGACATGATTTAATTTGTCTGGATTCAGAAGCTAAGCTGAGTTGCCTCCCCCCCCCCCGATCTTGTTCATGTCAGAGGCACTGTTTAAGGCACTTCCGGGTTGAAAGGATTAGCTGGTGACATCCCCGTTGCCCAGGAGATGCCCAGGGGGGCTCCTTTCATGTCCCTGTCAAGGAGCTGGATTGAATGATGGGAACTCACCCTGCCATACAGGAGCACTCGGGTCTCAAATGTTAAGCTGGGTTGAGCCTTGGAAAAGAACCCCAGTGAATCCAGGGATGTAGGCTAGAGTGAGAACTTTAAAAAAAATCCTGAAAGAAAGAAAGCTATAGTATACCACTTCTGCACTGTTGCCAGGAAAAAATACATAAATTTCTAGGAGTCAAGCTTAAATTTAGGCATTTGAGTTTTCTCAGGTTAAATGACAATAGCTGCCCATGACTGTTCTAAAAAGCTAACCTGGGTCAGGCCATATTAATATGTGGATGGGAGTCCACCACAAAATATTGATGCTGTAGGCCAGTGCTTCCCAAACTTTTCCTTCATTACCCCAAACCTCTTATCAGAAGCTTTTTAGCTAATGTAGGTCAAACATAGAACATAGAATAATAGGGTTGAAAGGGATCTTGGAGATCTTCTAGTTCAACCCCCTACCCATGAAGATCCTATACTATTCTGGCCAAATGGCTCTCCAGTCTCTTCTTGCAAACCTCCAGTGATGGTGTACCCACAACTTCCCAAGACAAGCCATTCCACTGATTAATTGTTCTCACTGTCAAGAAAAGTTCTACTTAGATCTTGGTTGGATCATTCTTTAATGATCTTTTACCCATTACTTCCTGTCCTGCTTTGGAAAATAAGTTGATTCCTTCTTCTCTGTGATAGCCCCTCAAGTACTGGAAGACTGCTATCATATCACCCCTAGTCCTTCTCTTTGTTAGACTAGACATACCTAATTCCCTCAATTGTTCCACATATGGTTTAGCTTCCAGATCTCCTATCATCATTGTTGTTCTTCTCTTTCTAGAGTCTCCACATCCTATCATGGTGACCAGAATTGAATGCAGTATTCCAAGTGTGATCTCCCTGGTATACTATAAAATGGTACTATCACTTCATGTGATCTTGAAGCTATCCCTCTGTTGATGCCACCCAGGACTACATTAGCCTTTTTGGCAGCTGCAGCACATACTTAAGTGGTGGTCTACTAGGAAGCCAAATATCTCTCACAGTTGTTACTATTGAGCCAGGTACCACTTATTCTATATCTGTTCATTTGGTTTTTCTTACCTAAGTATAGGACCTTTCTTTTCTCACTAATGAACTGCATTTTGTTGGATGGGGCCCAATATTCAAGTCTGTCAAGGTTCTTCTGAATCTTGAGTCTATCAGCTATTGTGCTAGCTATTCTACCCAGCTTGGTGTCATCTGCAAATTTGAGGAGTTCCCCTTTTATCCCCCCCCATCTACATCATTTATGAAGAAGTTGAAAATTACTGGGCCTAAGATAGAAACTTAAGGTATCCCACTGCATACTTCCCTCCATTAGTTCCATTGAGGACTATGAGTACGGATGGTCAGCCAATTGCAAATCCATCAGATGGGGGTGCTATCTATCTCACATTGTTCTATCTTATCAAGAAGTAGACTATGGTCTATTTTGTCAAATGCCTTACTGAAGTCTAAGTAAACTATGTCCAAAGCATTTTTCTTATCCACTAATTTAGTCATTTTGTCAAAGAAGGAAATAAGGTTTGTCTGGCATGATCTGTTTTTAATAAACCCATGCTGGCTTCTATTAACTGTCTTGTTCATTTCTAGATGCTCACAAATGCGCTGCTTGATTATCTTTTCCAGGATCTTCCCAGGTATTGATATCAGGCTGATTGCTCAGTAGTTTCTTGGATCCACTCCCCCCCTCCTTTTTTTGCACTTTGGAATAATAACTGCTCTTTTCCAGTAGTTTCCCAGTGTTCCAGGATCTCTGAAAGATTATGTTCAGTGGTTGTCGTTATTTCTGTTTTCAGGTATACTTTACGTGAGCAATAATTTCATATAGACTTGGTGTGTTTTTTTAATTTAAAAAAATGGTTTCAAAACAATATTCAATTCCTAACAACTCCTTAAAGGCCTCTCTCCAATATGGTGGCTTTGAAGAGGCCTATTTGAAATTCTTTTCTGCCCCTCTGTGGTGGAATCCACAAAGTTCACCAGAAGTTGACCTAATTGACCAGAGAACTGTTTGGTTAAATAAACATTGACATTTCAACCAATTTACTTTAATTATACTCCAGTTCTTAGGAGAAAGACTAAGATGTGACTGCATAATGTTAAGAAGATAAAGAGGCTTTATTTTGTAGCCCTTTTTTTCCTTCAGAAGACTGAACACACGCTTGATTTGTCAGATCAGACTGAGGCACATCCTTGAGGGACAGTTTCTGCTTTAGCCCAAGGCGTTCTAAAATCTGGGCCTTGTTCAAGAAATAGATGTATTACAAATATTTTCAGGTTTGCATTGTAAAGATGGAAATGTTTTCATCCATTAGAGCTAGTTTCTGTGAGCCAAACTACAAGGGACACTTGGCAGTGTCTTTTATTATAATATTATTGGGGCACAGATAAGGAAAGGTTAAGTTTTTGCTGAGATTGTAATGTGCAGGAAAGCTTACTTTTTCTTTCCTAAAATACACTCCTCACCTACTGCCAGTAGAATCATTTTAAATTAAGGACTGTCTTTGTGGATTTTGAAAAAGTGAAACACAATTAGACTAGTTAGCACTTGGATAGGAGACCAACAGGAAATGCTGGAAGTATAGATTAGAGCAGGACATGATCAAGCATAGGTTCTCTATACCTACATTTCATTGTTTTAAAGTAATTCCTTAGAATTGACTGATGGGTTTCTAGCATTATATATGGCTTGCCCCTTTATTACAGTCAACATGTGCCAGCTACTTTAAGTGATCATAGTTGCTAATAATGGCCTGATCCATGCTGTAGATTGAAATGGAGACTGACTGGATTTCATAACCATGTGGATAGTAGAGACACAGCAAAATCATTCAGTCTGAGTACCAAAATGAATTGCCACATGCAAAGGGCCAGGAATAATATGGAATACTAGATGAAGGAATTAAAAAGTTGATGAAGACGTCTTAAGATGGCACCTTTCATTGAACATGATGACTGGGCCCTTGGAATTGTCCATTCTGATGGCCATCTTAGGGTCTCATCACGATGAAGGTCTTTGGGTTATTTTTTGAGCATCTGCAGCAAAGACTCTGCTGCAAAGCATGCGGCAGAAAAATAATCCCAAATGAGGGGATAGTGATCAAGACCCTTGCACGCTCACACTCAGCATACGCAAAACAGATGGGGATGTGCAGACATCTACTGCAGAGGTAAGTGCTGAATTTGGTCTGGGTATCCTATGGGCATCTTAGGAAGCTGCCATGAGAGATTTGATGGGAAACAATGGTAGTCTATGTGGGAGGGAAGGAAGTAAAGTAAAGCCCCCTTGTAGTAAAACAGAAACATACTGGTGCAAGGTTGGAAAAAACCAGGAGATGCACAGAAAGGCACTTGATGAAACAGCTCCTCATTCACTTACTGGTTTGGGGGAGCCGACTTTCATACATAGTGGATGTTTTTATTGCCAAAGAATGCTAGAACTGAAAAAAACCCTCTTCTTCTTCTCCTCTTCCTCCTGCTGTCTTCTCCTGCTGTCTTCTCCTCTTCCTCCCCCTCCTCCAGATATGGAAGAATCTTAAGGTGACACCCTGAGGAGGCTGAATCTGTGGAAGTGATGGGAAGCGATGGGAGGTTGACAATGGCAGCAGGTGGTCTCGCAAGTACCCCGGGCCTAAACCATGTAGGGCTTTAAAGGTTATTACCAGCACCTTGAATCGCACTCGGAGGGTAACCGGAAGCCAATGCAGCTCACGCAGGAGTGGTGTAACATGGGAGTACCGAGATACTCCCATAAGCACCTGCGTGGCTGCATTTTGCACCAGTTGAAGCCTCAATGTTCAGGGGTCCATTCTCAAAGGGGCAGAGTCAGGTATTGGTCAAAGTCCTAAAATAAGAAAAGTCCTAAAATAAGTTGATTCCTTAATAAGCCTTAATACTGAAGACAAGCGCCCAGTGTTTAGGTTTGGCTTATCCCATGGAGGATGTTGTGCCTGGGACCTCTCCCCAACCCACAAAAGTATCTGTGGTGCTGATGCTCAAAGGCATCTTGCTTTTCCTGCTTCTTTATCACTAAAACCAATGAGCAATTCAGACCATTCCCCTTTCCTTTTTTGTGCCTCATATCATCTGAGACTAAACCAGGATCACAGGAGGGCGTCTTTCTATAGCAGCAGATCCTATGTAACATTCTAAAAATAACTTTACTAGAAGAATGAGTCAGAATGAGGTCATGAGATAAACCTACAGCCCAACACCATTCACAACCAGACCACCTTCGCACGAGATTCCATAAATATCAGTGAGGCAGTTTGCACATACTCAGTGACTTCCAGGAATTGGATCTAATTCTACTTCAGGGCAGAAATAAATAAGTTTTTGCAATACTATGCAGACCTGAAAAGGTGTGAGTGAGTCCACAGCAATATTGTTTGAGAGAGGACAAATGAATCAATACTGCCTGCCTACATCAATACTTGCCTACATTCTTTTTATTTTATTTATTAATTTATCACGTTTTTGAATCACCCATCTCCTCCACAGAGGGATTCTGGACAGCATACAAAAAACATAAAAACAGTGTATGAAAGTGAAATGTAAAAACAGACAAGGATGATTAAAACCAAGCTTAACATTTAATTGATTAATTTAGCTAATTAAAAGATGAGAGGAGGGCTTTCAGGATGCTAATCAGCTCTACGACTGCCTTCTCTTCTGTGCTGCCCAAGTGAGGCCACCAAGCCTTGTTTTCACATTTTTCCGGAAGGTTCTTCTTTGCTTTAATTTCAGGCTGCCATTCCTTATTCCACAACACTCCCACAAAGAGCACTGAGGAATGAACATAAAGATGAAGTTCAGGCGGACATCTTATGCAAGGAGGCTTGGTATCCCTTTGATCCTTTTTGTCCCAGTGCAGATTTTGAAGGCTTGCAGGAAACTGGAGGGGGATATTAATTTTAATAAGAAATAACCCCACAAAAGGGCTTGATGAATCAAAAGTTGGAATTAAGATTGCCGAAGAAATATCAACAACCTAAGATATGCAGATGATACCACTCGAATGGCAGAAAGTGAAGAAGAACTAAAGAGCCTCTTGTTGCAGGTGAGTGCAAAACTTGGGTTGAAACTTAGCATTAAGAAAACCAAGATCATGGCATCCGGCCCTCTCAATTCCTGGCAAATAGATGGGGAAGAAGTGACAGATTTTATTTTCCTGGGCTCCAAAATCACTGCAGATGGGGACTGTAGCCAAGAAATTAAAAGATGCTTGCTCTTGGGGAGGAAAGCCATGGCAAATCTAGACAGCACACTAAAAAACAGAGACATCACCCTGCCAACAAACGTGTGTATAGTCAAGGCTATGGTCTTCCCAGTTGCAATGTATGGCAATCAAAGTTGGACCATAAAAAAGGCTGAGCGCCAAAGAATTGAGGCCTTTGAACTCTGGTGCTGGAGAAGACTCCTGCGAGTCCCTTGGACTGCAAGGCGATCAAACCGGTCAGTCCTAGAGGAGATCAACCCTGACTGCTCTTTAGAAGGCCAGATCCTGAAGCTAAAACTCAAATACTTTGGACACCTAATGAGAAGGAAGGACTCACTGGAGAAGAGCCTAATGCTGGGAAATATTGAGGGCAAGAGAAGAAGGGGACGACAGAGAATGAGGTGGCTGGATGGAGTCACTGAAGCAGTAGGCGTGAGTTTAAATGAACTCCAGAAGATGGTAGAGGACAGGAAGGCCTGGAGCAGTGGCGTAGCGTGGGGGGTGCAGGGGGGCCGGCCGCACCGGGCGCAACATCTGGGGGGGCGCGCTCGGCGATGAATTCCTAATTTGCATTTAGAGGTGCAGATTGGCACACGCAACTTTCCTTTTCAATCTGGATCCTAGTTTTTGGTCTTGGGGCTTTGCATGAAGGGTGACGGTCCTTTGCTGTTCCCGCTTGGAGCACTTTAGCATTGCTCGGCGGCGCCCCAGTCGCCCCCTCCCCGCAGCGCTTCAGCGGAGGAGTTAAGCGCAGAGTTTTTGCGCCTAGAGAGGAGAAAGGGGGGCTGGGAATGCAGCTTCCTGCCCCTCCATCTCCCCTTCCTGGTCTCTCGACGCCTCTTACGCCAGGGCTGCGGAGGTTCCCCTGGCGGAGGAGGGGCGCCAGGTGGGCAAGGAGGCTCCGAGAGGGGGAGGGCAATCAGGAGGGGGGAATCCCCGGGGGGAGGGGAGGAAGGATTCCTGTGGTGGGGGAGGGGCGCCAGGTGGGCAAGGACGCCGCGAGAGGGGGAGGGAATAGGAGGGGCGGGAAGGGGAGGAGGGATTCCTGGGAGAGCCAGGTGGGTTTCCCCCAGTTGCCCCCTCCCCTTCCGAGTCTCCGCCTTTCCTCGCGAGTTTTTCTGCTCCGTGGGAAGCGCTGCGCCTTCGCTTCTCCTCCTCCTGGGTTGCGGCTTCCACGAACGGCTCTCCGATCCCCTTCAGATCCTTCCCCCAATACCCCCTCCTGCCCCGCAGCCCCACCTCTTGGCGCAGCCCGGCTCCCCGCCTGGGAGATCCTGGTGTTTCCCGGAAGGTTGGGCACCCCCGTTCCTATGTTCAGAGGAAATAAAATAATTTTAGGTCAAGTGACAGGTCTGGGAGCTCTAATTGCCTCCACTTCTCTGAGATTGTTTTCAAAACAACTCAAATGCAACTGATTGATGTTGAAAGGACAGTGGGAGATCCAGGGAAGAAAGGAGGAATTTGTTTTATGACTTTTACAAGCAAAATGTTAGAACTGGATTTCCCACTTCTGTACCCACATGGCTTTTCAGTACCGTATTCTCTTGGAGGAAAAAATAAACCCAGGAGTTTCTCTTGTTGACTATCAGAGTGGGGCAGTTGACAGATACAGAAATGAGCAGGCACTGTGTAACTTACTGTAAATAAGAAGCTGTTTGAGGCTTTATAGAAGTAAAATAGAATATAGATTATTAACAAAGTGCTTTGACATTTTAACTTTGCTGTTGGTTCACCTGTTAACTACTTTGCCTCTCTATCTACCAAGTAGATTAAGGTCAAATTGGTTGTAAATAGAAGTAGAACTTCATAAATTTTGGGCCTACTTCGTAAGGGAAGGAAAGTAATATTGCTCCAATATATTTATGAATATTCAAGTGGAGGAGAATAATATATGTAAATCTGGTTTTGTCTTATTGATGCACATATTTTCCTTCTATTTGAATGTTCTGTATATCCTCCGCTGCGCCACCCGCCTCCTGGCACGGCCTCGGGTCCCGGCGCTTCTGCCGCACGTGAGGGAGGGGATGCCGGACCTTCCCCCTTTTCCCGGGGGAGGCGTGGGCGGGGGGTGCGGCGGACGCCCAGGATGCGGGGCTCCCTGCGGCAGACTCGAGTGCTAAAATCCACGGGTTAGGGGGCGCAAATTACTTGCCTTGGCCCGGGTGCTGACAACCCACGCTACGCCACTGGCCTGGAGGAACATTGTCCATAGGGTCGCAATGGGTCGGACATGACTTCGCAGCTAACAACAACAACAACCCCACAAAGTTGGGTTAAAATAGACTTAACCTGTGGACAATTCTTACTTAGAACTATTGTAGGGCAGTAAGACCATCCCAGCATTCCTTGTACTTTTGGTTAGCATTTTCCCTCTCTAATTTTAACATCACTTTAGCAAACAGAAAAATTAGCAGATAGATTAGTAGTTCAGACTTCTCTGATGTTGGCCACCTCCTGTTATCATGCACACACTGTGCTTGTTTTGTAATTCATGGTATGGGTTTAAAAGAAGTACAAATATTTGAGCAGGGACCTGTTTAATTAAGTCGTTGCATAGTTGCAATGTATTTTGATTATGGGGCAATTAAAACTTAATTGTTTTGGGGCAGGGGCCTATTTAAAAATTTAAATATGTGAGATTGGGGAAAAGATCAATGATCTAACTACATGTGATTGCCATTTGTGACCTTCCCAGCCAGCTTCCAACAAACCAAGTCAATGGGGGAAGCCTGATTCATTTAATAACCATGTGATTCATTTACCAACCTGCAATGGTTAGCTTAAAAACCATGGCAAAAAGGTCATAAAAATGGACATGTCTCACTTAACAATTACTTTGCTTAGCAATGGAAATTCTGGTCCCAGAATTTGTGGTCGTAAGTTTTGCATTCATAACCTCTCAAAATTCATTCATGCTTATAGACTTGCCAGAAAAAAAATTCTTGATGAAAAGCGTTCCATGGTGCCTTTTTTGTGAAAGCTTCCATCTGGAATTCGGCCATTGAGAGGAAGTGTTTTAGCTCCAAAATGGAAAGAAAACTTAGGAGTTTTCCCGCTATCCCAACCCCACACCCTATCCCTTCATTTTCCTCCCCACCCTTATAAAAATCAATAAAAGTTACATTAAAAAAGTTCAGATGTTCTGGTTCTGGATGCTTGAGCGTCATAAATTGTGCCCAGGTTGTTCACCTGAAATGTTGACATTATTACAGCAGCCTTTCCTAGCCTGCTTTCTTCTCCCTTGAAGGTGGTACTTAGATATCAACATACCATTTAGAGAATTAGCAAGTAATTTTCACCATCCAATGACTAAGCAAGACCTCCTTATATACATGGAGTCTGCTAGTCACCCAATAATGTATCTAATATTGTCCAATAAAGGTAATTAGGAATGTACAAATTATTTGGGACTGGGGGAGGAGGTGAAGGGAAGAGTCCTGGCTATATAAATCAGTTCTTTCATCAGGCACATTCCTGAGCATGTGCCAAGATATTCTTTGACAAGTCTCAAATGAAAGCTCGTGCTCACCAAAATAACAATGCAATCTTACACAGATATGCAGTGTAAATAGAAGTAATTCACAGGCTGTGTTCATATAATCCACTGAATTGCAAAACTTACTTTAACCCAGTGTGTTCTGCAAACATAGTTGGCATGTTCTGCAGACATAGCCGGCAAACATAGCAAGTGCAGAAAATTGAGTTAATTCATTAAAGATCCTCTGGGCTAATGTCTTGTGCCAACACACCCTCAGGGAGTTTTAATAAGCTTACACTCAGGTAATGTGGTTCAGTGGGTTAGGATGCTGAGCTTGTCGATCAGAAGGTCGGCAGTTTGGCGGGTCGAATCCCGAGTGCCGCATAACAGAGTGAGTGCCTGTTACTCGTCCCAGCTTCTGCCCACCTAGCAGTTCGAAAGCACGTAAAAAATGCAAGTAGAAAAATAGGGACCACTACGGTGGGAAGGTAACAGCGTTCCGTGCGCCTTTGGCGTCTAGTCATGCCGGCCACATGACCACGGAGACGTCCTCGGACAAGCGCTGGCTCTTCGGCTTTGAAACGGAGATGAGCACCGGCCCCTAGAGTCGGAAACGACTAGCACGCATGTGCGGGGGAACCTTTACCTTTACTTTACCTTAGGAAAGCCAATCTTCCAAGTGTTCTGGACTTTAATTCACAGTTTGCAAGGGATTATGGGAATTATAGCACAAAATACCTAGATGGCGCATGTTGGAGTTATTGGAAATAACGCATGTACAACAGTTTACAAAAGAAGTAAGGAGTGTTATCACAAATGCCAGAACTCCAAGTGATGATACAGTACTAGCAAGGCTTTCCTCTAAATCAGACATGTCAAACACAAGGCCCGGGGGCCAGATCCAGCCCGCGAAGTGGTTTCATGTGGCCCGCGAAGCCATCCTGGAAACAGTGAGGGAACGGCCCCCACTGCCTTGGCCCTGGCCCAGAGACCCTCCTTCTGCCAGAGACCCCCAGATCTGTCCCACTCCTGCCCAGGCCCCCATAGGCACCCTTGATGCCAATGATGTAGAGCTGGCCATGCCCACCCAAGTAGGCCATACGCACTCCAGCTGTGCCCACCCAGTAAGCCACGCCCACCCTGGCCATACCCACCCAGCCCCCCCCCCCCGAGGGCAACCACAATGCTGATGTGGCCCTCAATGAAATTGAGTTTGACACCCCTGCTCTAAATCATTGTTTCTCAAGCTTGGCAACTTTAAGACATGTGGATTTCAACTCTCAGAATTTTGCAGCAAGCCAATTTTGGGAGTCTTGATTTGGAACTGAAAGTTGAAGTGCACACGTCTTAAAGAGGTTGAGGTTGAGAAACAGTGCTCTAAATGTTTCATCGAAAAGGCACCAGGTGTGCAAACCTCTTATTGCAACAGCTGGCTTAGATGAGCTGCGTTATCCCAACTCACTGTAACTCCCCTTCTAAAGATCAGTGGATTTCATTGGGGTCAACTCTTTATGCTCAAGTCCTTAAACTACTGCTCCAGTTTCTGAGTAAAACCATAGCATACAGTGATGCTGCTTGGCATCTTCATCAATGAGAGAGAAATCTTCCCTAAGTGAAGTAATTCAAGCCTAAATCATCATTTGACGGCAATTTCCACTGAGTTAATCAGAATTTGCCAGTTGTGTCATGTTAAAATGGACAGGAGGAAAACAATCAGATGAAAACAGATGGAGCATGCTGGGTGTTTGCCATACAGTATTGGTTGGGTTTACAACTCAGTTTCTCAAAAGAAAGCCACAAGTTATCACTACGTTTTATGCTCTTTGACTGGATTACAGCAGATGCTTCCAACGCTGTGGTTTTGCCCTTCTAGATTTTTAATCCTTGTATCATTATAACTACTGAATTATTATAAATTTAAATGTATTGGTTTCCCAGTTCCTGCAGCCACCTAACGTTACAGCCAATAGTTTCACACTCTCTCTGGCCAAGTCATTTGATGCAATTGCTCTGAAATAGCCATGAAAATGTCAGTGTTCCAAATGTACTTCAAAATGTAAAAAAATAAAATAAAAAAATAAATAAAAAAGAGCTCACATATCCTCAGGCTCTTAGTTTTTAGTTCTTAACATGTTTTTGCTATACTTGTGTGAGGCTAGTCATTGCTAAAAAAAAGGGGGGAGAAAGTTCCCACAGGCCATTTTGTTAGCACCTTACAAGTGTGTGACTTCCTTTTCTCCCCTATTAAATTACAAAGCCAAAGTGAGGTTTTTTCCCCCCACTTCTAATCTCAGAAACTCAGCTCAGTTGGAATTACTTACAGATCTTTCAGAAGACCAGGTGGGTGGGGGAACCAGGTTCCCGTTTTGAGGAATGCCTTGCAAACGTCACCACTTGGACTTCCAAGTATTTTCGATGACACCCAGCCTTGTTCAGGGATTTGGTTTACAGCTGAGCAAAAGAAGCTGCTTTAGTTTGTTTCCTACTAAGCAAATGGTAATTCTGAGTCCCTGCGGCATAGCTGAACAATAACAGATCAGACTATCAAGACTTAAATGTTCTGTGTATTCCCCTGGATCACTTGCTGAGGGTGCTTCTTGCATGCAAGGAGGTCTTAAAACGAAGGTGACACAAATTCAGAGGAAAGGGCATTCACCTTCACCTGGCATGCACCTTCACCTTTCTCAATAACCTTTATTTTTGTTCTTGCCTTCTTCCCTAGTTCTGGCCAATCAGGAAGATACATTATTGCCTGCTTTTTTAATTCGTAAAGAAAAAGAAGAAAGTAAGATTTTTTTTCCTGTGCAAGAGGCTACTTAAATGCATGCACCATCCTGGAATATATTTAGGTTTTGGTGACCACTACATCTTCAGAATGGATGGTTTCATGGTGTTAGAATACCCTTATTCTGCCTACCTGCTTGTCTGTCATCTATCTATCTGTCTGTCTATATCTATCTATCTATCTATCTGTCTGTCTGTCTGTCTATCTATCTATCTATCATCTATCTATATCTCTATCATTTATTTATCTAATTTATACCTGCCACAATCAAACAAGAGTCTTGGTGCTGCACAGTAATTAAAAGTGTAAGTACAATTTCTGTTAAAACATGCACAGCAAGAACTAAAACAAATCCATAAAACCATAATAAAGCATCCATCAATCAGAATGTCCCATTACTCATCATAAAACAGTTCAGGCTTCCATCATTTCCACAAAGTGAACAATGGAGAAGCCAGCCTGATTGCTGAGGGCAGGCTACTCCATAATATAGGTGTGGCCACTATAAAACACTATGAATTTCAGCTCCTTGTACTTCTTGGAAATGAGGGATCACCAGCAGCTTCTTCCCTGAACACATGATTCAAGACAGGTCAGCACTAGTACAACTGACCCATAGTAAGATGACAATTATATTCCTCATCTAAAGTAAGAGCTTTTCATACATTAAAATAAATAGGATGTTTGTCAGGGTAAGAAAAAGTCTACATTTTTCTCCTGAAGTAAAAAAAAAATAGCAATGTGTGCTCATAGCTATGAACATTAATGTAAGCCCATGTAAGAATAGAAGCAGTACATAGACTTCTGTATTGACTAGCATGGCAAGAAGAGAAGAATATAAATGATCCCAATTAACCCCAATGAAAGAAGGACACCTTAAAGACGGGGTAGTCTTTGAGAAGTTGGGGGCTACAGCTCAAGCATTTGAACTTCTGGAAGCCATTATATCACTGGGAAGAAGTATAGTCCTCTGCCAGATGTTTAAAGATAAAAGTAGATGCAGAAAACTTTGGGGACACAAATCAATGTGACTAAAGATAAAAAGGCAAGAAATCTTGACACCAAAATTTGATAGCAAAATGGTTAAACTTCAGTGTCCCAGCTAGCATGCCCAGTTTAATGATAATTAATCTACCACCAAATTCTAGTTTACTTAATACCTTACATTTGCACTCCTAAGCTCATTTTAAAGTGTCAACTTTATTGAACTCAGTAAGTTTATCTCAGAAGATCTAAGGAGAAATTTCAGAGCAAACATTGTCTAACTTCTGCTTTACTGGGAAGACCAGTAAAAGTGACATCATTGTACTGTTCTGTACTCCCCACCTCAAATTATTGAATATCAAAGGCAGGGAAATTTCACAGTAGTAATGTCATTACATTTTGCATTTAAAAAGAAAAAGAAAAAAGGAAGCCACAACTGGAAAGAGAAAAAAGAATTTTTAGAATGGTGAATATTTCCTATCTCGATGTTATCTAATTACAGATCCGAAAAGGTTTCGATGATGCCCAGAGGCAATAACTAATCTTGGGCTGAGACCTATCTCAGATGATTAAACTGCAGTTGAGTAGTTTGCAACTAGAAACACTAGTAAATATGTGGCGCTTACTGTATGTAATTGTTCACAGAGGTCAAAGCAAGGGGATGTGATGCAAGCAGGCAAATAAATATTTTTTTTCTTTAGAACTGCAAAACAAATCAGGAAAACACATATGTTCTAACACAGACATGTCAAACACAAGGCCCGGGGGCCGGATCCGGCCCACGAAGTGGTTTCATGTGGCCCACGAAGCCATCCTGGAAACAGTGAGGGAACGGCCCCCACTGCCTTGGCCCTGGCCCAGAGACCCTCCTTCTGCCAGAGACCCCCAGATCTGTCCCACTCCTGCCCAGGCCCCCATAGGCACCCTTGATGCGAACGATGTAGAGCTGGCCACGCCCACCCAGTAGGCCATAGGCACTCTAGCCACGCCCACCCAGTAGGCCACGCCCACCCGGCCCCCTGAGGGCAACCGCAATGCTGATGCGGCCCTCAATGAAATTGAGTTTGACACCCCTGTTCTAACAGATAGGCCCCAGAGAAACCTGGTAGGGGAGACAGGCTTGAATAGAACACAGAACCGGAAAGGTGTTGCATGTTCAAAAGAAACAGAGCCAGCAAAATAGGATTATACTTAATGAAGTCATATTCCAGTGAAGACATCTGTGCTCCTGAATATGCAAATTCTATTGAAAGCATCTAGATAAGATTAAAATTAAATTTAGGTAAGATTAGAAACAACAGCAATAACACTGTGGGGGGTTTCCTATAGGTCCCTCATCTAAGGAGGTGAGGACAATGCCTATCTGCATTAACCCCCCAAATTCTCAAAAGAGCAAGTTGCAGTGGTAATGGGAGACCTGCCCTACCCTGATATCAGCTAGGAGTGTGGAGGTCCAACAGATTAATGACTTCTGTTTCTGAAGGTCGCGGTTTGTGGGGAAGTAAAGTAATAATCAATGGTGGCCACTATTCTGCATTTAATGCTGGCAGAGAGGGATTTGCTAATGAACCGAAGGTGTTAGGCAGATAGAGGAAAGTGATCATATCTTGGGGAGCAAAACTAGAGAGAAATCAGTCATGTATGAAGAGTTTGAGCTCAAAGTGGGCAGCATATTATGGGATTGAAATGCTGCAGATACATGAATTAAGAGGGATGGAAGAATCCAAAGCACAAACTGCTCAAATCACAGGTATAAACAACCCCGGCAAGAAGGAAAAAATGGAGACAGTTGTAAGAGTGGTGTATGAATTCATGGAAGCAGAGCTAAAAGAGAACTTCACACTAGCGCGTACTCAGCCCTCTTGGAACTGAGTTGGGAAAGCTAAACTCAGAACGAGGTGAGGAGTACAAATGCAATTAAGCAGGATCCCCACTAATGACTAATAGCATCTTCTCCAGCAGTTTATTTATGTTTTTATTTATTTTATTTTAATTCCATTTATATCCCGCCCTTCTCCGAAGACTCAGGGCGGCTTACAAGCTTAGCAGTAGCCTTCATTCTATGTATATGCCTGCTTATTAGGGATGATGTAACGTATATTGCTTTATATAAATGGTCACATGGCATTTCCTTCACCTCATCCCCAGCACATTACTGGAGTGGAAAGAGCTTAAGCCAACATTATCCCATCACAGTTTCCAAGGTGTATAGAATCTTTCAACACTTTATCACCCAATAATTTGGAAGGAAGTTTAGATGACAATATGGGTGTGATCAGGGTGTGTTTGGGGACTGAAGGCATGCTCCCTTCACTCTGGAGACTACCTCGGTGATTTCTTTCCCTGTGTTTCTGTTAATACTTTGTTTCCTATGTTTCTTTCATCTGTGACCAATGTTCTTCTCCTTCCTGTTTTTTACACCCACTTTCCCCCCCCCCCAAGCTTTTAACAAGAAAGGTAAAAGGGAAGTAAAGACTTTAGACTTCTGATTTTAGAATCAATTTATTGTCTAATAAATAATACTTATATGTTTAATCAGCATACATTAAAAAGAAATTTCATTGCATACAGCTCTCAAAGGGTTACCAACTCCAATATACACTACATAAATAGGACAGAAAAAAATTGCGTACATACCCACATCTATTCTATGACACAGAGAAACAACACAGTCTAGTTTGGATGTATGCATGTACTGTACATGGTGAGAAAAACTAATCTTGTGAGTTTACCAGACGGATGGCATAGGAAACAAAGCTGCTGCAGAACCTGGTAGTCCTGCTGGAAAGTATTTTTTGGGGGAAGGGAGATAAGTTATATTAGTGCTATTCCCCCTTAAAAGTATCCTGAAATGTATTTTCATCTTTAGATGCAGCAGCCCAGCTTTTACACTCTGCAGTTCCCAGGAATAATGAAGGGTTAGGATGGGCTAGAGTTTATTCCTGTTTTAATCAGTTTCTCTCTTTTCTCTTCGTGAAATTAGAAAGGTAGTTGCACAAGCTCGTTTTGCAGTCATGATAAAAGTTTCCTTCTCCCAGGAGGTATTTCTGCCCAGGAGTTTTTCCCTTTATTTCATGTTGCCTTAAGTTGGGAAGTGTCCATTATGGTACGGAATGAGGTCCATGCCTACCATTCTAGAGAAGGTCAGGCAGCATCCTGATGGGTGAATATTTTCACAGCTGGCTGGTAATATTCTGAAAAGGAAGGGAGCCAATTCAGAAGAGAAAGCCAATTTTCCTGCCTAAAATGAATGGCACCCATAAAAATCAGGACAACACTGGACAACAGAGGAAGGATAGGAATTAACAATGAAAACAGCACATTTTATGCTGGGCTTCTTTGTGCCCACACTAGGATGGATAGAGAACATTTGACAGGAGTAAAGAAAGTCCCAGAGAAGAAGTTTTAATTGTCCAAATTTAAGCTTACAGCATGAGGCTTTTCTTCTTTCTCACATTAATGAATGCCAGTGGGAAACTTGCCCTCCTGGGTTATCTTGTAATTGACATATTTGATTGCCTCTTATATTTTAGAAGCCATTACGGCTATTACTTTGAAAAAAATATAGGATTCCCAGTCCTTTTATATTAGCTGTCAGAGAGGTGTGTAAAAAGCATGCCAGGCTCTGGTTTCATTCTTACAAGCAGACCAAGTTAATATTCTGGGGGAATCCACACTTGAAAATAACAGGGCAATCCTTTTGTTGGAAAAATGTGGGTGGAGTACCATTAAATCAATTAAAAGGATTAGAGGATGAATTTATATTCTTAGAGAAGTTGCAACATGACTATCATCTGCAAAAAATGCTGAGTAATAGTCTTTGAGCCAGCAACTCAAAATGCTTCAGAATTCTGTAGAGTACCATACGATGTCATTTACAAAATAAATTAAACTTGTATTAATTCTTTATAACCAGAGTCCACTGAAGTTGGGCAGCCAACACATTTAAGTAAACAAATAAAAGTTAGCATGTACTAAATGTATTGCTTAAGAGTTACAGGGAATTACAGAAAAAGAAAATAAAGTGTTCAGTTCATGAATGCATTGATGGAAGGTATTTTGATCAGTTACATTTCTATCAACGTAATACTAAAATATATATTATTTTATATCTCCTGTACACTTATGAGCCTTTTCAGGAAAAGAAATGACGGGAAATTTGTGCTGATCTTTTTGTTCTTCTTTTTGTTTTGAGACTTATGAGTCAATGGAAATCATCATATTTCCTGTTGTTACAATATTGGGAGGACACCTGTCACTTGTACAACAGTCCAAAGAAACTTTCTTTCTTTTTATATTTGAACCAGCAGTGTACTGTTAGAAGACACAATTGAAGAACTGTTGAAAAATTTTGATTGCACAGGCTAATGTGTATGTAATCTTTTTTCTAATTTTTCCTGAATTGAAAATACCGAATTGAGGTTTGTTAGAAGGAGGGTTCCAAGCATTACCAATTTAAAAAAATTATGCCATTGTTCCACATTTTCTCTCTTAATGGAATGTCTCAGAAAAGTAAAATGAATAGGTGGAATTGGGGTGGGAAAATATAGGGAATAATAAGTTGGCAATTACCTCCATGCAATTGCTTAAACAAGGCAGGACATTATACTGTAGATTTTCTTTAGAAAATCTTTTGATGTTCTCCAGTACCTGGTTCTCTCTCTTGCCATGATTATGTAGCACTGCCATCTTGTGGCTATTTCACAGGTTAAAAAAATAGAAGAAATTTATTTTATTCATATTAAATAGGGGTGCTACATGGCAAGTGGTCACTTTAAATCTCAAGAAAAGGTGGCTTCAAAATCAGGAAATCAGCATGACTTTAAAAAAAATCAGGACCTCTCTTATACCAAAAATCACATCTGATGGCAGCAAATTCCATTTGCCCTTTTTAAAAAATTGAACATTAGAGAAAATATGTAAACAAATATAGAAAGAAGACAAGAAGGGAGGACAAACAGTAAATACAAATAAACAAGAAACATCATGAAGTTCATAATTTTCCATTAGAACATAGATATTGTAATTAACAGAATATATCCTATCACCAAAAACCATCATTAAATTCTAAAGTAAGAATTCATATTGAGAACTGTGTCAACAGAGTATACATCACCAAACAAGATTACAAGTTACAAAAAAATTCAATCCATATTAATAAACATCTATTCAGTTTTTCATACCCTGTCAAATTAAAATATAGAATCTATACATAGAGAAACCCAAATGTTGGGTGTGATATAAATCCATGTATTAAATTGCCATCTTGGAAAGTCTTCCAGTTTGAATTGTATTCTGTGTCAGATTTGCACTTAAGATATGAGGTTATTTTACACAGTGAAGCCCACTTCTACAATTTGGTTAACCATTCTTTTATTGAGAGGATCAAACAATATTTCCAGCAAAAAGCATGTAACGTTGGCTGCATATAATGTTGGCTGCAAATTCCATATTTTCATGAAGAATAACATCTAGATCAGGAGTCTCCAACCTTGGCAACTTGACAATTTGTGGACTTCAACTCCCAGAATTGCTGGCTGAGGAATTCTGGGAGTTGAAGTCCACAAGTCATCAAATTGCCAAGATTGGAGACCCCTGATCTAGATAGACAGCACTAGGTTGTCTATTACTCAAATGAAGATAGAGGATCAGATGGTTGTTTGTTCAGTTTTTTTTACTCAAATAACATTGGTATCTACAGAGAAAAATGAGGGTAGACATTGACACCTCGATCATAATGTCACAATACAACTTAGATTGATACAACATGATGATTTATGGATCTGAAGATTAAGAAAGATGTAGATTAAATGAGAGGCTGAAAGACTTATAAGGGGAAGTGTCAAGTCCCCAAACCCTTATTGTTTTCCTTGCATATGTGCTCTTGTTTGGGGCCTGCCATTCTGCTGGTGGGGGGAAATTTGCTTTCACTTGGGATAACTTTCGCTTTTCGCTTTTCCTCTCCTGCCTCTATCCACTTGAGAAAAGACTGTGTCTCCCTTATCAGGAAGACAGCTACAGAGACACAGAGATGACCTTGAGATGTGTGCCAACTGTGCCAGTTACCCAAACATCGTACCACCTATGGATTGGCTGGATTTGAAATGGACACTATTGTTATGTATTGGGCTCAATTGTAATACCATGTGGTTAGCTGGAGCAGCTAACGGCTCTCCAGCTACCCAGACTCCAGGTCTCCAGTGCTGCTATTGGCTGTCCCTAGGTGACAATGGTTACTTTAAACCTATTGGCTGCCACCTAGGGGCTAGGCTATAAATTGCTGTTAGTTGCAACCCAATACTCAGTTCAGATCCTGCAAGCAATAAACCATGAGCTTTGTTGAATTCACTTGCCTCGTCTCCTTTCCTGCGCGAAGAACCCACTACTTAACAACTATGACTTTGGTGGGAGGAGGAAGTTTGCTAGTTTAACTATACTGTTTAAGTGGACTTTTTGCCAGACCTCGCCTTGACTTCCCTACTGTCATTAAGCCCCTAATAAAAGTTCCTTTTTAGACAATGCTTGTTTCAAGAGTTCTGCTTTCTTGGGTGGTTAGCTGAGGTGGGTTCGTACAGGAAGAGGGACACTATAACTAAAATTTTTAGTTGAAGGGAAGGTCAGAAGTCTTATATATTTCTTAATCTTAGTTTCTTTTTTCCTTCTTGCATTATTTTCATTCTTTTATTTGATTTTTATTTGTTTTTCATTCTATGGGAAAAAATAATAGATTTTTTTTAAAAAAAGGTATATTGTGTCATTACATTATGGCGATACAAGTGACAGCCTTTACCTGATGAGGTCATAACAGATGAGTTGTCATTTTGACATCCTCATAGCTTGTTATGAATATGCCAGATAGATTTTGAAGAATCCAGCTAAGTTGAGTCAGTTCACTAGATTGTAAAGTGACAAGATTCTGCTTATGGGTCAATACTGTAGTTCATCACACAGCGTGGCTGCCTATAGTTCCAATAATTTTAGGAAAAACCTATCTGCTCCATTGGCATCATCTATATAAGTCCTGGGACTTTTGATCTTGCCCAAATTGAAATCGTAATGAAGGGCAGTAGAAAGGGAAAGTAAAAATTGGCTACCTAGGCAAATGAGCATTAGTTCTTGGAGCAAAGAGCTTGTCTATAGTTTCTGAAACAATGATATTTTGATTGCATACATTATTATATTTTATTAATAGTAGTGGCCAAGATTTATAACACTTATGCTCAGGGGACCTATATATAGTTTTTTTTAAAATTCACCAGCACATGCTTCTAGACTGAAATTTGTGCATTTTCTTGTGCATATTAATAGAAAACGAATGCTTCCATTTCCATAACATTTTAAATAATGATATTTTAATAAATTGAGCAGCAACATTATTCTTGAAATTAGCTTTTCTCCCAGCAACTTCCTATGAATGAAATAAAATGCTAAAGAATGTATCACAGTTTTTTTACCACATCAGTACTGCCATCTGTTAGTGACTTATAATATTGGAGGCCTTTGAACATTTGAAAAACATCAGAAAACTAGATGCAAGCCAAGACTTGTTAGGAAGCATGAACCTAAAGCAGGAATGAGGAAATTGCAACCTCCAGGCACTCGTAAGCTGCAAGTTTAGCATCCCCTCCTAAGGTACCAGGAAAAGTTTCATCTGCTAAATATCTGCTCTGTTTTCTTAAAATGATGCTCTGTTTCCTAATGGACAATTTTCATCCCAAGTTGCTATTTAGGTTTCTACCTGAACTTTTCATTTAAAACTCATTTTAGGATGTACCTTAAACAGTTATGTGTTAACTGGAACAATATATGTGTATATTATTTTTCTTTAAAAAATCTGGAACAATGTTGATTGTGTTAAACCTGATCCATTAGGAGGCAGCAGCCGCAGTGCCATTACATACTTGCATAGCAAGACTGTTTCTGTCAAAAAGAAAGTAACCTTTGGAAATCAAGGTAAGAAAGTGAATCCTTTGGCACATGCAGTCATTTCCAAAGCTCTTCTGAAGAGGCTACCCAGGAGCTCAGCTCATATGTTGCTAATTCATTGGGACAAAAATAACTCCTACATCTGGACAAAAGCAATCTTAGATTTCTGTAGAGCTCTAAGAGAGAGAGAAAGCATATGAAATGTTCCCCAGTACATGACATATATTCAGAGAAATGGGCTGTGACTGAATTTAGTTGTTAACATCTGGCTGACCTGGAAATGACCCTCTAGTTAGCACTGGGATTTCAGTGCTGCAAACCCACCTGGGAACTGGAAACAAGCTATTGAGGAAGCAGATTGCCACAAGACCATGCGGCAAGACAGAACAATCATGCCTAGAACAATTATAGGCTTGTTCTTCCATGTCCACCCTCTAGGTTACTTTAGGAAAAATAGGAAGTCCCCCTCTGTAGCCCATGTTGCTTAGTACTGTTGATTCAGAACTTCAACCTGGAACCTGAATTTTCTGCTCTGTTTGGAGATGTTGAATTTGGGACCTTCCACAGACAATTGAGCCATAAGACTCTGGTCTGCTCATCCCCATCCTCTCTCTATCAAGGGTGCAAGTCTCTCATTCCTTGACCAAAGAGGAAGTCATCTTTCCTGTTGGGGAAATCTGCAGCAGTTACTAATACAACAAATGAGCAAGAAATAGGAGAATCCTATGAAGTAAACACAAAAATGTATATTTGGGAAAGAACCGGCCTTTTCTTCCAGTAAACTCTTATTTACTCAAGGTTTTGTAGATGAAGAGTAAAATTGCTTTGAGTAAGTGGAAACCTTCTGGAAACCTTTTATTCCCTTTAAAGGATAGTGTAAATAATTGGAGTAATTTAACAGTGGTGTGTGCTCTTGCTTAGACTCTGTCAACTACATCTATCATGGCATTAATCAGAGAGAATAGGAACGGCACTCCAATAATCTCTTGAGTATCACTGACCTCCTAGCATTGTAACAAAAAATGCCTGGGGTAAGATGGATTCACTTTTCCACTTGTGTTTTCTTTTCTGACCTGACTTTGGGCAGAGATACACTGACAAAACAAAAAACATGTCGTGATGCAAGTTTCATATGTACTTTGATATTGGATATCACTGCACAAGTGTAATTTTTTTTTGTTATCCTGACTTAGAGAAGACACCTTTGCCTGGACACAACATATGAATACATTTGATTCTAAGGAATAGGTAGCACAAACTTTTCTAAGCATCTTGAAACTTCAGAACCTTTTGTGCAGGCAAATTAGGTGGATGTTCTGGGAATTTGTACTTGTTCTACACCCCTGCTCCTCCATGTTTCTGAAACAATGCGAGTGAACAATGCTTTCAGTTCTCTGACTTACCCACCGTATTTTTCTCAGAGGATTTATCTTGTTTAAATATACTACTTTGAGAAAGTTTGAATCTCTGAGATATCTATCATTGAGAGTCCCACGTTCAGCTTGGCATCTTCTATGGCCTTTAGTCAACTTGGCACTCTGCAACTGAATTTTATAACAATACCCTCATTCCCAGGCAGCATAACCATCAGATGAGGGATGTCATAATCTTATATATCTACAGAGCCCCAACATGAGGAAAGTCCCTCAAGTTTTTTGTTCTGTTAAGTTAGAATTGTTTTCTAATCTCTCCAACATTTCAGCAAACCTCTTGGCTTCCTGTCTATGGAGATTCTCAGTCATCCAAATCATTGTTATCCCAAAGTTGCTTTTTCAGCTGAAGAAGATTCTTGGATGAGAAACGAAACGTCTTCAAAGAAAAACAAGATAGTCCAGTTGCCTCATGAAAAAGAACCTTTGTGATTCTTGGCTACCTCTTTTTTTAAGCATAATATTGAAATACTTCGTCTTCCCCACTAGATGGCAGATTATGATAATAGCTCAATACTTAGATTTAGAAATGTGGGGATAGAATGAATAAAATAGTTCCATGAATATAGAGATTCAAGATGTTAAAAAGAAGTTTCAAGTACAAATAAGTAAACTATCCAGCTATAAATTAAAGGAAAATTTAATGGTTGAACCTAAGTATCCAACCTAACTGAAAAAGTATATTATTTTGAGGTTCAGCTAAGGCAATAGCAATGCTCTGGGATTTGCAGGGAAATGGCAAAAGGCTTGTTGTCTGTTATTGATTTAAAACTGAGCAAGGAATAGAGAAAAAGAAATAGGCTGAACAACAGTGAAGAACACTTTACTTTTTCTTAAATCCACACATTAGTAATGCTCACACAACAGCCTAGAAGAGCCTTGGCTGATCTGAAAATCTCAGCCCTGGGTAGCACTTGCATGATAGACCACCAGAACTGTCTAGAGCAGGGGTGTCAAACTCACAAAATCACGTGTCGTGATGTGTCGTGACTTTTTTGTCATTGCCGGCAATGGGATGGGCATGGTTTCGCTATGATGCATCCGGCCCACGGGCTGGCAGTTTGACACCCCTGATCTAGATTGAAAAAGAACCATTTAAAATGGTAGAAGGCAGTTTAAAAGTATCTCTTAAGATTGCAAAACCTGCTGATGTTGTGGTTAGTTCATAATTTGTTGTTATTTATTTATAATAAATAGGTAGTATTAAATAGAATAAATGTAGGAGCATGGTTAATCCAAGTCACTTGGAGTAGCCTAACTTTGAGCATAGCTTGGATTTGAAGACCTTGAAGAACCCCCTTCAAAGTCTGTTCATTCCATGGTTGACACCTCAAGTATCAGTTCAGACTAGCTAGGTTTTTTTAATGTTTTATTAATTTTTAAGAATTACAATCTTTAGTGCTTAGTAAACAACATGGTGCCTGAGTTCACATATTTAACATTAACTTCTTCGATATAAATCTATTCAGTACTGCACAATCCAGTATTTTTCCCCTGATTCTCCTTTCTTCCCCATATTTTTTTCCCTTTTCCCCTCATTACACAGTTACAATTCTTGGTAATGTTGATGTATACAAAGTTAGATATAAACATCTTCATCATATTTTACTAATATTATACAAATAACAATAATATCAATTCCTAGATCAATCTCCTGTTTTTCGTGCTCTTGTCAAAGTTTGATTTCACATCAGTATTTGAAATATTTGTCAGTTATGATTTTCTCAGTATTAATTACATTTATATTGCTAAAAGTTTTATTCATTCCAATCCTCCCCTTATTTTCATATTTCTCATATCAAAAAAAGAAAAAAATGCTATTTTAATTCTAAATCATATCTTTCATTATAAAAGTCTAATATCTAAGGATCATCCATTCTTTTAATCATATTCAAACAAGTAGTTAAACGTATAATGCCCCCTCTAATAGGTCAAATCTTGTATTTTTTAGATCTAACTCTCACTTTCTTTCTTTGCCAACTAGCTTTCCAAGCCAAGGCAATTGAAACCCAGGAATTTTCCTTCTATTTTTGTGAAAATTGCTTGGAATGAGGAAGACAATTTAGGTAGGGTATTTTTTTTGGGGGGGGGAATTCCATACATTTATATTCCTTAAGCAACTCCCATTTTCCTTCTTCCTCAGTTTCTCTTTTCATTTTTTGACTCCCAAGTTGTAACATTTCCCCTGACAACTCTATGTCGTCTTTTTAAAAATCTTCCTTGTCATCAGGTATATTTTGCAGACTTAAGGGGTAAAAGTTTTTTTTGCATTTTCATTGTTATGGGCAAGTCTTGCAGTATTTTATTTGTATATGGTAGTTTATATTTCCCTTCTTTTGTCTCTTCCATCTCTAGGTCCATTTCCTCTGCTTCATCTTCTGATTTCTGGTTTATTTGTTCATACTTTGTGTTTGTTGTCTGGGAACTTTCTAGTTGTAGATTTAATTTGGAGATTTGTCATTTATATTATCTAGATTATTTTTAATCTCATTATGATTTCTTTTTATGTCCTCTTTGTATGTAACAATTGTTTGATGAATTAGTTGTAGCATAGAATATATTTCCTTCTTAAAGGTGTTTGTTTTTTCTTGAGGCATCATTCCTGGAGATTCTCTAATATCACCAGTCTCAGTAAGAGTAGAACAAAATTTCCTCTAGTTTTCTGGTCTTTATATGTAGCCTTTGTAATCCAAACGGTTCCAGAATACAGGTCCGGTCCCAAAAGCAATATTTTATAGTAATCCTTTGTCTCAGGCATCCAAAAATTATCAGTCAGGCATGGTTGTAATCAATATTCTCACCCAGTTCCATTCTGTTCGGAGGGGAGAGCTTTTGTGATTGCTTGAACTGTCTGCAGGATGCCCTCCCCCCGGTGGCTGTACTGGAGTGGGCCCCTCCCCATACCAGAAAGCAATTACAAAGCTTTTTAGGCTTTGCGAACTTTTACTGGCAGTTCATTCCCTCATTTGCACAAATTGCACTCCCTATTACAAATCTATTAAAGGCTAAGGGTGGAAAGAAGCCAGAGCCCAGCCAGCCGCTGAAATGGACAGGAGAGTGTCAAGCCACATTTGAAAAACTAAAGAGGCCTTTCTCTGTGGAGCTGATTTTAAAGCACCCGGATCCAGAGAAAGCTTTTGTCATTCAAGCTGATGCTAGTGATGTGGCTATAGGAGCAGTCCTAGTCCAGAGGAACGAAGAGGGCCAATTGCAACCAGGTGCATATACTTCTAAAAACCTCTGAAACTGAACAGCAGTGGGTAGCCTGGGAGAAGGAAGCCTACGCTGTGTGATGGGTGCTCCTAACCTGGAGGCATTTCCTAGAGGGGAGCAAAATACTGTTCCAAGTATGGACCGATCATAAGAACCTTGAAGCAATGATAATACCTAGGAAGTTGTCTCCCAAACAACCATGGTGGTCCCAACATTCCCACCAATTTAACTTTACAATCCATTACCTCCCTGGGGGAGGAATTTTCTAGCAGATGCCCTATCTAGAATGCCACAATATAATAGAGCAAAATCTGAAGTAGTTAAACCGTTTATGACTCCTAAACAATTTGCAGCACCTGTCACTACCCGAGCACAAAGCAAAGCCTTGATGCCAATAGACAAGCTAGCATGCCAGGAGTTCAAAAAAGCACTGGAAACTGATGAGTGGTTCCAGAGAACCTAAGAATCTGTGTTTAATTAAAGATGACCTGGCTTGGGTTGGAGAGAAAATATACATTCCAGCAACTCTAAGACTGAGAATAATGCAAGCTGGACATGATTCAAAGATTGCTGGACATTTTGGATTCGTCAAACCCTACATCTTTTAAAAAGGCAATTTTAGTAGTCCTCTTTGAAAAAGGACATAGAAAGCTATGTAGTGAGCTGTCACACTTGTGCTGCAGGTAAGCGGAGGCAAGGGAAGACGCCAGGACTTTTACAGCCATTGGCGAGCCCTTCAGCACCCTGGAGAGAGATCTCTATGGACTTTATTGTGGAGCTTCCTGAAAGTGCTGGAAATACAGTTATTTGGGTGGTCACAGACTTGTTTTCTAGACAAGCCCACTTCATCCCGTGCCCAAAGATCCTGACCACTAAAACATTGGCTAAACTATTTGTGCAACACATCTACCAATTCCATGGGACCCCACAATGCATCATTTTGGACAGGGGGGTTCAATTCACTTCTATGTTCTGGAAGGCTTTTCTGGATCTCTTGGGTTCTAGTCAGGGACTACCATCTAGTTATCATCCTCAAATGAATGGGGGGGGGGGGCAGAGAGACTGAACTCAGTTCTAGAACAGTATCTTAGATGCTTTATCAACTACCAGCAAGATAATTGGACTGATCTATTGCCTTTTGCAGAATTTTCATATAATAATGCTGTACATTCAAGTACTGGTTATACCCCATTTCAGTTTGGCAATGGCCAGACATTTGTCCCCATTCTAAAATTGCCTATTAAAGAACCAGACATTCCGTCTTTGCAAGAATGGATCAAACAGTTACAAAATACCTACCAGTACTATGTAAACACTAGATGAAGCCAGAGACGCCTATAAGGCCCAAGCTGATAAAAAGAGGGTAGAGTAGAAACCTTTCAAGATTGGAGACAAAGTTTATCTCTCTACAAAATATTTGTAATCCTTGCAACCCTCTAAGAAGTTAGCTCCTAAGTTTGTAGGACCTTTTCCCATTAAATGCATTATTAACCCAGTAACTGTGGAACTAGAGCTTCCTAAAAGCCTATGACAGATCCATCTTGTCTTTCATTGTAGTTTGCTCAAACCTGAAATTACATCTACCTTTAGGCTCCTGGCCCCTCATGTGCCTATACCAGTATGGGTGGAAGGGGAGCAACACTTTGAAGTACGTGACATCCTCAATTCCCATAGACACCATGTTTCCATCCAATATTTAGTAGCTTGGAAAAACTTTCCCTCTGCTCATAATGAATGGGTATATAAGAAACAGGTTAGCGCTCCCAAGTTACAAAAGCGTTTTCTCTCTAAGTATCCTGATAAACCTAATTAATGTGGTTGCTTTCTCTGCTTTCATTCCATTCCTTTGTTATGTCTTCACAGGTGGATAACCAATTTTTCTGGTGGGGGGGTATATATGTCAGGTCCCCAAAGAAATGTATTTTAACCCTATGCCTATTTTCCCTTTTCTGAAGCTTTTCTTTATGGTCTGCCATTCTGTTGGGAGAGGGGAGCTTTGGGGATTGCTTGCACTGTCTGCAGGAGGCCCTTCCCCCAGGGGATGGAATGTCTCTCCCTTATCCAATAGACGGTTTGTGTTTGGAGCCAGGAGAAATCAAAAGTGAGAAAGACCTTGAGGAGCCCACCAAAATGACCAGTTACCAAAACATGATGCCACTTGTGGATTGGCTGGGAGACTCTGGGGGGAGGAGTATTGAATGTTGCTTTTAATATATTGCTTCGCCTTGATTCCCTACTGTCAATAGCCCCTAATAAAATTTCCTCTTGAGACAATGTCTGTTCCAAGAGTTCTGCTTTCTTGGGAGGCTTAGCTGAGATAGGTCCTTACAATTATTCTGCTTCAGGATCTGCAGTCAACATACCGAGAGAAGTCTAAAATGATGTGTTCCGTGTTAATGAATATTGAGACTCCAGTTGGTTTCCCAATTCCCTGTGGGACTGCATCCTCCCATATGGTCCCTGAGCTCTTTATCCCTAAATTTTCTTTTTGCTGCAAAGGCAACCAGACTCCCAGTAGCCACACCCACATTTCCTTTAATGAAAAAGGAACTTTTCTGGACTTTTATTCTAAATTATATGCTAAGGAGAAGATTAATGAAAAAGATATTGATGTATATTTGGAGAATGCTAGCATCCCGGTTCTTACGCAAGCACAAAAAGAGGAGATTAACCAATTGATAACAGAAGAAGAAATTCTTACAGCAATTAAGGAATTGAAGTTGGATAAAGCACCAGGTACGGATGGTTTGACTGCGGTTTATTACAAAAATTTACAAATGGAGTTGATAAAGCCGTTAAAGGAACTGTTCCAGATAATTCAGAGAGGGGGAAAGGTGCCTCCGTCTTGGAGAACTGCTTTTATCTCTTTGATTCAGAAGGAAGATCAAGATGCTACTCAAGTAAAAAATTATAGACCGATATCACTTTTAAATACAGATTATAAGATATTTGCTAAGGTGTTGGCTAATAGACAGATGAGGGTTCTGCAACAGGTGATTCATGGGGATCAAACGGGGTTTATTAGTGGTAGGCAAATGAAAAATAATGTGAGGCATATAGTTGATGTGTTAGAGTTTTTGGAAAGGAACAACCAGATCTCTGCGGCGCTAATCTTTTTAGATGCTGAAAAAGCTTTTGATCAATTGAATTGGCAATTTTTGATGAAAGTTTTAGATAAAATGAATTTTGGGGATAAATTTTTGCAACCAATTAGGGCATTATATCAAAAACAAACTGCCCGAATAATAGTTAACAATAGTTTGACTGAAGCTTGTAATATTGAGAAGGGCACAAGGCAAGGGTGTCCGTTATCGCCTTTGTTATTTGTCTTAACATTGGAGATATTATTGGTAAAAATACGGAATTCAGAAAGAATTAAGGGTATACAAATTAGAGATCAGGATTATAGATTGAGAGCGTTCGCAGATGATCTGGTTGTTACGGTGACCCAGCCGGAGAACTCTGTTGTGGACCTGATGGAGATAATAATGCAATATGGGAAGGTTTCTGGATTTAAAGTTAATGCACAAAAAACTAAAACTCTGGCCAAAAATATGACAGTATCACAAAGGGCTCTTTTAGAAGGATTAACTGGATTTGAGATTGTCAAGAGGGTCAAATACTTGGGGGTGTTTTTGTCACCCTCTAATACAAAGTTATATAAAAATAACTATGAAAGATTATGGGGAAAAATTCAAAAGGAGAGCTGGGAAAAATTGCAATTGTCTTTGTTGGGACGAATCGCAGCAGTGAAAATGAATGTCCTGTCTAAATTTTTATTCTTATTTCAAATGATACCGGTTCTTAAGAAAGATTCTAATCTGGAAGAATGGCAGCGAGGTATCAATAAATTTGTCTGGGCAGGGAAAAGGCGACGAGTTAAACTTAAGATTATGCAGGATACTCGTGAAAGAGGTGGTCTTAAAATGCCCAATCTTAAATTATATTATGAAACTGCTGCGTTAGCAGGAATAAGTGATTGGATTAATTTGACACAAGAGAGATTATTAAATCTTGAGGGCCATGACTTGTTATTTGGCTGGCATGCATATTTGTTGTATGATAAGAAGGTAGATAATGTGTTTAAAGTGCATATTTTAAGACAGGCATTGCTGAGAGTTTGGAAGAAGTATAGACATAAGTTAGACTGTAAGATACCATTGTGGGCAATCCCAAAACACGCAATAGAAAATATAAATGTTGGTTTTAAACATGATGTGACTACGTATAAGGAGATTTTAAGTCTGGAAAGAAATGTCTGGTGTCTGAAACCGTACAACCTCTTGCGAGATGAGAAGATTGTTCAAACTTGGTTTCAATATATTCAGCTACGGGCCAGGTGGAAAGAAGATCAGAAAACTGGTTTTACAATGACTGATGAAAACCTGATAAAGCAAATTAGAAATCAGGGTCCAGCACATATCAAACGGATATATCTTGCATTGATAGAAATTGACTCAGAAACAGAACTTGTTAAAGATTGTATGATAAAATGGGCCCAAAACATCCAAGAAGTTATTACAATGGACACGTGGGAAAAGATCTGGGTGAGGAACGTAAAATTTACACAAGCTCAAAATTTAAGAGAGAACTTTTATAAAATGTTTTATAGATGGCATTTAGATCCTAAAAAGCTTGCGAGTATGTATCCGAATTATCAGCCCAAATGCTGGAGGTGTGGTGACGAAGATGCAACATATTTTCACATATGGTGGACTTGTAAAAAGGTTAAGGCTTTTTGGATAAAAATTTGGTGGAATATGCAGAAGATTTTCAAGCAAAGGATAAAGTTTTGTCCGCAACTTTTTTTGTTGGGTATAATTACAGATGCTACGGTTGTGGACACTAAGTTGATGTTGAACTTAATTACAGCAGCAAGACTCTTAATAGGTCAATATTGGAAGAAGGAGAAACTGCCGACTATAGAAGAATGGACTTTAAAGGTTTCTGACCTGGCAGAGATGGCAAAGATCTCGGCTTATTTGAAAGATCACTCGCAAGAACGTTATATTATAGAGTGGAAAAATGGATTGATTATATCCAGAACAAATATAGGACTAAAAAGTTTCACTTAGCATTTGAATAAGTCTTCCTTTCTTTTTTCTTTTTTCTTTTTTTTATATTTAATATTAATAGTGCTTGTAGTTATCTTATATGAGCTAGAGAGTGATAGATTTAAGAGTTTATTGTTGTTAGCATATGGATGTTCATGATTGTTTTTTGTTTTTATACCCTGTACTTAGCTCTGGGAAGTGGGGGGGAGGGGGGGAGGGGTAGGGAGGGATGGGTAGGGGAGGGGGAGGGGGATTGTTAAAGATAAAATGTATGTTAAAACTTTTCAATAAAAAAAAGGTCATTGGTCAGTCAGATTACTACTCTCTTGAAAAACACTGGAGTTTGAAGGATACTGAGCCTGCAGCATGTGATCGATGGCTTCACGTGCACTGGTTTTCTTTGGCCATCAATCACAGCTCTTGGACTGGGGCACAACAAAGCTGAGTGGACAGCAGGACACAGAAGACCTGCTTAGCCTTCACCACAACAGCAGGCTCTGGAAGAAGGCTGATTTAAGGCATCAAGATTTCTCAGTAACAAAGACATGGGATGAAAGCGGGGCTAGCTAGCTGTGTAAATTTGCCACATATCAGGACTGGCAACAAGAATCTGCAACTTGAAACTTTCCAGAGATGCTGGCCTATAAAACTGTAATTAGTTATGGGTGATAAGAATTGCTTATTTAATAAAATATTTCTAATTGGCTATATAGTTGAGGATATATCCCGTAAGAAAAAATAAATAAGACAATAGAGAATAATGTATCTGAGGAGAACAGGTGGAGAAGACCAATTCATATTTGTGTTAGAACCTGTAGGAAGTATGTAATTCCTCTAGCAAGACCATATTTTCCCACGTCTGATGTTCACTATCATGTGCCTTTTAGCTCTGTAGTTAATTGGCAGTGATTTATCATCACTGCTGTGACAAGGTAGAATTCCTCTCCCCTTCTGACGTCTGTATAATGAATTTAACAGTTTGCAAGGATGCTAATTAGAACCTCTTTAGAACTTAATTGATCTCCGCTGCTATTAATATGCTATGGGAGCTGCAACAAACAAACTTCTTGAAAGATGCTTCATCACCGACGACCACCTTTGCCCAATGGAAACTCTTGTGTCTGATTTGGGAAGCTCAGAGATTCATGTCTGGTTCTGATGTGAATTGTCTGTGAAAGATGTACAATAAATGCAGATCTTTTTTCCTTAAATAAATAAAAATCTACTTCTTATCATGCCTTCTTTGTAAAAAAAAAGTGATTTGCAAAGAAGAGGACAGTTCCCTAAATAGTCACATAAGAAGAAAGTAGAGGAAAAAATGATTACTGTTTAGACTTAACTTCTTTTTTTTTTATTGAAAAGTTTTAACATACAATTTTCCTTTAAAAATCCCCCCTTCCCCCTCCCTCCTCCCCCCTCTACCTCCCCCCCTCCCCCCGACTTCCCAGAGCTAAATACAAGGTATATATATAAAAAGCAATCATAAACAATCATATACTAACAACTATAAACTCTAAAATCCATCACTCTCTAGCTTATATAGGATAAAACAAGCCTTAGTAATATTGAATATGTATAAAAAGAAACTAAAATAAGAAAAGAAAAAAAACGAAAGAAGACTTATTCAAATGCTACATAAAACTTCTTAACCCTATACTTGTTCTGGATAAACTCAATCCATTTTCTCCATTCCATAATATAGCGTTCTTGCGAATGATCTTTCAAATAGGCCGAAATCTTCGCCATCTCTGCCAGGTCGGAAACCTTTAAAGTCCACTCTTCTATGGTCGGCAGTTCCTCTTTCTTCCAATATTGGCCTATCAAAAGTCTTGCTGCCGTAATTAAGTTCAACATCAACTTGGTGTCCACAACTGTAGCGTCTGCAATTATTCCCAACAAAAAAAGTTGCGGACAAAACTTTATCCTCTGTTTAAAAATCTTTTGCATATTCCACCAGACTTTTATCCAAAAAGCCTTAACCTTCTTACATGTCCACCATATGTGAAAATATGTTGCATCTTCATCACCGCACCTCCAACATTTAGGCTGATAATTCGGATACATACTTGCAAGCTTTTTAGGATCTAAATGCCATCTATAAAACATTTTGTAAAAGTTCTCTCTTAGATTTTGAGCTTGAGTAAATTTTATGTTCCTCACCCAAATCTTTTCCCACGTGTCCATTGTGATAACTTCCTGGATGTTTTGGGCCCATTTTATCATACAATCCTTAACAAGCTCTGTTTCTGAGTCAATCTCTATCAATGCAAGATATATCCGTTTGATATGTGCTGGTCCCTGATTTCTAACTTGCTTTATCAAATTTTCATCAGTCATTGTAAAACCATTTTTCTGGTCTTCTTTCCACCTGGCCCGTAGCTGAGTATATTGAAACCAGTTTTGAACAACCTTCTCTTCTCGCAAGAGGCTATATGACTTCAAACACCAGACATTTCTTTCCAAACTTAGGATCTCCTTGTACGTAGTCACATCATGTTTGAAGCCAGCATGTATATTTTCTATTGCGTGTTTTGGAATTGCCCACAATGGTATCTTACAACTCAACTTATGTCTATACTTCTTCCAAACTTATGTCTATACTTCTTCTTCTCAGCAATGCCTGTCTTAAAATATGCACCCTAAACACATTGTCTACCTTCTTATCATACAACAAATATGCATGCCAGCCAAACAACAAATCATGGCCCTCAAGATTTAATAACCTCCCTTGCGTCAAATTAATCCAATCACTTATTCCTACTAATGCAGCAGCTTCATAATATAATTTAAAATTAGGCAATTTAAGGCCATCTCTCTCACGAGTATCCTGCATAATCTTAAGCTTAACTCGTGGCTTTTTCCCTGTCCACACAAATTTATTGATACCTCGCTGCCATTCCTCCAAATTAGAATCTTTCTTAAGAATCGGTATCATTTGAAATAAAAATAAAAATTTAGGCAGGACATTCATTTTTACTGCTGCAATCTGTCCCAACAAAGACAATTGCAATTTTTCCCAACTCTCCAATTCTTTTTGAATTTTCCCCCATAGTTTTTCATAATTATTTTTATATAGCTTTGTATTAGAGGGCGACAAAATCACCCCCAAATATTTAACCCTTTTAACAATCTCAAATCCAGTTAATCCTTCTAAGAGAGCCTTTTGAGAAACTGTCATATTTCTGGCCAAAATTTTGGTTTTCTGTGTATTAACTTTAAATCCAGAAACCTTCCCATATTGTGTTATTATCTCCATCAGGTCCACAACAGAGTTCTCTGGCTGGGTCACTGTAACAACCAGATCATCTGCGAATGCTCTCAATCTGTAATCCTGATCTCCAATTTGTATCCCCTTAATTTTTTCCGAATTCCGAATTTTAACCAATAATATCTCTAATGTTAACACAAATAACAAGGGCGATAACGGACACCCTTGCCTTGTGCCCTTCTCAATATTACATGCTTCTGTCAAGCTATTATTAACTATAATTCGGGCAGTTTGTTTTTGATATAATGCCCTAATCGGTTGTAAAAATTTTTCCCCAAAATCCATTTTGTCTAAAACTTTCAACAAAAATTTCCAATTCAATTGATCAAAAGCTTTTTCAGCATCTAAAAAAATTAGCACCGCAGCGATCTGGTTGTTCCTTTCCAAAAACTCTAACACATCAACTATATGCCTCACATTATTTTTCATTTGCCTACCACTAATAAACCCCGTTTGATCCCCATGAATCACCTGTTGCAGAACCCTCATCAGTCTATTAGCCAAAACCTTAGCAAATATCTTATAATCTGTATTTAAAAGCGATATCGGTCTATAATTTTTAACTTGAGTAGCATCTTGGTCTTCCTTCGGAATCAAAGAAATAAAAGCTGTTCTCCAAGACGGTGGCACCTTTCCCCCCCTCTGGATTGTCTGGAACAGTTCCTTTAACGGTTTTATCATCTCTAATTGTAAATTTTTGTAATAGGCCGCAGTCAAGCCATCCGTACCTGGTGCTTTATCCACCTTCAATTCCTTAATTGCTGTGAAAATTTCTTCTTCTGTAATCAGTTGATTAATCCCCTCTTTTTGTACTTGCGTAAGAACCGGGATGCTAGCATTCTCCAAATATATATCAATGTCTTTTTCATTAATTTCCTCTTTAGCATATAATTTCGAATAGAAATCCACAAAAGCATCCTTAAAAAGGTTCTGTTGAAACACAACCCTTCCTTTATACTCAATCTTATCTATATTAGAAGCCCTTTGTTTTTTCCTCAATCTATAAGCTAACCATCTGCCTGGTTTATTAGCGTTGCAAAAAGTATTATGCCTAGCAAACCACAGATTGGTTGCCACTTGATCAGCCATTAATTTATCAAATTGTCCTCTTAACAGTCTAATAGCCTCCTTGGTCTTCACATCCTCTGAGTTCAAAATCAAAGCCTTTTCTTTTTCCTTTATTTCATTCTCCAGTTCTTTCCTTCTAGTTTCCACTGCACGTCTATGTTTATTATTCATATATATCAACACCCCTCTCATATAGGCCTTGCTAGCATCCCAAACCATATCCATAGAGGTACCCTTATTCATATTAATCTCAAAAAAATCTTTCATCCGCTGTTTGCATTCTTCCACATTTCTCTGATTTCTAAACAAATTCTCATTTACGCGCCACGAGCGCCTGTCTCTTTTCTCCTTATCAATCTCTAACCAAACTGGACTGTGATCAGAGATAGTTCTTGCACAAATCTTCACATTTTTAGTCCTCAAAAAAAATCATTAGTCAACAAAATAAAATCAATCCTCGAAAAAGATTGATGTCTATCAGAATAAAAAGTATAATCCTTCTCCTGCAAATGTCTCTCACGCCAAATATCTCGCAATTCCAGGTCATCCTAACCAAATCAATCCTCGAAAAAGATTGATGTCTATCAGAATAAAAAGTATAATCCTTCTCCTGCAAATGTCTCTCACGCCAAATATCTCGCAATTCCAGGTCATCCTTCATTTCAAAAAAAGATTTAGGCAATCTAGCGTGACTTGGAATGCGCTTAAAAACTCCAGCCTTGTCCAACTGTACATCCAAAACACCATTCCAATCCCCCATAAAAATAAAAGATTTATAATCCAACTGGGTAAGCTTTGTGTGAAGTAAACTAAAAAAGTCAGCTTGTTGTTGATTAGGTGCATATAATCCAACTAAAAGCGTCTTTTTACCTTCTAACAGCAGCTCAATCATAACATATCTTCCATGCTTATCTGCTTCAATTAAGTCTGCTGTTAAGGCACTTTTAACATAAACAACCACTCCATTTTTCTTGTTCTCTGCAGAAGCAACAAATTGCGTACCCAACCTAGAGTTCGATAAATACTTTTGATCCAAAACTCTAATATGCGTTTCTTGCAAACATATAACATCTATCTTAAATTGTTTTAAATATTGAAAAACTTTCTTCCTCTTCTGTGGTGAATTTAGTCCATTAACGTTCCAGGTTAAGAATTTAATTGCCATGCATATCCTCCCAAAGCTCTTGGAGCACTGCTTTGATAGGACTATCTTCTTTAGGCCGTGCTCCTCCCACTCCTTGGCTGTAAGTACATTGTGAAAGTTCCGAAGACTTTTGCTGATCTTGTTCTTTTATTTTCTTTGCTCGTTTTAAAGCAGCACGCGTTACCCTTTGCTCTCTAGGATCATCCAAAGAAGTTATAGCTTGATCTCCTCCAGCACCATTTTCCTCTGTTTCATCCTCTTGATGTTCTCCTTCTCCAGATCCCTTTGCAGCTTCCAGAAGTGTTAATGGAGTTGCTTTTAAAACGTTATTGTAGAAATCACGCGCTTGCTTCACAGTAATCAGCCGATACCTTTTACCTTCATACATCACCATCAGCCCGTCTGGAATCTCCCATCTGAACCTTATATCTCGTTGCTTGAGCTCTTGCACAAGAAATGTAAAGTCCTTCCTTCTCCTTAAAATCTTTGGAGGGATTTCTTTTAAAACCAAGACTTCTTGATCAGCAATCACAACTTTAGCATCATAGGCAGCTTGTATAACTTCATCTCTAATTTCTCTTTTTGCAAAGTAAACCACCACATCTCTAGGCAACTTTCTCTGTCTGGCAATCCATGAATTCACACGGAACACTTTATCCATAGCTGCTCTTATTTCAGATGCTGGCTGGTTCAATACCACTTCGAGAGCCTCAGAAACCAGCTGCTTTAAATCTTCCTTAATATTCTCTTTTAAACCTCTGATTCTAACAGCAAACTGCATCTGGTAATATTGGGCAAGGCTTAACTCCCTTTCCATTTTGTCTCTTAAATTTTCATTCTCCCGTACTTTTGCTTCTAATATTGCATTCTTTTGAGTCAAATCATCCACTTTTTCATCCAAATCTTCCACACATTCCGCCACTTTATGCACTGAAGACAAAATGTCTACCTTCATCACGCTGAACTTCTGTTCCATCCTCTCTTCCATTCTCTCCTCCAGTTTCTCCAATTTCTCCTCCATCTGTGCAAATTTATCACCAATTGATTGATTAATTGATTCCAAAAGTACCTGGGCATGTTTATCCAGAGCATCTCATAAGTCCTTCGGTGTCAATACATCAGGAGGGTGCAACGCCTGTAATGATGATTGTTGCACCGGAGAAGATCCACCACTCCGAAGAGTTTTAGGGGGAGGTTTAGCTGCCATCTTTTACTTTCAATTGTGACGCACTTTCACTTAAAGTTTAAAAAGTCCATCAAGCTCGAGAGTATAATAAAATAATCCTCTTCACCTTTTCCTCTTGTACCGCTCTGCCTGCTCCTTTAATCCATAGTCCTTTCTTCAGGCAGGGGTGGTCGCAGACGCCTGGCTCTGCTCCAAGAAATCCGGAGCAGAGACGCTGGCCAGCTGGGAGCAACCCAGGCTTCGGGGGAGTTCAATCCTTCAGCCGCCCAAGCTCCAAGCTCAGGCGGCCCCGGAGAACTCGACCCCTACCTGGGTCCTCACCCCCTCCTCTTCTCCCGAGGAGGGGGCTTCAAATTCGCCCGAACAGCTGATCGGCGCTGTTTCGGGCGAAAAAACACACAGCTGAGCCGCGGGCAGCCCGGGAAGGCTGTCTCCGGCGCCGCGCAGCCACCGGAAGTCCTAGACTTAACTTCTATTTTGAAGATATAAGGACTCTGCCAAGGCTGAGGATGGGCCAAGGATGGGCCAAGAGATTTTGCTGAGACAGAGTAGCAAAGGGCATCCTCCCTATGCAATTCATTGTGTTTAATCTCTGAAACTAAGTGCCAAGCAATGGCATATTGAGGGCTGGGGGGAGCACTGTGCCCCAGTTACAGGTCCTTGCTGGTCCAAGGTCACCTAGCTGGCTTTGTGGCTAGGGCAGGACTAGAGCTAGTCTGATGCTGAAACCACTACACCAAATTGATTGTGATTGTGTGTTATAAACTGATCTGCTGCAGGTGTTAAATATGCTAGCTATGCCATTGTTGCTGGGTGTTGTGCACCCCGAGGCCAATTATCCCCAATGCATCTCTCATAACATTGATTCTATGACAGGAAATAATGCATTGGTAATATCTTTAAATAACTAAAAATGTATTACCTATTGACTACTGCTATAAATCTCCTGCCTGAGGTGGCCATTTTATTTAACTGAATAAAAGGGATTGGTTCCAGAGCCAAGAATATGTCAGGTCCAAAGCACAAATCAGAAGTTGGGATTTAAGAACAGGCCACGTCTATAGAGCAAGAGCAAAATAACAAAGTTTGGGTAGTCCTTGTTTAAGCAAAGTACCAGGGAGCCCAGAAGACATGTTATGCTCTTTCCTGACCAATAGCATTCATACAACCTGATCAGGCTTGACGCAGGAGAAGACCGGCTGAGCCTGAGGGAGGGGTCAAACATCCTCTGTTGGGAGTCCCTTCACACACAGAAGAGACCTAAGTCCAGCCCCCCTTGAATTCCATTGACTCTTCCCTACAGCCAAGTTGCCTTGATCATTAGTAGTTCAGATTCTTGTTTACGGATAGCCTCGAATAAACTTGAACTCCTTTGAACAATCCTAGTTCCTGAGTTCTTGCAGCTGCTACTTCTCAAACAAAGATTCATTGGGGCTCTGTGAAACTGCCCTTGAAGCTCAACTGATCCAGAATGTGATGGTGTGGACAGTGATGGTCTTGCTTTCACTCACCATTGTGACACCTCTGCTCCATGAGCTCCACTGGTTGCTTGGGTTCTTGCATCAGCCCAGCTAGTTTCAGGACCAGTTTTGGCACAGGTTCAATAAATAAAACTAGAGTCCACTATCTATGATTTCTTCACATTAATCAGGCAACCAACTGCACCTTATATTACATGATAATGTTTGATGCAGCCAATTGTTTATTTTTATTCTCTCTCTCTCTCTCTCCTGTATGTATGTGTGTGTGTTTGTGTGTATACACGTACACACAGAAATACACATACATATGTACATACCTACACATGACCTATCTCCTTCACAGAGTGACTCTAGTGAAAGCAACTCTGGACAATGCTTTTTTTAGTAAATAAAACTCCCCCCCCCACAAAAAAAACCATCCATGTCATCAAAGTGGGGCAAAGAGGAAAGTAAAGGTAACAAAAGAATTAAGACAAAAATAATCACCAAGTAATCCGGATTAAATTTATTATTATCAGTCAGTCAAAAGAAGAAAAAAACACAAGAATCCAAAGGGGTATGTGGGTGTAATAGCATCTCCCAATGATACTTTTGCTACAGACCTAAGAAATCCATTAAGCGCATTGCTCTTAAAAAGTTTGGGTAGTCCTTGGAGCAATGAATTGGGAGGAGTCCAGATTGAGGGGCTGGATTTTAATTGTGCCACAAGTTAATCATTTAGCTATCAAATTAAACCTTAACAAATAAACAAATATATCAATGGAATGAAAGTTTATATATATATATTTGGTCATTCGGGTTTTTTCCCATGTAGAATTGAAGGTATAAGAGCAACGTTTCGACGAAATCTCATCCGTCATCCTCAGGCTGGTGGCTTCAGCTGAATATATATATATATATATATATATATATATATATATATATATATATATATATATATATATGTATGTATGTATGTACATAATTTTTTTTGGCTTGCTAACAAAGAATAAAGGGAGACCGATATGATCATTTCAAATGATCATATCGGTCTCCCTTTATTCTTTGTTAGCAAGCAAAAAAAAAAAATACACAAATATGAGCTGCCACTGCTGTGGCTACTGCCTGTAGATGGCCTTGGGCTAGGCTGATACAGGAAATAAGATTTGTCCCGTGTCTGGGACCAAGCAAGTGTAGTCTGAATGCTTAACAAACATTTAAAACATATATGTGTGTGTGTGTGTATTCCATTATATATTTTCTCAATCTTTTTTTTTATTTTTTTTATTTTTTATTGAAAAATTTTAAAATACATTTTTAATAAAATAAACTCCCTCCCTCCCCCTCCCCTCTCCCTTGCCCTCCCTAACCCTTCCCCCCGACTTCCCAGAGCTGAATAGAGGGCATTAACTTTACAAACTTAAGCTAAAATATGCTACCTAACTAAAAAAAATATTAAATTCTATCGCGCTTTAACTCCCCTTAAACATAACTAAATTACTAACCAATAATGAATAACTGATAATACATCTTATAAAACTAATACTTATTCAAATGCTAAATGAAACTTTTTAGTATATTTTCTCAATCTTGTTGAATAATGTCACATAGTTCTATAGTGGCAGATGATCCACCCTACAGAGAAAGAAGATGATTTCCCAGAGGAGGTGAGATACACAGTCGAGATGCAATCCCATCATAAAGCAGTTACTGAACAGCATTCTTGTAACACCAAAAGCCATTTGCTGGGACCTCTTCCCTAAAATAGACGTAAGCATTTATTTAAAGCAGGGTTGTGGCCCCTGGGTCCCCTTTCTGCAGTGATTGGAGAGCACTTCTAAGCTCACCCTCCACAACTTGGAAAAGGGGGTTTTTGTCTCTCTGCCTGTATATATACAAATTCTGCCCATGTTTCCTATGGTCCCCAGCCATTAAGTAGATATCTACCCTGCTTTAGAGCTGGACCTCACCTCACAGTAATAGAGATCCCTGCATTTTCACAGAGCCTCCTATAAGCATACAGTCTCTTTGGCACTGATGAAATCCCATGCCATCATTAGAACTGGACATCAGACAATCCTGGCTTCCAAGTGCATAATTGGGAATGGAGGAAGGAAATATATTGGCCATTTGAAGTGAAGTCATTCAGATTACTATTGGAAATACAAAGAAGAGAGGGCAAATATACGTGTCCCTGGATAATGTTGCAGGATCCAATCTGGATCAGTCATCGAGACCAGAGGCTTAGTCATGAGGTTTGAGTGCAGTACTGCAGGCTACTTCTGCTGCCTGCTGGCTGCCCACAGTTTGGTGGTTCAATTCTGACTGGCTCAAGGTTGACTCAGCCTTCCATCCTTCCAAGGTTGGTAAAATAAAGACCCAGATTGTTGGGGAGCAATATGCTGACTCTGTAAACCGCTTAGTACTGTGAAATAGCATATAAGTCTAAGTGCTATTGGTATTGCTTCCAAGCTTTCGGACACGTGCTGGAGCCTATTTTCAGGGAACTTGTCTCTACCAGAATGTTTCAATAGAGAGAAGTTCTCCAAGGATGGGCATCAGCCTGAGTCCGAAAGCTTGGAAGACTGACCTCTGGTCCCAGTGACCGACCCAGATTGGATCCTGAAACAAAGAAGAGAGCCTAATAACACCATCAAATATAAAAATCAAAGCACAGCCCTAGCTATAAAGAAGCATGGATTTGTGAAATATTAGGTACACACATTCCAAACACTATCTTTCCATTTTTGGACAATAACCCCAAAGGTCACCTGCTGATGGAAAAATTGATACCCATAAAAGGAACTCCAGAAATTACCTGACATCTCAATTGCATCTTCCTAGGTCACACAGAAATGAGGGATGGCTTCTTTGCAACATAATAATTCATTAGATAATGACCTAGCTGTGTTCCACTGTGTATTGGTGCCGAAATCTATCTATCTATCTATCTATCTATTTTGTACAGAGTAACAAATAAGAACAATTGTGTATGAAGAGCAAAGGAACATAAATCCTGAAGTACACCAGAGAATTCCCAGGTAGTGACAGAATCAATCTATAAACAATATAACCAATCTGGAATATATTACATATGACTGAAAACATGATTTATCTCCTTGACAGAGGTAAGATGGTGAAGAGGGTGAGGTATATTCAGGGTTAAAACACCTAGAAGGCATGAGTCTTTTTTTTTAAAAAATTAAACTGGCATCAATATTTATTCATCCAAGGAGTATTGGGGGGGGAGGAATTCACAGTACTAGGGTTGGAAACAAGACCCATAAATTCAGAATGTACTCTTTTCTCTGTGTTAGCCTTTAGTGAAAACCAACTTAGAACCACAGTTCCTGGAGGCCTTAAGGACACTGCTATCTTTGTGTTGTGCATTTCCTTCACTGCCTACAAGACCACAGTAATATTTACAATTGTTGTGATAATATAAATGCTGCAAAGGTAATCATAATCATAATAGTAAAGTTGGAAAATTTATAGCCTAGCCCCTAGGTGGCAGCCAATAGGTTTGAGGCAACCCATTGCTGCCTAGGGGCAGCCAATAGCTGTACTGGAGACAGGGAGTCTGGGTTGCTGGAGAGCGGTTAGCTGCTCCAGCTTACCACATGGTGTTACAACTGAGCCCAATACATAACAACTCACAAGAGCAGCCCTGTGCCAATTGAACCCATGATGAATAGGAGAAGATCCCTAACTGCCATGTGTAGATTAAAGGTAGAGAATTTCAAAGTTAAGAAATGTTATCACAAACCTACTGATTTCTGCCAACTTGTAATAACTATCTCTGCTCCCTTCCCCCCCGCCCCCCCCAGGCTTTCCCTGTTCTATCATTTTTGTCTAAATTTCCACTACTAATATCCCTGCTGCAAATGTACTTTAAGTACATTAGAACCCGTCCCCTCTTAGAACAGACAACATCATAGCAACAATTGGCAAACAATACAAGTTACAAGACTTAACATCATAGCAACTATTAACAACAATACAAGATTTAACATCATCAGTTAGCATCATTTAGCCAAGTTACACAATTTTAAGACCAGAATGAATAGGCTTCCATTAACAGCACATTAGACAGTTAACATCATTATTGTTTCAGTACAGCAACAAGTCAACCGTACAGACAACATTATAGTTCTTTTATTTTACAACATAATCAGCTAGATAAATAGGAGGCTTGCGTGCTCTTGTGGAACGCCTCAGTGTTCCAGTCACTTTCTGTTCTACCAGCTTACCCATCGGGCCAGGCAGACCAGTGTCCCTTGATGTACTTGAGTCAAAGGAATTAGATGCTCTCTGACTGGCCTGTCCTGGTTGGCCCACCCCAGAGTCAGATTGATCAGCACAGCTAGCACAGCAGTTGTTAAAATCCAGTTGGCTTGCTCCGTCAGGGGATCCATGTTGCAATTCTGGACTCCCCTCCTCTACACCCAATTCCTCATTGCTTATGAAGGAAGAGTTTTGAGAGTCCATGTATGGGCTGGCTTGGCTGCAAGTTTGGGGACTTTGGGAGAGACTTATGATGCAGTCCTCGCTTAGTGGCCATTCTGGAAACCATTTTCTGAGTTGATCAATGTGGCGTCTGATGACTCGCCCTCCCTCCAGCCCCACTTCATAAGAAAGGGGACCAGATGATTTGGTAATTTTACCAGGAACCCACAGATTCCCATGTTCTGGCCCATACCCAATTGCCCACTTGTAGCCCCCTTGGGGGTTTTGGTCAAGAGGCTTCTGCTGCCACTCTATCTGGATGCAACCTGTCCAATTTAGTGATCAGTTGCCTCCCCCAACGAAGTTCTGCAGGACTTTTGCCTGTAGCAGTGCAGGGCATAGAATGCTGGCAAAGTAAAAAATCTGCCAGTCTGTGATGCCAGTCCCCTGTAACTATGTGTTTAAGTGATTCCTTCATGGTCCTCACCATACGTTCAGCTTCACCATTAGAGGACAGGTGAAAAGGGGCAGACCTTTCCATGTCTGATGAGGTTTGCTCTTAGGAAGGCAGAAATTTAGCAGCAGTGAATTGGGCCCCATTGTCTGAAACTAAGACATCTGGCAACCAATGTGTGGCAAAGAGTTTTCTCAGCACCTGGATGGTCTTAGCAGTAGTCATGTTTGCAACTGGGATTACTTCAAGCCATTTGGAGTGGCTGTCCACCACTATGACGAAGAGCTGTCCCTGAAAGGGCCCAGTGTAGTCTATGTGAATTCTAGACCAGGGAGTGTGCGTTTCCTCCCACCTGTGAACTGGAGCTTGTGGCATTTCAGGCCTTGATTGCTGGCATGTATAACATCCATGTACCATGTCCTTGTCTAGACCAGGCCACCAAAGGTAGCTTTTAGCTAAAGCTTTCATTCTGACAATGCCTGGATGGCCTTCATGTAGTGACTGTAAAACTCTATCTCTCAGTGAAGAGGGAATTATGACTCTGTTCCCGCATAGGATGCACCCCTTGTGAGGGGTGATAGCTCATGTCTTCTAACAAAATAACTCTGGAACTCAGAGCCTGGGCTTTTATCTAATCACCCCATGTGTACCCATGAAAGCACTCTACTAAGTGTTTTATCTGTAGCTGTTTCTACAGCTATGTCCCCAGTGTGGAGGGGAAATTCTGGCAGGTCCTGAATGGACAGAATTCTGGCTGCAGGGGCTGGGTCTGGTTCTGTTAGTGGCAGTGGGAGTCTGCACAGGCCATCAGCATGGCCCATTTCTTTGCCAGGTTTGTGAACCAGCTTAAATGTGTATGCAAAAAGGAAAATAGACCATCTCAACATTCTTGGGGAAAGTATGTGGGGAGTTTGTTTGTCTGTTGTGAAGAGTCCCAACAGTGGTTTGTGGTCTGTGAAGACCGTGAAGTCCCTGCCATATAAATAGTCATGGAATTTTTTTATTCCTGCTACAATGGCTATGGCCTCTTTGTCAATTTGAGCGTAGTTACGCTCAGCAGAGGACAGTGTCCTTGAATAAAATGCAATAGGGACTTGTATTCCATTCTTTTCTAAATGACTCAAGACTGCCCCCACCCCATAAGGAGATGCATCACGTGCTAAACAGACTGGTTTAGACTCCCTAAAATGAGTTACAGTAGATTTAACTGACAATAGTGCCTTTAGGTCCTGGAAACTTTTCTCATGAATGCTGGTCCATTTTCATGGAGCTTTCTTATCTAAGAGCCTGTGAAGAGGCTATGCCAATGGGGCCTTGTTAGGCAGAAACGCATGGTAGAAGTTGAGGAGGCCCAAGAATGCTTGTAGATTTAGGACTAGGAGCCAATTGAATGGCCTTCACTTTGGATTCAGCAGGGTGAATGCCGTTAGCATCAATTCAAAATCCCAGGAATTCAGTTGAAGAAACCCCAATACTACATTTACTTTTTTTTTTAATTTGAGGCCTGCTTTGCAAAGCCTCTGTAAGACAGCCCTGAGCCTGTTGGCTAACACCTCTGTAGATTCCCCAGCAATAAGTACATCGTCAAAATAAGGGCATACACCCTGAATGCCTTTAAGTGTGCGTTCCATGATTCGCTGAAAAATGCCTGGAGCAATGCTAACTCCAAATTGTAAACGCTTCACTTTGAAAGCCCCCCTGTGAGTCATGATCGTCTGATCTGTGGCTGTGGCCTCATTGACCGGCAATTGCTGATAGGCATGTGCCAAATCTAACTCTGCAAAAATAATGCCCCCTTGCAAAGAAGCTAAAATGTGGTTCACCACTGGGACAGGTATGCATGTTGCTTAAGGGCTTTGTTAATAGTACATTTATAGTCTGCACAAATTCTAATTTCTCCATTGGCCTTAAGTGGTGTGACTATAGGAGTTTCCCACTCCCCACCATCAACTAGTTGTAAAACGCCCTGTTCTACAAGCTTGTCTATTTCTTTGTCAATTTTATGTTTGAGTGCAAAGGGAACCCTTCGAGGCTTAATCCTAATGGGGACCACGTTGGGATCTAGCTTGAATGAGATAGGCAGGCCTGTGTATGTTCCTAGGGCTGAATCAAATACGTCTGCAAAGTCCTCGCAAACTGACGTTAGATTTGCAGCTTGTGTCCGGTTGATACCAGTTACTTGAATGCCTAAAGCATCAAACCAATTGAGTCCTATTAGACTCATTCTCTGGCCCCCTACTACTATGACATCCAGGTGCCCATAAAACCCTTTAAATTTTTCAGCCAAGGTGGCTTCCCCCTTAACTTTGACTTGAGCGTATTGAAAATCAGTTAAAATTATGTCGGAGGGCCTTAGCTTGGCCCATTTTCTACTGTGACTGCACACAAAATTAAACGTGTCCAGGGAAATAATGGAGACAGCAGAGCCTGTGTCCAACTCCATTTTACAGGGGATGCCTTGTAGCTCCACCTGCAGTTTAAATTTTGGTTTGAGGGGGCGCTGGGCACCAGTGTGGTATACACTTCTGCGGCTTGTACAAAAGCCCACACTAAATGGTCCCTGGGCCCTGGTACCTCTCCTGGTCAGATCTTCTGACTGGTGTTTTGGTGGCCGGTCCCTCTGGCGAGCTTTGCAAACTGCTGTGATATGGCCTGTTTTGCCGCAGGCCCTGCACATGGCTGACCGGAATCTGCAATCAGCGTGTTGGTGGCTGCCGCCACAACCTTTACATCTAGGTAAGAGAACTGCTTTGTAATGTGTCTATTGCTGTTTGCTGCTGCGGTGCTGTGTGTCGGGTTGCTTATGAAGCTTGTTGACTTCAGGGTCTTCTTCCTCTGAAGATTCCTCTGAGCGTTTGGCGTCCTTGTGGTGGACCGTTTCTTCGTGTTTCGTCATTTTGGTGGGCTGGACTGTTTGGACTGCACCCCTGGTGGCTTCGTCTGCCATGACTTCATCCTGGGCTTCAATGAAGGTTAAATTTGGTCTGGCAAAAAATCTTTGCTGGAGCGTTTGGTTCCATAGGCTGCAGATGAGCTGGTCTTGCAGTCGCTCTTCAACGTCTGAAAATTTACACAGGTGTGCGGCCTGCCTCAAGGCCGCAATGTATTCTGACGCTGTCTCACCAGGCTGCTGCAATTGCTGTTCGAATGCGTAATGCCAAGCAATCACCGACATCTTCGGCTGGAATTGTTCTCCTAGCTTCTTCTTAAGCTCAGCGTAGGAGACTGACTCCAGCAGCATTGGGGTGAAGAGATTTTTGGCCAGGTCGAATGTGGCTGGGCCGCACACACAGAGCAGTGTGGCGGCCTTCAGTCCGTCTTCTGTGACCTGGTTTGTCTGCAGGTAGTTTTCTACCTGGGACAAGTAGGATAGCCATCCCTCTGGATGCTTGACATCAAACTTGCGCAGCCTTCCGACCTTCGGCATTCTTCTGGTCTTCTCGGCTGGTTCCTGTGTCTTCTGATCCTGCTTCTCCAAGGCCCAGGGATTGATCCGCTGAGCACATGGTCACTAGCATGTCTGGCTAGCCGACCATAGGGAGGGGGAAATGCCTTTTCTCACCAGGTGTGCACTGCCTCTCCCCTAGTGAACTTCAGCTCTTCCGGAGAAGCAGGATCCCACCTTCGTCGCCAGTGTTGTGTAGTGAGTTCGTTGCACAGGAAAGGAGATGAGGCAAGTGAGTTCAGCAAAGCTCATGGTTTATTGCTTGCAGGATCTGAACTGAGAATTGGGCTGCAGCCTGCAGCAATTTATAGCCTGGCCCCTAGGTGGCAGCCAATAGGTTTGAAGCAACCCATTGCCGCCTAGGGGCAGCCAATAGCCGTACTGGAGACAGGGAGTCTGGGTTGCTGGAGAGCCGTTAGCTGCTTCAGCTTACTACGTGGTGTTACAACTGAGCCCAATACATAACAACTCACAAGAGCAGCCCTGTGCCAATTGAACCCATGATGAATAGGAGAAGATCCCTAACTGCCATGTGTAGATTAAAGGTAGAGAATTTCAAAGTTAAGAAATGTTATCACAAACCTACTGATTTCTGCCAACTTGTAATAACTATCTCTGCTCCCTTCCCCCCCCCCCGGCTTTCCCTGTTCTATCATTTTTGTCTAAACTTCCACTACTAATATCCCTGCTGCAAATGTACTTTAAGTCCTCTTTCCAAAATAAGATTATTTAGAACTTCTTGAAGCAGCCTTCTTTTCTTTCTTTTACATACTAGTAAAATATACAAGGACAAAAGAAAGAAAAAGAAGGTAAGTTTCCATCAAGCTGAACGTACGTAGCTGCTGATTTCATGGAAACAAGAAAGTGGTTTGACTCTAACTTCTTTCATGATGTTTTTTTTTTTACTTCCTAATCTAGTCTCTGGCCTCTGTATTTCCTAGTGATCTCCCAATGAAGAACCAAGGAGGGGAGGTCTTGCTTAGTCTTTCCTGATCTTTACTTGGCACTACCATGTGGCGGGGCAAAATGTAGTATTCTAGAAGTTTTCAAAAATTCTGTCCCATGCGACAGGGGATACCATCAAGCAGAATGGAAGGTCTGCAATCCATCAATCTCTCTGTTTCTCTCTCTTCCTAACTTAAGGAACAGAGTTTTACCATCTTAGCAATTGCGATATATTGTCTCATGCTGTTTCTAGTTTTTAGTATTATTTCAATGTGAACCCCAGAAGAGTGGCAATGTATAATTAACCATTGAGTGGGTAAAAAGACATATGCTAACTTTTAAACATTTCAGAATGATAAATAGTCACTTAGTAATTCTGGATAATGGGATACATTTTTTAAAGATGATTGCTTAACTGTAGGAAGGGCAGGTTTAAAGGTTTGAAAAAGGAAATTTAGGTGGGAAAACATTCTAGAAATTGCAGAGTTAAAAAAAAAGTATTTAAAAAGCTCGGAGATAAACAAGAAGACTAAAAGAGCTCCAAGAAACCATCCATCTATCAGGGATATTCAGAATATGAACTATGGTTTCTTCCGGGTAAGTTACAGTCTTTTTTTTTTTGTTTATTTTAACTCGTTTAAAAAGGAGCTTTGCTTCTTCCCTTTACTCCCTCAAGATCATGCTGCAAAAACAAACAAACACCAACCACTTTGAAAAAGCAAAACAATTTCCCACTGATGTTTAGCAGGAAAGAAAAATGGCCTGTTAGGTTTTGAATAGGTTTAACATACATAAAGCAAAACTAGCACTTACCCTAATTAATTAAAAACAAAACAAAATCCAAACCTGTACTGAAAATCTCTCACTCCCTTTCTCATTATGTCATGATGTCATTGCTCCTTCTCACTGCAACCTTTGGCCATGGGAAAAAGGCTAGAGTTTTGCAACACACACGCACGCGTGTGTGCACCCACACACACACACACACAGGTTTGTGTCTTGCAAGCAACTTTCCTATTCCTTTTTATAGCTCTTGTCTAATTGACATGTTTTTATCCTAGTAGACAAGGAGGCCTAGAGTGTTCATCTGTCTTGCAGAATCAGAATAATCAAATTTATTACTCTCATTAAATAAAATGAAACTGCATATATATTTCCATTTTGAGAAAGTCAAATCAGGATAGTACAAGATGGAGAAGTTCCCCATCTTTGTGACAAACATGAGTGAACTGTTGAAATTATTATATCAGATTTGCTTTCTTTCTTTTTGTAATTGTTTGAGGGATGAAATAATAGATCTTTGAGATCTTTCAGACAAAGACAACAGGATGAGAAGAGACCTACTCCAGCATATAATATGAGGGCAATTCGGAAATAAATCTCTGTTTGGTTATCAATGACAGACACTCGCATATACAGAACTTTTATTATACACGTTAGAAAACTACATTACATTATTTTTTGACATAATCGCCATTCAAATTGAGGCACTTGTCATAAGGCCTTACAAGGTTTGAAATTCTTTAGTAATTGTTGCTCAGCGCCAAATCTGGGCTATAAAGGGGGTGATCAAAAATATCCTAATGGAACTGCTTCAAAAGTTCTTGGGTGCATTAGCAGTGTGTGGGCAAGCATTATCGTGAACCAACACCACACCGGAAGTGGTACCATAGAAAATCCCACCAAATGTGAAGATGCCAAAGGATTATTGCTAGTGAAGTTCAGGGAGTGTGGTTTGACCATCAATTCAGAAATCAACTGTGAAACGTTACGAAAACTCAGACGAACCATCCATAACAAGCATGGGGGCATGCTGACTTCCGGTGTGGTGTTGGTTCACGATAATGCTTGCCCGCACACCGTTAGACACACCCAAGCATCCGTTCGGATGCTTTTGATCACCCCACCCCATAGCCCAGATTTGGTGCCGAGTGACTACTGCTAAGGAATTTCAAACCTTGTAAGGCCTTACGACAAGTGCCTCAATTTGAATGGCGATTATGTCAAAAAGTAATGTAATGTAGTTTTCTAACGTGTATAATAAAAGTTCTGTATCTGTGAGTGCCTGTCATTGATAACCAAAAGGAGGTTTATTTCTGAATCGCCCTCATATAACTGGGAGCTTGTAATTGCCAGCAACATTAATGTTACCCCATGGCAGTAATCCATGGACAAGAAAATGCCATTTGAAGGCAGAGAACACCACTATTGAAGAAGAAACACTGGTGGCCTGGCCTGAAGGGGCCTTCTGTGCTCCATTGGAGAAGACTCTTCAGCTCCTGGCATCCTGTCATACCTGCCTGTTGAATTCCTTAGGAAGCGAATGATCAGCACACAGTTTTAAGTGTTGCTAGCTTTCATGAGTGGGAAGAGTTTGCAGGGGTTAATTTATAGAGGGTATTTTTTATGTTTAGCATTTCAATTTTCTTCACATAGCTTTATCTCAAATAGCTTCCTGCATTTTATTGCAAATCAAATCTGTTCATCAAAGCAAGCATAAAAAAAGGGGGCAGCTTCTCCTGTTTGCAAAGTAAGGAAAGGATTCCTCTCCTCTTTCCTTCCCTTCCACTTAGACTTTAAAAGGCATTGGACAAGACAGCCAGGTTTGGGCCAGCTTAAGAAGACATAAAATAAACACTAATGGACTGGCAGGTAATACATTTAGCTGGCCATTAGGGGAGCCATACTCAGCTATTGACCAGATTGGCTTGTAGTTCTCTGTTAGCTGCAACATTATAAACATGACTCTGTTTACTGGATTATGAGATCAGAATAGATCTGCAAACAGTCAAGTTGGTTCAGATCAACTTGGAGGTGTGATCTAAATTAGATTGAAAAAGGTTGGAAGTTGGAAAGGGTGAATATAAAGAAGAGCTTCTCCCTTTCCTTCCGTTGTTATAATCCTTTCTTCCTTGCACACACTGTATGCAATATTTTCAGAATGCCATCCATTGAATCCCAAACATTGAATTTGGTGGTTTTTATGACTGGCTGTTCCATTTTCTTTCCATCTCTACAATGAAAGAAGAGAGCAGAGATAAAATGTTTTCTAGGAAATAAATATTTACCTCAGCACATTTATTTAACATTTATTTAAGATGATCAGGGAATTGGAGGCTAAAACATATGAAGAATGGTTGCTGGAATTGGGTATGTTTCGTTTAGAGAAGAAGAGAAGGGTGAGGGGTGACATGATAGCAGTGTTCCAATATCTCAGGGGTTGCCACAAAGGAGAGGGAGTCAAGCTATTCTCCAAAGCATCTGAAGGAAGGACAAGAAGCAATGGATGGAAACTAATCAAGGAGAGAAGCAACCTAGAAATAAGAAGAAATTTCCTGACAGTTAGAACAATTAACCAGTGGAACAACTTTCCTCCAGAAGTTGCAGAAGTTGTGAATGTTCCAACACTGAAAGTTTTTAAGAAGAGGCTGGGCAGCCATTTCTCTGAAATGGTATAGGGTTTCCTGCATGAGCAGGGGGTTGGATTAGAAGACCTCCAAAGTCCCTTCCAACTCCACTATTCTGTTCTGTTCCGTTCTACTCTACTCTACTCTACTCTACTCTACTCTACTCTACTCTACTCTACTCTACTCTACTCTACTCTATTCTATTCTATTCCATCAGTCTGCACAATAAATGAAGATAGAAACAATCTACATCATCCTTCCCCTTCTAAGGCTTCTTTCTCTTGTGGTCTACTAAAGTAAAGTCTTATTCTCCTTAAGTTAATATACTTTATTAACATCTCTATGTAGGGTTTTTCAGAAACAATACAAAATTGGTTTGGCCACTGCCCTCTTCCAGAGTATCTTCTTGGCTTTCCAGCTAGTCAATATACTGATAACGTCATACTGCTTGGATGAGGGCTGGACTGGAGAGTCAAAAAGACCTTCTGGGGATAATCTATCTAGGTGTGACTCTGTTTAAACTGTCTGAGATTGGTTAGGTGATTCTAGCCAAGAACTATTTGTTTTGATAAGTTCAAAGGAATCAGGAAGGAAAATGCATCTGCTCTAGCCTCTCTCTATAGCTGGAGCGAAAGACCAAATGCTAAAAGTGGTAGGAAAAAAAAAGAAAAATAGAATAGAAAGCAAAAAGATACAAAGAACTGGATTCCAATTTTCTTTATAGCAGTTATAAGTACAATTATATAAAGTTACTCTTTTTCTAAAGTTACAGCGTGACTCTCTTCTTTCTATAATCTATCCTGTGTCTAATCATCAAAACCACACATCATAAGTTCAGTTTTTCTGTTCTATGAAAAAGTTCAGGAGGGATTTTCAATCAGTAATAAATATAGATATTGTCCTGTGTCTGATCAAAGAAGTCAATTAATCCATCTCAGCAACTTCCATCATCTTCGCCACCCATTCCTCCAGTTTGGTCATCTTCACTTAACAACTGGTCACTTAATAATCATTAGTAGTTACGACAGATTTTTAAAAAAGTTACCTACAACCCATCCTCAAAGTTGTGACTGCCGCATATACCCCCACAGTCACATGATCACATTCCAGGCACTTGGCAATTGGCTCGCATTTATGACCAGTTGTGGCATCCTGCAGTCAACATTTGCCAGTTTCTGCTAAAAAAAATCCCCATTCAAGAGAATAGATTTGCTTAATGACCATGTGATTCACTTAATAACCATGTGATTCGCTTAATGACTTCAATACTTGTTTTATAACTGTCATAAAAATGGTCGTATAACTGATGCAGGTCACATGGTGACTCACTTAATGACTGCAATGACTTACAACCAAAATGCTGGGCCTCATTGTGGTCATGAAGTAAGAACTACCTGTAGGCTGAATCTTTCTATTTTTCTGCAGTTATATACAAAAACAAAGTTGCAATATTTTTTTCAAACTATTCATCCATCAATCTCAAAAGAAAGATCTCTGGTCTCAAATTTATATTAATCTTTAAAATTCTGTGAATTAGTGTATATCCTTGAATCCAACATTTTCCTTTTTTTTACATCCACCAAGCTTGATAAAATGTTTGCTCCGATTGCCACATTTCCAACGTAAGCCTTAAGGATCATTATACATTTCAGATAACTTCTCCGGTATCATATATCTGCAATCCATCATTTTATAAAAAATATTTTAAGATTATAACATTAATTTTAATCTTTTCAACCACATATTTCCCCATAGTTCCATCTAAATACTATAACCAAAATTTTTAGCCCACTGTATCATACATTCTTTCACTTTGTCTTTTTCTGTTTCAAATCTCAATAAAAGTGTATATGGCTTTAGCAATTACATGTTCATCATTTGTACATACTTCCATTTCACATTCAGCCTCACAGTGTTTAAAACCATGAACTTTTTTTATCTACTTTACATATTTCTAATAACTTTAAATAAGAAACTTATTAGCAGCTGGATCTCTCTGCCACCAGTTCTTCACTTGACTTTATGTTGTATTCTCCTTGACAATATCTCATGGTAAGTTAGCCATTTGTATTTTCCCATTAATTCTCATCTATAAAATGCTTCTTCTGCATGTCCCAAAACAACGGTGTTTTGGGACAAAACCAGGGTTTGCATCTATTCCATGTTCTCAACATGGCATATCTAATATAACGATTTCTAAAATCCATATTAACCTTGTCTTTATCATAGCATAGATACCCATACCATCTCAAGCCATGTCTTTCTAATTCCAAAAGCTTTCTCTTTCTCAGCATCTCCCTCTCTTTTATCCAAACCAAACTGGAAGCTTCAAAATACAATTTCAAATCAGGTAAACCCAATCCTTGTCTTTCCCTTGCATCTTGTAATACCTTTTATTTAACTTGTGTTTTTTCCCCTGCCACACAAACTTAGATATATCTTTTTAAATGGGGCTTCAGTTGTCAAAACAGGTATGTCTAAGGCAGTCTACTTTCCAGTCTGGGTTTAAGGAGTTTACTTTGGAGTATTAAACAGTTTTGGATACCCTGAAAAATGGATTCTAAAGGGGAATGGAAGGTTTAAATGGATGTCTTGTACAATGCAGAAGATTGAATGAGATGATTCTTGTGGTCACCTCCAACTTTACCACTGTCTGTTTTCATGAATCATAATATTTAGAACTTAATCAATCATAGATTCCTTTTATGAATCAACTGAATCAACCCTAAATTCCTTTTATATCTATGATCTCTGCAGCATTTTAGTAATGTTTTTCTGGAACATTTGTCTAGTTCAATGTTTGAAGGAGTAATTGGTTACGGTGTTTATGATGGTTCAGTTCTCCTTGGCAAAAGATGATGTTGAAGGATTATTGTTCAACCGTTTATCCCCAAACTTCTAAATAACTGTCAAGATATTCCTGAGACATGTTATCTAGAGTCCAGGGACCAACACCCATTAGTAGGTCAATTTCCCTATTAGAAATTGCCAGGAAAGGTCTAGAACAAAAGTCTATAAATGTAGTCTGAAAGACTTACGCAAACCTCCATTCCCCCAGACAAGCTTTGGTTGCAGCCTACCAAACCCCCAAAGTTCTTTCCAAATTCTAATTTTTATTGTAATAAAAGGGGGAAATTATTAAATTTATGACTGGAAATTAATCATACTCATTCTGTTTAAGTTTAATTAAATGTAAATTAAACTAAAATCAGTTCCACTACTTTGGAAAATGTGGCCTCAAGGGACAGTTACAGCACTTCACCTCCCAAAATATTAAGTGCTCTTCTGCAGGAAGACCTAACCACTCCCTGGATTTAGTAAATGACTGTTAGTTTCCAAGACAAGACAGAGTAATCCCTGACTGGTAGACAGATACGTTACCCATTGGAAGTAAAGCTTGTGCCATGAGGGCAAGAGAATGCAAATTGTACCACAATGGGAGGAGTAGACAAATCTGCAGGACCCTAAGTCTCCATTCACACATCCCTGATGATGTACAACCTTCGTGTTCTTGAGATAGGAGGAGACTCTGTTGAATAAGAGCCACCGCCATCACAGTAGTCCTCTTACTACATAACAACAAGGCTGGTAGATTTGCTGCCCTCCAACAGAGTGGTAATTAATCGGTCTTCCTTTATTGCTGTCTGCCTCTGTCTCCCAGCCAGGACAAGTGAAGCTCTTTTACTTTTCCTGATCTGTTCACTGTCCCTTCCCTTTCTGTATCTCCATGTTCTCTGGAGAGCACCACAGCTGGCTCCATAATCATCATCATCATCACCACCACCACCACAATCATCATCAGCAGCAGCAGCAGCAGCAGGTCATGGCTGCACCTGGGCCAAGCAGGGATCCTTCCAAGAACGGCAGTAAACTGCAGCTGTTGCTATTGGGATGGACAGTTGTGCTCTCCAGCAAGGGCAGAGAGAAAGAAAGGGCAATGACAGAGAGAGGAGCAGAGAAGAAAGGTCCCCCTTCTCTGATCTTCACTTGGTCCAGCTGCCTGATGATGGGGAGAGGGGACAGGCAGGCAGGAGATGAATGAGGTGGATAAGGAAAGAGAGGCTGAGACCACACTTAGAATACCTCATCCGGTGTTGCTCCCCATGTTATAAAAAAAGATGTTGATGCTCTGGGAAGAGTGCAGAAAAGAGCAAAAAAAAATGATTAGAAGGCTGGAGGCTAAAACACATGAAGAGTGGTGGCAGGAATTGGGTATGTCTAGTGAAAAGAAGGACTATGACATGATATCAGTGTTCCACAAAGAAGAGGGGGAGGGGGGTGTCAACCTATTTTCCAAAGCACTAGAAGGCAAGACCAAAAAAAAATGGATGGAAATTAATCAAGGAAAGAAATAACCTAGAATGAGAACTTTCCTAACAGTGAGAAGAATTAACCAATGGAACTACTTGTCTCCAGAGGTTGTGGGTGCTCCTTCACTGGAGGCTTTAAGAAGAGACTGGATAGCCACTTGTCTGAAATGGTATAGGATCTCCTGCCTGAGCATGGGGTTGGACCTTCCAAGTCGGTTATTCTGTTATTAGCATAGAGGAAGGTGACAGTAGGCTGCAAAGGGGTATTTCACAGGGTCAATGTTTTTCTGAGTGAAAGAGAAAAGAGAAAAAATTTGGTCACCAGGCAAAGTACAAACCTCTGGCACTAAAGCAGTAATAGCCATGCACTGGAGCTGGAGTAGAGAGGAAGGACCTGCAGTGACCCAATCAGAGCTCTTCAATTTGTCAATCTGCCTCAGGTTCCGTCTCCAGCAACTAAGAAAGTTTTCATAGCAGGCTTTCTTCTATTTTCCAATGGAAAGCATCACTCTCCTGGTGGATCACTTTAATTTGCCTCTAGTCTGCAATGGATTGGCATGTAGATGGAATCTGTGCTGTGAGGATGTGCCTTCCATAAAAATATAAGAAGGACATCCCAGAGCCAGGACAAAGTGGTTGTTGGGGTGAGCCTCAAGTATCTGAGGGCTACTTTAAAGAATCAGGTTTGTAGCATGGGAAAGGATGGTCAGGGAGCAGCTGTGATCATCACATAGAGCAATGAATCAGGTGTGTCTGAATCAGATCTGCCCAATTAGAGTACTCCAATGTTCCTAATAAGGATTTTGAGATCGTTCAGAAACTGCAACTGATGCAAAATACTGTACGTGGAACAAATCCTTTCCTAAGTGACAGTATTATTGTCATACTGATCCAATTTGTTTGTTTGTAGATCTAGTAGTGAAGAGTCAAGAAAGTCAAAAGATGGCTCATATGAGAAGGTTGCTCTTGTAAAATGCCTTCCTTTCTATCTCTTCAACTAATGGAGTTTATCTATGACAGCAGCCAGGAGATCAGATTAGTTTCATTCTGACCCTTTTTAAGGGATGAGTTAAAATTTCATTGGTTGTGCGGTCCTTAAACTGTTGAATTGAACTGAGCAAACCCCAAGTTTACCTGAATACAGGTTGACTACAAGATAAAGTCACTCAGATTTCTGGAATAAAATAAAGAGAAACCCTAATTTTACTTCCTACAACTCTCTCTCTCTCAAAAAGTTATATATGTACTATACATGCAATGAATGAATGAACAAATAATTAACATGATGCTGAAGCTTTAATTCTTCTTATTTTCATATTTATATTTAATTCATTTTCATTTTGTTTGTTCATATACTGAATGCAACTATTGTCTAGCCTTTCAAAGAGGCATAAAATGGCTTAAAAGCAATAAAGGTCTTGGATGTAACCACATATAAACGTACAAAAGCAGCATAATCAAAACTGAATTAATATGAGGTTGTTTAGGCTAGAAGGTACTTATCAATGTCCTAGGATGGCCAATTTAAACAAATACATTTTTACAGCTTTCAGCCACAAGCCAAAGGTCAATAATCTGAAATTATTGTCCGCTCATATAAATTCAGACATTCCATCTGTAGTTTCCTCCTCTCAAAACAAACTGTAAAGATGATACAGTGCAAGTCTAAATTACAGAATGTAATCCTTACTTTTTTTCATCTATTCCGATTTCCCTTTCTGTTGCTTCTTTGCTCACCTTATGTATGGATTGACTGAACGACACAGTATACAAGGTAGCCCTGATTTACAGCCAGTGACTATTTGAAGTTACAGTAGATCCACCCTGGAGTCTAGTTATGACCTGGATTCAATGTTAAGACAGTTGCCCCTTCCATTCACATGACTGAATTTCAGGCAGTTGGCAATATGGCCAAATTTACAGCCATTTGCAGCATCCTGCAATCACATGAACACATTTTACAATGGTATTGCCAAAAACCAGCACTTCTGTTTTTTGGCAAAACTATGCCCATAGCAAAATATTGGTTCACTTAACCACAGTGTCTCCATAATGACTGTAGTGGCTGCTTTATGACTGTCATTCTTGCTTAATGACCACCACAAAAGCGGTTGTAAAAATGGGTCATAAAATCAAGCATTATGTCTGTAAGTCAAAGACTACCTGTAAAACAAGGTTCCTAATGCTGCTTGTTCAAATAACCAATACTGAAAATTAGCTTTAATTTCAGAATAACAGAGTTAGAAGGACTTCTAGTCCAACCCCCTGCTCAGGCAGGAAACCCTATACCAGACATGTCAAACTTGCGATGTCACGTGACGTTGCACGACATATCGGAACTTTTTCCCCACTGCCGGCAATGGGGTGGGCGTGGTTACCTCGTGACACATGATGCGTGAAGCCCGTGGGCCGGCAGTTTGACACCCCTGCCCTATACCATTTCAGACAAATGTCTGTCCAGTCTCTTTTTAAAAGCTTCTAGTGTTGGACCACCTGGAGGCAGGTTGTTCACTGATTAATTGTTCTTAAGTGTCAGTAAATTTCTCCTTAGTTCTAGGTTGCTTCTCTCCTTGATTAGTTTCTATCCATTGCTTCTTGTCTTGCTTTCAGGTACTTTGGAGAATAGTTTGACTTCCTCTTCTTTGTGGCAGCCCCTGAGATATTGGAACACTGCTATCATGTCACCCCTTACCCTTCTCTTCATTAAACTAGACATACCCAATTCCTGCAACCCATCTTCTCCCAATAGTAATTTAAAATTACTATTTTCAACATGATAACAAAACATATTTAAACACTCCTCTGCTCATTCTCCCAGTTATAAATTACAATTTAACTTTATAGCTAGGTAAAAGTAATATCCCTGCCTCATTCACAGCAGCACAACAAACCATGGGAGGGAATGACTATCAACAGCCATTTTAAATGAAAAATGTATGCAACACTTATGTGGCCTGCAACTTGATGATTCATCAAAGCATCTAGAAGAACAAAACGTAATAGATATTTATTATGAAGTGGCTACAGCACTTACATTTAAAAGTAAGCAGAGCGCTGAATGTCATGTTTTCTGTGAGGCCTCTACTTAGTCATTGACCCAAGGAGCTCCTTGGATTACTATGTAGCTGAGGGAAATATTGTAATGGTAGCAAAACACCAGAAGTGGGCACGACTAAGCCCTGGCAAGAATACGTGATTAATCTCCATAGTGGTATTAAAAACAGCAAAGTATCAATTCTTTTCCATATTGTTCAAAATGGCCTGATCCTTTTAGGGAAACACACCACCTCTGGGTACAACAGATGAATCTGTGGGTTTCTTTGTCACTAAAGTGGCTGGGGTAGACACCAGTTGAGCATAGTCCACTGTGGTGAATGAGATATTTTGTTTTAATCTGAGGCTTTTCAGAGATTATGGAATTGAGGTAGGAGATGGACATCTTTGTAGGTTGGTTTCTGCTGTCTACGGGTTTGAGGTATTTTCTGGCTCCTTTGGATGTATAAGTGGGGCAAGAGTGAGTGGATCCAGGAGATAGTCAATATTTCTTTGTCAGAAGAGAGAAGGGTAAAATCCTGTTGGCGCAGTGGTTAAAGTGCAGTATTGCAGGCAAACTCTGCCCACAGCCTGGAAGCTGATCTGAGGACAGTAAAATGAGGATCCAGATTGTTGGGGAAAATATACTGACATTATAAACCACTCAGAGAGAGCTGTAAAGCATTATGTGATGGTGTATAAGTGTAAGTGCTGTTGCTACTACTATATTATTAATGTTGCCTATCTTGAAGAAGTCTTCTCTGGATCTAGCTGCTTTGATAACTTTTGCCCAGGGTCCAGCTTTTCCAGTCATGGGAGAGAAATGGCACTTTTGCTCCAATGGATTATCTTTGTTGGGACCTAGACAAGAGGCATGCGTTCTTCTTGGTCCTGTTACACCTCTCTAATATATAATCATTGTATCCTTCCGGATTACATGAGGCAGTTGGGACTTGGGACACCGTACATAGACAAATGCAGAGATAGCACTGAAGAAGGAATTCGACAGTCATTAGGTAAACATGAGATTAGCCCTGGAAGGCAGGAGGGATTGAGAAAGGAAAAATCAACCTTGATTTTCTTTGGTATAAGAGAGTGGAGAGAGAATCTTTGTCAGGTTTTATACAGTCTGATTCCTGATCTGGCCCAACCTGAAAAACTGATACTGTTCTATGGTGGTTCTTCTACTAATAATGATCCAGGAGGAAGTGCTCAAGACCATGGGTACTCCATTGTGGGGTGTCAAGAGCTCAGTGCTTTCTCCTGTGTTGTTCAATATCTGCATGAAATTGATGAAACAGAGTAGAGTAGAGTAGAATAAAATAACAGAGTTGGAAGGGACCTTGGAGGTCTTCTAGTCCCACCCTCTGCTTAGGCAGGAAACCCTACACCATTTCAGACAAACGGCTGTCCAGTCTCTTCTTAAAGACATCCAGTATTGGAGCATTCACAACTTCTGGAGGCAGGTTGTTCCACTGATTAATTGTACTTAACTGTCAGGAAATTTCTCCTTAGTTTTAGGTTGCTTCTCTCTTTGATTAGTTTCCATCTGTTGCTTCTTGTCTTGCCTTCAAGTGCTTCGGAGAATAGCTTGACTCCCTCCTCTTTGTGGCAACTACTGATATATTGGAACACTGCTATCATGTCACCCCTCATCCTTCTCTTTATTAAACTAGACAAGGGGTAGGGAACCTTGGCTTTTTCATGACTTGTGGACTTCAATACCCAGAATTCCTGAACCAGCCATGCTGACTCAGGAATTCTGAGTGTTGAAGTCCACAAATCATAAAAGAGCCAAGGTTGCCTACCCCTGAACTAGACATACCCAAAGGTGCTTTTTTCTGGCAATGAGAAGGCAATGAGAAGCAAAACATCTTCAAGAGAAACACAAGAAAGTCCAGTTGCCTCTGGAAGAAAGCACCTTTGGGACAACCATAACTGGATGACTGAGAATCACCATAGACATAAAACTAGACATACCCAGTTCCAGCAACCGCTCTTTATATGTTTTAGCCTCCAGTCTCCTGATCATCTTTGTTGCACTTCCCTGCACTCTTTCTAGAGTCTTACATCATTTTTTTAACTTGGTGCTCTGTAGTTCACTGCCCAGAATTCATAAGGATTGGGGCAGTCTTCAAATAATATTAAATAACTAAATAAAGTTCTAAAATAAGACATCTTGGGGTCTTTAACTTGCTTGAAAACAATAGCTCATGACCTTTCATTTAATCTCAGATATTTGGAGGCTGGTTTGATCACACAATGACTCTGTATTGCACCCCAATTCAAATGAGGTGACTAAGGGGTAGAGGAAATATGTTTGCCTAGTCATTCATCTTTGGATGGATTCAGATGAAGTCAGGCATGTGGCACTGATGAGGCACAATCATGTACTAGAATTTACAGTTTAGTTTTTTGATTCCCCATCATACTTCCAAATAATTCTATACATTCACATTATCTATTCGGAATATACTCTTCAAGATTTATAATGTCTTGGTCCACATTTGAATCTCAGCCTAGAACCCTACCTAAGTAAGCAGATACAGATGCATAAAATTTGACAGAGGTTTATGCTGGAACAATTGAACATGCTGGTAACAAATGCATGTGCACTGCTTGGCCATTTCTACATTGGTTAATCATATCTATATTTCCAAACAAGGTTAGCCTGTTTGGACATCCCTCAGAGCAGCCTTCTCCTTTCATACATTCTCCACAATTTTTCCAACTGTAGCATGGTTTTTATTATATATTCCAGGATTTCAGCAAGCTTATGGGAGATGTTGTCAAAGCCCATCCTTTTTGAGAAATGAGAAGTTGGAGGCCAATGGATCTAGAAGAAAAGGTTAATCTAATGTTTATGTCAGTTGCAGTAATTGTACTTTCTTACTGTTTCCCCTTTTCATCTAAGAGTGATGAATCAGCTTACGTGTTTGGCCACCACACGGCTTCGGTATTCTTAAATTGGCTGCCACATGAGCTGGTTTTTGGTTATATAAACAGTCAAGCCAGAACACTGTTTCAGGGGAAAGCAGTGATGACAGAAGAAAGCAATGCTCAATAGTTGGAAGGACACCCACCCTCCATCAGTTATGTAACAGTGTGAAGAACTTCCCTTACTTTTCTATCTTTGGGCAAGCACTGCACCATGGAAAGCCCCAATGAAGAATTATTGAGATACTTGGATAGCACATACTAACGGAGATGTTTAATTTCACATTGTTTCCTCTGTTTAGTAATGGTGAAGACTTGCTTTTGTTGAGAATGTTTCCTGGCAATCACAGAAAAGGGTTTTGCCATTGCCTTCTTTCAGGATGTGTTTCCAGCTTCCCAATCTAGCTGCAGCCTTAGGATTTCCTGATCTTCTTCCAACCAAATCCTAATGGGATCCAATCCTGCTTGGCATTATTTAATTATTTAAAACATTTATTTAGCTGCCTATTTTATATCAAACTCTGGGCAGTTCTGAATCAAGAACTGAAGGAATAGGGTAGGGTAGGATAGGATAGGATAGGATAGGAAAGGATAGGATAGGATAGGACAGGACAGGACAGGACAGCTTTATTTGGCCAAGCGTGATTAGACACACAAGGAATTTGTTTCCTGTACAGATGCTCTCAGTGTACATGCAAAGCAACAGAGTAATCATCACCATCACAATAATACTAACAAGAGGGGGCAGTAAAGAAGATAAGAAGGATAATAATGTTACAGGCATACAATATGGGTAAATGTACATAGACATTAGGCAGTACTGTGAACATTAGGTGTTCAGCAAAGTGATGGCTTGAGTGAAGAAACTGTCCCTGTGTCTAGTGGTGTCTCAAGGGGAGGAGTTGAAACAGTTTATGTCCAGGATGTGAGGGGTCTGTAGATTTTTTTTCATTTCTCCATATGACTCATGCAACACACAGGTCTTCTGTGGAAGGCAGGTTGGTTGCAATTGTTTTTTTCTGCAGTCCTAACTATCTGTTGGAGTCCATACCTGTCCTGTTCGGTTGCTATTCCAAACCAGACAGTTATAGAAGTACAAATGACAGACTCAGTAATTCCTCCTGTAAAAACTGTATTAACAGCAGTCTGAACTTCCTGAGATGACTCAAGAAGAACATACGTTGTTGTGCCTTTTTAATGATGATTCTGTTAGGTGTCCATTTCAAATCCTGGAAGATTAAAGAACCCCAAAACTTGAAGGATACTACTGCTGATGCTGTGCTGTCAAATATAGTAAGAGGTGATAAAATAGAAGGGCTCCTCCTAAAATCCACTCTCATCTCTACATTAAGCATGTTCAGCTCCAGATGATTCCGGCTACACTACAGGGTTTGTTGTTCAACCTCCTGTCTATATCAGACTCATCACCATCTCAAATGAGACCAATGACTGCAAACTTCAGTACTTTAACAAAGGGATCCCTAGAGATGTAGTCATGGAGAGAGCCCTTAGGGGCACCTGTGCTAATTGCCCATGTATTAGATATAATTTAAGTAAACTCAGGGATGCGGTGGCTCAGTGGGTTAGGACGCTGAGCTTGTCGATCAGAAGGTTGGCAGTTTGGCGGGTTGAATCCTGAGTGCTGTGTAACAGAGTGAGCGCCTTTTACTCGTCCCAGCTTCTGCCAACCTAGCAGTTCGAAAGCACGTAAAAATGCAAGTAGAAAAATAGGGACCACTATGGTGGGAAGGTAACAGTGTTCCGTGCGCCTTTGGTCATGCCGGCCACATGACCACGGAGACGTCCTCGGACAAGCGCTGGCTCTTCGGCTTTGAAATGGATATGAGCACTGGTCCCTAGAGTTGGAAACAACTAGCACGCATGTGCGGGGGAACCTTTACCTTTACCTTAAGTAAACTCAAGCATTATCAATAATAAAACAACATAAAAACCTTATTAAAACCAGAAACATTAAAAAGAAAAAAGCTCACACCAAGTTGTTGACATGCAGTCATCTTAGCCTATACTAGCTTGGGGGAAAAGCCAAATCTTCAGTGCTTTTCAGAAGAGGGTAGAGGCCTACTGATCTAGGGGCTGCTGGAATGCTTCCTAGCTCCCATAAGGTGGCAATGTGTAAGGGAAGGGACTAGGATCATGCCCATCCTATCTAATTTGGGAGGGATAGATGTTCTTAGAGAAAGATGATCCTATAGATAACCTGGCCCTGTGCCATATAAGGGTTTAAAGGTAATACCCAGCACCTTGAATTATACCCAGAAGGAAACTAGAAGGCAGTGCAGATAGAAGGTAAACCTAGGGGCACCTATCATGCACACTTGGCTGCACTCTGGATCAGTTGTGGCTTCTGAGTAGACTTTAAGAGCAGCCCCAGGTAGAGTTCACTGCAGTAATCCAAACAGGAGGAGACCAAGCCATAAGTGATATGAACAAGACCTCCTGGTCCAGGAGAGTTGCAACTGGCATGCCAGACAAACGTGTAGAAAGCCTCTCCCTTAGAGATGGTTGCCACCAGCTCCTTGAATAGCAACCTTAAGTCTAAGCTGGATCTCTAGATTATGTACCTTTAAGGGCGTCCCAAGGGGAGGAGTTGAAACAGTGTATGTCCAGAATGTGAGGGGTCTGTAGATATTTTCAGTCCTTCGTATGACTCATGCAACACACACACACACACACACACACACACACACACACAGAGAGAGAGAGAGAGAGAGAGAGAGAGAGAGAGAGAGAGAGAGAGGACTATTGCCCTGGCTGGCGGGGGTGCGGGGGGGGGGAGGCAAAAGCCCACAGCACTCCTCTTGCCAAGGTTGAGTCAAAGCAGGTTCCTGCCCATCTAGATTCTTACAGCTTCCAGGCACTTAGCCAGCACTGCCACCCCATCGTTTCTCTGGCTAGGGATGGAGAGATATCATTGGGTATCATAGGTTGATACCAGACCCCATACTGGATGGTTTCATGTTGTAGAAGTTAAAAGAGAGGCCTTGAGGTACCCCGCATTGCAATGGCCTAGGGTTCAACCAGTCCTCTTCTACCAACCAGCTTCAGAGAAGTCCAGGAGGGCCCAAATGGTTGCTTCACCTCCATCAAGAAACCCTCCAAAGGTCACTGACCAGTGCGACCAATGCTGCTTCACTGATGTGCCCTGGCTTGACCCTAGACTGACAAGGAACAGGATAATCTACTTATTGTTAAGTCAACTGATTTAAATATTAATAATTCAATTGTATAATGAGACAGAAATCTATATTGATTGATGTATTTGTACTTATTAACTTGACACATTGTCAACTGCATTTGGACCCATGGCAGTTGACAAGACTGAAACATCTGCTAGGGGGGGGGGGGTGGAGACAATTTTTTTGATCTGTAGGTGAAAGTTCTGAGTGTCAACTTTTCCTATTAATTCCTCCCATTAAATTCTTTCCCTCTTGCACGCCGGCCAAAATAAAAGGCACACCAGACTCTCTGAGGAGGGCATCAACCAAGGCAACTCTTTAAGAAAAGAAGCGGCCACCAAGATATCATATATCCCAACCACGGCCACTCTCTCCCCAGCCACGCAAGCAAAAAAAAAGGTGAGAATCGGGAGATGGGAACCTAAGCACGTCCCAAAGAACTTCTCGGGCGGCTTCCAACTCAGGAACATTATTTCGCTCGCCCGGCTGACCACGTGACCTGCGCTTTGGCCAAAGTTTGCGCGCGCCCGCGCGTACGAGAAAAAGAGAGAGAGAGAGAGAGAGAGAGAGCAGCTTCCGAGGAGAATCTTCTTGTTCTTCGAAGCGCAATTTGAGCTGCTTCATTCCCGCTGCGCCGGCTCCTTTTTCCGCCTCTCCCTCCCTCCCCCGCCGCCCCGCCACTGGCGGCACCTCCTTTCCCCTCCGGTATGCGAGGAAGGCCGGCCTCTCTGGAAGAGCTAATGGTGCAGTTGACTTCAGGGCGGGGAGGAGGAGGAGGAGGAGGAGAGGAGGAGGAGGAGCACCCGCCGCGGATTAGAATGAAAACAGATCAGTCAATGGATTTGGGTTCCGGAGATCATCTGACTTGAGTTAACCAAACCCCAACTGGGTTTCCAAAGTTGGGAGAGAGAGAGAGAGAGAGAGAGAGAGAGAGAGAAAGAGAGTTTCTTTTCTCCTCCCCTTCGGTTCGCCCGCCCCCCCCTTTTTTTTTCTTTTTTGAACTTTCCTCAATTGGCGGTGGGCGAGAGCAGAGCTCTCTCTCTCTCTCTCTCCTCCTCCTCCTCCTCCCCGTCTGCCTTAATTTCCCCCCCCCCCCCCCGAGCTGCGCGTATTGATGTCCTACGCGGAGATGATGGATGGCAGAAAGGCAGAAATACGCCAGCAGCAGGGGCGCTCGACACTTTTTTAAACTCTCCCGGCCCCCTTATCCTCTCCCCCCCCCCGGGCGATCATCAATGAGCCTCGGAGCGGGAGAGAGAGAAGGGGAAAGAATCCGCGCGAGGGTCGGGAAGGGCTGGCGGCGGCAGCGGCGGCAGCAGCAGCGGAGACTTGGCCTTTCTTTCAAAGGGGGGGCAGAGCGACGGAGCACGAAAAGGAAGCCCGGTCAGCGAAGCCCACTCGTTCTTCCGCGCCCCTGAAGCGGACGATGGGGAGCTGGGCTGGCCGCCCTGCTCTGGAGCCGGAACAGCCGCTGGCCGCGTGAAAACTTCTCCGAGGGTAAAGTCGCGGCTCCCGTGACTTTTTTTCCTCCCCCTCTCTCTCCCTCCCTCCCTCCCTCCCCATCGCGGCGTCTGGGAATTCTCCTGGGGAGGGGCTGGAGGGGACGCGGCTTCAAACGAGCGGCGATTTCTCCGCTCCCTCCAGAGAGATCAGGGACGGGGGAGAAACACGCATTTTTCCCGCCTCCTCCTCCTCCTCCTCTTCTTCCTCTCGGGTGGGTGTGACGGGCCATAGGAGAAAAGAAAAAAGAAAAAAAAAGTTGGGGCAAGGAGGTCGCCCCCCCCAGCAAGGAAAGGTTGCAGCGCGGTTGCCAGGACGGAGGAGAGGAGAGAAAGAAGCGGATCCAAAAACTTAGCGGCCGCGCCCCGGCTGCCCCGCTGCAACCGAAGAGAGCGACCTAGCCCGGGCCGAGTGGGACAGAAGGGTGGGTGGGTGGGTGGTTGGGTGGGTGGAATTGGCTAGGCCCGATCCGGCCGTAAGGTGAAGCCGAGCGAAGGGAGAAACCGACCTCCTGTCCCGCCGGCCTTCTGCAGTGGGGCGGGGGAGTGGGGAGAGGGCTTGGCGGGTAGGTCGCCTTGAAACCCCCCCCCCTCTCTCAGGTAGAGAGTCTGCTGGTCCGTTCGGCGACCAGCCGCTCGATTGGGCTCCGTCTGCTCCCCCTCTCCACGTTTGCCCAATTTTGCAAGGATTCAAAGCGGACGCTGCGTTGGTGGGGGTGTTGGTGGGGGGGGGGTGTCGTCCCGTACACTTGCGGACACTTTGGACCGAGTTGTAGGATGCGTGTGTGACTGTGCTGCTGCTGCTGCTGCTGCTGGGATGCTTCTCTGTGCGTGCGGCGATCTAAGGCGGCAACCTCGTGGCGCTGTGATGTAACAGCCTGACAGTCGCTCCTTTGCAACGCAAGGTTTATTTTTGTATCTTTCCAGAGACAGAACGTGGCCGAAGTTCCTGTAGGCTTATTTCCTGGGTGTGGGTTGGGAAGTGGGGGTTGGGGTGGGGAGAGACAGACAGACAGACAGACACCTCTGGATGCGAGTGAAGTTCGCGCATTCGCCTCCCAGCCACGATGTTTTCTCCCCCCTTCCCGCCACCCCATCCTTCCCCGGTCCCCGAAGCGATCTTTCAGCAAGCATATTTGCGAAGGAATTTCAACCATGCACCTCTGCAACTTGATCCGCGTGTGTCGGGGAGCGAACTGGGCGCCAATCCTATTAAAGGGTTTGAAGAGCAAAGGGGATTCTCTCTCTTCCACCTCAGGGCTGAAAACAATTGCAAAGAGAAGGAGCTCAGTTCGTCAGGGATGCTTTATTAACTCCAGTATCTTCGTCTCGCCGCAAAACTCACCCGCACTCGATTTCCATCGTTTGCTGGGGTTTCCCTGTTAGAAATGTCCCGGCAGAACTGCAGACTTTTTGCCTTCAAGAGTTGCTCGAGGCGCTGTTAGGCTTGGGCTTCATTTAACTAGAAGTCGGCCGAGATTGCAAACTCTTAGCGGTCAGCACTCCGTAAAAGAATATGGTGAATAATAGCCAGGGGCCTCTTGTACCTTTCTTTCTCTAGGGAGTTGAGGTTTGGAGGCAGCTGTGGGGTTGTAAAGTTGTGTGAGGAGATGCTGAGAAGTTTTGGATTGGTTTAAGCCAGGAACAACTGGCAACGTAAGAGTTTAGTTTCTCATTAAATTTATCTCATCTACACATAGGGCAGGCAATGAAAACAACTTTTTAACACCATTGGCCACCTTTCATCATAAAGGCCACAAAACTAATAAGCTACATAACAGAGGAAATAAAAAACAACCAGAGTTTAAGAAGTGGGAAGATCTTTATGCACTTGAATGGGAAGTCTAACTTTTTCTATGCATAGTATATGTGACCAACAATATTCTACCCGTCATCACTGATTGTATGTAAGTTTACTCATCAGTAAGTTCAGCATTTTTTCCCCCAAATGAGCGTTTCTTTCTAACAGCAACGTGGTAACAATTCAGAATGTGTTTAACATAATTAAACCAGCTGAGTTCAGGAAAATTTTGGGAGTACATTTATTAAAGGATGGAGAAATGAATCCCCAGCATAGATTGAAATCTTTTAAATTGAAGTCTTTTAAATTCTTAATACACTTAATTTATGTTGGTTTATTTTATTTTATACAGTTTCTAAAATACTGTGTCTGGGTACACTTTTGCAGCTCTGGGTTTTGAAGTTCATGTTCTATTGACTGCTACCATTAAAAAGAGCAGTTGTAAAAATCACTCTCTTATTTTTTGTGTGGAATTGGGTCTCAGGGGATGGCCAAGAATTCGAAAGTAAACGTGTCTCTTGCCTGCTGCATAAAATAGCATTTAAACAAATATTGTATTGGCATGTCCCTTGGACCTTGTGCCAAAAGGATAGAGTAAATAAACGATAAAATCCAAAATATACAGAAAGGGGAAAAACTGATTTCTTACAAAGCTGCATGGATCTCATCTGTTTGTTCTAGTTCCCTTAGATTTAAGTGAATCCCTTTTTTGTGATTTTCTGTGTACCAGGCTGAAGGTAAAGCAAATTTACTTACATTTGTGTGTGTGTGTGTGTGTGTGTGTGTAAAGCAAAGCAAGTTATTTTCCTTCACTTGGAAAATAAATTTTTACAGATATCAGAGGTTTTCCTAGCTGCAAATGTTTATTGCACATAGTTCACACACCAATGTCTACTCTATGTTTGTGTGTGTTCCTGTGGTTGTTAAAGTTCCATTTTACCCTGTGTGCTAGGAAGTGGTGACACCTGCCTTTGACTTGCCCTCAAAATAAATGACAGATACAGTATGATATCTCATCCAGTATGGTTTTTTCTCTCATGCTGTCTCTCAAGCAAATTACTCTCAGTGGAACTTTTTGTGGGACAATTAAATGTAAGGCAACTTTCCAAAAATCATGCCAAGAAAATTGCAGAAGTGTAATCTTTCTAAAGGCTGCCCATAATTTTTAGAAGATAGAACTGTTTCTTCTGTCTGATAATCGCTGTTTTCTCTGTAGTGGCTTTTTTCATTCTGTGGTGTGCTTTTCCAAAAGAGATAATCTTGAAAATGCGGGTGTGGTGAAAGAGTAATTTGATCCTGAATCCTCTTGTAGACTTAAATGTATCACTTTGAAATGCCCAGAAATGTTAACTGCTCTGCAAAAGAAAATATGTTTCCATGAATATGAGTTCTAGCTTCCTTTTAATATCCTTCTTTCTTAACATCAAGGAGGAGATATGGGTGGAGGTATCTCAGTACGTATAAGTGATGTTTGCAATGCAGTTACGTTCATTTAAGAAATAAGGCGAAATATTCAGGCCATTTCTTTTGGTTGTTTTTCTCTTTTCTCCTGTTAGGTTTTTTTTTAGGTTAGGGTGATTAATTGATGCATGATACATCTAACATTGCTAGTCTATATGCAGTTTTTTCCCCCTGAAGTATCATCTGTTGATCTTAACCTCTTATTGCATTCTGAGCAAGTGCGAATGAGTTGGCCACTTTAGCACTCATTCCTATTTACTTTCCCATAAGGTAAAAACTTTGTTGACTACATGGACAATCCTCATCACATTGCATCTAAAGAAATACATCTATGCAAAATGTAATGCACTTTTATTTTTAAATTACTTGATTGGGGTATAAGTTGCTATAGTGGCTCCTCTATAGGACAAGGGAGGAGTCTGGAGGTGACGGTTAATTACAAAACCTCCTTAATCAGATTAACATATCAAAGAGTTTTCAGTTTTATTTAGCGCATAATATCTTGGCTTTTGAGGAAAAGAGCCTGGAACATATACTTTTTAAGGGGCAACTCCTTCTACCAGAGCAGTCTTTTCTAGAGACCCCCAAACCATTTATAGAAGCTGAATAAATGTTGCTAAGCTTGCTCGCTCAACTTCTGGTGGCCTACTGTAAGCCAGTTGTTTGCACTGTGTCCTGAAAGATACACAAATCCTTCAAGCTTTTTGTATTCTCAGAAGTGCCTTGTTCACAACAGAGTTTCCAGGACAGATTAGCAAAGAAAGCAAATGCAAGCAAGCAGCTTTCCAAAACTCTCTCTGTGTATTTGTGTAGCAAATACCCAACCATTGCTTTCCTTAGAGTGAGCACACTTCACCATCTTACCAAAAGATTTTTGAAGTAGTAGGTTAAAAAAGAGCTTATTTTGAATGCCCCTTCTTTTAAAATGTGGTTATTATCTAATTATGGCTTCAAGCCTTCTCTGACACTTACTGGGGCTGTGAATGTTTGCTTGTAAGCTGCGGTTCGGCTATCTGAATTTTTGTGAATGAAGTAGATTGATTTGTGCTAATTTGCTTGAAAAGTGTTTGACATATACTCAACATTAGGGTGATTACGGAAAAGAATTGGACTTTATTTGTTAACATTTTGAAGGTAAACCCTGTAGGGTCAATTACTTCTTTAACACACAATGACAAAATGACGACAATATTCTTATTTAAAAATGGCTAAATTTTATCATAGTTGTATCTACTTACTGGATACTTACTATGTGATACTTGCACTTAAAAATAAAATGCAGAAGGAGATAAGTAATTTGGAATATTCCACAAAGTGAGTCACTCTAAGGATAGGGTAGCAACAGCAATGACTCTCAATATTGTACTTGAAGATTATATATTTTATCCAGGAGTTTTATGGAGGCACAACTGAGTAAAGCCATTTATTTAAACCCTGAAGAATGTTTATGAAATTTAGATTTTGGTTACCCTGGTTATCCAGAGTAACAGGGCCAGAACTCACAGAAGATTTATAGAAACACAGAGTAGAGTTTCCCTTTTAAACCAATTATAAAGTATTGTTGTTCTTGTTGTTATTATTATTACTGTTATTTAGTTCCCTTCAGTGTTGAATGAAATAAGACAGGCTAAAATTCTAGATGCTGATTTTCTGTTTCTTCCTTTTCATTTCTCTCATCTTGAAAGGCTTTTAAAAGAAACCTTACCCTGATTGAAGACTTTTTCTCCCTCTTTGCTGCTAAAAAGAGTAGGTGGGAACAGAACCCACATTAAATTTGTGCATGGGGGGGGAGGTTAAGCTTTAAGCAGGCTCTGAAGTTTTGGGTTAACTTGAATAGGTTAATGTATTTTTTTTTATAAAAAAAAGAGGAGAAAAAAAAGAACACACATTGGTGGGAAGTGTGTTTTAACTCTGAGTGCCCGATCCCATCCATTAGCATAAGAAAACCAGTTTTAGTGCATTTACTATTGTATTGACTGAAGAGTTCCAACAGTCAGGAGGAGAAAGAAAGTGAAAAGCTGTAAAGAAATGATGGCCTATTCAAATTCTTCAGCAGCCCCAAAGCTCTGGTCATCTGGCTCTGAAATCAGGATCTCCCTTTTATCTCCCCTTTGCCTTTCTCTAGCCTTTTTCACACGTTCGCTTTTGTCAGGGTTTATTGATCATGTTTTCTTCTCTGCAAATCTGTGGAAAATTTAATGAACCAAAAACAACAGTGAAATCAAAGGAACTTTTAGCACTAAGTTGAATTCTGCATTCCCCTTCGGTGCCCCTTCCCACCTTTTAGCCCCGGAGAAACCCCCTCTTGCATTGTGTCTCTACTGTAAGACATACAGTAGAAAGTGCAGGAAACAGCGGTGCCTTCTAACGGTTCAGAGGGAGAAAGTTTGTGTAATGTGTGCGACTGGACAGAAAGCCCAATTATAAATGCTTTTCTCTTCCTTTTCATACCTTTGTGAGGGTCAGATGCAAGGCTCTTGGCTGCTCACAGGGTAGCTTATGATAAAGTATTTCCTTTCAGTTGAACGAAGCCCATTAATTGCCTGGCATTTAAACCCGAGTTGCAATGATTGCTGATTACCCATTCTTATTTACAGCCCCAATTGTTTTAGTGCCCTGATCTTTGCACATTCCACATCTGCCTTGCCTGGCTGCTGCCTTGGCGTGTTTTATGATGCAAATGTTTTTGTCAACTTGCAAATAGTTTCAGTATCTGGATGATCTCAGGTGGTGCGGTTGAAATGCAGTTCCTTTCCTCCCGGTTGGACTCGAACCCTGTAATTAAATGGGGCTTCCAGACCAATTATGCTTCTAGGTTTTCTTTCAAGCAACTTATGTCAGGGGGGGCGGGCAGGGGGGGGAATCATTTGAACTGTTCCCTCTTTATGATTCAGTCATATTTGATTTCTAAGACACTGAACAGTAGTTATTCTTAAGTCTCCTGTTTTATTTCTTTTGTGTGCCTGTCTGGCAGGATAGTGGAAAACTGAATTTAGCACATGTAAGATGCTTATCTTCTATTAGCTTCAGATAATGTCTCTCAAATAACCACATTTTCTCATTGGTCTGTGGATATCTTTGTAGGACAAAGTATGTTACAAACAAAATCTTTTACTTGATCCCCAATAACTTGTGGCTGCTTGTTAAATTGTTATTATTCTCAGCCAAATTTGCTGACTATCCTAAAGAAAGCTGATGAATTATGAAAATGGATGCATGTTGTGTGTGTGTGTGTGCGTGCACGTGCGCGCGCGCGCGCGCACACACACACACGCTTATAGCAACCTGGTGGATGGTGATGGTCACGTTTGCTGCCTATTTCTTACACCCTATCCGCAGCATTTGTATGGGATTTTTACATTCACATGCCATCAAGTCTTTAACATGATTGTAACAATAGTTTTATTCTTTTTTTTAAATGGAAATGTAAGGCTGCCTATTAGCTGAAAATGCAATCAAGAAATAGCTTATCCTCAATTATCATTTTCTGGAGATACATGAAAGGATATGTCTAAGGCAGCATGAAGTTTGTTTGCTTGATATTTTAAAAAATTCTCTGAGGAAGTTAAGGAAAATTTTTGATGAGCGTGACTCGCCAGATACAGTACTCAGAAAAGAAAAAGATGTATGTGTTCTCTTTGCTGAAATTTCTGGATTAATCTCTTGCAGGTCCATTAAATGGAATTCTGAAAACAGATATCACAGATAACTGATATTAGTCAGAGAAGTTCCAGTGTATACAACATTCACCAAATCAGAAGTAAAAAAATTGTCCTTTTAGTTGTTGTCTGGTGACAATGCCGACAAGTCCGTGCAGCTGTACTGGGCATCATCTTCTTGAACATTTTTTGAAGCTTCTCAGACTAGTACACTATCTTAGTATTTTCTGGTTGTCTCACACCCAAAGATAGTAAACAAATAATCATCAGAATTACTTTGTCACAGTGGGTTTTGCGTACAGCATCAGAGATGCTTGTTGACTTTTTAATGTATTCCTAGACTACCATAAAATTCTGTCAAAGCTTCCCCCCCCCCCAGCTTTTTCATTTATGATGCATTAATACATGCCAGGTAGAAAGAAAAGAGAGTAGGCCATTATATGTCAGTAAAGGAATGTACATCCTTAGATTTTACAGGTAGGTATCAGAGTGCCCCTGTAGGTGCAACCTAACAGTCTTTGTATAAGACAGTTTTCCTCTGAATGCCAAGGCCCATTTTTATTTCTATCAGAATGAATATTTGAATAGTTCCCCCATCAAATAATTATCTACCTCCGTCATGTATCTGTTTGAAATGGGTCTTCATTCAGAGTTGTAGTCAGGAACTTTGGCTACCTTATGCATTTGTTTGACACACCACAAACCTGTAAGTCAGTCTTCTGCAGCTTGGGGTCCTCCAAACAGACTGGTCCCACAGCAGGCAGAAATCTCAAAAAAGCACAGCATATCTGCCCCCAAACCCCCAAAACAAAACAGAGTGCTCTTTCAGTCACCCGATTGGGGAAAGCTGACAGAATCTTCAGAGTGTGGTGCTTAGTTGTGGCACACCAAAATCATGGGACTTGGAGATCAGTTGCTTGGATGGTTTATTTCTAAAGTTCAAGGCTACTTAAGAAGGCTGGTCAGCCAGTCATCCGTCCAAGTGCTGGCCAATTTGAAACCCATTTTGCTTAACATTTAGATTGTTTCATGAAGTGACCTTCCCATGTTCCATCCATTACTTTACTTACTGAATACAGAGCAGGGAACAAGGCTTGGAGCCATTATCCAGTTGATGGTGGGCCTGCGTTTGGCCACATTATAGGGTGGTAACTATCTGGAATATTATAGGCATAGCTGGGTGGGGAACCTTGGTTCTTTTATGCTGGCTCAGGAATTCTGGGAGTTGAAGTCCACAAGTCATAAAAGAACCAAGGTTCCCCACCCCTGGATGCAGTTCCATTGCACATTCAGCCTTCATTGAAACCAAGAGGATTTGAAATGAGCAATAGCAACAGACCCAGCATCAGAACTGAGCTCTCTGTGCTGAAAAGGAATGAGGTATACAGGGAGTTGTCAAATTGCAACCATTTATTTATGCTGGAATTGAAAAAAGGGTTGACTGATTGTCGCACTTACAACTCTTGTAGCATCCCTGATCAAAATTCAGATGTTTGGCAACCGCCATGTATTTACAACTGTTCCAATGCCCTGTGTTCACATAATCATCATTTGTGACCTTCCCAGCTGGCTTCCATCAAGCAAGGTCATTGGGGAAAACCAGATTCATGTAATGGTTGTGTGATTCACTTTATAACTGGAGCAAAAAAGTTTGCAAAACTGGGCTCTACTGACTTAATGACTTTGTCACTTAGCAAGAAAAGTTTCGGTCCCAATTGCAGTCATAAGTTGAGGACTGCCTTTACCTTTTTTCCAAATTAAATATTCCTCACCTTCCTCCTGTCTCCAAGAGGTGAAAGGAAAACTTCTTCATTACGGTAATGTTCATATATATTTTTCTTGCTTCATACTGACTTGCTGAGGTTATAATAGAGCTCTCTCCCATTTTTTTATTCATTGGTAGAGAAAGGGTATGTGGGATCTGTTGATTAAGGAGAGATCTGTTAAAAGAACATCAGGTCCATAAGATTTAAGATTCTTTTTCAGAGGCATCCTTAGCAAGGGCCCTTTTGTGACTAGAGGACAATGCAATAAGTCAGGCAGGAGCTTCTGAGCTGCATGTGGAAAGGGCCCTGAAGTACACTTGTGTTAAGTTGAATTGATTGAGATTTAATAGCTGTTAGTGGCTCTGAATGGTAATGATTTTCTTGAGTATCTTCACTACAGTTTGACATTAATAACCATTGGACGTGTGAACGTGAATCAAACATGTGATTTACTTCCAGAGAAGCATTTGCCCACCCTCCTTTTTAATAATTTAGTTATTTTGATGCTTAAAAACAAGCAAGCAAACAAACAAAAAAAACCCTTTGGGTTTGAGAAGCACATATATCTTGCAAGTTTAATTTTGTTCTCCAGAGGTTGTGGGTTTTTTTTCTTTTCAGTATAAATCAAACCATTATATTGCTGGGTATGATGAATTTGTTTTAGATGCCATTATGAATTAGGGTTATGCTAATAGCAGTTATATAAGTATCATAATTTATTTAATAATAGATTTCAGTATTTGAGCCCGTTTCCTGTATTAATGATTGTGTACATGCATGATGATGATGATGATTGGCTATTTGCTATTTGATCACATCTTGATTGTTGTAAATTGAGACATTTCAGTGAATTTTCCAGTTTGGGGATGTAAGGAGTGAGAAAAAAAAATCCGGGATTATTTCAAGTAATATTATCAGCAAACTTGCCTTGTTTACCATTTCAAACTTCTTTTTTTATGTAAGCTATGTGGATATCAAATTCATATCATTTATACAGGTACATGTAGGCAAACAAAAATAAATTTTTCCAAACCAAGTTTTTTGGGAAAAATGGAAGAAGTAATAGATTAAGGAATGCATCATAGAAGAAAATATTTGTAGCCCAGGGTTAAAATGGTCCTTGGTGCTCTCTGAGCTTGGTAGTTTTCTTGCAGACGTTTCATTACCAAACTAGGCAACATCATCAGTGCACAAAGCAGATGAAAACCACCAAGTTCAGAAAGCACCAAAATCCCCACAATGCATCATAGAATGCATGATTTAAATGGACATTGCCATATTGGGGGTGGTGGTGGTGGCTCAAACTCTAATATAGATTGCTGCTAAATGCTTGTTTGTCATGTTGGGACTGTCAGGGAAATGGAAGGCAATGTTTACTCAGCAGAAAGATTAATGGTTTATAGGGAATTTGTTGGTTGTACTATGTGAAAAATTAATTCCTTTCCTTCATTTTGTATGATGTTCAGACTGTCACTTGCTAGGTGGAAAAAAAGAAGCACTATGCATGAGTGCAGAGGTTTTGGGGCTATTTTGTTTTGGGCTAATACAGAAAAAAGTGTAATAAATGTACACATAATTTGTGGATTCCTGCTCATTGGTGAATGTCTGTATTAATCATACCTATAGCTTTTTGCTTGTTTTTACTCAAAGGTTAAAGAAAGTGAAGGACAAATGACACATAAATATAGCCCAAATTGCTGAATATGAGGGTAGATTTTAGCTTTGCTTTCAGAAATGGAAGTTTGTGAATCAGATACTTGACAGCCCTTCAGTCTGTCATTTTTTTCTCCTCAAATATTGAAACAAAGCACCCTGGTTTGATATATTGGTTATGGTTGGGCTTATGATCATCAATTTTGCCTTTGATAGCTCAGTGACCTAAGGATCAAGGTTTGGAGTCTAGTTTTTATTACCCAAAATGCTGTGTCTCTTATGAAATACATTCTGACTATTAAAAAACTTGTGCTAAAGTTAAGAGTCTAAGGAAATCAAAGATAGACTTCAAGCAGGAGAAAAGCACAAACTCATCAAAAAAATAATCTGTGAAGTGAATCTTGTATATCATAGGATTGATATGTATGAAGAATTTGCACAGAAGTAACTCCTTTGATTCACACATGCTGTAAACAGACCAGAATATGGTATATGGGATTATGAATCATAAATATATCCACATTGTTGGATTTGGAAGAGGCAGCACTGATGGAATGTAGGTAATACAGGACTTATAGGGCAGAATAGGATTACCTCTCATGAGGTATGCAAGTTACACCAACATATCCTTAATACTAGATGCAAAAGATAAAAAAATACCATATACACATGAGGAAGTGGTATTACATTATTGGAAGTTGGCCATAGTGTGTGATTATGCACAATATTTGGAAAAACTGGCCAAGTATAAATAGGACAAATTTTGCTTATTTGACCATGATTGACCTGAATGCCTCTTTGCTTTTTATGATCATGCAGCACTATAAATCTCTGGTTCATGAAACCCGCTGTTTTACAGATTTTATTATAGCTGACAAATGTCATGTTCTCCCCACACCAATCATCCCTCAAGATATTGGGGCTTTTGACTTCTACCCTTCACCTGAAGAGACGACTTCATAGGATAGATATAAACTGTTATCTTGCAGAATTAAAAGGTGGGCCTCCTGTATCTTATCAGCACACTAAAATTGCCCATCGGTCAGAACATTTCCTGTATGTCACTTTTGCTCTATCCAGACCAGAGTTTCTCAGTTCTAGGTGCAAAAATTCAAACAACGTGCAGTGCTCAAGGTAGGGCTTTCATTGACCACTTTACTTTTTATGCTCTTTGTTCCCCTTTACCATTAGTAGCATAAAATATAACAGGATCTACAGAAGCTCAAATATTCTGTGCTATCTGGCAGATTTGCCTGGCAGTTATTCTCTTTTAGGATCCCAGTGCTGTTGATAGCTTGCACAGCATCCTCCATCTTTTTGTCAGCTATTCACATGACTATGGCCTTTATCCCCACTGAATTCCTTCTCTAAAATCCTGTTTTTGTTTTTTTCTGGTTGGGAAAAGAATCTTAAAAAGCTCCCACTCTAAGAAATGTAAATATGTTTCCTTGCCTAAAAGGAGATTGCAGTTTTCAGAACTGAAGTGTGCCATGGGTTCAGCTGAGGATAGCTTCTTCATAGATCCAGTGATCCCACTGAGACCTCTGTCCAAGTAAGGCACAATCCCATTGGTATGGCTTTTGACTTCTGGGGCAACTTGATGTCTGTCTGCCTATGAAATAACCATTTTCAGTCTTTGAGCCTTTTCTCCCTTGTGGACCCAAAATATAATATAAAATATCTCAATGAGTTTAATCATTATATACCGTTAATAATGTTTGAGTTTAATATGATATGTTAATATCATATTATTATTATTATTATTATTATTATTATTATTATTATTATTATTATTATTATTATTATTAATTAAATTTTTATACCGCCCTTCTCCCGAAGGACTCAGGACGGTGTACAGGGCAATAAATATCAAAATGTAAATACAAAAGTTAAAAAAGAGTGAAAAAGAATTAAATAATTATGCCCAATATAATACAATAATAAAAGTGTGTTAAAACTAAATCCAACCCCAAACCCATCAGACCAGGCCAGATTGTTCAAATAAATAGGTTTTTAAATCGCGCCAGAAGGAGCGAAGGTCGGGGGCCATCCGGAGCTCAACCGGCAAGCGGTTCCACAGGTCTGGCGCGCCCACAGAGAACGCCCTCCCCCTGGGGGCCACCAATCGACATTCTCTGATTCTCTGAGGCACCCTGAGGAGGCCCACTCTGTGGGAGCGCACTGGACGGAGGGAAGTTGATGCCGGCAGTAGGTGCTGCCGTAGGTAATCCGGACCCATGCCATGTAGGGCTTTGTAGGTCATAACCAGCACCTTGAATCTCACCCGGAGGGCAACTGGCAGCCAATGCAGTTCACGGAGCAGAGGTGTAACATGGGAGTATCAGGAGACCCCCAACACAACTCGTGCGGCTGCATTCTGCACCAGTTGAAGCCTCCGAGTGGTCCTCAAGGGCAGCCCCATGTAGAGAGCATTGCAGTAGTCCAAACGAGAGGTCACGAGTGCATGAGTGACTGTACACAAGGCATCCCGGTCTAGATAGGGCTGCAACTGGCGCACCAGGCGAACCTGGGCGAAGGCCCCCCTAGTCACAGCTCCTATATGATCTTCTAAGGAGAGCTGTGAATCTAGAAGGACCCCCAAGTTGCGAGCCCTATCTACAGGGGGTAATAGCTCACCCCCCATAGAAAGAGATGGAATATTCTGAATATCCTGAGATGCCGGCACGCACAGCCACTCAGTCTTGTCAGGGTTGAGTCGAAGCCTGTTCCTCCCCATCCAGACCCGAACCACCTCCAGGCAACAGGACATCACGTCGAGGGCATCACTGGGGTGGTTTGGGGTTGAAATAAAAAGCTGGGTATCATCAGCGTACTGATGATAACCAACTCCAAAACCACGAATGATCTCACCCAGAGGCTTCAAGTAGATGTTGAACAGGAGAGGCGAGAGGACCAATCCCTGAGGAACTCCACAAACAAGGGGCCTCAAGGTCGACCTCTGCCCTCCTGCCAACACCGACTGTGAACGCCCCAGAAGGTAGGAGGAGAACCACTGAAGAACTGTGCCTCCCACTCACAACCCCCTGAGGCGCCGCAGCAGGATACCATGGTCGATGGTATCGAAAGCCGCTGAGAGGTCTAATAGGACTAGGACAGAGGAACAGCCCCTGTCCCGAGCCCGCCAGAGATCATTCACCAGCGTGACCAATGCCGTCTCCGTGCTGTACCCGGTCCTGAAGCCCGATTGGTACGGGTCTAGATAATCAGCTTCCTCCAAGAACAGAGGGAGCTGATGCACCATCACGCTCTCAACAAGCTTCGCAAGAAAGCGAAGGTTGGAGACCGGACGAAAGTTATTTAATACAGCTGGGTCCAGGGCAGGCTTCTTGAGGAGGGGTCTCACCACCGCCTCCTTCAATATAATGTGGAACATGTGTGGTCATGCACATTGCACCTGCCAGGAACACCTTAACACAGTGTGTCTTTTCCAAGATCTGCCATAGGAACCCAAGGAAAAATGTGGCTGCTTTAAGGTGTTCTGAACAAGTGCTATGTACATCACTATATATGTTCTGAATCACAGTTGCTCTTTGAACTTAGCTTTGATAAATATAGTCCAGTGATTATCCCAAGACTTACCCAGTATAGGTATTAAAGAAATATATAAGACCATAGCTGGGCCAATAATGAGGAAGCAGCACTATTGTCTTTGGGCTGCAAAAAATCTGGACAACCACCAGATGGCATCAAAACAGGGTGGATAACAATCGATAATTTAAAAAAAATAAAATAAGAAAATCAGATTTTTTTTATTTAAATCATATTTTAATAAAATGCTTTTGGAGTAAAAATCTATCTAAAATAGTTTTCTATTTAAGATACATTAATAATTTAGTTTATTCAGCATGAAATGGAGCTTAGCTATGTAGCATGAGACTGTATGTTCTGAAGTATTTACATTTTTGGTAAACATTCAAAGAATCCAAGCTCTGCAAGCTGAGATAACATGCACTGCATTGATACATTCACACAATTTTACAGTAATCATGAGATAAATCATAAATCATAAAAGTTCAGGAATATTCCTTTATCCCATTGTTTTGCAAATCTATGTACACTACACGCTGTATGATTGTTTGAAGAGAAATGCATCTGTACCAGGCTCTAAGTGTTTTAATCAAATAAAAGAATTTGAGTAGTTTTCCAACTATGTGTGATTAACCTATTAACCTAAAATCGCTTCTGATATTGCTGTTTTACTAACTTGATAGCTTATTATTCTAAATAGGAAACTTTCATTTTGTTTGCAAATAATAATATTAAGGATTCTAACTACCAGCAAGAATGAGTCCTTACATTTAAAGAGCACCTGTCATTTCAGATCCATCATGGCAGCGTCTGTTAGCGGGTCTCCGCTCACCTTCTGCCCGCCATGTCCCTCATCTTGTTGTGTCACTGCTGCATCACCAGCCGTCCCATTAAAGTGAATTGGACTGTTGGTGAGTCAACAGCGGATCAGAGGAGAAGCTGCTGCAGGACAGACATGACAATTGCTCTTTAAAAATTATGATTTGAATTGAGTTGATTTAAATCAAGCCTTTTTACTAGTGATTTAAATCGTGATTTAAATCGACTTGATTTAAATCAAATCCACCCTGCATCAAAGAGATGTAAAAAACTACTTCTGTGCTGCTGTCTCATATTGGTACTCTAGATCTGGAAGTGCTAATGAGCTTTCAAAGTATAATTGAATAACTAATTTGCCTCAGTGTGCCTTTATTTTGTAGGAGAACCAGTAAGGTGATGCAGTTCCCTGTATTTTTCATGTGTGCTATTGGAAAAAAAGTCTTTATTTGGTGAAATACACATTAGTGCACCTCATATCAGAGGAGAAAGCAGATTAGAATATTCTAAGAGATAACTTCATGATTTGTAGTAGAATTCCACTCATAATTAGAGCATATGCTGCACAGACATTAGACTGCTGAAACTTAGATGTTTCAGAATGAAGAAAGAATGGGTTTTTGAGCGATAGAACTTAACAGTTTTGCTTCTGATATATACCTTACTGCCTCAATATGACTGTTATTTATGCATCTCATTCCTTTTTCCAACTGAGTGTTGTACCCCTGATTTGAGCCAGTCTTTTTTCTATTGGGTTTCAAGCTGATTAATATAGAAGTATCGTAGAGCCTATATAGTTGAAGTTGTTCCACTCTGGACCAGAGTCTTTCCTCTTTTTCCCCAACATTTTTCTTGACACACTGGTTGTGAGAACTTGGCTCTAAGGCCCAAAGCCGAACATAAGCACAATACAGTTCCTATATATGATGTCCCCTGGCAACTGATACATTTTTTCTTCTTCTGTTTAATTGATTCTTGGAGAGACCTGGACAAGTAGTTGCTATTTTGTTGGAAAGATTTCAGAAGTGGTTTGCCATTGCCTCCTTCCTAGGGCTGAGAGAAAGTGACTGGCCCAAGGTCACCCAGCTGCTTTTTGTGTCTAATGTGGAACTAGAACTCATTCTCCCAGTTTTTAGCCTGATGCCATAACCATGCACAAATCTTAACTCTCCAACTGATACATACAGCCAATTCATTAGAAGATCTGCATTCTTCTTTATCCTACTGGCAACTGATGAGACAGAAGTCATGCGTTTTCAGGATATTTTTGATTAACTGCTCAGAATAGTTTATTGAGGAATGCCAAAGTTTCCAATTCTTAGAGGTACTGTATGGTATTATATATATATTATATGTGAGACACTGAAAATGACTTGGGCTTCTACAGAAAGAGAAAACTGTGCTGAAGCTATATGTTATATAAGGTTGAAGTTTAAGGGACTACTGGAGAAGCTTTCAGCTACACAAAGGGATTATAGCATCCCTTTTTACCACTGGAGCCCAACTTACTTTGGAGCAATTTTAGGAATGACTTCCAAAATACTGCAAGAAGTTGGAAATGGGGAGATATCTTATTTATAGGTGGAAATACATGCAGATGTATTAGAATTCCATGGATTTGTGTCAAACAGGTATCACGAGGAGAGAACCAACCTGGATACATTTCCCATCATATACAGAGTAGTAGGATGTTGTTTCATTACAGTAGATCAGACATGTCAAACACAAGGCCCGGGGGCCAGATCCGGCCCGCAAAGTGGTTTCATGTGGCCCGCGAAGCCATCCTGGAAACAGTGAGGGAACGGCCCCCACTGCCTTGGCCCTGGACCAGAGACCCTCCTTCTGCCAGAGACCCTCAGATCTGTCCCACTCCTGCCCAGGCCCCCATAGGCACCCTTGATGCGAATGATGTAGAACTGGCCACGCCCACCCTGTAGGCCATATGCACTCTAGCCACGCCCACCCAGTAGGCCACGCCCACCCTGGCCATACCCACCTGGCCCCTTGAGGGCAACCGCAATGCTGATGTGGCCCTCAATGAAATTGAGTTTGACACCCCTGCAGTAGATGTTTGGTAACTCCCATCCTTGTTTGCACCAGGAGTTTGTTAAAGTAGGAGAGCAACTGTATCTTGCCTCAATCCAGCTTTCTTAGAGTGACAGATACTTTGTGATAAAGCCATTGGATTAACATGCCTTTGGAGATTCCAGGCAGAGTTCCATGTTGATACTTGCAGACTCCAGAAGTATCCAAGATTCTTTCTTTACTTGTCTTCTCAAATAAAGAATTAATCTCAGAGATTAAGCAGCTTTGTTGCCAAAAGATTCTTACAGCAAGATCTAACATAGTACCAATTTTTTTTCCTCCTCCTCCTTCAGGGATCCATTCAATATCTAATTATATAAAGAAAGAATTGGAACATAAGCTCCAAGAAGAACAATGTCTAGTTTCATGTATGGTATATAAACTAGGATTTTATAGCCCTTCCCTTCAAATGTTATTTAGAGCTTTTCAGCTTTAGTGTTTGTGATGATTTCTGAAATCAAAACCAGAAATCCAAACTTTTGCCAGACCACAGGCTCCTTAGTGCCAGACTTGGGAGACAAGCGCCACATGTTTTGGTATAATTTGAAAGCACAACATATGTTATTTTTAACCCTTTTCTTTCTCTACCCTTTGCAACTATCTAATCCCTTCCTTTACTAATCCAACAGATTACCTGTAGTAAAGGTTTGGGTGACTATTTCTTAACAGTCGCTCCAAAGCTGCAGTGGCAAAGCAGCCCAAGAACCTGGACATGGGCAGTTGTTTCTTTTATACAGATAGTCTTCGACTTATGACCGCAATTGAGCCCTAATTCTATGTTGCTAAGTGAGTCATTTGTTAAATGAGTTTTGCCCCATTTTACAATCTTTCTTGCCACAGTTGTTAAGTGAATCACTGCTGTAACTCGATTATTAAGTGAATCTGGCTTTCCCATTGACTTTGCTTGTCAGAATTTTGCAAAAGGGGATCGCTTGACCCTGGGACGTTGCAACCATCATAAATGTGAGTCAGTTGTCAACCATCCGAATGTAAATCATGTGACCATGGGGATTCTGCAATGGTCATAAGTGTGAAAAATGGTCATAAGTCACTATTCTCAGTGCCATTGTAACCTTGAGCAGTCGAGAACTACCTGTAGTGCCACCGTTTGATATTGTAACATCTTTATCAGGTAAAAAAAAAACCAACCCCGGGCATCCAGAGATGTGAATCTTTGCTTAGAAGAATTTGGCTCTTCTGCTTTTAATCAGAATGGCATCAGTTTCATGTGGGATCTCCTACTGTAAGTTAAGATCAAGAACTCCCAAGGATCTAAACAAACGCTCCAGTTTCTTTCTCATTGTGGAAAGTAATTTGTTTCAGTTTATCATTAGATCTGTTATAGCATTGTTTCCAATGCCCTAGAGAAACATTGCATTTGGACTGACTGTTTCAACTTTATAATCCCTTTGGTTTTAATCCTATATGTAATTACCAAGAAGCAGGCCCCATTGAACCTAAGGGGAATCATTTTGAGTAAACTTTGCATTGTGATTCCCACCCGATTTCAATGATGTTTATACAAGCATTACATTTCTTTATAAATATTGGTAATAAAATATATGTATAACTTTATTGAGCTCCCTCCCTCTCTTTCATTTATTTTATAATCGTTATAACTTGCCCCAATCTTACATGGGCTCTGAAGAGTATAAAAATATCCCAGATGTTTCTTGACTTATTCATCTTTTCTCTGTTTTGTTTTGCATTGTATCGTGTTATAATTTCAAAACTATACCAAAATACTAAAATGTCCTAATAATCTATTCATGAGAAGTGATATGGTTGCAAAATTGTATTTGCCAGGCATGTTATTGTATAACCTGCAAAAAGCTGAAAAATCTGTAGTTCATGCCAACTTTAAAACTGCTGGACATTATTCAATTTTAGTTTTAGGATATAAATGATCAACATGAATCTTTGGAAAGAAACAAAACTATCGGAGTATCCATTTTTCTCATAGCTCATTCTCCTTTGTTTTTGAAACTCTGCGAGAGTAATTTCACCCTGTTAGTCAGGATGACATCACAATGCTACCTAATCATTTAGGTTTAAATCTGCAAAGATGTTATGGTTACTAAATAAAGCCAACTCAAAACAGGGCCAAGTAAATGAGATTTATTTTATTTTATTTTATTTTTAGAAAAGAGTCCAAGGAAAATGTTTTGAGGCATTCTCATGAATGTCCCAAAACATTTGATCTTTCAGTCTCAGCTTTAACTTGTGATTTTGTTTAAATCCCATCTTTCTCTCAGCCTTAGAAAGTAGACAGTGGACAACCACTTGTGACTGTATTCAATTTTTTATTTTATTTTATTTAAAAAAATACAAAATACAAATACAAGACTTCAATTTTTTTCTCATGAATGTTCCAAAACATTTGATCTCCCAGTCTCAGCTTTGACTAGTGATTTGTTTCAATCTCATCTCATACGTATCAGACTATGAGCAGCAGTTCACATGATCTACCTACTTAGTATTATTAAACAGACAACGGGATTGTAGAAGCCAAGCATTCCTCAGAATATGTGGGTGATCCTAAATTTCAAAGGGATCAAGAGTGTCTAGGATGTATCATCTAAAGAAAATGTCAGTAAGATGAGAATAATCTGCCAGTGGGGAAAAATATTTTATAATTAAAATGGAGGATCTAACAGAAGATTCCAGTGGTGGATTCTGTTGGTAAAAACTTCATATTGTTCATCTGGGTGAACCTGCTATGGAGCAAGGACAACTGTTCTCATTCCCTAGCATTTTCAGTCTGGTATAACCACAGTTATACATTAGGGCAATTGTTTCAATTGTGGCTTCTCAACTCAAGCTATTTTAAGAACCATCTTGCAAATATATTTGCTCAAGTTACTTAATTAAAGTTAACATATTGTAGGACTTTCACATGATGGAAAGAACATCTAGAGATTTATGTAAGGCAGGTGTTGGATATATTCCATAATAGGTTATGGGCTCACATTTGGAAATGTTCTTTTTTGTTTTATATAGCTCTCAAAAATTACTTAATAAGCAAGTTAAGTAATGGACTGTGCATATAGCTAAACCTGCATTTGAGATTGTGTGATGCTCTTAAATCCAGGTTACATATTTATGATATTAGTCATGGAAATTTTCCTTGCAGGAAAATAGTACTGAAATGGCTCAGGAAGTTGTAGTCCTGAGGTAGAGTGAGTTAATTGACTCCGAAAGCCTTTAAACACAACAGAGAGCCAGTTTAGTCTAATTGTTAAGGCGCTAGACTAGAAACTGAGGAGTGGTGACTTCAAATCTCACCTTAAGACACAAAGCCAGCTGGGTGACCTTGGATCTCTCAAGAGGCTTTAGAAAGCATATAGATAGATTTCACCAATAGACTATGACGGTTCTTCTTCTTCTTCTTCTTCTTCTTCTTCTTCTTTTTTCCAGCATGATTCACTTTCTTGGGATCAGGCCAAAAAAATTATGAACGCGTGACAATGAAAAATAGACTCATTATAAAGTTAACAAGGCTAGTTTAAGGAACAAACTTAACTTTTTTTTTAAAAAAAGTAATTTTTTTATTTAAATTGCTGTTTCTGGAGGACTCTTGAAAGACCAAGTATCTGGTTACAGATAGTTTGGAGCCATTTCTTATTAATAACTGTAAAGACATCATCGCTGTAATTAATAAGATGAGACATGTAACATGACAACACCCTAGAATATGAAAAAAGTTCAAGAAACTGGATTAATTTACAAACATAAATAAGATTCTTCTTTTCTTTGTGCTTGCTGAAAACGAGATGGCACATGTATGATCAGAAATCCACTTTAACAGTATCATTTAACTTCAGGGACTTTGTTTACAATCCAAGATTATTTTTCCTGTCAGAAGTCTGTTCTTCAAGACTTCAGAGTTACGTTTTTGGCTAAAAATGAACACATTACCTGTACTAGCAAAGTATGAGATGTTGAAACTTATACCCCAATCACAACATGGTGTGACTTCTAGAAGAATGACAGGGTTTTTTGGTATGAAAACCATTGGAATTCAAACCCAACCTTTCCAACCTGTATAAATAATAGCCAACAACATCTGGAGACTAACCACTGGGAAATTATGACCTGGTTCATTACTTTGATCTCCACAGAAACCAATTAGGATTGTGCAGTCCTAGAGTTCTTAGAGAAATCCTGCCATGATCTAACGGAATTCTTGAGAAACTACTAGTAAGCTATTACTATGACAACATAAAGCTCCAGAGCTTTAAGATTTGATATAATCTCCAAATATTTAATCATTACTATTTAGGCATCTTACCCTTTGCTGAAAAACCTGCCCAATCACTTGGTTTCCAATCATTTGATTTGCTAGTAATTGCAATATTTTTTCTTCAATATCCAACCTGCCTCTCCTTTTTATATGAACTCATTGAACTGTACTCTTTATAGCTTAGTCTCAACATTTACTCTTTCCTCTTCTTTCTCTGTCCTATGGCTGTGATTTTTTCTCTCTCCCTGGTACTAGATTTTCCTTCCACTTTTGGGTCATTCCCTTCAACCCAGTTCTGGTTAGCTCTTAGCTTCTGTTGACTTGTGAGTGCGCCAAACATATTGGGGGTCAAAATGATCAGAAGGGTGTTTTATGGTCAACACATTTTAGGAGAATTGGATTGGGGAAAACTGCTTCAGACAATAGATATATGTATCTTTTTCTAGAAAGTGATAGAATAGCATTTGGAGTGACCTCCAAAGAATACATAATATGCAATTCAGGATCTGATGTGGCAGTATGTGTGGTAGCAAAGCATTGAAGTATGCAGCATATTTAAAACCAATTATGGAAGACAGTTTTAGCTTGGATCTAATTTGTGATCTAAGCCAACCAACACTTTCATGTTGCTGTTGTCCCCCTCTTTTTCATGGAAGAACTGAGTTACTGGTATAGATGTTAAGAGCTATGGCTGTATTTGTTTCTCTAATTACATGGATCTCCACCATCCAGCTCGTGCGGAAGATAAACTACCATTTTACTGGAGATGCTGCAGCTTGATTTAGAGGCCTGTTTTGCCTAATTTTCCAGTTGAGCTTTTCAAGATAAGGAAAAGGTGCAGCCTAAGAGACACATTTTAGGCTTGCAAGAATCAGAAAATCTGCTCTTCCCTTGGCTAGCAACAAAAAATATTTTTAAAATGTAGACAAGATAGGAATGTGGCTGGAATGTGATTGTTTAACTTTTGTTTAAATGTCAAATGGCAGTTTTGGGGATATAAGCCAGAATACAGTGTGATATATTAAAGCAAAATGCTTGTTTTCCTTTTTCCCTGAAAGAAATAAAAAGATTATTTGGTCCACATAAGAATCCAAAAGGCTTAGTATAATTTCTCTTGTTTCAAAGGTAGTCACAACATTCATAATGGTAGCAGTAACAAAAAGACATCATTTCCAAAAATGGGCCAGAAATATAAATTGTGCATTTGTGTGTTCATAAATGTAAAGAAGAGGAAGAGACAATTCTAATGTATGTGTCATTCCTTTCTTTACTCTTTTTGCTAATACTGCCAGCAGCATTCTCAAGGTAGGGTAAAAAAAAAACAAATCAAAAGAATAAAGCATGTGTGCATTACATGGACATATGTTCAATGGGGTAAGCTTATGGTAACCTATCATGACTGCCATATTGCCTTTGTTTGACCATTCCATGAAGGATGCCACCGAATACCATTATGGCATTGTATTTTTTTTCAAGAGTGAATTTGATTATGACTGGTCAGTTGCAGATTAAAAAAACACTAAATTTATACCAAGGATAGGCTTACAGACACACTTCCTTTGCAACCAGCATACTCCCTTCTTCACTGTAAGTTATTTACTTTTAGATTACTTGAATGAAAAATTGTAATAGAAGAAAACCCAGCATTTTCTTGATACATTTAAGGGTAGTTTGGGGCCCCATAACTATTCCAAGACAACAAAAATAACAAAGCAGTTACAGCTCAGTGCTTTTCCCCTAAGCTGACAAAGATGTGTTCCTAACCTGCTCAGAAATGAAAAGTAAAAAAGGGAAGATAAGGAAGTAAAGGATATGTTTGGTGTAGAAAATAAGGATAGCATCGTTGCCTCTCACACTGAGATTTGATGATCTGGTCATATCCATGACAGCCGCCATTTAGGAGAGGTGCATCTATACTGTAATGTATTTTCAACTTTCTAAACGAAAGAATACGCTGGTTTCCTCCTCTCCCTCCCCCCCGCAGCCACCCACCCCAGAATTGGCCAGCCCTAGTTTAAACAAAGACATATATTTTCTTTCTTTCCCCATCCTGGACATTGTAATACAGGATAACTTGAAAACTATAGGTAAACTATGAGGATGTTTGATCATTGGAATGATAGATACATAAAACAGTTGCCCCAGAACTGTTAGCTGGAGTGACCCAGTGGGACTACTGGGAGAAATAAATGAATGAAAAGTTCTTACTTTGTCTCCTTTCAGTCATTTTCCTCAAAAAGTAGGCAATACTATTGCATCCCTGCAGCAGAAATTATTGAACTGTCCAATCATATGGCTACAAAAACAGGTCAAATGTAACCTATTCTTAGGTGAGACTACCCACGGCCTCTGTCCTAAGTGTACACTTCGGCCATGCCTCTCTTTCCAATTTGAATTCAGAACAATAGCATAGCTCCTATGTTTAGGAAAGTGTGGGGTGGGTTTGAATCTCGTCTTCTGGGAGTTTCAGAGCAGCAGCTGGATAAGCATCTGACTCCTAGGGGTGGGGACATGTACAGCCTTCAGGCCAAATTCAATTGCCAGTGAAAGAGCTTTATCTGATTGGTACTGTCCATAGGTATTAATCAAGAAAGGAACTATAGAACTTGTGAGAGACTGCTCAAGGTTCCGTTGTATGACTTTTATATACAAGTCATGGGACTGTATTCAGAAAACTTTAAAAAATAAAAGTTGCCTTTCTTCTGAAGGGGTGCATTATGCTGCCAAGTTTACTTCAGACCCTGGATTGTTCTTTGGATAACAGGGTGATAATGTTATATAAATGAATAATTTCATTATCTCTCTGTGTTTTTTTTTGTATCTAGGATGAGCTATCCAATTCCTTTCTCATATAGATTGGGCTATAATAACCATTGGGTTAAAACAACTTTCTCAGTCAGTCAACTTACTTTGCAAAGCTTGTCATCAAAAAGGAAAGCTGATAGAAAGAGAGCTGAGAGTTTGCATGCAGAGTGTCCCAGGTTCAGTCCTTGGCATCAAAAGGTGGAGCTGAGAAACTTTTGTCAGTCATAATCAACAACAGTGATGAAAAATGATGTTTTGGGGACAGGATCCACACATTACTTTAAGTATACATGAGTGTGACACTAAGGACACACGACATTACATCCGTACACTACATTAAACAAGGACACACTGAGTAAACTCTAATGTGGTTAACATAGCATACTATGTGAACTGAGCCAGTGAGGCTTGTAAACCAAGGCTTTTAATATGTGTGAACTCAGCAGATTGTGATTTATTCTCTAAATCATAAACAAATAATGGCTTAGTGTATGTCATCCCAGCGTTTTATTTTCTTTAATCTGTTACAGCCTTGTCATGGCTATCCAAGATTTGAAACTTTAACTTTCTTTTCTTTTTTTATTTTTTTATTTATTTTATTATTGCTTTTATATATATATACCTTGTATTTAGCTCTGGGAAGTCCGGGGGGGGGAGGGGGGTGGGGGGGAGGTAGGGGAGGGAAGAGGGAGGGGGGAAGGGGAGAGGTAAGGGGGGAGGGAAGATGGAGGGGGGAGGTAGGGAGGTGAGGGTGGAGGGGGATGGGGTTTTTAATGGAAAATTGTATTATAAAACTTTTCAATAAAAAAAAAAAGAAACTTTAACTTTCTTTTAAGCATCTAATAAAATAGCCTCAATAAGCTACTTGAGCATAAAACATGCTCAAGTTACAACTGAGATGGCCACAAGGGTTTCTAGTTTTGTGCAGTAGCACAGCAGCTGAGAGATCGTGTGGCTCTGTACCCTATGGCCAATTTTTTTCTGTTTGGGGACCCTAAATGGGCCTAAACTCGCACCTGAGAGAAAGCAAAGAAGGAGCAGTGCCCCGCTGATTGTGGAGGACAGCGGTTGATCCAGTCATCCAGGGAAAGCCCTCCAGAAACCAGCAGAAGAAAGGCTAGCTTCACTCCAGAGTCTATCCCAAGCTACAAGCAGCCAAAGCCAAAAAGCACTAATTTAAGCTTGATCATAAACAATGTGTTTGGACCTGGGTAAGAATACCGATTCTCTCTCTTTTACTTGATAATTGATTTCCTGGGGAAAAAACCCCAAGAAGGAAAAATCCTCCAAAAGTGAGGAGGGGGACTCTTGCTCCACCCTTCCACAGATGGAAGTGGCAAATTAAACTTTTATGGGGGACAGAAATACATTGAAATGAAATGAATATAAGACTTAAATCTGGATAAGTTTGAAATTGGTGGAATTAGTTAAGATTTTCTTTTCAAAGGATTATTGATGAAAACAGAAGAGAGTAATTGCTTGTTCTGAAAACTGAAAAACGAACTGGTGCTGACATGTAGTGGTGGATGAAAATATACAACCATAATTGCTCTAATCCAGGTATTGGCAGAAAGATCAGAAAAAGATAACTTGTTTTTGTGACCTTCAATGTCTTAACTAAACTCAGAACAGGTGCAACAAAGAAAAGAAAACATTTTGGGCTACCTACAAAGTGAGAACTATATCCCTTAGGGAAAAAAATGACGTTCCTGAATTATAAATAGTTATTGAACTGTGACTCTAAAGCTGTTTGCAGAGAAAGGAAATCTTTGATTTTTGGTTATCACGGAACATCAGAGATCTGCAGAAAAAACATATCAAGAAACAACAAATATTTTCCAGGAGGAAATGTATGCTATGTTGCAACTAATTCAAACGACAATGATTTCAAACCACGAGGAAATTAAAAACAACTTTGAAGATATAAATGAACACATCTTCAATTTAACCTTAAAACAAAAAAACCTCTCAGAAAATAGAAATAGAGAATGATCAACTGAAAGAGATTTAAAGATCGAACCCAACAATGGAAGGAATTATGACTTAACTGAGGCGAAGAAAAACTTGCAGGAAATATTGGACATGTAAAAGATAACCTACACTTCAAGATTGCAAAATAAGTCTGAGGGCAAGAAAAAATATTCAACAAAATGGATTATACAGTAGAACTGTCAGGAGAACTACGAGAACTTGAGAGACAAAAAATGATAAGAGAAATTAAAAGAGAAAGAAAGAAAATTTTTTTTAATGCATACGAAGGGGCAAAACCCTCCCACAAAAATATCTTACTGGATTTGTCTCTTGTACTTACAACAACTTCTACAAGACTATGGGAAGACTTTTTGGTCCAGCAGGAGCACACAGATTAGGAAAGATGTTTGGCAAAAAAAAAAAAGAGGCTAAAATTAGAATTAAGAAATTAGATAATGGGGTTTATCAGATGGAATATCTAAAGATTAAACACCTGTTTGAATATGGTTAAAAAATAGAAAAATTCTATTTCATTTAAGAGGAATGGGCCCCTCAAGTAACATAGTATTTTTTTGAATGATATGAGAAATATAAACATGTTGGGATGGTTTATATGAGGGAAATGTTTTGGATATTTAAGTGTAATTGATCTTGAGAAAATCTCAATTGATAAGAATATTTTGAATAGATTTAAAAGATTAGATGATTGGATTTATTAGATGGAATATTTAAAGATTAAACATTTGTTTGAATATGGTTAAAAAGAATAGAAAAATTCTGGATATAAATGTATTTTAGTTTAAGAGGGACATATTTCTCAAGTAGTATACTATTTCCTTCTTTTTTCCTTCTCTTTTTTGTTTTTGTTTTAAGATATGAGAAATGTAAAATTGTTGGGATGGCTTGTATGAAGAAAAAAATGTAAATACTTAAGTGTAATTAACTTTGAGGAAATCTTAACTGGTAAGAATGTTTTGAACATTCCGGGGAAAACATCTAAATAAGAACTTTGAAAATAGGATTTATGACAAGGTAATTAAGATGATCAATTAGAAAAGCTTTATATTGATGTGGTTGTTACTTGTAGAAATACTAGAAAAATGTTTTTATTCAATTGTTATAAAAATACTAAGAAATGTACTAACTCAAGGTTGATAAAAGAGAATATTGGAAGAAGAGAAAATCAAGGAAAGCTGCTATGTGGATTATGGAATTATAGAAATTAATTGTTATTGATTATTTTTAAACAACAGACAACACTCTGTTTACCAAATATTAAGGTGATTATATTAAAAAATTAAAAAAATATATTAATAAAATAAAAATAAAATACCTTTAATAAGCTACTTGGGCATAAAACATGCTCAAGTTATAACTGCGATGGCCACAGTTTTGGAAGACTGTGTGTTTGTTGTAGGCAAACTAGCTCAAAACCCAGATAAGTTGTTCCCCAAAGTAACTTAGGTGTTTAGTTCAGGGGTGAGAAACAAACAAGCCTCCAAAGGTTAATGAATTTCCTGGCAATTGCAGTCACCTAAGGATGAGTGATGTGACCTTGGGGATGGTGCAAGAGCTGTTCATGTGAGTACAGGTTGGAAGTCAGTTTTTCCAACTTTGAACTGTCATTACATGAATGGTCATAAGTTGAGGATTATCTGTAATGAAGGGTCACAGAATCTCAAGCCTTGATATACAGTAGTCTTGACTTACAACAATTCATTTAGTGATAGTTAAAAAAAAACTAGCACTGAAAAAAGTGACTTAGGACCATTTTTCACACACATGTTGTAGCATTCCCATGGTCGTGTGATCAAAATTCAAATACTTGGCAAGTGACACATATTTATAAGAGTTGCAGTGTCCCAGGGTCTTGTGATACACCTTTTGCAACCTTCTGACAAGCAAAGTCAATGGGGAAGCCGGATTCATTTAACAATCTTGTTATTAACTTAACAGCTGCAGTGATTCACTTAACAACTGTGGCAAAAAAGGTTGTAAAATGGAGCAAAACTCACTTAAGAACTGTCTTGCTTAGCAACAGAAATTTTGGGCTCAGTTGTGATCATATGTCGAGGACTACCTGTGCAGGATAAGTTATTTTAAACCCACAACCCTTTCTCATTCTATAAGTAAAGAAAACCTGTATTTGAGTGTAACGTGAGGAAAAAAAATATCTCTAGGTGAAGTTTGCTAGTTGTAATGGATTCCTTTATCATATGCTGGAATACGGATATAAAATCAGTGCTGCAAATGAATACCAGTAATTGGTGGAAGATCAGAATAAAAATTCAGTAGCCATATCAGATGTTGCTGCTGGTGAACTGATTTAGGAAATCATGATCTTGCATTCAAAGTGGAGAGAAAGACTTACTTCCCTCTTCGTAACAGACTAGGTTGCTTATAATATTTATGAGAGATACAACATGCCAACTAGCTATTTAGTGATTAAGTAGCACAGAAATCTATTAAGGTTTCAGTTATTTATTGAATTGAGTGAGATGTAGTTCTAGCTACCCCTTTCAGCTAGGTCAAAGCTTGTATCAATAGTTCAAATAGCTTCATGCCAAAATGTTTCTTGAGATGTCTTGGGATGTACAATGCTGAAGAATTTAATATAGGTTCCAAATTGTGGTTCACATCAGATTTTTATCTCTCTTCTCCAGTCTTTATACCTTATTTGGCAGTGTTATTCCTATCAGTAAATACTGCCTGCCCCTGAGTCAGAACTTTGTGAAACTGTTCAGATGTCCAAGTATGATGTGTCCCCGAGCCTCCCTTGTAGTGATTTTTTTTCCTTTTCCTTTTCTTTTTTGGCTGTCTAAGGTTTAGAAGTCATTGTGGCCTAAAAGCAGTTTAAGCCAAACTTCTTGATGTGAAAATGAGGGAAGGGGAAGTTGCAAGCTGCAGTTTATCAAAACAAAAACTTGCCTTCCAAAACAGGGCTACAATTTGGCAGGATCTGAAAAAAAATTGTTTCTATCCTGTTGATAGCACCACAAAATGAAAACATGATTTCTTGACGTGATGGTGGGGAGAGGGAGGGTTTGGTCAGTTCTGACATGTTCCCTTTAACAGCTGGAATCAGCTTCTTGTCATTTCCTCTTTTGTAAGGGTGAATCACAGCTGTAGAAGCTAATCAGTTATCACACAGGATTCTTCAGCACTTTATAAAGCTTTTGTATCTTGGCAAAAAATGTTGGGTTCAGATAAAGGACTATATAGCTCTCCCAAATAGCTGTTTGATTAGGCTGTGATTGTCCTTTACATCATGGTGGCCAACCCTGAATGTTCCAGAGACACACGAATTAGCTATTCAAGATGATTCATCTGGGAAAGGGTTCAATGTTAAAAGCTCTATTCTTCATACTTTGGCTTTCTTTTCGAAAATAAAAAAGAATATATATACAAAGCTCTCATGATTTCAAGAATTTATCTATGGTCATGAAAACTGCAATCATACTTGATCTTACTTAATGTTTTATGTATCTTGAGCCAATCATCTGAGATTTAGAGCCAAAGAAGCTCAAGGAAATTCAACTCCTACAGTAAAAGTAAATCATTCCCATGAAAAAAACAATATTTTTTTTAAAAAAATAATATTTTGCTTCTGAGAATATTTGCTTTTTTGCAACAGCTATTGAATTGAAAAAGGAAGGATGTTTAGATACTGGAAAATGTAATAATAATAATAATAATAGTTATGAAAATAGGACACATTTTTGAGTATGGGAAACCAGACAGATGGGCAACATCAAATTTTTGAACAATAGTGAGATCTTTCCTAAATCTTCTCATCTTCTAAGACAGCTTCTTAAACCTGATGTCTATGGAGTTTTTCTGTCATCCTGGTCATGGTTGTCCCAAAGGTTCTTTCTTTCAAAAGGCAACTGGACTTTCTTGTTTTGCTTGAAGATACTTGGCTTCTCATCCAAGAGGCTTCTTCAGTTCATGAAGAACTGGGCTCAACTGAAGAAGATTCTTGAAGCAAAATGTCTTCAAAGAAAACAAGAAAGTTCAATTGTTTTTTTTGAAAGAAAGCATCTTTGGAACAGTCACAATCCCAAGGTTCTCCTTATACATTCTGCCAGAAGTTCCATAATTCCCAAAATGCAAAATACAAATGAATTCATTCTCACTGAGATACCGTAATTTCTTGTTAATTTCTAATTTACTTCTAAAGATAATAAGCCAGCAGTATAAATATGAGTCATCTGTATGATGTAGCTTCAAAAACAGGCACCATTTTAGGCTTCATTAAGAAAAGTTTCATTTCCAAATCATGGGAGTAATATTGCCATTTTTGCATTGATTCCAATTTGAATATATGTTCAATTCAGGGCACATTTTAAGGATTCCAACAAACGTGGACAGATTGAAAGAAAGTCAAAAAAGATCAGGGAATAAGACACAAAGCCCTATGAAGAAAGCTTGAAGAAATTGGATATGTTTAGATTGAAAAGTTTGAGGGATGATGTGAGATCAGTCTTCAAAATACCTGAGAGAGTATCAGATAGAAAATGATAAAGACCTCTGCTATTCCAAAGTGCAGGACTACAAAATAGTCAAGTGGAGTCACACAAAGGCAGATTGTCATAAAATAGTAGAGACTTTCTATAAATTAGAGCTTTTCACAATGGAAAAAATTACCAAATCACCCAGAGAGGTGCTGAGTCATGGCAATTAGACTTATTTTCTTGTTAGTTTGAGATGTTTTTCTGCTCATCCAAGCAGCTTCATAAGTCATAGCAAGTTAGTTATGCAGATAGTCATTGGAATGTACCAACTCCTCCTGCAACAACCTCAGGGTTGTCTTCCCCAAAGTGTATTGCAGTATATTGATGAAGATTCTCAGTCATCCAGGTGAAGTTGTCTGAAGCTTGAGTCATGATAACTGGGCTTACATTCTTAACTGACTAACTTGCTCTGACTGATGAAGCTGCTTGGATGAGCAGCAAAATATCTCAAGCTAGCAAGAAAATAAGTCTAGTTGCTATGACTCAACCTTCAGTCAACTTTACCTGGATGACTGAGAATCTATCCACATACCCAGAGAGGCATTGATCCATTCTCTGAATGTGTTCAAGCAAAAGCTGGATAGCTCAAATAATGCTTTGTGTAGAGTTGAATTCAGTGGCCTAAACAACCCATTTCACTACCTGAGGAACCTACATTCTAGGGTTATAACTGCTCCAACTGAAAATTAGACAATCACGATATGGTCAACTCTCTCTCGAATTTGTAATTAAGGGTAAAGGAAGCTGTTGGCTTCACCTATTGTGGCAGTTGAGGGACAGAATGTCAGCGATCATATGTGTGAGTTTTGTGAAATAATAACAATGGCACAAGGCTGGTAATGAAGAAATGGAAGGCTGCTGTGTAGGGGTAATGTTAAGATTTGTGGTTCACACTGTGCATGCTTTCTGACACATACTACCCCAGTTCCGACTAACTTTGCTTCTATATCACTAGTGCTAGTTTTACAAGAAATCAATACATTTCCACTTGTGCCCTTTTAGATATGTTTAAATATTTTACAGCCTAGCAGAAAAAGTCTATTGTGCATTTAGAGAAAGTAAAGGCAGATCAGCTGTCATCAGAGCCCTCTGTTATTAAACATTTCACTGGGATCCAAACAAAACATGCTATGTTGTGCATAGGGCTAGATTACAAAAAGTGTTTGTATGTGTGGGTGGGGTGGGGTGGGGAGACTGCTAGTGGATAACCTTCATAGGTAAAATTAGTTCTGTGGTTCTTTTTAACTTTTCCTACTACTGAGAGGATTCAGAAGGTCATTACGTTTGAGCAGTGGGGGGAAAGGGGACACGTCTGGTCTAACATGTTTATTTATCCTGCTAATGATAATGTCTGGAGCAGAATAACCTCCCATGAACTTGTATCCTGTAGCCCAGCTGCAGCTCTTCAAGAAAGACATCATTAAATCCAGAAAACAGAAGAGGGAGGTGCTTAACCATTATCTCTTTTCTACTAGATTTGAGGAGATGGGGCTTCTCCTTATAAAACACCTGCAAAGAAGTGGTGGCGATGTGCTTGGTAATGGTCACAGTTTGCCCACACAACTTCTAGAAACCAAATTTCTTCCATTTAGGCTATTTTGGACCCTCCCCAATTTCTTGCTGTTCCTGTGCTTAAAAGTGCATCCTTTCACCTTGGGAGCTTCTTTCGGTCTCCAATGCTCCTGGAGAATTTGCTATGCTCTGTCTTCCTCAGAGGTCTTATTGTGCTTATCTGATAAGAAAAGCTAATCAACAGTCCTTTCATATTTGCAAGGTGACTTGTTCTTTCCACCACTAAACTCCCTTGCAAACCTGTTTTACACCTGGTTTCTCTCCTTGCTTGATCTTGAGAAACATCTCTTCTGCTGCATTTATTTTAGCTTCTCATGGTGAGGCTTTCTCAGCTGGTGTCTTGAACAGGGAATAATAATATACAATAAAGATATATTTCCATTGCGTTTGTTTAAATGGATGCTGACCTAGTACAGGTTTATATTTTAAACAGAGGAAGCAGGGGAATCTGAGTCATTTTTACTTCTTCCTTTGCACGGTTCTTATTGTTTCTATGCTTTTGCCAAGAAAACAACATGGATGTATCCATATGGTCACCAGAAATTGAGCTCACTTTGAGGAAGAGTATACTTTTAATTTGTGTTATGTCTAGAGAATGCTGATTATATACATTTAAAATCTAATAATGGTACCACTGAATAGGAATAGGAAGAGGCATCATACAGTTCCAGCTGTCTAGTATTCCCTCAATCTTGCTTTAAAGCAAGATGCATCATAGAGCCAGACCATTTTTAGCATACAGTATATGTTAGGAGACAATCTCAGAGTCATCTGGATATGGAATGGCCATTGACCCATTCTTGTTTAATCCATGGCTTCTCTCACTTATGGTTCCTAAACATAAAATCCATTCTTCCCCTCTCAAAAGGAAGGAATGTCATTATTGGCCACTGTGGATCTCTTAGGGTATATTGCCCCTGAAAGTTATTCCTCAGTTTCCAGATCAGGCAATAGAGGCTTTGGTTCATGATGTCCATCTGCTAAATCAGATAAATGTGTTTGTGCTGGAAGATGAAAACTGGGTTACATTTCTCACTTGCTTCAGGTTAACCCTCTTATTGGGTTAACAAATCAGGAACCTGAATTAGTTTGGAAGCTGCTATTCCAGGATAACTGAACATGTAAATATTTTTCTTGCTTTTCTCTGTATCTATTGATGTTCTCCTGCTTGAAGGCATCTATAGAAGACAAAACATAATCAGTTTGCTTTGACCGATCATGTTGCAATTTATTTTTAATTGGGATACATACTCTTGAATGGATGCAAGACAGCTCAACTCAAACTAATGAATTGACTTCAAAAAGTGAATTTAATATCTTCCATGTCACTTACATTAGGAATACAAGGTTTAACTCTGGAAATTATTTTAATGAGGCATTAGCTGTGAAAGAGGTGTGCAGTAGTGATTAGCTAGGAGAGTAGCAGAATATTATAATTTATTTGGAATTACAGCAGTCAGAAGAAAATCTAGCATTCTACAAGCACAGATTTTTTTTCTTGAGATAGATGCAAAATTCCTTTTCTTAGCAAATAATAAACTTGCATTTCCCTGCTTTTTAATTTAATTGTTTAATTGTTTTTTTTGTTCCTTATCTGGCCAGCTATCCTAGAGATACCATTTGTAAGTTCAAAATCACAAACAGGTGGATGTCTGAGCAGCCTTACTCAATGCCAAGACATATCTTTGCTCTCACAAAGGTTCCCAGTTCAGGTCTTTAGTTTGTCCTACTAAGAATAGTGCAGGCTTCTGTCTAAAACTTGAGAAAAGGCCATTTAAATTGTTAGGACATTAAATCACGAGGAAAGCCAATTGTATAAGTATGTTTGCTTTTTTAGTTCAAAGACATATGATGGAACCAAGTAAAAAAATAAATGATGTGGGGGAAAAGTGAATAGAGCAGTTTATTCTCTTACTCTCTTAGAGTGCCTTGCCCTGAGCTCATCATCCATTGGACATAAATGCGTGGAGACCTGGAAGCAATGAAAAGAAACACTTCTTTACACAACACATAATCAAGCTATAGAATTCATTCTAATGGCATGTAGTGATGATCTACACTTTTAAGTGGAATTAAAAGGGTAGAGGACAAATGCATAGCGGACCAATCTTTTAGTGGCTACTGGTCTTGAGGATTATAGATTACCTCTTGAGAACCAGGCAGCATGTCTTCTGCAATTGGTACAAAAATACAACAATGGAAAAGCCATATCACTTTCCTGTCATAGCTTGTGAGCTTCTCAAGCATATAAAGCTGGTTAACAGTTGCCCAGACAGTTGAATGAACAAAGCTGTGGCCTCAGTTAATATTTATATTCTTCTGTGTTGAATAAACCATAGGTGTACTCAGTATGTACTCAAAATGATTTCCTACACCACTTCCTTTATGAGAGCTTGTTTTTCTTATTTACAGAGGCAACCATAAGACTGTTAGTGGCACACACACATGTGCTAAAGACCAGAACATCCATCATTTGTAAAATGATGGGACTATTTTCTGTCTTCACTTTGTGAGTTAATAATTTAAAGCAATGCTTCGAAACCGTTGAGCTTTCTCATTTATTCACTAAGTTCAAACAGTCACAACTGCAACACTTCTTGATAACAAAGAAGAGTCTAGGCCAGCCTTACACAATCTGAGTCTCCTCAGATGTGTTTGGAGGACAGTGTCTTAATGCCCAGCTGCTGTCAAGGAATTCTGGGAATTTTACAACTAGTCCTCATTTACCCACAGAAATTAGGATTGAGTACTCTGTTCCTAAGTGACACGGTCATAAGGCACAATGCCACATGATCATGTTGGCTTATTAGAGCAGTTCCGGAAGTCCCAGTTACCATCATTAGATGACTTCTATACAGTTGCAATCCATGATCACATGCTTACCATTTGCAGCCTCCTGCCAGCTTCCCCATGGACTTTGCTTTGTTAGAAGTTGTGAGTGAATGCCACAATTGGTGATCACATGATCACAGGATACTGTAATGTGACAGTGAGCTGGTTGCTACATGCCTAAATCATAATCGTAACCACAAGGACGCTGTAATGGCCACAACTACGAGGACCGAAATGATGGTCCAAAACCATAAGCAGTTTCAAAGCAGGTATCTTGCTTCCCAGTGAAAGCATATGCTAACCACATATGGTAATTCATTTGGTGCTTCTGTAAGCCTCTTTGTTTTGCTGGCTACTTAGGAGAACAGAGAAGAATATGTGTGAACGTTTCATCACATAATTAGAAGTCTGCATTTGGCTTAGTGGATCAGAGACAATATGCAAGATTTTATATCTGTCCAAATTAATTTCCTATTCAAAAACATGCAACCAGCAGTAAATGTGTGGTGCATCTGGATCCTTGCTCTGGCTAGAGGTTTGGACTAGATGATTCTCAAGACCTTTCCCAGCTCTTCCATTTTATTGTTCTAAGATCTCCACAGTGTGCTAAACTACAGTCTTTTGCCATTTGTATCTACTCACTGGTTATAAAATACAGGATGAAAAGTCTCACATGCCAAAGCTTCCTAGATATTTTGCAGTCTGAAGTAAACGGAGGGCTAAATGACAAAAACGCCTAGTTTGCAATATTATTATAATGACATAGAATCAAATGCCAAATGGCATCTAGCCAACTTTGCTTTAAGTTGGAAAAAAACGCCCTCCAGGTCTGTTATTCTGGATTTTTGTTTGAGCAAGGGTGCTAGGGGTGTAATGGAAATACTGACAGCATGCTTCACCTCAGAGCATAAAACAAGTGAAATGAACAGATCCAATTACACTGTGGGATGATGGAGATGATGGGGAGATGTATCGGGCCCAGAGTTCTTTCACAGGAGTAAATGAATCTTTCTTTCTTTCTTTCTTTCTTTCTTTCTTTCTTTCTTTCTTTCTTTCTTTCTTTCTTTCTTTCTTCTCTCTCTCTCTCTCTCTCTCTCTCTCTCTCTCTTTCTTTCTTTCTTTCTTTCTTTCTCTTTGTGTTGCTTTTTGAATATTTATGTGGAAAATAAGCTTTTTAAAAGGAAAACAATCGTGGCATGATCTACATCCCTATTTCTCCCATTGACTGGTAAATCCTACAATATCTTCTTCCTTTTCCCCTTTTCTTTAGGTTTTGAATGAGGGGTGTCCAACCTTGGCAACTTTAAAACTTGTGGACTTCAACTCCCAGAATTCCCCAACCAGCCATGTTGAAGGTCACAAGTGTTAAAGTTGCCAAGGTTGGACACCCCTCTTTTTAAAACTTATCTCCTAGCGAGAATCAATGTCCAGATTTCCATTCTGTCTGTGCTACTTCTGTTATTTTGGAATACTTTTTTCCAGTGCTTTTTTTGTAAAAGAAAAAGGTGCCGGAACTCACACATGTCATACAACCCGCCTTGCCTACCCTACAAGGTTTCATCCAAAAAAGGTGCCAGAACTCCATTCTGAGCATTCTATGACAAAAAAAGCCCTGCTTTTTTCCTAAGCAACTAGCAAGCAATCCATGCACATAAAGGCTTTCATCAATCTCTTCATCCAGTCCAGATTTCTTAAGTGCTTCAGAAATGCAGAACCCTGAGTGGGATGAAGGGTGGTGGTGTGCTAAATGTGTGAAAGTTATTTGCAAGAATATCCTTGGGGGGGGGGAAATGGCCTCATCTCATCATTTATCTAAATCCCAAGAGCAAGGAAATATTTTGGCTTTCTTTAGGCCAAGTAGAAATCTTGGGACTTCAGTACCTAGAATTCACCAGCATGACCAGCTGAGAATTCTAGGAGTAAAAGTCCACACCTCTGGAGATTGCCAAAGTTGGAAAACATTCTGGTAGGCATTCAGAAGGAGTGAAACTGCTGCTGATAACATGGTTAACAGCAACATGCCAGCATCTTTGATTTATCATTTCAGATGCCAGGGAGTGTTCTTGGACAACACTCTCTTGTATCTTTTCATGGCATCTTGACCTTGGTTCTGAGGAATGTACAGCTACCTTGACTGTATCTGCTCTGACAGTTCTTCTCATTAAAATTATGTTGTAGGAGAGGGAGAATTTTTGATGATAAAAGCATGACTTTGAAAGCATAAATATAACTTTCTTTGTTCAAATGCAAGATGCCTATATCCCATGACCTTTCCACCTATTTCTGAGGGGGGAGAGGAACTAGAAACAGAGAGAAAATGTGGTTCCCCACGCTCATTCCTCACCATTAATTGTTCATATTTTAGTGTGGACTTGTACATTCAGGCTTGCACGGTGTTATATGTAGAGGTTTAGAAGTTGAATTGCCATAAGTTAAATCACTATGACTATCACTTAGCAATCATTAGAAATTATGACCGACCCAAAAGTTAGAAGTTATGACCTGGATTCAAAGTTCCGACAGTTAGACCCCCCCCCCACATGGTCACATGACTGAACTTCAGGCACTCAGTAACATAGCCACATTTATGGCAGTTTGCAGTGTCACGTGATCACATTTTATGATGATTTTGCCAAACACTCACTTCTGGTTTTTGACAAAACTGTATCCATTGAAAACTATTGATTCTCTTAACAACCACAGTGTTTGCTTTACGATTGCCACATTCATTTAATAACTGCCACAAAAATATGTAAAGTTGGATTGGTCATGTGACTGACCCATTTTATCAACACAGCATATGGCTGCAATTGGCAGGCTCCATTACTATCTATATTTCTTGGAAAGATGCTGAGCGACTTGATTTAAAATCTTACGTTACTGATATATGCTTATTTTCTACCTATGAATCTGTTTCATATTGATGTAGACAAAATGAACTAAAATCTTTTGGAATGGTCATGGTTTAAATTGGTATGTAAAACTCTTCTTATTTATGTGATTTGTGTGTATGTGGGTGTGAATTCTTATAACTTTATTTTTTTTTGCTACATCTTAGTTGTACTTCTGACTTTTTATTTTATGTACGCTAAAGGCAGTAAAATTATTTCTAAAAATAATTTCAATTTTCCTCTTTAAATGAGCTTTTCAAAGCAGCTAACAATAAAACACAATTTAAAACTAAGAAAAATAGTAAAATAAAAATAATTACAGAAACTGGATAAAAGAAAAACAAAATCAGAGGAGCCCTGAAAGCAGTAAAAGACCCAGCAAAAGAGTGAAGTCATTATTCCCTATAGATCCTATATAGCCAACTGCCTATCTTTAAATTAAGCTCAATTCAGTTTGGTGACAGAGAGCCTTAGCTTAACCCTGGGGATCCGTGGTCTTGCATCTTTTCAACACTTCTCTGGAGTGACAGAAGATAAAGATTGCAAGCTTGAAGTTCTGGTTTAGATTAAGCATAATTTAGTTTGATATTTAAACCTTGTGTAACACTGAATTGTAAATATGTTTGATGAAAGCAAGCCAGATTCCTAAACTAAGGATTGAATCTGGTTTGCTTCAAATAACCATAGTTAAGACTAGCCAGATTAGGGCACAACAAAAAGCTGTGATAAATTTTCATGACCCACATAAAAGCACCTCTTCAAAATAAGAAAGAGTCCGATGTCAAATCTTGCTGTCATTAGGTCTTGCAATGCTATATAAAGTTTTAGTGTTTTGCACAAATGCAGCCAGGCTTCTATACTGGAGGACATTGATAGTAATGTGTAGAGAAAAAATACATTTCTTTAAAATTGGCACTTAGCAGAAGCTGGTAAGAGAAGTAAATTGGGAAAGGCCTGTTTTGGTGTAATGTGTCAAATCAGATTTGTGTTAAGTTTGCTAGGATAGTGTGCAGTACAGTAAGAGATGAAGATATGAGTTTGGCACCAGTACAAGATCTTAAGAGTTGCAAATATGTATATACAAAGTTACAAATATGTGTGTGTGTGTGTGTGTGTAATATATATATATATACAGATTTCACCCATATTTGGGCCGACGAGGTACTAAAAAACAAACAAACACTCAACACACACACACACATATACATACATACATATATATATATACACACACACACACATATATGTGTTTGTGTGTTTGTGTGTATGTGTGTGTGTATATGTGTATATATGTATATATGTATATGTATATGTACATGTATATATGTATACACACAAACAAACAAACAAACAAACAAATAAGCATGCCACTGTGTTGAGTCAGTAATAAAACATTTGGCTCAAACTTTGTTTTATACAAAGGAAGCCAGCCATAAATGATAGAATTAAAAAAATGAAAATAAAGAGTTTGCCTTCGCGGAAAGTGGTAACTTATCACTATTTACCCATATGCTAGCTTTTAAAAAAATCAAAATTGGATTAAATTATATTTTGAATCAAGAATATAGTTCTGTCTTGAAAAAGGGTAAGCTAACCTAAGATATTTAATCATTTCCATATTTCATATGAAAAGGTGAATATAATTCTCTCTACATTTTTTATCTTTGTGACTGTAACTTGATGAATTACTTCCTAATTTAAATTTAATCTATGTTTATTTTTAAATACTAAGCACTGCCAACTGCTTCCTACAGACCAAGACAAAAAACTTCCTTTTTCTTTAAAATAGAGCTGGATCAACTAAAGGATTATTTGGCCCAGTTAATTTTTTTTTCCATGGTGCCAAACAATTTGCCTGTGAGAAGCCTACAAACAGGAGGCAAACGCATTAGTATCATTCCAGTTATGTTCTTCAGTGCTCAAAATAACTATCTCTGTGTTGCTTGGTTGAGCCTGTAGGGTAAAAGATTTGGAAGTCTCCAACCTCCTCTTTCAGAACTGTTGATCTACACAATCTGGCTACACCTTTCTGCTTTGGTAGAGCTGCTTGGTATAGTTCCCTCACTTTTAGGGGGATGCCTTTATCTTCCATCCTGCCCTTAACTATGGCGGATGAGATGGATAAGCCATCAAATTGAATAAAATAAATAAATTCCACACTTTTGTGTGACAGGGAGGGGAGGGAAGAAGGGAGGAAGGAGGAAGATATTATACACTACTTCTTGGGTCTGTAGTATTGGCATGTGTGACTGGGAAAATGTGTCCTTCCTCCTTTGGGAAATAGAGTAATCTCACAAGATACAGACAAAATTGACTTTTTCTAAAAGGTAAAAATCCTTACAACTTTTTAACCGTCAATGGTGGAGAAAGTAAAATTAGAGAACTGTGAGAACCGCCAGTAGTATCTCAAGAGAATTTCCAGTGGAAAAAAAAATACACAAGAAAAGTTAAGACTCTCAGCAGACCATACAATAGTATTTGTCTGTTACTTATAACACACAATCACTGAGCTTACAGAGAGAAAATATACATCAGAGACAACGTATATCAAAGACCATAAAGCCTAAGTAACTCCACACATTTCAAGATAAAAGTAATCTTACTTGGTTTTTCTAGCGCAGACTTGTTACTTATTCCTTAGAGATGAATGGATCATTGGAACAAAGCTTCTTCCTTGCTCCTCAGATCTTCCATATTCTTATATATTTCAATCTTTAATCAGACGTTCAGGAGTGTGTACTGTATATTGGAGCCTTTTCCTAGCCTCATCTAATACTTCACACTAGGATTTTTTAAATGGCAAAAATCCTTTTCCTCTACAGAAGGGAAGAGGCTAGGGGACCTCCATTTGCTCCCTACTAAGATAAGCATCCTTCTTCAAGAAGATCATGTTTGAGACAGAGAAGATAGTGATAAAAATATCTGCGGTGTAGGTCACAGAGAGCTGACAGTTTGAAATCCTGTGAAGGTCGGTTGGTTTCACATCACTGATGCTGGAAGTAACACATAACTTTCCTGATTAATAGCCAATCATTCCATTCCATTCATTTCTTTTTCTTTATTTGATGCACCAATTTTATAGTAGCAACTTCCGTAGTTTACATGCGCTAGGCAAAGAATCACATCCTTTCCCCTGTCATGCATTTCCACTATTCAAGCCATCAAGTGACCCTGGGGTTATAGTACCATGAATGTCCACTTTCATTACTTACTGTTATATATTTTGTTCTTCCCCATTGTTTTGCTCACCTCTTGTCTATTGTAAAGTACTGGCATGTAGTATTTCTTCATAGGGATTAATTGTAGTCCTCTGATTATTTCACTTGCTCTTTTCAGGAAATGAGAAATGGGAAGGGAATGCTTCAACAAGGAGCTGATTCCCAATCCTCCTCTAGAGTCTAGAGTTTTCTTGGCTGATTCCCAATCCTCCACTAGGATCAAGAAGTTTGAGGAATGCAGCTTCCAGAATTCCCGATCAACATGTTACAAGCATAACACTGAGATCAATCTATAGGAGAAAGAGGTCTCAACTAAAGGCTTTAATAGGGCCAAAGTCAAGCAATGTGTTTTGTGTAACACTTCTGTTAAGTATTGTTGATGTCACCCAGCCTTGAAGATGTATTTAACCCACTGGAATCTGCAGGATGTGTTATTGTGAATTTGGTTTCTGATGTTCCATATGTGCAGTTATACGTATGGGTGGAAAATGGCATAGGGCTCAACAGAGTCTTTTCTTTTTTTCTTTCTCCCTTCCCTTTCTCCCTTCTGTAAATGTAATTATATAGGTTGGACCAGATAAATTATATTGCACATTTTTAGTTTCATGAAACAACTGGTTAAGGGGAAAAGAAGGAAATTTCAGGTTTGTTACTGGTAAAACTGTCACTCTAACATTGTCCAAATATACCTAGATTGAGTGTGTCTCATGTATGTTGAGTGTGTTAGACCAGAGCACATTCCAGCAACAAACATTTTTTTCAGACAAATGCATATACTGCTCACCTTTTAAAATAGTTTTGCCTCCTGAAATAGTCAATATGCTTCAGTCCTCAGACAGCCAATTTGATCATTACAGGCATACCAAGATTAAAGGTAAAGGTAAAGGTTCCCCCACACATGCATGCTAGTCGTTTCCAACTCTAGGGGCCGGTGCTCATCTCCATTTCAAAGCCAAAGAGCCAGTGCTTGTCCCAGGACTTCTCCGTGGTCATGTGGCCGGCATGACTAGACACCAAAGGCGCACGGAACGCTGTTACCTTCCCACCGTAGTGGTCCCTATTTTTCTACTTGCATTTTTAATGTGCTTTCAAACTGCTAGGTTGGCAGAAGCTGGGACGAGTAACAGGCACTCACTCACTCTGTTACGCAGCACTTGGGATTCAACCCGCCAAACTGCCGACCTTCTGATTGACAAGCTCAGCGTCCAAACCCACTGAGTCACCGTCTCCCTTCTATACCAAGATTACTACACTTTAAAAAGTGCTTTTCCACAGTTTGTTGGTTTATTTAGGTCCCATTGGGGTAGATTTCTTTCAGTATATGTAATGCAGCTGTTAAAATACCAGAATCATCCGGGGCAAAATCATACAGCAGTTTCCTTACTGAGATCCTGGGCATTTCTGAACATGTTAACATCACTGTGGAATATTTCAGTTCCAAAACACAATATTCGCACTTTCTGCCTGCAGAGAAAGTCATACAGATGAACAGGCTGGGTAATGGAACCAAGATTTCTTATTTTGAGTTATGACTGGAGGGAAAGTTCAGATGTTCATTTATTATATAATTATTGAATAGGTAAGATTTCCATTTGGATTTTTCAGTGCCAAATGTTTTTCTCCTACAATCAATCTGTTGCTGAGCTTATAAATTGCATTTGGCACAAGGCCATGGAAAAACTGTGCACATAAAAATCAGTGGACAGACTTGTATGTTAAAGAGATACTGTTGTCCATATGACAAAAAGTAGCTACTTAATAACAAGGCATTACAAACTTAAGGTTAGGATGTTAGACAAAGATGAATACCGTATTATGAAAAGTGAGAACTAAAAACTTCTTGACAAGTGTACTTTATGTTTACAAGCATGAAGCAAGCAAGATACAGATGTCTTATCACAGATTTTTATTTGCCAGCAGAGGGAGGAGAAGGGGATATTCTCATGGTCACTGTAGGGGGAAAACCTGGCCAGTCTTGACTGATCTTGAGAAAAGCTAACCATGGTAATTTCTTAGAAGGGAGATCTTCAGGAATACCAGGTTTTTAGACTAGATTGGAACATAGTTTAACTTTCCATGACATTAGAAAAAAGTCATGGAAAGTCCACTTCTACATTGTTTGCCAGGAGAATTACATATCCATGTCCACCATGTTGTCATTGGAAGTTAAGCTTGACTCAGTCGAGGCTGGCTTCACATAAGCATGTGAAAAATATCATTTTCTTCTCTTCTCTTTTTTTAAAAGTAAAGTAACAATTCAGTGTCCAGTTTTATAAGAATAAACCAAGTTTGTCAACCAGGCTGGCAAGGTGACTTTTTTATAGGTGTCTTATCTGTAGCATCAGGAAAGCCTCAAGCATGCAGTAAAGCTAGTATCATTGAGCAGCATTATATGCCTAGCTCAGGTCTGGAGTATCCAGTCATTCCTTCAGATGCCTGAAAGTCCTGGCAAGAATTGTTTAAATTGGCTTAACTACCACAGAGTTGTTTTTTTCCTGGTAGACATTTAGATTATGATAACTTCCTTGCTTAAGTTTATATGCTGGTTTTTTTCCTCATCTGTTGAAGAAGAGAGCATAGAGGCTTTGGACCATAGTGGCTATCATTCATAGCAGTAAAGCACATGCATTGCTTACCAGCACTTCTAATTTTTGTCCCCAATAAGATTGGAGAATTGAAACCCCAAACATAGAGGTATTTTAATCAGTGGGGCTATATGGAGGGATAATTTGGTTCAGTTTAAGGCTGCTACATACATTGAAAGAGTCTCCACAATCAACAAGAGCAGCAAAAATGCTTGATGCCAAAATGACACCCACATCAAGCAAATGGCACCTTTATATACTTGTGTCCGAATATTTAACACTGGTGAGTGTTTTAGCCCAGGGTTCAACTGTGGAGCTCTTGATAATCTCTGACTTTGCTTGCAGATGTTTCATTACCCAAGCAAGTAACTTCATCAGTGCCATAAAACTGAATTCATAGGTTGTATCCAGTCCTGCTACCCTAATGTATGGGAAGAATCCATTCAAATTCTTGACACTTCCCTGGATGCTGTTTTTATGTGCTGTTACTATGTTCCTGGTATCCCTAAGCTGGAAAGCATATCATATAGCTATATCTGCACAACAATCAAAACCACTTCCTCTATATCTAACTGCAGTCCACATCAAGCTCATTTCTTGGTTTTACCTGCATTCTTTATAGTTGTTCTACTTAGGAGTAGTTCTAAGTGCTGGAGGCCAAGACGTTTCTTTTTCCTTAATAAGCCAACTCTTGATGAATCAGCTGGTACAGACTTTATGCTTCACATCCAGGTTCCACCTTCAGAACTTGGGAAGGCTCCTGGGAAAAATGGTTACAAGGTCTTGCTAAACCAGTTCCTGTGTCATAGATGTGAAGACAGGCAAAAATAAAAAAAAGGTTCCTAAGACTATAACTAAACGCATTCAGTCAGTCCCACACACAAACACACACACAAACAAATATTTTGAGGTAGAAGAGTATTTCAAATCCAACCTGTAAATTAGTTGTTTTGGTATAGTACTATATTTGAAGGGGTTATGTCAAAACTATGGTTAAGAAGCCCCAACAGTCAAATCAAAGTTAATGTTTCTGAATGCAGGAAATGGCCATGTATGTTGTTTCTGGTGAGCTGCCTGCTGTCCATGTGTGTCTTCTTTATGAATTTTCTCCTGGGCTCAGCTGGTACTTGTTAGCTTTCAGCTGGTACTCATCTATTCTTGCCCAGGCTCAACACTCCTGCAATGCTCAGTAAACTGTGCCACCATATGGTAGCACTGAGGCTACTTAGAGTCAGTGGAACCTATTCAGAATCTGAAGACTAAGAAGGGATGGGATCCAATTTCAGCTCCAGAGCAGATGCTGAGCCTTGAGTCACTAGGGGGTTTTGTGAACTTTCAACCCCTCTTTCATACTACTACTACTACTACTACTACTACTACTACTACTACTACTAATAATAATAATAATAATAATAATAATATAATATAGTGGTGGTGGTGGAAAGGATCTTGGAGGTCATCTAGTCCAACCCTCTGCTCAGGTAGGAAATCCTGTACTATTTCAGACAAATGGCTGTCCAGTGTCTTCTTACAAACTTCCAGTGTTGGAGCATTTACAGCTTCTGGAGGCAGGCACTGATTAATTGTTCTAACTGTCAGGAAATTTCTCCTTAGTTCTAGGTTGCTTCTCTCTTTGACTAGTTTCCATCCATTGCTTCTTGTCCTGCCTTCAGGTGCTTTGGAGAATAGCTTGACTCCCTCTTCTTTGTGGCAGCTTCTGAGATATTGGAACACAACTTTCATGTCACCCCTAGTCTTTCTCTTCATTAAACTAGACATACCCAATTCCAGCAACCATTCCTTATATGTTTTAGCCTCCAGTCCCCTAATCATATTTGTTGCTCTTCTCTGTACTTTTTCTAGACTCTCAACATCTTTTTTTTACATCATGGTGACCAAAACTGGATGCAGTATTCCAAGTGTGGCCTTACCAAGGCATTGTAAAGTGGTATTAACAGTTCACATGATCTTGATTCTATCCTTCTGTTAATGCAGCCCAGCATTATGTTGGCTTTTTTGGCAGCTGCAGCACACTGCTGGCTCATATTTAAGTGATTGTCCACTAGGACTCCAAGATCCCTCTCACAGTTGCTACTATTGAGCAAGGTACCACGTATACTATACCTGTGCATTTGGTTTTCTTCTGGTTGGCATTTGAGCTAGAGATAGCATCACCTTTCTATTGAATTTTCTTTTGTATTAATTTTATTGAGGTATTATTTTTGAAACATAGGTAGCAGACATGGGCAGAATATTTTGGGGTGCAAATTACATTTTAAAGCAAATGATATATATTATAAAATGGAGGGGGGAGAGATACTTGAGGGTAACAAAATAACTTGGTTTGCCCTAGATTTGTATGTTCCTTTATCTAAGGTTGCGAGGTAACATTTATTGTTTTGCTCCTAGCAGCAAAATATTTTAGATATTTTGAAGGTGACATATGGCAATGAATATATATTAACAGAATATTTCTGTTGCCTATTCAAATGTGGGCTGGTGTTTGCTCAGACAGAATGTTTGGTCATAACTGAATGATTGCTGCCCCTTTAAGAACAAAAAAAAATGATGTCCACTTCATCAGACAATGTTATTAAACCCAATTATTATCCATTTATGCATTTTACCACTTAAATAGCAAGTATTATGAGACAATATTTTTAAAATAGATATTCCTACAATTGAGAATCCCCTATCAAATTCAACTATTTACATGGTCACTTTATTATTTAAGAGAATCACATAACTTTTAATACATACCAATAAATAATACATCTAGATTTACTTCTGAATAAACATGGTCAAGCCTAAAATGAAAAAAAATTAAGTCATCTGAAGAAATAGTATTATACATGGAAGGAAATGTCATTTGGATTTCATAAAAAAATATCTAGAAATCTTTTTGAAACATTTCCGTGAAATTCTTAAATCAAGGTTAATTTAATGACTTAATTTATCTGAATGTTTTGATATTAGTAAAATCTATTTTATTACACTCGTTTTTCATATCTTAATTAATTAACAAAAATTTGATTTAACTTTCCAAAAGTTTTGGTCTCAGAACTGTACTTCTAAGCTAAATCCACACTAGAGTTGATATGATAGAAAAATTAGAAGGTATAAAGACAAATAATTTATAGGTACCACTATAGATATTTGTGAATTAGAGAAGCTTTTCCCTTGTTAGTGTCAATTCAGGTACGATAAAAAAAATCTGATGCCCACCAATATAACTTAGGCTACAAAAGCCTGTTTAAAAAGAAAGGTTTTTATAGCACCTTCTAACATTTAAGAAGTCAGGACACCATCTGTATCTCTGGAGGCAAAAAGGTCTATAATACAGAGGCTGCACCAGAGCAGATCCATTTTCTAGATCATGCCCCTGTAACTGGCGTGCCACGATGATGTATTGATCAGACCCTTTCCAGATGACCTCACAAGAAATGCAGGCTCACTTTATATTAGGTGATGCCTTAAATAGCCTGATGTTGTGCCATGTAAGCTTTGAAAGAAAGAATTAAGAATTTGAATTGGGTCCAGAAGCTTACTGGTAACCTGTACAGCAATCACAAAACAGATGTCCTTTAGCAATCATGCTTTTCCCCTGCTGACAGTTGACCACTGCATTCTGTATTAGTCTTTCCTTCTGAATAACATTCAAAGTCAGTCCCATGTAAAGCTTGTGGTAATGATCCAGGGCAGTGATAAGAGCACGAGCCACTATAACCAGGGCTTTGTGGACTTGGTAAGGCTATAGGCAGTGCACCTACCAAATTTGGGGGAAGTCTCCTCAGTCACAGCTTCAACTAGTTTTTCAAGCAGATACCAGGAACACAGCAGGTCCACCAGTTATAGACCAGCTCCTTCTGAGATGTATGAACCTCATTAAACACAAATACCACTGCCAATGTTTCTTCTTCTATTTGGACACTGGAGCCAGCAAGATAGGTGTAATATTCTGAAGTGTGAGCAATTGGTTTGTCCTAAGTACAAAACAGACTTGTTGAAATGCTGCTTGGTACTGTGAAGACTACGCTCAGTATGTGCCTATGTGCATATGTGTGTTTCTTGCATGGGAAAAATGCATAGTCTATTTTAATAATAATGAAAAAGTAATGATTTTTTCCCCAGTGTCTTGTGAACCATTTGGGAACAGTTTAGAAAATGAGGACATGGAAACATATGGAATCCAATCAGTTTTGCAGGGATACAATTAAATTTTGACAAACATTTGGAATAGGATTACTTCATAAATTATGCTCACTACAGCCAGTCAAACCAACCCCCCTCAGCGAGTAACATCTCATCCGGAAGCTTGCCTTGCCTTGATCAGCTGGGAAGAAATGGCCCCAAAGGAAGTGACACCTGCCCAGGGCATCCATGGCTTCTTAGTGAATAAGCCTCAGGCCAGTGCCTCTGGGATTCCGCCTATCCATGAGACCGACTCATCTCAAGATAATTTCTGGAACTTGGAGGAGATACAGCTCTTTGACTCCTTTCGTGCACTCCCATAACCAGAAAAGGCCCAAATTATAAAGCCTCTGGCTGCAGTTAAATCCAAGCTTTGGAGTCTCTCACTACGTGATAAGGATCTCCTTGGATTTCAGGGAGTCCATACCGAATCATCAGTGGAAGTTCCCTTGGCCCTTTCTCCAGAATGTTTAATCCATAAATCTGATGATCTTGGGCTATCTCTGACTCTGTCTGCTGATGCCACTGAATGCTTGCCAGCTAAGCAACCAGCTAATGCTACAAGTACAAACTGGAGCTGCTTATAGCCCTACAGCCCCATGAAAAAGTCTCGCCTCCCTTCCCCACCTTCCCTGCCTTTGTCTCCCAAGAGGGTGACACTGCCATTTAACAACGGGTATATCTTTCTGGACCTGAAGGGCTCCCTGGAAAAAAATTAACTATACAGAATGACTATCAAACCTGGCAAACCCCCCCCCCCTGCACTCTCAAATGCCTTTTGTGGAACATAGCAGGTTGGGGGAGAAGGTGTGGCACCATAGAATTTACCAACTATATCCAGTCATTCGATGTGGTCTTGCTTCAGGATACCTGGGCATGTGATAAGATATGACTTACAGGGTTTACGGCCACTTACTTGGCCGCTACCGAAGAATCTACGACGGGAAGACCCAAGGGTGGCCTAGCTTGCTTGGTCTCTACCTTTTTAAAAGTGGAGTTAGTGGAGCTGCCCCCCTGTGGCTCCTTAGCCATGGCGCTCCTAATTAAGAGAGGATGCAGCAAACTGTTACTGTTTAACGTCTACCTCCCCCTGACGGTGAGGCAAGCTGATACTAAGGCTCAATGGGACGAACTGGAGAATTATATTACTTGTATTGAAACTAAATTCCCAGTGCTGTTCACCTTTATAGGGGGTGACTTTAATGCCCGTTTGGGAGTCCAAGTTCCTCCATCGATTGAGGCACTTTACTCCCAAGAAATCCTCCAGGCAATAGGTCACCAGATTTCAGCTAGGCACTCTAAGGATGAACTAACAAATTTTGCTGGTATTCAGTTAGCCCTTTTAGCATCCCAACACAATAAGATAATCCTTAATGGAGGTACCCCAGGCGATCTAGCCGGTGAGTTTACTTTTAGTTTCTCATGTGGGAGTAGTGTTATTGATTTTGTGCTGGTTTCCCAGTTACTAAGAAAGGCAGTCCATACTTTCCACGTGGACTGCCTTACGGAGAGCGACCATTATCCCCTGGTTACAATCATTGGGCTTTCCTCAAATATACATCTGTCTAAAGGCCCCCAGATACTAGATCCCTACGTGGCCTCGTATACAAGGAGGATCAAATGGTCTTCTAATACTGAAAGAAAGTTCCACTCCTTTTTATCATCTCGGAGTGTCTCAGCCTATACAATCAGGCCCTAACAAGTAGCGGCTCAGAGACAATTTTGACCTTTGAATCATTAATTAATAGTGTCCAAAGGGAGCTAGGAGCTGACCGTAGGCCAAGTGGTCCATATCATGTAAGAAGTAATCCCTGGTTTGACAAAGAATGTCTGATGCTTAGGAACCAGATTAACCGGGTGAAGTAGCCGAAGGACCACTCGGGACGACAGGCTAGTTCAACAACAGGTTTATTAAGAGCAAGACAAACATAGAATAACTTGTCCGGCTTTTATAGCCGGCAGCTGGTAGCGAGGACCAATCAGCGGTGTTCATTTTGGCGCCCTGTCAGGTAGGGACCAATCCGCGTCGTCTTTTGTTGACAGCTCCGGCTTCCGCGTGTCTTGGTGTTTTGACAGCCGCGAGCTGTCAGCGGTCGCGCCTGCGCTGTACGGTGGGTGCTTTGACAGCTCAGGCTTCTCCGTAGTCCGGCGTTTGACAGCCGCGAGCTGTCAGTGGTGGCGCCTGCGTGGTGCGAGGAACTTTGACAGCTGTCAAAGTTCCCGCGTGTATTTCTGTCAGGCGGTTTTACTTATATATACTAGGCGATGCCTTCTTATTTGCACTGTTAACATATATATACATTGAATAAGGGAATGTTTACATATATAATACACCCCTTACCCCTCCCCTGGTTCGTTTCTTCTTTCTTGGATGTTTGAACCTGCCCACTGATAGTCTTTTAGGTAGGTGGGTGGTCTTCGATTCCTGGTTGAGCGGCGAAGGGGTGGTGGGTGTTCTGGTTCTGGTTCTTCGTCTTGGTGTTCAGCTTCCTGGTTTGGGATAGGCCGCATTTCCGGTGGGGGTTGTAAGTCGGCACTGGTTGGTTGCTCAGAAGTGTGTGATGGTTGTCTGGGTCTGAGCTGGTCAATATGGCGGCGTATGTTGCCCTGTGCTTGCGTCGCTACAAGGTATGAGATGGGCCCTGTTTGTTTTATTACTGTCCCTTGGACCCACTTGTTTTTATCTGTGTATGAACGTGCCCATATTAATTGACCCGGGTTGAGTTTGCGGCCGGGGTGGGGGTGCTGTTTTTCTTCTGGGGCTGTGTCAGGGTGCAGTCTGTCGAGACGTGTTATTAGCCTCCTCCCCCATCTTAATTCTGCTGGTGATTTGCTAGTTGTAGAGCATGGTGTTGTGTGTTGTGATAAGAGGAACTGGCTGAGTCGCCTTTGCCAGTTTCCTTTAACGAATTTTTTCAAGGCTTCTTTTGTGTATCGTACCATAATTTCAGCCATTCCGTTCGACGATGGGTGGAACGGCGCAGACGTGACCAGCCTAATACAATTCCTCGTAGCGAAGATCTGAAATTCACGAGAGGTGAATTGAGGTCCATTGTCAGAAACTATGGTATCAGGTAGGCCGTGTGTTGCGAATATTTTTCGTAAGGCTTGAATAGTGGCTGTGGACGTTGTTTTCCTAAGGGGTGTGACTTCCAGCCATTTGGAATAGCTGTCCACTACAATTAAGAAACTTTGGCCCTGGATAGGTCCTGCAAAATCTATATGTATACGTGACCAAGGGTTCCTAGTAGTCTCCCATTTATGGATTGGTGCCTGGGGTGGTTCATTCCTGGTCTCCTGACAGGTGTAACACCCACCCACATACTGTTCAATTTGTTTATCTATGCCGGGCCACCACACATAACTTCTGGCCATCGCCTTCATTTTTACAATTCCAGGGTGCCCTTCATGTAAAATGTGCAATGTTTGGTCTATGTTTTTCTCTGGTATGATGACCCTATTTCCCCATAGCAGGCAACCTCTGTGTGTTGAAATCTCATTTTTTCTGTTATAATAAGGTTGGAATTGGGGTTGTGGGTTTTGAGTTGGCCACCCAGTTGTGGCCCATTTGAGGACTCTGGCAAGTATTTTATCTTTTGTTGAATTATTGGCTATAATGTTTGCAGTCAGGGGGCATTCTGGAAGTTGGGAGATTGCTAAAATCCCGCTGGCTGGGGCTGGGTCTGAGTCCCTGGTTTGTATGGGCAGTCTGCTGAGGCAGTCAGCATGGCCCAATTCTTTACCTGGTTTATGTATTAGCTGATAAGAATAGGCTGCTAAAAATGTTGACCATCTTAAAATTCTCGGGGAGAGGATTTGTGGAGTAGTTTTATTCCAAGTAAATATGCCTAGCAGGGGTTTGTGATCTGTAAATATAGTAAATGGTCTTCCATACAGATAATCGTGAAATTTTTTGACCCCTGCCACTATCGCTAGGGCTTCCCTGTCAATTTGTGCATAGTTTCTTTCAGCTTTGGTCAGAGTGCGTGAATAGAAAGCTATGGGTCTTTGTGTACCGTCCTTGAATATGTGACTTAATACCGCCCCGATTCCATAGGGAGAGGCATCGCAAGCGATGCATATTGGGGTGTCTTCCCTGAAAAGGGTGATAGTTGAGCTATGACAGATAAGCTTTTTTAACGATTGGAAACTGTTCTCATGTTCCTTGGTCCAGGACCAAGTTGTACCTTTGTCTAGGAGCCTATGGAGCGGCTCTGCAATAGTGGCTTTGTGGGGAATGAAGGCATGGTAAAAGTTTAACAGCCCCAAAAAGGATTGAAGCTCTTGCTTATTCCTAGGGCTGGGTGCAGTTTGAATAGCCATTAGTTTTTCAGCGGTGGGGTGGATGCCCTGGCTATCAATTTTATACCCTAGGAATTCTGTAGAAGTGACTCCAATAGAGCACTTCTCCCGCTTAAGTTTGAGACCGGCTTCTCTGAGCCGGCTCAGCACAGCTGACAACCTGTCAGCTAAACTAGCTTCGTTTTCCCCGGCGATGAGAACATCGTCGAAATAGGGGCAGACCCCGGGTATTCCCTTCAGGGTCTTTTCCATGATGCCCTGAAAAATACCCGGGGCTGCAGATATGCCGAATTGTAGCCTCTTTACTTTAAAAGCACCGCGGTGGGTGACAATAGTTTGAGCTTCCGCGGTGTCGTCTGTGACAGGCAGCTGTAAATATGCCTGTGTGAGATCAAGCTTGGCGAAAATGGTGCCAGAGCGGATGGAAGCAAATACGTCCCTTACCGCTGGCACCGGGTAAGCATGGGGGCTGAGGGCTAGGTTGACTGTCGCTTTATAGTCCGCGCACAGTCTCACTTCGCCATTAGGTTTGATTGGGGTGACAATAGGGGTCTCCCAGGTTCCCCCTTCTGTTGGCTCCAGTACCCCTAGTCCCACGAGTCGGTCAAGCTCGTTTTCAATTTTTTCTTTAAGGGCGAAAGGTACCCTCCTAGCTCTTATTTTAATTGGTTGAATTGCTGGATTTAGTTGCAGGGAAATGGGGGAACCTGTATATTTCCCTAAAGTGCCATCGAAAACGTCGGCGTACTTTTCGCAAACTGCTTCTAGGCTAGGTGTTTGAATGGTATTAACCCCCGTTAAGGCGATGCCTAGTGGAGTGAACCAGTTTAGCCCTATTAAATTGGTATGGTTCCCTGGCGTAACTAAAACCTCCAGGGGACCCTTGAACCCCTTATACTGCACCAGGACCTTGGCTTTCCCTTCCAACGGAATAGGGGTTTTCTGGAAGTCTGCAAGGTGTACCTGAGTTTGTTTCAGGGGGATTTGTCTTCGGCCTTTCTGACAGATTTCCTGATAGGTTGTCAGCGAAATTAATGAGACTGCTGACCCTGAATCTACCTCCATGTGGCAGGGCACCCCCTGAATTCTGACCCAGATCTTAACCTTGGAGCTTATGCTGTTTACCCTGTCAATTGTCTCTACCAGGGGGCCTGGTGGGGTTTCTCTGCTGGCCTGGGCAGCCGGCCTACCTGGGGGGTTTGCCTCCACCTCATTGATGTTGTCCCGGCCCTTGCTGCGGCACACCGGCTTGATGTGGCCAGTCTTCCCGCAGTTGTGGCATTTCGCGTTCCTAAAACGGCAGCTTCCTCGGGCATGGTTGCCCCCGCAGCTGGCACAGGCGGCCCGTTGTTCGTAACGCGGTGGTGGCGGAGGTGGGTTCCTGGATCCGCGGCGGTCCGACGTTTTTCCCCTCCTCGGCTGCCGGTGCTCCATCCTGCGCTGTAGGGCTTCTCCATCGGTGAAGTCTACTGACTCTCCGCTGTCGCTGAAGGTTGCGCTTTCCTGGTAGACGGTCGCGGGGGTCTCTGGGGTCGTGTTCGTCGGCTTCTTCTTGTGGCTGTGTTCATATGCCATGATCTCCCTGGTCAGCTCTGCCAGGTTCATGTCGGGTTTGGACGTCAGTTTCTTCTGTAGCTTCTCGTCCCTCAGACCGATCACCACCTGGTCTCTGATGCGGTCTTCCAGGTCGGGGAAGGAGCAGTTCCGCGCGGCGTGTCTGACCCCGGCAATGAATTCGTTGGCGGGCTCGTCCTGCCGTTGTTTCTTTTGTGCGAATTGCACCCGCCAGTACAGTTCTGAACGCGCTGGCATGTAGTACTTGTTCAGCTGGTCCACCAGGTCAGCGTAGGAGACTTCCGTGATGGGCACTGGGCTGAACAGCCCGACGGCTGCGTCGTACACCGGGGGCCCGCTGATGTACAGCAGAGCGGCGGCCTTTGCTCGGTCGTCAGTGATTTTACTGACGAGGAGAAATCCCTCGACTTGGCCGAGGTGTGATTGCCATCTCTCGGGATGGCGGGTATCAAACTCCCTCACACGGCCGAAGTTTGCCATGTCGTCCGGTCCTGGGTTGCTCCGATGGAAGTTAAAACTTCCGTGACAGCTCTTGCCGGGAACTCTCTTCCTCGGCCGTGACTTCAGCTCCGGAGCGATCCCACCTTCGTCGCCAGTGAAGTAGCCGAAGGACCACTCGGGACGACAGGCTAGTTCAACAACAGGTTTATTAAGAGCAAGACAAACATAGAATAACTTGTCCGGCTTTTATAGCCGGCAGCTGGTAGCGAGGACCAATCAGCGGTGTTCATTTTGGCGCCCTGTCAGGCAGGGACCAATCCGCGTCGTCTTTTGTTGACAGCTCCGGCTTCCGCGTGTCTTGGTGTTTTGACAGCCGCGAGCTGTCAGCGGTCGCGCCTGCGCTGTACGGTGGGTGCTTTGACAGCTCAGGCTTCTCCGTAGTCCGGCGTTTGACAGCCGCGAGCTGTCAGTGGTGGCGCCTGCGTGGTGCGAGGAACTTTGACAGCTGTCAAAGTTCCCGCGTGTATTTCTGTCAGGCGGTTTTACTTATATATACTAGGCGATGCCTTCTTATTTGCACTGTTAACATATATATACATTGAATAAGGGAATGTTTACATATATAATACACCGGGTTTACTTGTTCTATCGTAATCGAGGGGATAAACTCCCACCTGAGGACTACTATCGCCTGAAGCGGGAGTATAAAGGACTGATTGTTAAGAAAAAGAGGGCTAAACAGAGAGAGAAGTGGGATCTACTTCTCTTCTCCATCCAGCAGAAGAACACCCGACTATTTTGGCAAATTGTTGCCAGCTCTTTGCCTGGTCACCAAGAACTCCCTCTCTGTTGTATCTCCAACAGAGATTGGGAAAATCATTTCTTGTCAATCTTCCAGGCTTCAACACTTTCGACCGAGCTCAGACCACAACTGCCCCCTGCAATTCCTAACTGGCAACCCGTGACTTATGCTGAGATTTCTGAGCTTATCTCTGAACTCAAGTCAGGCAAAGCCCCTGGCCCTGATGCCATACCCTCCGATTTGCTAAAATCTAATCCCGAGTGGTGGATTCCTCTCTTAGCAACACTATTCACCCATATTAATACTTCTGGCAGGATTCCTACCTCCTGGAGCCTAGCAATTATTGTTCCAGTTTTTAAATGAGGAAATAGGAACAACCCGGCTGACTATCGCCCTATAAGTCTGCTTTCCATCATTGGAAAACTGTATGCTAAATACCTCCAACGTAGACTCCTCACCTGGGTCGAGGAGTCCAACATTATTGGTGCAGAACAGATCGGGTTTAAAGCGGGCTGTGCCACATTGGACCACTGCTTTGTCCTAGCGCACCTGGTTGACAAATACACTATCACACCAGGTGGCAAACTTTTTACTGCTTTCATTGATCTAAAGGCAGCGTTTGACTCAGTCCCTAGGGAACTGCTGTGGTCAAAATTGCTCAAAAGTTCCAATGACAGACGTCTCTTGTTCCTAATTAGATCCTTGTATAATCAGAACTCCAGCCAGGTCAGGTGCGGCTTGCAGGGAGAACTCTCAAATCCTATCCATATTAAGAGCGGAGTAAGGCAGGGTTGTGTCCTGGCGCCTCTTTTGTTTAATTTATTCTTATCTGACTTGGTCTCTTACATTGGACGTATTGAGTCCCATGCCCCAAAGCTGTCAATTACGAAGATCCCGCTTCTCCTATATGCTGATGATGCGGTCCTTCTATCACTAACAAGACTAGGACTGAAAAGATTACTTTCTGCATTTGGGTCCTACTGTGCCGAGAACCACTTGTCCATTAATTACGACAAATCTAAAGTATTGGTGTTCTCTAGAGCCCGGAAATCATACAACTGGGCTATTAATGGTAATGCTGTTAGGCAGGTCTTCCACTTCAAGTATTTAGGTATTCAATTTCAGAATACCGGCGCTTGGACCAGACATCGAACCCAGGTGCTGAATTCGGCCTCCTGTAGCCATCAGCAGATTCTAAGATTTTTCTTTACCCAAGGAGGCCAGTTCATCCCTTCTGCTCTGCATATATATAAAGCCGAAACCTTGGCCCAAACTCTTTACGGAATTCCCATATGGATATGGGGCTTCAAGGATTGTATTGAAAGAACCCAGGCTGTTTTTCTTAGGAAACCTCTGGGTCTCCCTCCCTGTGTTGGCTTTGCTCCGATGTATGTGGAACTGGGCATTTGTTCAATCGAATGCATGGCGTGGCTCAACACCTTTAAATGGTGGTTTTAAGTGCTCTTCTCGGCAGTCCCTGGTAGCTACCTCTCCCTGGTGTTTGCTGACCCTCATACTTCTCGTTGGGAGAGGGAGCTGACGAAGAAACTCCACTTGCTAGGTTTTACGGGGGATGCCTTGGGAGATTATGGCCTTAAGGACGCCCAATCTAGGGTAGTCCAACGACTTGTAGACATAGATTTGCAATATTTAAGAGCCAGAGCTAACAAAACCTGCTCCCCTCTGATCTTCAGCCAATCTAATAATTATGGACTGAGGATGGCTTCATACTTCTACACTCTAACCATCCCCAAGTATAGGAGAGTCTTCTCTCTAGCCTGTTTCAATGTCTTGCCCTCAGCACTACTCAACGGGTGATTTAAGAGGCTCCCGATTCGCGAGCAATTATGCCCCTGTGATAGGGCTGAGGTTGAAACTGTGGAGCATGTCTTTTTATACTGCCCTGTGTATAACACAGGCAGAACTAAATTACTGTCTCTCCTTAAAATAGACCCTTCTGGTCCCAATGCTAGTAATTTGGCCTTATAATGTTTAGGGGGTGGCTCCTCATATATTACTTCTCAGGTCTCTAAATTTTTTTTAAGAGCTGTAACTATTAGAGGAGAACGCTGTAATTCCCCTCAGCCAAGGCTTCTGGTGTCCAATTGTCTATGATTTTACTTTCTCTATGTTTTTCTTTTGTTGTACTTGTATTTTGGTCTGTATTTTGGTATTTTGGTATTTTGGTCTGTGACCGCAAACAAATAAATAAATAAATAAATAATAATAATAATAATAATAATAATAATAATAATAATAATAATAATAATAATTATTATTATTATTATTATTATTATTATTATTATTATTATTATTATTATGCTCACTCTCAATAATATGTAGCACGATATATGCTACGCACAACCACATGATCATCATTGGATGGATGCTTTTCCCCTTCAAACTCAAAAACACAGCAGGGATCAGCATCTCTGTCAGTTTAGAGTTCTGTTCTGTAATCTCGTGAGCCAGGAGCAGGTCAGGCTCAGAGTTACTGAAGCACAATGAAGCATATAGCAATTAACAGCCAAGTGGTGGCTCAACAGAAGTTATGGTGCATGGTGTTTTTTTAAAAAATTGGAATGTTGTTCCCTTTCACCTGTATTAAAGCATCTTTTTTCCAAGGAGGACCGGAGTTGGACCATAGCTCAGTGTTGAAGTCCATGCTTTGCAGGCAGTGCTGTGATAGAGGCCTGTTCAAAGGCAGAAAAAAAATGTTCCAATGGCTGGACAAACAACACTGAGGTGTATGAAGCGTGGCAGAATCCTAGTGGTATATAGTCCGTTGCCTCGGTGTCAGTGTTTCAGGAGGCATTGTACTGGTTGTTTTCCCTCTTTTCCTTGGAAAGCATATAGAAGGGGGTTCCCTGATCTTGCTTCAGGAATACAGGTAGCCCTTGACTTACGACCACAATTGAGCCCAAAATTTCTGCTGCTAAGTGAGACAATTGCTAAGTGAGTTTTGCCTCATTTTATGAACTGCAGTGGTTGTTAAGTGAACCACTGCAGTTGTTAAATTAGTAACATGGTTGTTAAGTGAATCTGCCCTCTCCATTGACTTTGCTTGACACAAGGTCACAAAAGGGGATCAGACGACCCCAGCACACTGCAACCAGCATATATATTTGTGTGTGTGTGTGTGTGTGTGTGTGTGTGTGTGTTGTGTGTGTGTCAGTTGCCAAGTGTCCCAATTTTGATCATGTGACCATGGGGATGCTGCAATGGTCATAAGTTTATAAGTCACTTTTTTTCACTGCCGTTGTAACTTCAGAGGGTCACTAAATGAACTGTTGTATGTCGAGGACTACCTGCAGCATTTAGATGTTCAGAGTAAAGGATCGTTTTCTTAGCTTAAGAAAATACTCCAGAAGAGTAGTGAATAAGTCTCCTTTCTGTTTTCCAGGAAAAGGGTACAAATATTCTTGAAGTTCCTAATTGTTCTACTTATCAAATTTTAATCAGCAGTTCACTGTAAAGTTGTACCTTTGGGGAGGGTATGGAAGATATTCTAATAGAATGAAAAACGAATGACTACATGCAGGGTGTATCCAACATCAGGCTCTGTAGACAGTTTATTATACAAATCACATTAAATTGTTTGCCATTTTCTTCTAAACACTTCCTTGTTTGACATGTGACTTTCAAACATTCCTAAGTACAATAGCATTTTTTCTGGGGGGAAAAAAGATAAAACATCGTGATTAGTCTACAGGTTCAATGTTTGGTACACCCTGTATGTGTGTATGTGTGTGTATGTATGTATATATCAATCTGAAGTCAACCATAGTTTAGAAAAAATGTGGCTTCAGATCCTTTCTGGATATAATTACCAAAGCTTGACAAAAACTTGATGAGCAATTAAACCAATATTTATTGTTATTGTTTTTAATTATCTTTTGGAATAGGTTGAAAAAATTTCCATCAAAGCAATTTTTGTGTCGTTAATGGAAAAAAGGAAAGAAAAGAAAGAAACGCTGAACTTTTTGTATTGTTTTTAAGGACCGGGAAGCTGGAATACGCATGACTAAGATGGAAACATCCACATCAATGGCTTCTGCGAAAAAAGAAGAGAAAAATGTTCTTCTGGAAGATGGGGGCTTTAATGAACCCACAAAGAAACCAGTTCCTTTAGCAACCGCAGCACCAACAGCCGTGGTGACTCAAGGAGGTAACTTTTGTAGTCCTTTCTCATATTTTGAAAGCAAGCCTGGGCTTCATTTTAAAACCTTAGGATTTCAAGTGTCAGAGGTATACAGGTACTCCTCGACTTAGGATTGCAATAAAGCCCAACATTTCTTGTTAGGTGAGTTTTGTCGCACTTTACAAACTTTCTCGCCTCATTTGTTAAGTGAATCGCTGCAGTTAGTAACATGGTTGGTAAGTGAATCTGGCTTCCCCATTGACCTTGCATGTTGCAAAAGGTGGTTGTGTGACCCCGTTGTGGGTGTATTGCAACCATCATAAATACAATGCCAGTTGCCAAGCTATGGGAATGCTGCAACAGTCCTAAATAAGAAAAAGGGTCATAAGTCTTCAGTGTTGTTGTAAGTTTGAATGGTCACTAAATGAATGGTTGGAAGTTGAGGACTACCTGTATAGCCTTCTGCTAAGATGCTGAGTTTATTGGCCTTAGTTTCAGGGAATGGAAAATTGAGTGTTTGCAGATCTCAGGTGTTCATAGAATGACACATTTGGCCAAACAACTGTGACTCAAAAGTGGACCTCAAATAAAGGCTACTTTGAGCCTGACATGATTTCTGCATTCATTTCCTCCAGAGATAGAGCAATGATGATCAGTTGTTCACTGACTGCCAAACTGAAGGGGAAAATTTTAGTCCCTCTTTGACAAAGAAACAAACACGCCATTTTAAAATACTGTAATCGACAGGTTATGCTGTATGCTTTGACTCCTGAATTTTGTTTTCAGAAGCAAACACTCTCTGAAAATAAGAGCAATATAAGACTTTAGGATAAAGACCGAAGCTAGATATCCAGCCTTCTGGCATATAGTGTGTCACCATTCTGGATATGTAAAAGGTTACTCATTTTGCATAATATGAATGTGTAACAGGAAAAAAAAAGGATGAATGCAGATCATGAGGGCTACATAATGAGTAATGTTAACCAGGAAATAACTTGAGGGGAGAAAAAAATCTGAAAAGACCAATGATGCTTCTTAAAACAAAACAGCTAATATTTCTTAAAAGAGGGCTTTGCAAACCTAACTTTCTGCAAGGAAGTGAGAAAAGTTGTTGCTGTTGGAAACCTATGCTGTATAAGACAGTGTGAATTTAGGCAGTAATATGATGACATATTTAGATTGCTTTCCTCTAGAGCTCCACACCAAGCAGAGGAGCAAACGGTTGGGGCATTTATACCATTGATATCAGGATGGATGAAAATCCCATCAGATGTTTCATATGTATGAAAGCAATGGAGTTTCATTCTGGGTAGATTTTTCTCTACAGAGACCATGGTTGGTATTTCTATATTTTATTTACTTATTTATCAAATTTTTAAAAATTGTCCATCTCCCTCACAGAGGGATCCTGAGTGGTAGACAGGTAAAATACTGCAAATATTATAAAAAAATCATATACTTTTTTTAAAAAAAAAAGCGGCAAGCTTAACAAAATACTATTTTAGTTATTTCAATTAGCATCTAATGAAGCTATAAAATGAGTACTGACATCAGCCTTCCTTGACTTGACATCCACTGTTGAAGTGCTGCTCAGAATCTGAAGCCAACATTAACTGCTGCTGTGATCTTTTGCAATTCTGTAAGTTACATTCTAACACAACTGAAGTCCACCAGTCTGGGGAAGGATGCTTTTCCTAAACTTTGCCTATTCATTTTAAATGTGCAGAGATGTGGCCCCTTGAACTCCACATCTATGGAAAGCTGACTGAGAAAGTGGTGGTATTTGTTGTTTTTGGGTGGAAACAACAAAAAATAATCATAGGATTTTTGCTTGTGTTGGTTCGATACCAACCCACTCCTTGTTTGTGTTATGTGGGATAAAATAACCTTTCACAGCAGGAACTGAAGGAACACATTAGCTGGGACTTGACCAGTGGAATGTGACAAGTGGCATCTTCAGCTGTCTAAAGTTTTTTCAGCTGCTTTGTGGTCTGTCAAAAATATTTCTCATTGCTGGGCCAGCTCTGCTTTAGTATACACACATTTCCTTATTTTTTTCTCACTTTATATTTACATCTAAACAAAACAATCTAGCAAAACAAATCATTCATCTTCATTTTGATAGATAACATTACTTGGGGGAGTGAGAAAGTTTTTCCCTGCAGGGCTGGATATACATGTTCAGAATGTGTAACCTTAGCTTTCCCTTTTTCAAAGGACAATTTTTGCTCTACAATTCAGTTATTTAAAAAAAATTGGAGGGAACAGGGAAGAAATAAAAATTACACTGCTCTGAGTTATGTCATCCTGAGTGGAAGAAAACTGTGGAATTTTGAAGGAAAATATTTCTTAAAAAGTATTTATGGACTGACATGTTTGGATTCTGGGTGCAAAAAAGATCCTTTTCAACATCTGGTAAATGTTAATTTTGTATGAAAATTGGGGGAGGGGAAAACAGACATACATAGATGAGTTTTACAGTGTTTTTAAATAGTGTCTCAGGAGAGGAAAACATATTTGTTTGTTCAGACCGCTGAGGGCCCATCCCTGGGAGAGAAGAGCTGAACTCTTAGGCCTAGTTTCCTTTTAACTCGTGTTTGAATTTGTTCATTAATTCCAGTCTTTCTTAAATTTCCTGCCAAGAAGGATTAAAAATTATGCAGTTATTTCATAACAGATTCTTTATGCTTTTCAGGTTTTGTTTTGTTTTGTTTTGCAGCCTCGTTATACTGAGGATCTTAACTGTATACATTTCTGACCTTAGGCAGGTTTTCTCTGTGGGAGAAATTCGGTCATTCTTTGGCCATCCTTCTGCTCATCAGCCTATGAAGAAAGACTAATGTAAACTATGAAGAAAGGCTAATAGGTTACCTTTTTGTAATTGAAGATTGCATTTCTTGCCCCCCCCCACGCACTATGGTAAAACAACAACGTCTCTGAGGTGAAGGAGTCACAATTTTACATCTTTATTTACATAAATAAATAAATTGGATGATGCAGATACCCCCAAGATTGTGCTAGATTTCAGCAGCAATGTTGGAAATTTTGGGGAGCTGCAGCAATATATTCTAGGGCCTTTGGTTGTCAGCCCTTGTCATACGTAGTTGAAGGAAGCTGTGACTTTACTAATGAATCAGAATCAGAACAGAGCTGGATATAAAACCTTACTAAGGCTTTATAAAGCGTTACTAATACTTCACATGATTTTGATTCTATGCCTCTGTTTATACAACCAAGGATTGTATTAACTTTTTTGGCTGCTACCTCATACTGCTGAAGTGATCATCCACTAGGACTCCAAGGTCCCTCTCACAGTTACTGTTTATGAGCCAGGTTTTGCCTAGTCTGTACTCATACCTTTGGTTTTTCCTGCCTAAGTGTAAAACCTTGCTTTTCTCCACATTAAATTTCATGTTGCTGTATAGGGCCTGTTGTTTAAGTCTGTCAAGATCTTTTTGGATCCTGAGCTTGTCTTCTGGGGTGTTGGCTAATCCTGCCAGTTTAGTGTCCTCTGTAAATTTGATGCGTTCCCTTTCTATTCCTTCATCTAAGTCATTTATGAAGATATTGAAGAGTACTGGGCCTAAGATGGAACTTTGTGGTACCCCACTGCTTACTTCCCTCCATGTAGATGTAATACCATTAAGAACGACTCATTGGGTATGGATTGTCATCCAGTTTTAAATCCATCTGGTGGTGATGTTGTCTATCCCACGTTTTTCTAGCTTACCAAGAAGTAGATTGTGGTCTACTTTTTCAAATGCCTTGCTGAAGTCTAAGTATGCTACGTCCACAGCATTTTGCTGGTCTACTGATTTAGTTACTTTGTCAAAGAATGAAATAAGATTTGTTTGGCATGTTCTATTTTTAACAAATCCAGGTTGGCTTTTAGTTATAACTATATTTGTTTCTAGATGTTCACAGGTCCATTTTTTGATTATCTTTTCCGGTATCTTGATGTTAGTCTGATTGGTCTATAGTTTCCTGGGTCTGTTTTTTTCTTCCCCTTTTTTGAAGATGGGAACCGCATCAGCTCTTTTCCAATCCTCAGGTAATTCCCTGGTGTTCCAGGATTTTTGAAAGATAAGGTACAATGGTTCTGAGATAACATCTGCCAGTTCCTTCAGAACCCTGGGATATAATCCGTCAAGTCCCAGTGATTTATATTCATCAAGATCAGATAGGCGTTCTCTAACCATTTTCTTGCTTATTGTAATTTTTATTTATAGTCTGTCTTTTACAGTTATGTTTTTGGTGGGTTGGGCTATAGTTACTTTTTGCGTGAAGACTGATGCTAAGAATGAGTTAAGCAGTTCTGCTTTCTCTCTGCTGCCTGCTGTTTCTTTGCCATCTTCTCTCTTAAGTGGACCTACTGTTTCTTACTGTTGAAAGAAACTTTTTAAATTATCTTTGAGTTTTGTTAAAAGTCTTTGTTGATTCTGAGCCTTTCTGTCCTGACTTCACCTTTGCAGATTTGGGCTATCTGCTGATACCCTGCCTTAGTTATGTGTCCCTCTTTCCATTTTTTGTACTTGTCCTTTTTGTCTTTCAGTTTATCAAAGAGATCTTTGTGCAGCCATGCTGGTTTCTTTTTGGCTTTCTTGTTTTTCTTTTTCAATGGTATTGTGCTGGAGTGGGCTTTTATGATCATATTTTTCAGAGTTTCCCACACTTCTTTCTTTCTTTCTTTCTTTCTTTCTTTCTTTCTTTCTTTCTTTCTTTCTTTCTTTCTTTCTTTTTTATTTATTTATTTATTTATTTATTTATTTATTTATTTATTTATTTATTTATTTATTTATTTATGGGACTTATATGCCGCCCTATCTCCTGAAGGACTCAGGGCGGCTAACAACAATAAAAACAGCAATACAGAAGTTAAAAGAAATTAAATAAACAGCCCCAAAATAAATTAACTAAACAATTAAAAATTAAAACATTGTAAAAACCTGTCGTCAGTCCAGGTCAGCCTGATGAAAAAGGAAAGTTTTGAGGTCGCGGCGAAAGGACCGGAGATCCGGGGCCATCCGAAGCTCAAGGGGGAGTTGGTTCCACAGTTCTTGAGCTGTTTTACCCTATTTCTCCATGGACTTTTTCTTAGACTCTCTCTAAGTTTGTTAAAAATCAGCTCTTTTGAAGTTTAAGACACTGGCGGGATTATGTTCTATTGCTTGTGTTTGCATTATATTGAATTCCAATATAACATGGTCACTGTCATCCAAAGTTCCAGCAACTTCAACTTCAATTCTTCTCCATTAGTAAGAATTAGGTATATCTTTTCCTCTAGTTCCCTCCTCTACCTTTTGGATAACAAAATTGTCAGGTAGGTTGGTTGGGAATCTGTTTGATCTTCCATTTGCTGCAGAGTTTATCTCCCAGTTATCAGGGTGGTTGAAGGTCTCCCTTTACTACTGTGGTATATTTCCTAAATAAATTTGTTAATTGTTTAGCAAAAAGTTCATCTATTTCTTCTGCTTGTTTGGGTGGGCTGTAATATACGCCTATAGCAATATCATTCTTTTTTCCTTTTATATTGACCTATATGGATTCTAGTAGGTTTTCATCCTTGATTTTGTGGATTTCTGTAGAGAGGTAGTGATCATTTATATATAATGCAACTCCACCTCCTCTTTTGTTAGGTCTGTTTCTTTTGAATAGTTAGTATCCTTCCATCAGTACATTCCCATCATGATTCATATTTTGGGCTCCACTGATTTTAGGATTCCAGGGAAACACAAGGTCTCACATGTGGTTAAACTGAAGCCATAAATCTACCTGCACCGAAGCAGACCAATTACAACTAAGACATTCCTCAATATAGTATTGCATTCAATATTACTGAAGGATGACAGGTACAGCAGCAGTCCCCTACTTTTCCTGCTCCCCAGACTTGCAGCGATGGTAGTGGCTGGCAATACTGGTGGGGAAGAGGGGATGGTTTCGCACACAATCTAATCCTGGCATGCACAAATGAAGCTTGGCACAATTGCCCACTGCTTGCATTGCCTGGTTCCCAATGGGCCACAGTCAAGTAGCAGGCCACAGATGGGGGTTGGGGGGATCCCTGAGGTTCAGCCCAGAATAGCTTTTTCTAAATATATAGTTTTATTTTATTTATCAAATCTGTAATGTCCCCCATTTTGCCAAAAGTGACTCTGGATGGTACACAACAATCAAATAAAATAACAAATGCAAAAACAAGAGGTATAAAATATAAAAATCCATACGGTATTAATATTATGAAAACCACAATATAAGATATCTTATTTCATTAGTAATTATTATTTATTAAAATATCTTTCTTTATCTGAATCACTGAACATGCAGCTAAATTTTGAAAATGTCAAATTACTTAGAATTTAGAACCTGTGGCTTCCCTTTTAAACCACCAGAATTTCAGATTATGTTTAGACATCTAGCAGCAATTAGGAAATCTTATTTGTGAGATTCCCACCCAAACAACTACAAACATTTGGTATTGTAGCCGGCTATTCTGCAGAATTTTTCAAGTTCAAGAATGTTACAAAAGACTGTTGTAAACTATGGTACTGTATCAGCCTAGGAGATTAAAGGATCCCAGAAGCAGGAGTTTTTGAAATGGAGAATCAAAATCTGCAAAATGATTAAAGCCCCCCTTTACATGGATGTTGGACACAGTGACTACAACACCACACCACCCATTTTACAGATATTGATCTCTTCTCCAAAAAAAGGCAGTATTAAACAACCTGGCTACTACCATCTAGGAAATCACATAGATATGTCCAGAAATCAAGTTTGGCATGAAGATAGCTTGAACTTTGTATTATATCAATCGTGCTCAGGCTAATTATGTCAGGCCTACTCAGGTAGAAATTATGTTACTGGTGCTGCTGTTTTGATTCCAGGTTTGAATATATCATGATAGGACCCCAAGTGCTCTATTCCTATTTTCTTAGAAATCTATTAAGTATTCCTATTCTCTTACTCCTTGGAAAATGGTTGAAAAACTAAAATTTTATAGTTGTTACTACCTAAAAGTTAGGATATTATATTTAGTATATGATAGAGCCCGGTAGTGGTTTTGTAATATTTGGATCCCTCAAGCTGCGCTGTTGCCTTATGGAGGCAGAAGGAATGCTGCTCCCGAGAGTGAAAGATGCCAGGAGCATATGCTAAGAGTATATACTCCCAACTGGGTCATCCAAGATGCCCACTGAAAGCAAGTAGGCATCTAAATCACTGGCAGTGACCCCAAAAGATGCTGGAGACGGACAAGCACTTCAGTGTCGACCATAAAGGAATCAGTTCATTCTATATGGGAGAAAGCAATGGCAAACCACTCATATATTTTACCAAGAAACCCACATGAATAGTTAAGATAAAGTGATTGATGATATAGAAGTTGATTTCCTCAGGACAGAGGGAACTCAGTTGGCTACTGAGCTTGGGATTTGTTGGAGTACTAATAGTGTTTATGCTATCATTAGATTAAAGCCTTTGTAATGTGTCATTGCCATGCAGGAAAAGAAAAATCTTAAGATGGAATTAACAATGGAAACATGAAACCCAGAAGAAATGGGCTCAACACAGTGAAAGAGGAAATAAATCAACTAGACATTGACATCTTAGGCATCAGAATTGAAATGAACTGGAATTGGACCCTTTCAGCCATATCATACTCTTTACTACTTGGGACATGAAAACAAGATGGAGTGGGGGTGTTTTCACATTGGAAAGGATGTAGCCAGCACAATAACTGAGTTCAACGCAATCAAAGTTTGAATTATGTTATATAATTAGACCTTGCAGACAATCTTTTAATATGACTTCTTTGTCTTATGTTCCAACTACTGATGCAGAAGATAACAAAGTTGATTTTATGATCAAGTTCAATTTGAAATCAACAGATCGTTTAAACAAGAGGTGCTTCTTGCAGTTAGAGAGTGGAATGTCAAAGTTGAAAATGGTAAGAAGGAAAATCTAGTTGGACTGTATGACCCAGGAAACAAATGAGGGATGACAGCAACTTAAAAGGGTGTGCTGATCTAGTGATATTTCTTCAGTGCTAATCCAGTCTTTAAACAACTGAACAATACACAGACGGTAGCAGATGGAATACACAACAATCACACTGACTATAGAATTGATACAAGGAGTTGAAAGACCTCAAGATGAAAGACAAAAGATGTGTGGAACGGGAAGCTTTGGACTTTGAAGAACCAGAATAGAAAGAGTATTGATGCTTTGAATTTGGGTGTTAGAGAAGATTTTTGAGAATACCATGGATAGCCAAAAAAAACCTGAACAGGTTTTATGAAATAAGTCAATCCAGCATGTTCACTGAAGGTACAAATGACCAGATTTAAATTATCATATTTTATACACATTGGCAAAGACCTAGCTCTTTTGAGTTGTCTACAGTGGTGGGAAAGGTGGAAGGAAAGAGAAGAAGAAATGGATCAGCAACAGATAGATGGGCTCAATTACAGCAGAAATGGGTACACCATTGGAAGGTCTAAAGGGCCTGATTAGGGGCAGATCATCCTTAAGAAGGTGTATACATGTGGTTGCTAAAAGCTGACAGTATCTTGATGGCACATGATCAATATTTAGGTAGGATTTCTTGATCTCATAGCATTTGATGGCTTCTATGTAATTATGTTTTATTAGATGTCTTATCTGAAGCTTGCCATGATTAATGCCAGTAAGAGATGCCATGGCTGAACTGCTCACATTTAAAAGAACAACTTCACATTCAAGACAGAATCTGAATTTGAAATCTCTTTAAATGTTCTGGCTGGTGGAACTGGAAATCATCATGAATTTATACATATTTGTACAATTTTTCACCACACCCCTGTTTCAGAGTGTCAAGTGCCTTGTTATCAAATCCAAAAAAACACCATCTTGCACCCCATAATGCTATGCACCCCGCATGACACAAATACCAAGTTGGTAAATTGATGGTGTTTATGTTGGCAGCACTTTTTTCCTGATGTCTGGCTCTGTCAAGACTAATTTTAGCATTTCTAAAGCTAGGTTAAAATATGGCCTCATTACTTTGATGTCAGAGCATGGTTTACTATTAGTATATTCTGGGGTTTATCATTTTAGTCATGTTTAACACGGCAACGGGAGGCATGCACTATTAAATCTGGCTTATTTTACATTCCTGTCCTGGATTATTTATTTGGAACAATTTCCTCTCTATCAAAAGCCACAGCTAATGCTGAGTTTTAATGTGTTATTTACACACAAAATAACCTATTTACAACTTGGTATCTGCCGGAGGGAGAATGAATGGGCTGGTGCTCCCTCTATTCTGTTCTATCGGAGTTTAACAATCTGGATTGCTAATAGAACCATTTATCATAGGGAGGTAATTTATTTTATGTTGGTTACATAGGTCTCACTGCCTCTGATCTATGGAAATACTTGGCGTATAATGAAGTCCAACCAGTCACTTGGTGTAAACATAGGAAAACCAAGCTTGGAGCCAGTGAAAAGTCAGGATGCAGTTTTTCCACTGGGTAGTATTTCTCGAAAATTAATGCCTTGTGTGAAGAAATAAAACCCATCACCTTCCACATGTGCTTTAACTGCGGAATGGGTGAAATGGCATATTGTACAGCCTTTTATATGTGTGTTGTAAAATTGATTTTTTTTCCCCAGTGTGCTAAAATAGGGAGATCCCTTTTCCATACCATGTTGTCATAGATAGGTAAGACGAAGACTATCTACTGTCAGATCGGTGAATAATTGTTACCATCATCATTATCATAATTTAAACTTGCAAGCTACCTGACTCTCAATGATTCTGAATGGCTTGCAATAGTCAAACAAAGAAATTGCACTAAAATCAATAAAAGGTAACAATAAAAGATTGCAAGTATGAGGAAGGCAGGGATCTCTCTCTGTCTCTCCCTTATCAACCCAAATGTGATCCTAGCTTTGCAGTTCAGCTGCAAATTCTCTGCCGAGCGGTAGATGTGGATTGGATTCACTCTTGGTGCATTTCGATGTAATGTCTCTTGCCATCAGGACCATCTGAGCTTACTATGCTGCCCAAGTTTTACCCTCATTATAACCCTTTACTATAGAACTGAAGAAGCTTCTTGGATGAGAAGTGAAACATCTTCAAGAAAAAAAACAAAGAAAGTCCAGTTGCCTCTGGAAAAAGCACCCTTGGGGCTTTTATTACATCCTCCTCTCCATTTCTCACCAAGCTCTTCCTTTTGTGCAAGTTACATGAGCGATGAATCTGTACCACTGGTGCAGCTGTGGCTTTTCTCGCCGGAGTGAGTTGAGAAAAGATCCTAGACCTGGTTAATAAAGTTCACTGGCTTTGCTTACTGACAAGAATGTTGTTTTTGAAGCAGTTTTTCCAGCACAATAGTAACTATAATACCTACCGAGGGTGAAATTATACAAAGATCCAAGAAGGAACCAAAGCATTGTTCCTTTGCTATAGGATGGAAAAACTATGGAAGCATTGCTCTAAAATACAAATAGTCCTTGACTTACAACAATTCATTTAGCAACCATTCAAAATGAAAAGAAAAAAAAATATTACTTATTACTACTGTGTTTCCCCCAAAATTTAAAATTTTTAAATTTTTAAATTCCAATTTCTTTTGATCTTCCATCTTTATGTTCTTGGTCGTTTTGATTTATTTATTCTTAAACCCACAATTTCTCCAAACATTTTGATATTCCTCATAACGTGTTCAATATTCTCTAGCAGGTCTTGTACAATTAATATGAAATCGTCGGCAAATGCACTTAGTTTGTAATTATAAGCTTTAATTTGTAGTCCTTTTGCTTCATCCAGTATGGTGCTCTGAACTTTGTTCTGTTAGACAATGTCTGGTTTGATAGCCATATAGCAGTTCTCTGTAGCTACTTCACTCCTGGATTAGAAAAGGAATGGCAAGGAATTGCCCTGAAGCTTCTTGGATGGCATTCTTTGGCCGTGTCTCTCTCTCTCTCTCTCTCTCTCTCTCTCTCTCTCTCTGTGTGTGTGTGTGTGTGTGTGTGTATTCAGCAAATTGTTTCTCCCTGGTAAATTTGCCAAAGAAGAGGAGTGACATCATGTCTGCCCAGTCATTGTCTTCAAAGACACCTGTTTTAACTTCACACTTTTGCATTTATTTATTTTTTTACTTTTTGCATGTTAATTGCTGGCTGTGTGCTTGAATTCAGATACCTTCCCTCCTCGTGGATTCTAATTGATTTTATAACATCGGAGGAGTGTCTTGAAGTAATTAATCATTCTGTATGGAAAAGACAAATGGCAACAAGTTTTTTTTAGATTACTGAGAAAATGAGTTACTGATTTCATTATACTGAACTTCTATCAAAAAGACTATATATATTTTCAACTTGAAAAGATTTTATATCTTTATTCTATTTCTTCTGCACCCTGCAGATAATAATAATAATAATAATAATAATAATAATAATAATAATAATAATAATAATAATAATAATAAAGTTGGAAGGAACCTTGGAGGTCATCTAGTCCAACCCCCTGCTCAGGCAGGAAACCTTATACCATTTCAGGCAAATGGCTGTCCAGTCTCTTCTTAAAAACCTCCAGTGTTGGAGCATTCACCACCTCTGGAGGCAGGTTGTTCCACTGGTTAATTGTTCTAACTGTCAGGAAGTTTCTCCTTAGTTCTAGGTTGCTTCTCTCCTTGACTAGTTTCCATCCATTGCTTCTTGTCCTGCTTTCAGGTGCCTTGGAGAATAGCTTGACTCCCTCTTCTTTGTGGCAGCCCCTGAGATATTGGAACACTGCTATCACGTCACCCCCCACCCTTCTCTTCATTAAACTACACATACCCAATTCCAGCAACCGTTCCCTATATGTTTTAGCCTCCAGCCCCCTAATCAACTTGGTTGCTCTTCTCTGTACCCTTTCTAGAGTCTTGACATCTTTTTTACATCGTGGTGACCAAAACTGGATGCAGTATTCCAGGTGTGGCCTTACCAAAGCATTGTAAAGTGGTATTAGTACTTCACTTGATCTTGATTCTATCCCTCTGTTAATGCAGCCTAGCACTGTGTTGGCTTTTTTGGCAGCTGCAGCACACTGCTGGCTCATATTGAAGTGATTGTCTACTAAGACTCCGAGATCCCTCTCACAGTTACTACTATTGAGCAAGGTACCACCTATACTATACCTATAATTCTCTTCTTTCTATGTTAAAAGCTTAGAAGCCTCTTTTTCCCCCCTCTACTCTGTGAATGTGTATATCAACAATATTTCTCCTGCCAGATGCTTAGTTTTGCTTTTGGAACTCTTTATCTGACCTTGAAAAGAGAACAGTGTATTTTTGCCTGCTTTTCTGCTGCCAGCAACTGGTTGTATGAGAGGATATTTGCTGAAATGCCTCCTAAGAAGGAATTGAAGGGGTTAAAATGTGATTTGGATTTGTCCAGCACCAAACTCCTCATGGAAGTATTTAAGAAAATATTTTCTATGCTACATGACACAATAAAAGAAATGAATTAAAAATCTGCTAACAAATTTGAATTATTAGTATCAAAACAAACTAAAGAAGGTGTTAAAAATATAAAGATGAGATGAGATGAGACAGACATAAGGTTAGATCTTCTTAACCAACATTTACTGTTATTGAATTTGAAACAGAAGGAAGTTTTTCTGCGCCTCAGAAGAATTCCTGAACAAATTCACAACTTAACTGATGTAATTGCAACAGAAATGACTAAATGGTTTAATAATGAAAAAGTAGACTTCTCTAAAGAAATAGACAAGATTTACAGAATAAAATCAGCATATGCGGTCAGAAGACAACTGCCAAGAGATGTTATCCAATTTATAGGAAAATCTATTAAAGAGCAAGTAATTCAGAAACATTACCATCAGAGATTTAACATTTCTGGAAAAGAGGTGCAAATATTCAGAGAAATTACAATATTAAGGAAATGCAAAGAATATTTTTCCCTCCTGAAAAAAAAGAATATTCCCTTTTAATGGGATAGGCTGGAAGGTGTTATCTTTACCTTTAGAAATTAATGATATAGACTAAATTTAGTCCTTAAAGCACAAGTCTTTCTGGAAAAAACGTGGATGGGAACTATACTATTTTTCAAAAGATAAAGAGCAGAAGGGAAAAGATAAAAAGAGATCTGATACTTACCAAGGACAGGCTTTTGTGAACTTCCTCTTCACAACAGATGGATTGCAAGATTTTAACATGGAATGTCAATGGGGTAATTCCTCACAAAAGAGGGGAAAAAAATTCATTATTTGAAAAAAGTGAACCATGATATAGTACGTTTGCAGGAAACTCATATTAGAGAGACTGACAAAAAGTATTTAACAAATAAGATCTTGGAATTTATTTCTGCTAATTCAAAGAAAAAAATTAATGAGGTAGTTTTGTATATAAAACCCCAACTACATCCACATTTATTGTTTGCTGATGAACAAGGCAGGAATGTAATTGTGCAAGTTGAATTACAGGGCATAAAATATTTTGTGGTGGGATTATACCCCATATCAATTAAAATCTCTGTCTGAACACTTACTCTCCTGTTTTTTTCCAGTAATGATGTGTAATTGGAGACTACAATGGGGTAGTAACCTCACAACTGGACAGATCAGCTGATAAAGGAATTAAAGAAACATAAGGAAAACTGCCCTCAACTTTTTCAAGTTGACATATTTTAGGTTTAATCGATGTTTGGAGGTGTAAAAATGGACTAAGGAAACATTTTACCTTTTCAGAGAGACACAAATCCTTTTCTAGAATTGATACGATTTGGATTACAAAAAATCTGCTTCACAAAGCAACTAAAGCTATTATTCTTCCAAAAACATTTTCTGACCATAATCCAGTGTCTTTACATCTTAAATTTGGTATTCAGTCTTTTAAATAGAGATTAAATGAGCCTGTTTTGCAGAGACCACAGATTGTTAAAGAATGTAAACAGGTACTTCAAGACTATTTTAATAATAATTTAGGTAAAGGAACCAATTTGATAACAGTTTGGGATGCTTGTAAGGCTGTGATATGAGGACATTTATACAATATAGCAGTTAAGAGGATGGGTGAAAAAATCTAAAATGTGTTACAAGAAATTAAACTGAAGGAGAAGGAACTCCAGAATTCTCCAGAAGATTCTAACGTAATCAATTAAAATTATTGCAACAACAAATTTCTTTGTTGACTGTTTCAGATATTGAAAAGAAACTTAAATATACGAAACAACACTTTTTGAACATGCAAATAAACCAGGGAGATGGTTGGCATGCAAACTAAGAAAATAGACAGAAGAGAAGATGATAACCAAGCTTCAAGAGGTGAATAAGACTTACATGGATGAGAAAAACATTCACAGACTTTTTTGGAATTATTACAGTAATTTATATAAAGAACAAGAAATCTCTTTAGGTACTATGGAGGAATATATAACAACTAAAAATCTTCCTAAACAATCTGAAGTTACAAGCATATTTTGAACAGTCCAGTAACAACTTTTGAAATAATAGAAGCGAGAGCAAAAACAGGCAAAGCCCTGAGACCTGATGGCCTACTGAGCAGATTCTATGAAATTTTCAAAGATCAACTACTTCTTCCGATGAAGGACCTAATGAATTCTATTTTACAGGGAAATCGTATTCCAGGCTCTTAGAAGGATGCCTGCATTTTTTAAGACCCAAAGATGAACTGGATTTAACGTCTGTGGAGAACTACAGGCCAAAGTCTCTCCTTAATAATGACTACAAACTCTTTACATCTATTTTAGCTGAAAGATTTAAAAATGTTTTACTGAACTATATACATGAAGACCAGTGTGACGTCTTACCTAAAAGACAACTAAAAGATAATGCAAGAGTAAATTTGAATATTATTGAATGTTTATGACAATGTAGCGACAAACAGTTGCATTAATCTTTCTGGATGCAGAAAAAGCTTTTGACAATTTGAAATGGGCCTTTATGTTTACATTGGTGGAAAAGATGGATTTTAGATTGGGCTTTATACAGAGTCTGAAGCCCATCTATACACTCCAGAAAGCACAAATCATCGTGAATGGAGACTTCACAAAACTGTGAAATCCAGAAGGGAACAAGACAGGGGTGTCCTTTATGCCCTTTATTATTTATTCTAGAGTTGGAACTGTTAAATAGAGATATTAGACAGGATAACAGAGCAAAAGGTCTTAATCTTTCTAAGGCTGCAGTACATGTGATGGTAAATTGCAGAGGATGTAGAACCAACTCTGCTTTTCTCTCCCAGAATAACTTTCCCCTTCTTGCTGTAACCATGATCAAGAAATTCGTAAACAGAAGCATGAACCATACTAAAGCTGGTTAAATATCTGGTTAACGTATAATCAAAATTCAAGTCCACTGGAGGAAAACAAGATAGTAAACGATGAACATTTGATGACATGACAGAAATTCTGCCCGCATATATCTTTGTGGTACATTGTATTGCAAATACAAAAGACAAAGCTTCATCATTTTGACATTATCATAGTTAGGAACCTACATCTATGAATCCAATAATATCTATCCAATGAATGATTGGTTCAGCATGAGAGGGTTTTTTTAACCTCTTGGAGGAAAATTGAGGAAAAAGATCATACCTCAGAGAGCGAGTAGATACCTTACTGACAAGGAATAAAGGCAATAATTCTGAGAGACACTTGATTTTATGGCTCGCTCCCAAATTCTTATCCATGGCTGATAAAATCTACACCAGGTCCTGCATATGCTTGCCTTCTAATCTGTAATCTTAACGGCTGCAAACATTCATAGGACACAATTGATGGCTAACAGACAAGATCTATCTCCTTAGCATAAACATTCATTGGATTAAAGTCAATTCATTGGAGACAAATACTTTGCAAGATATTGTAGGCAGGCATCTCTACGGAGTGTGCATGCTTTTTGGAAACAGTTCAGGTATGAAATAGTTCAGCAAGCTTAATAGTAGAGTACGTGCACTGTGAAGATAAGATTCTAGGTGCAATCCCTAGCGTTCCCAGGTAAAGAATTTGACTTTTTCCATTTGTGCCAATGAAAACTTTTTTCTAAGTCACCTATTGGTGCAGAAGACAAATTTTCTTTCATAGGGACTGAGTTTTGAAGCAGTACCATCCCTCTGTGCATGAAAATAATTAAATTAGAAAACAAGATGTATATCTTCATACTATCATCTTCGACATTGTAACATTTCTGTTCTAATGAGTTTATGCTTACTGGGACAATTAATATGCAATTCTCTACACAAAGAGCAAGATCACACATGGATATGAAGCCCAACTCTATCTAGATGTTTTGGTCTGTGCTCCCACAGTTCCATCTAATGGCCATATGACTAAGCATGAATTAAAATAAACTATAGGTATATAAATTATCTCATTACACTATAAGAATTTATCTATGAATAAGCATAATTGGACATAGAGGGTTTTATACCAGTTTAAACATGTAGAGGATCACACAGTAAACTTTATTTGATCAAAGATGCTTATTCTGCAAACTGTAATACTTGCCAAATATGAGCTCCTGGATCAAACAGAGCATCATATGGGACCACATCTTTTCTGCAAGATAAGCCAAATAAACCCCCTGAAACCACTGCTTCATGTTGGGATTTGCATAAGAAATCTGTCATGCCATTCAGTTGGGGACAATTTTGGTCTGCCATATTAGTATAGTCTCAATGACTGTTTCCTAGGATTTATTGTACCTGTGTGATGATGTTAGTAAGCCTCTTCCAGATGTTCAGAATTCCCATAGATGTTTGGTATAGAAAATAAAATAACAGATTAGTAGCTACTTTGGGAACTCACAGGGATGAAATATGGGAAAACAGAGATCAAGAAAATGGCATAGCTCAGGGATATTTTATTCTCATGTAAATTATAGGCATCTACCATGTGGGACTTATTTGCTGTTCTTTCGCTATGAGATCCAGATTTTGGGTGTGCATGGCATCCGTTTATCTGCAAAGAGAAGTATAGCTTGCAATGTTACAGTCAACACAGTGACTCAATATAGAACATGCAAGACAGATTGACATCATCGATCCTACTAACTAGATCAGGGGTAGGCAACCTTGGCTCTTTTATGACTCGTGGACTTCAACTCCCAGAATTCCTGAGAGAGACTGCTAAGCAAAAACAATCACATTATGAAAAAGGCCTGGAGAGACCAATTGTGTAAAGCACAATTGTTAAAGGAGAACAAGCGCCAGATAAAATACATTTCTTCATCACATAAGATTAAAACCTTTTCCTTTGACCCTAAATAATTGATAGACTTTGGCTGAACCTTCCAAAGCTTTCTCAATGGAGCTGTGGGGTTGCTCTCAAGGCTGGTGAGTGGCAAAAAAAAATGCTCTTAAAAATGCTACACATTCACCACTGACACCTAGTAATTGCCGTCCTCCCTAAAGAATGGCTAGGAGGCCTTGAAAAGAAAGCCCTGCACTCAAGGAGAGAGAAGGGGGAAAATTGCAACACTGCACTTCCTTTCTACCAAAGTGTGCAGCCGAAAGTGAATCTGGTTCACTTCTTTAAGCATATCATAAGTATATCATAGCAGACAAGCATAAGGTGAGGCATGGGCATTAGACTCAGTTTCACAATCTCTCTCTTTTCTCTCTCTCTTTCTCCCTCTCTTTAAAAGTATTCTTAGAGACAGCAGTAAGCTTGCAGGGGGCCTCAGGAAAAACTCTGGAATTAATCTCAAAGCAGAAACACTTGAGGGGATTTATTAGAGTGAACGTGAGGAAGGGTCTCTGGCCATTTGAAAAGTAGCCAGCATTAGTAATAATGCACACCTCACGTCTTCCATAGTGTAGCATGGATATTGGGGGTGGAGAAAAGGAGGAGGAGGAGAGGAAAGCAGTGCTACACACATCATGACATCATCACACAAATGATATGAATGATGTAGTCTGCCATCAGACATAATAGGAGGAGAGATGTGTAGGATATGTTTTCTGTCTTGAGTTTTTTGTAAAAATAATAAAGGCATGAGATGATAGATAGATAGATAGATAGATAGATAGATAGATAGATAGATAGATAGATAGATAGAGCCATTTGCATTATGGCATCAAGATGTGTGATGACACTAGATTTGGCAAGGCATCTGGCTTATTCAGAGTTGGCTCCTCTGAAAAGGAAGCTGATAGGACTGTAGGAAATATTAATAGTTATGCTGCAAAAGAAAAAAAAACAAATAACATTCATTCTGAAGATTCATGCATTTCACTATGCTTTACTCTGCAACCAAGACTTTACTGCAGAGAGATTTTCTTAAATTCAGGAAAGTGAAGTTCCAAACTTAATGGAAATATATTTTAAACTGCTTATTCTATCAGAGGGAAACTAAAATGAATGATGTTGCTAGACAAGTTACACAAAACACTAGTAAACAGAGAGCTAGGTGCTCTTCAACTCATAATACTAGTGCTCAGAAAGAAATGTCTGCCTGTTTTTTATTCTTGCATGTTATATTGTATCTGTCAAACTAAATGTATGTTCAATAGCCCTTATCTCCTTGGCACCAATAGTCCTTAACTTCTTGGCATCTTAGTAAGTAAGTAACTAATAGTTACTAAGAATGCTTGCTATCTGTGTGAGGTAGGTGGGACATTCTCTTGTATCCAGCAAGCATCTAGTTAATCGCCCTCCCATACACACAATGCCATGTGGTCTCTTTGCACCCTGCTGCTTAAGCTACTATTACTATAAATGACACAAGTTATTAAAGGCCCAAGTGAACTTTTGGGCAAGCTTCCCTTGATAATCTGGTGCCTTCCAGAAATATTGGGATTGTGATTTCCAGAATTCTTGTGGTTGACAAAATATTGTTATGCAAAGTTAGGAATAATTATGACCATATCAATAAAAACAAACATAGCTTGGACTGATCTTCAGCTGCTCCTGGCTTCCAGATCCTTTCTTAGACTTTTTTTGTTGAGAGGATGTGGACTAGGTAGTTCTTAAATCGCCTTGGTGGAGCAGTGGGCTAACGCCTCCTTAAGTTACACCAGCTGCCTGCAATTAGTGCAGGTTCTCATCCCACCAGGCTCAAGGTTGACTCAGCCTTCCATCCTTCCGAGGTAGGTAAAATGAGGACCCAGATTGTTGGGGGCAATAAGCTGACTTTGTAATAATGCCGCTTGGGGGGGGGGTGAAAGCCCTAATAAGCAGGCATATACATAGAATGAAGGCTATTGCTAAGCACATTGGTTTGTGCTTAAATTGTAAGCCGCCCTGAGTCTTCGGAGAAGGGCGGGATATAAATGGGATTAAAATATTTTTTTTAAAAAACATTCAGTGTATTTGATTTAAATATGCATTTCATTTTACCTAGTTTTTGATCTGACCCACTCACCTTTTGGGATTGCAAAATTTGACATGTTACCCAAAGGCCCAAGATAAAATGACCATGTCTTTCCATTCCATAGTAGCATTTCCCAGCAAATAGTTTTGACTATCAGAATGATTATAGGCAACACTATAACTAATCTGCTGATAGAAATAGCTGATGGCTCCATGAAGATTTGAGAAATGAGTTTCTTTTTGGATCAGAGTCATCCCCTGAACATTTATTGTTAGACCTGGACATGTAAGATACAACCAACGGACAACTACTTTGTACACATGTCTTTCTTACCTTCACAGTTATAACAGTGTTCTTACACATGAGAGGATATAAAGATAGACTTAAGGTCTAGGTTAGGAGAATTTGAGTTTTGCAAAGTATTCATTGTGGAATATATGAAAGAATTAATCAAGTGATAAAGTCTGTCCTCCATTTCTCTCTGATTTTCCCCCTATGAAATAAGCATCTATTTTTCTTTATTCTTAGGATACTTTTGAATTCCTTTAGGCTTTTTTTCAGTCATGTTTTTTAATCTTTTCTGTTTGAATTCTTCCTTGTTACTCTGCTGTCTCCCTTCTATTGCTTACACATCCTGATCTGAAAAATCCTCAAGGGGGGGGTATTCTTTCAAGCTGTCTTCTTTTGGGATCATCAACAAGGAAATTATAGATGATGGAAGAGACTATTGTAAAATGAAATGTAGAATATTCACTATATTGCTTGGCAAACCCTGCAATAAACAAAGTACAAGAATCCCACATTCAACCCAAGAGAATTTTGCTATTTCTTTCCTCATTTAGAAACAACAACAGTTATTATCCAGGTTGACTAATGAGGTACTTAACTAATAATAAATAAGTGGATTGGAATGAGGAGAGATAGGAATGGTGTATTTTTTAGTTCAGAATAAATTCTCAGGAGTGGTTGGGAGAGACATGATAGACCAGTTGGAGAAGGAGAAGACTGGATGGCATCCCAGAATAGTCCTATAATTGGGAATGTGCTAAAGAACTAGAAGTAAGTGATTGATGGTACTGAGGTGCAGGGGAGGCTCCCAGGTGCTTAGTGGCTGTTTGACCAGCATACTTTTTTCTTATGTAAACGTCTTTTTAGCATCACTCCATTTTTATAGGTTCCAAGGGAAACACAGGCAGACATTCTCTAAGTAATGTCCTGAGGAGATCAGAATGCTTGTAATAGAGCTTTGCAGCAGCTGGAGTATAGAATCCAAAATATTTATGCCAAAAAAGCTTTGCTGCTTTCTGCCACATGGATTTACTCTAGATTCTGAAATAGATCCAAAAAATGCTGCTCACAGCAGATGGATTTCTAAATAAACAGCTAAAGTCAAGGTTTTGATAACATTCATTGTATCAGTGTGGAACTCCAAATGCGTAATTTAGAAACAAAACATGCCATACTGGGGGACTAGTAAAGGGTTTTCCTCCCTCCCTTTTCTTATAACTTTCATCCAGCTGTGTTAAAGATGAAAATATCTAATTCAGCCTTTCCCAGCCTGGTACTTTCCAGATGGATTCAGATAAATTTCTGAATTCTTCAAGCCACTAAGACAATTCTGGGCTTTCTATTCTTAACACTTCTGGAGGGCACCAGGCTGGAGAAATTGATCTGATGCAAAGTTATGAAGGGACGCGGTGGCTCAGTGGGTTAGGACGCTGAGCTTGTCGATCAGAAGGCCGGCAGTTTGGCGGGTCGAATCCCGAGTGCCGCGTTACAGAGTGAGCGCCTGTTACTCGTCCCAGCTTCTGCCAACCTAGCAGTTCGAAAGCACGTAAAAATGCAAGTAGAAAAATAGGGACCACTACGGTGGGAAGGTAACAGCGTTCCGTGCGCCTTTGGCATCTAGTCATGCCGGCCACATGACCACGGAGACGTCCTCGGACAAGCGCTGGCTCTTCGGCTTTGAAACGGAGATGAGCACCGGCCCCTAGAGTCGGAAACGACTAGCACGCATGTGCGGGGGAACCTTTACCTTTACCTTAAAGTTATGAAGTTAACTTTGGGCATTTGTATGCATAATCAAATTAACCTAGAATAGAATGAATTTAGGAGACAAAATACTGCAAGCAACTCCACGAAATATCAAAACACAGAGATTGAATTAAGTCAAAAGTCATCTAATCCAAAACATACCATACACAGAATTCTTAATCACTGACAAACAAGTAAAAAAGATTTTCAGAGTTCTGAATCAGACTGCTTGGATAAGAAATGACACAAACATCCTGTATTTCAATATTCTCTTTGTTATAATTATAATTGAAAAATATCTTAAGTATTTGTTTTTTCTCAAGCATACATTTTTGAGGCAAAATGAAAACATATGAAAGATTCCTTAAATATTATCTCAGTCCATCACTGCCCGAAATTTATTTTGTCCTTTTGTTACAGCCACAACTGACCCTGAAATGTTTACAGTGAGTCATTGCGGTCATTAAGCGAGGTGCCCATGTGACCGCTTTGCTCAATGACCACAATCCAAGATCTCCCCATTGTGATAATTAAGTGACAGCACATGTCATTAAGTGATTGTGCAGTGGTGCCTCAGGGGGTGGGGGGAGGCCCTGGGAAGTGTTGGTTGAGAGGCCCACTGGGGTACAGACCCTCTGCCTGCCCCACCATTCCCAGGTCCACTTATCTTTCTGCCACCTTGTCCCATTCTACATGTGGGCACCATTCTTGTGAGGATTCAAAAGGCTCCTTCTCCAAATTGTGCAAGTTGGAGATGGGCCCTTCTGAACCACCACGAGAATAATGGCATTTGCTAGCATTTTCTCCTCCAGAGAAGAAAATGGCAACAAAGCCAACATTCTGAAATGCTCTGAGCCTCAGGATTATGGAACACCGAGGCTCAGGATCTTTCAGAATGCTGGCTTTGCTTGTGTTTTTGCCAGATTTGAGGTCTCTCCCACCAAGATATTCCCTCTCTGCATGGAGCAGAGGGGGTAATTCCTCAGAATGCTAAGGGAATGGATTTCAAATCTTCCATCCCCTCTGTTTGTAACCTTCCCTGCTATTGACTTTCTGGAGAAGCTGACATAGAAGGCTGGGCACTTGGCAGCCAACCATGAATGCAAACAATTTGCCGAGTGCCTAAAATCCAATCATGTGACTGGAAGAGGCTGGTGCAACATTTTACAATCTCTGTTCCATGGCCCTTGTGACTGCAAATAGTCGTTAAATGCCTGGTCATAAGTTGAGGACTACCTGTAAACAAAATTTGATGATTCTCCCCACCCCTCATTTTTATGCGTCCTTTTCTGGGTTGTTATAATGGAAACTCATTGTCTTGCTTTATTGGGATTTTTCTGCTGGACTTGATTTCTCCTCACCCCACAGACACTTTTGATCTGATAGCCCAGTAATCTATCTGGACTTCTTGAGATATTTACTACTCATTTTTTTTTCTTCCTTTCATACAAGAAGGGACGTGTCACGAATGCTTACTTTTTAGAACCACATTTGGCATCAGAGTGCTTCTCTCGCATGCTGGCCTGTAATTAGAATCACTGATGCTCTTTCATAAGTGCTAGAAGCTGAACAAAATATATTAAAAACCCCACAAAGATGAAGATTTTACTAAATATTTTCATGGGTTTTACTGGAAGAATTTTGATGTGCTGTAATAAAGTATCCTTCTTTCCTAGAATTTGCCTTGGGAAGGAATCAAAACTTTCGTTGGCTAAAGCATTAGTGATACTTACGTTATTTTTTGCAGATGCAGAATGACAGTTGGAGAATTTTTCTGGTGTCATCTGCACATGAAAATGGATGTGATCAAATAAAATGTGTTATTAGCTCTCTGACAGACATATGATTTATTTAGAGTGTCACAATTCAGCCAGTTGTGTGAAATCAAGCCTGGGTTCACAAAATCTGTTTTTAGTTCCTTGTCTATTCCCATATTTCCTGTCTGCCTTTTTGAACAAAATCATCCCATACTTCCTGTCTGATGTTTTGACACTAAGTCCCCTGTGATAGGCTTCCCAACTGATGTGCTCCAGATGTGTTGGACTTTGACTCCCATAATACTAAGCCAGCTTGAGTTTTGTGGTTCAATACATCTGGTGGGCACCAGATTGAGAAGCTTGACAATGGGTATAAGTTTTGGATACTCTTATATCAAATAAAAAAGGGATGCGGTGGCTCTGTGGGTTAGGACGCTGAGCTTGTCGATCAGAAGGTCGGCAGTTTAGCGGGTCGAATCCCGAGTGCCGCGTAGCAGAGTGAGCGCCTGTTACTCGTCCCAGCTTCTGCCCACCTAGCAGTTCGAAAGCACGTAAAAATGCAAGTAGAAAAATAGGGACCACTACGGTGGGAAGGTAACAGCGTTCCGTGCGCCTTCGGTGTCTAGTCATGCCGGCCACATGACCACGGAGACGTCCTCGGACAAGCGCTGGCTCTTCGGCTTTGAAATGGAGATGAGCACTGGCCCCTAGAGTCGGAAACAACTAGCATGCATGTGCGGGGGAACCTTTACCTTTTATATCAAATAAATGAATTTTGTTTCTTTAGAATAATCCCACTTGTTTATATTTAGTACTTGTAAAATAAGACATTTTATTCATTTTTCAGTGTAACGTTACAAACTATCATGAATCAATAGAAAGTATTGTACAAGATATGAAACTCTTCCCCCCTCTTTCCATTCTGATCAATGGTCAAGATTGACTACAGCCACAAAAAGAATCTTTCAGACTTTTCTTTTCAAGGAAACCTTAAGGTTTGGATTTTGCTTTCATACTGTGAGAATCTTAAATATGGCTAGACTGGTAATTTTAATTATATATTAGAAATTAAGATGAGGTTCACCAAATGATTTGCTGAGGTTCCTAAATGTAGGTAAACCTAGATGAATATATGGTTTGGGGTGAAAACCGCATATGAGTCCATGAATTCCACCCTTTAAATCAGGTAACATTTAGTGGTTCAACATATGAGTTTTTAGTGGTTAGACTCAGTAAGTGACTGTATTAAGGTGTGGATATTACTTCAAAGTTGAAAAGTTTAGAAAAAGTGTGAAAGGAGTAGAGGAAATAATAGTGAAGCCATACAAATATAATTTTTGTTGACAATATCTTCTACCATCTTTTATCTGAGTTGTATTGGCAATAGTACTTCTTGTGTTACCTTTCTATAAGAACAGGTTGACTCAAGTGTGCAGAAGCTGTGAAAAACATGAATTTTGTGTTAGGAATCATTATAAAAGCAATTGAAAACAAATCCAGCCACATTGTTAACGTCTTTTCAGAAATCTGTTATATATTCATATCTGGCATGCTATGTACTGTTCTGGTTATCACACTTGAAAAAGGATATAGTCGAGCTGGAAAAATGCAAATTTGACACAAAATGTGATGGCTGTTATCCTAGCTGGTTTTAAAAGGAGAGTGGATACATTGATGGAAAATGGGAGTTTTAGTTCTGAAGACTCCACATTGCCTCAGGATGGGGACACTATGGCTCCAAATGCCTGTTGCAGGAAAAAAAATGGGAGAATTATATTTTCATTCTATACTTGCAAGTACCCCAGAAGCATCTGGTTTGACACAAAGAGCAAAACAAAAAACACAAAAACAAAACTGAATTAAGATGGGTGTTGGCCTGATCCAGCAAGGATCCTCATTTATCAGTTCCTCACAGTGAAGACTTGTATTTTATTTCTATGTACACTGTAGTGTTTAATTTGCATGTGTACATATACATTGGTTTTGCAAATTTTATGCAAATCTGTGACTTCTGTTCTCTTTTTCAGTGATGAATATTCTCCCTTTCCCTCTCTTGGCACTAGGGAACTTCCTAGCCTTAGATCTATTTCAGAGTCCTAGAGTGCTTCTGTCATTGCTACAATTAGTATAAATTATTATATTCTTATTGTTAGTATGTTATAATAATTTATATTAAAAACAGTACATAAGTCATGTTAACTGAGTAAACAAGACGAGGAATTTCCAGGGAAGAATAGATGAGTTTTAAGTATTTCAGACTAATTTCCCCTCAAATTGCTTCTTTTCTACAATAAACATGGAATTTTTTTACGATAATTTAATGAATGCTAGAAAACCTGGAAGGAAAGAATTCTGTTCAAAACATCTATATCCAGACTGTGGTTGATAGACCATTGATGGTTTTAGAGATCTGCCAGACACCGCCTGCCAGAAGTAATTTCATTTTTAATGTGTGCCAATGTGCCCAGAGTAAAAAAAATAACAATAAAGGTTATCTAATCTATCTAATTCTCAGCCTCACCCACCTCCTTGTGAATGTTGATATTCACAGGTATTCAAGACTCTGCTGACTGTCTATGCCCCCATCTGTGCAAACAGACAGCTTTCAAGAGTCAAATGTCAGTCCCACCAGTAGACCAGACTAGGGATCAGCTTCACAAAAAGACTAAAATTACTTTTATTGAAAGTGGCTTTAATAAAAGAATCTGGGAAGTCTGATTGTGCTGTACCTCCTTCACCTTCTTATACTTCTGTGAATTGGGGAAGTGTCTGTCTTCTGAATATCTTCTGTTTGTTGGGGGCTTAAGATATATTTCACTTTGGTAACAAAGCTTGCATATCTCCATCAAGGTCATCTTCCTTATTCTCTACATCTGCTCAAATCTTATTTCCTGATGTTCTTTGGTAGCCAGCTAGTTCACAAGAAAGTATCAATGGCTGAAAATTGCTTCACTAAAATGTTCAAATGATAATACAAGTGGTAATCTCAGCACTGGCAGTAGTGAACAGAGCTCTAATGCAATAATTAACTGTGAGTCCATGTATGTTCTGCTAAACAGAACTATGATCTTGTACAAACAACCCAAAAGAAAGTATGAAGAAATGATATGTTGATCAGGGGCAACAGTTGGGGGATTGTTGCATGCTCATATGAAGGAATGGGGCTTCAATCATGCAGCTGAAACCTCCCTCTTGGCCTTTTTTACACTCCCTCCTAGATGCTGGTGAAGTTGGTGAACATTTATTTAAAAATCAAATTCTGTTGGATTAGAGATTCTGTGAGTTGAGGGGCCCCCGAAGGGAAGCTCAGCCAATCTCATTGTTTATATGTTGTATTTTGATAATAAAGGTTCATTCATTCATGCGTAACCTATTAGTATACAGATATTATACAGAATAACATTCTTGACCAACAGGTTTGTGTTAAGAGTTGTTATTATGGCATGGATTACATTAAATAATTCAAGTGGTAATTAAATACTTCTAATTAATTAAATTCTGCATTGCTGAAATGAACCCCCAGAGCTCATGTTGTCTGGGTCCCCTTGATTAAACAGTGTCACCTACCAGGATCCAAGAAATGTGCTTTTTCTCTCATGCCTGCCCTCTGGAATAGTCACCCAAAGATCCAGATGAGTCCTACCCTAATGGAATTCCAGAAAGCTTTAAAGATCTGCCTGTACACCCAGACCTTGAAGATAGGGTATTTTAGTGTTAGTTGCCTAGACTTGCCATCTTGTCTATTTATTCTCTTGTAAAAAATTTTTACCCTATTTTGTCTTGCTTGCTTTGGTAAAAATGAAGGACACAAAAATTGAATTAAATAAATGTTACTGAATTTTGGAAAAAAATATACAATCTAGTTTTAAAATGGCTTTGAAAATGGAGGGCATTAGAAGATATATATACAGATAAAACTGTCATGATTTATTTTTCAAAAATGTACACTCCCTTAAACATGCCAGGAATCATTTGGTAAATTGGATGACTCCTAAATGTTCTGAAATGTTAGTGGTCCATTATTGTGGAACGTATGAGGAAAAACAGAGTTAAAACACTCATTTTTGCTTTTAATGCATTAATTAGAACAATTAGAACCAGTTTGGTGTAGGTCAGGGGCCTTCAAACTTGGCCCTTTTATGACTTGTGGATTTCAACTCCCAAAATTCCTCAGCCAGGCACACTGGCTGAGGAATTCTGGGAGTTGAAGTCCACAAGTCATAAAAGGGCCAAGTTTGAAGACCCCTGGTGTAGGTTAAGGAGCTGATCTAGAAACCAGGAGATTGGTTCTAGTCCTGTCTTAGCCATGAAAGCCAGCTGGGTGACTTTGGGCCAGTTGCTCTCTCTCTCAGCCCAATTCACCTCACAGGGATGTTGTTGTGGAGAAAAAAGGAAGGGGAAGGAGTATGAGGTATGTTTACTACCTTGAATTACTTATAAAGTAATAAAAGCAGGATAAAAATCTTATTTATAGTGATTAACAGAATGATGGATATAGTTCTACAGGTAAATACTATTTATCATTAATTGTCTGAATGGACCAGTACAATATATGCTAAAGCTGATTTTATAGTTTATAGAACTGACTAGAACTGTTTTCCAGCAACATCTGGAAGTCACAAAGTGTCACAAAGTCCCCAGCCTCTGAATCAAAACAAATTTATTTCTGGTTGCTAAAAATATATAGAACTAAATCAACATTTCCAGCATTAATTATGTGCATTATAAAGATATGTAACAGCTGCTATAAGATCATTTTTAAAAAATCCCTCTGGGGACATGAAAGAGATCTTTTAAGGAGCAAGTTTTAATATAGAAATTTTGGGTTATAAAATATATTTCAATTGGAAGTAATAGAAAGAAGTATTTTTCTTATTAAAGTTGTGAACATATTTCTTTTTATGATCAGTTGAACCGTTCCTTAAGAAACCAACTTTTGGGTTGGGTGCAATACAAGCTATGTTGGTCATTAATTAAGTTCTATTGATGTCAACGCATGTTAATGTTTATGTGACTTGGTAGTGGTGTGGGAAAAGTAAGAACGTAGCAAAGAATTTGGCTCAATTATCTTAAAGTAGAACATATTTTTTTTATTTTAATTCCATTTGTATCCCGCCCTTCTCCGAAGACTCAGGGCGGCTTACAAGCTTAGCAGTAGCCTTCATTCTATGTATATGCCTGCTTATTAGGGCTTTCACACACACCCCAAGCGGCATTATTACAAAGTCAGCTTAATTGCCCCCAACAATCTGGGTCCTCATTTTACCTACCTCGGAAGGATGGAAGGCTGAGTCAACCTTGAGCCTGGTGGGACTCGAACCTGCACTAATTGCAGGCAGCTGGTGTTACTTAAGGAGGCATTAGCCCACTGCTCCACCAAGGCTCTTAACCAACTATTTTTCCCTATCATCATCAACACTCTTTCTCTCTCAACAGAGTCAGAGAAAACTGGAGAAAGTCTTGAGAGAGAAAAGTGACATACCGACAGGGATACTGGGTGGTGGTGATCTGCCTTAGACACAGGCAATGGGGGGAGGATACTGTGAAAGATAAGAGGACACTGTAGCAGGTGTGGAGTGGGATGTTGCCGTCTACTCATCAATCAGCTTTTTGATGGACATTGGTGACACAGCCTTGATGCTGGAAAATGCCGTGCTTCAAGTCAGTTTTGCCTCCTTGCAGATTTCTTTTCTTTTTTAAAAAAAAAAGAATTTTATTAGATTTTATAGGATTAGGAAAAAATAGAGTTGGGGTTGGGGTTTAGGGTGGGGTTGGGATTAGGACAGGGTTGGGGTCAACATTGGGGTTATCCCCCAGTAGCATTTTCAATATTTAGCAAACAGCGTATTGTCTGGGTACATATGTTGAGCTAACAATAATTAATATAGTAATAGATAATAGTAAGTATGATTAGCTGTCATAGACAGTATTAATTAATCAATGTATAGCGTTCTTCTTACTAGTACGTATTCAAAATAACATATCATATTCCTTTATCACTAGTTCGTTTTCCTAACCATCGATAAAAATTATCCCATCTTCTACAGTAAACAGAATCTTCTTTCTCTTTAATCTCTAAAGTCAATCTATCCATTTCTGCACATTCTAGAATTTTCTTGATAAGTACCTCTTCAGTTGGTAAGTTTTCATTTTTCCAATATTGGGCAAATACAATTCTTGCTGCTGTTAATAAATGTAATATTAAATATTTGCTCTCCTTCTCATAGTTAACTCCTAATATTCCTAACAAAAACAGTTCTGGTTTGAATTCTATATGTATTTTAGTCATCTTTTCCAACCATACATGTATCTTAACCCAAAACCTTTTTGCTTTTTAGGGCATGTCCACCAGATATGATAATAAGTACCTGGCCTTTGTTTACATTTCCAACAATTACTTGAAGAATTTTTAAACATTTTCGCTAATCTTACTGGTGTCATATGCCATCTATGAAACATTTTAGACACGTTTTCCTTACATGGCACTGCTTTAGTTAATTTAATATTTCTATCCCATAGTTTTTGCCAGTCTTCCAAATCTATAGAATATCCAAAGTTCTTTGCCCATGTTATCATTGTGTCTTTGACTTGTTCTTCTTCCATCTTTAAGTTTAGCAGAACTCAAGGCAGGACTAGAACTCAAAGCCTTCTAATTTCCAATCTGATGGAACCATTACATCAAACTGTCTTTCAAGAATGGAAAAGGGGGAAGTTCAAAAAAAAAAAGAATCTGCTTCAAGTGTCAAATATGCTAGGTGTGCCACTGGGAGAGACAAAAAGAAAATGTAGTGTGACTGTTTACTGCTACTGCTATCCTGTCCACAATCGGCAATATCCTCCCTATATTATTCCCGAGAAAATGGAAAGTAAACAAAAAAAAATAGTTTGACATTTCCCCAAATAAGCCACAATTAGGAAAATAAAATACATATGTCAAAGTTATCTTAAAGTTTATATGGGTGGCAGAATGGGAGTCTCTTCTCAAAGTGGCATCTTAGACTGGATTGTAGAAGTACTAATAAGGTGTTGGAATGAAACAGTTATCCAAGTGTATAAGAGAGGTTTATATAAGTGTTCCTGCAAGCAACTGGACATGTTCTTAAGATAAGAAGTTAAAGCCTAACCTTTCCTTGGGTTGCATTGTGTTTAATATAGTTGACCTTAAGGATGTTTTTGTGAGTGACACAATATATGTCTAGAATATTGTGAGAGTCTGATTTAATTATTTACTTTCAGCTGATTGCTTATATCCTTAGGTGTCTAAAGGGAAGGCAAGGGAAGGAAAATGACAATATGTGTATCATGATCTGATGCAAACCACCTTACTTACCTGTTTCTGTCTGCCCGTGGGATGCGACTTCAAAAGAATGATCTATGTGTTTTGACAATATTTCATTTTTTTTTCATTGTTGTGATTTCTACTGGATGTCTAGGTTTATTTTTTCTACCTTCCTGAATGTCTCTCAGGAGATCTTTTCTCCCAGATAGATTGCTCACCCATCTCATTCTTTGGCATGTTAGTTACTGTATAAGAATTAATCCTGGTCTGTATTCAGGTTGTAACACCATTACTTGTCCCTGAAGGGAAAATGACATAGATAGAAATCAATAGTACTTTTAGCTAATAATATAATTAACCTGTACATAGCAGTCATTTGTAATAAATGCTATGACAGGAAAGGGTCAGAAACACTTCAGTGAGCAAAGACTGATCATCAATTCTTGTTTTATCATCCTGATCTCCCATTGTCCAAAGAACAGCTGGCTTCTGCTTGCTGTCTCAGGAGTCAAGCTAGGGAATTGTTGCTTTGTGGGAAGCTGGAGACATAATACAACACCTTGAGAAAGGGAGTATAACATGAATTTTAGAGCAGGGGTAGGAAAGTTTCAAACATAAACAAAATGTCACTGGCTCCTGGCTCCACAAATCTGAGAAAGGATCCCATTTTTATAGATAACATAATTCTTCTCTAACCCATCCCCCAGGCACTTTAAATTTGCAGTGTAAAAATTATACTGAAAAAAATCTTTGTATCAGACTTTCAACTATGGCAATGCAACCTCTCTCTCTCTTTTTTTTTAAAACTCAGCCAGTACTTAGGAACTAGCAATGGTAAAGTCAAAGATAAAGCTCAGACAGACATGTTAGTTTTATTGCAGACCTATGAAGCCCTAATCACAAACAAGATCAGCTCCTGAAGTATCTCATAATACAGCCCACTATAAGTAACAGTGCCAGAATTTACTCTTAATATCTTTTTCTCCTCGGCTTATGTGAGAACAGACGTCTTACATTAGTCCCTGGGCGTTAGATGTGGAGGGCATCTGGACCATATTTTTACAACAGTTTTGCCTGGCATTAGATTTTTTTTTTACTTTCAGCCTTCTCATCTTTATCCCTTGCAATTAGTAAGAAGGAAGGGATTGATTTATTTGTTCATTGGTCTGATTTACTTATCTTGATCCCAAGACCTCAAGACAGCTTACATGAAGATCTCCATTTATTTCATTATGAGAATAGAATAGAACAGAACAGAACAGAACAGAACAGAACAGAACAGAATAGAATAGAATAGAATAGAATAGAATAGAATAGAATAAAGCTGGAATGGTCCTTGGAGGTCTTCTAGTCCAGTCCCCTGCTCAAGCAGGAGACCCTATACCATTTTAGACAAGTGGCTGTCCAGGGCCTATTGTTAAAGTCTGTCAAGATTTTTTTGGATCCTGAGCTTGTCTTCTGGGGTGTTGGCTAATCGTGCCAGCTTAGTGTCATCTGTAAATTTGATGAGTTTTTTTTATTTTTATTTTATTTTTAATCCCATTTATATCCCGCCCTTCTCCGAAGACTCAGGTCGGCTTACAATTTAAGCACAAACCAATGTGCTTAGCAATAGCCTTCATTCTATGTATATGCCTGCTTATTAGGGCTTTCACACACACACCCCAAGCGGCATTATTACAAAGTCAGCTTAATTGCCCCCAACAATCTGGGTCCTCATTTTACCTACCTCGGAAGGATGGAAGGCTGAGTCAACCTTGAGCCTGGTGGGACTCGAACCTGCACTAATTGCAGGCAGCTGGTGTTACTTAAGGAGGCATTAGCCCACTGCTCCACCAAGGCTCCTTCCCTTTCTATTCCCTCATCTAAGACATTTATGAAGATTTTGAAGAGTCCTGGGCCTAAGATGGAACTTTGTGGTACCCCACTGCTTACTTCCCTCTATGTAGATGCAGTAACATTAAGGACGACTCATTGAATATGGTTTGTCATCCAGTTACAAGTCCATTTGGTGGTGGTGTTGTTTATCCCACATTTTTCTAGCTTACCAAGAAGTAGGTTGTGGTCTACTTTGTCAAATGCCTTAGTGAAATCTAAGAATACCATATCCACAGCTTTTCACTGGTCTACTAATTTAGTCACTTTATCAAAGAATGAAATAAGATTGATTTGGCATGATCTGTTTTTAACAAACCTGTGCTGACTACTAGTTATAACTTTATTTGTTTCTAGATGTTCACAGATCTGGTTTTTTGATTATCTTTACCAGGATCTTCCCAGGTGTTGATGTTAGGCTGGTTGGTCTGTAGTTTCCTGGGTCTGGTACTTTTCCTGTTTGAGTAGATTAAGATGAAGTGATTGATTCAAAATTACTCAATGATTTTTCATGACTGAAAAAACTGGGACTTCCAATTCTAGTCAGCAACTTATCCATGGTTCCATAATTCCTTTTTATGTGACTGAATTCATGTTCCATTCTGTTTTCAGTTCAGTTGGGACTGGATAAGACTTTTCAAGAAGAAAGCCATATAAGAACCAGATCCTAATTGATTGATCAAAGAGTGTCACCTATGCAGCTAAGAATTATCCCAGACATGAAATGACCACATTTAAGTCAGAGGTGGGCAACTGTTCTTTAATGATCTCTAGTAACACCAGTGATTTTGATAAGGGCACTAGAATACTTTATCCATACTAGTTCTGTTTTTATTCCATCTGTATATCACACTGCAAATATTGGGAGAAGGACTTGATTGGAATAAAGACCAACTTTTATTTAGTTCTGCAGTTCACCTGAATTGCCAAGAAATTAATCCCAAGAAACAGTCTCTCTGACACCTTCGTTTTTTTTCTCAAGTCCTATTAGTGAGACAAGCTTATACCAACTGCAGCTGCTCCAATAATATTTTCCCTGTTAAACCAAGAGAATTCAGTAGCTGCAAGATATGTAAAATCTATGTTGGAGGGAAAATGAAGTGACCAGTAGTGGAGGGGATCAGAAGATGCTTATTGGCTATCTCAGGTTGATGTGACCATGACACTTCCCTCCCAGTTTCTCATCCAAAATTTTGCCACAGCAATACTATGAATGCTTTAAGTCTGTGTCTTTACAATTTAGCTGAGGGATGAAATAGTATAACATTGGAATGATAGAACCAAGTCTCTCCCATTGCCTCCTGAACAGAACACAAGAGAATGGGGAAGCTGGTATTTGTTACTCCGACAAGACTGAGTGGCTGTGCATACCGGCATCCCGGGATATTCAGAACATTCCATCTCTTTCCATGGGGGGTGAACTATTACCCCCGTAGATAGGGCTCGCAACTTGGGAGTCCTTCTAGATTCACGGCTCACTCTAGAAGACCATATAGTAGCTGTGACTAGGGGGGGCTTCGCCCAGGTTCGCCTGGTGCGCCAGTTGTGGCCCTATCTAGACCGGGATGCTTTATGTACGGTCACTCACGCGCTCGTGACCTCTCGTCTGGACTACTGCAACGCTCTCTACATGGGGCTGCCCTTGAGGACCACTCGGAGGCTCCAACTGGTACAGAATGCAGCCGCGAGAGTTGTGTTGGGAGTCTCCCGATACTCCCATGTTACACCTCTGCTCTGTGAGCTGCATTGGTTACCAGTTGTCTTCCGGGTGAGATTCAAGTTACTGGTAATGGTGTTTAAGGCCCTACATGGCAGGGGTCCGGAGTACCTTAGGGAGCACCTGCTGCCGGCATCAACTTCCCTCCGCCCTGTGCGCTCCCACAGAGAGGTTCTCCTCAGGGTGCCACCAATCAGAGAATGTCGATTGGTGGCCCCCAGGGGGAGATCCTTCTCTGTGGGCGCCCCAGAGCTATGGAATCGGTTGCCGGTTGAGCTCCGGATGGCGCCCGACCTTCGCTCCTTCCGTCGCGATCTGAAGACACTCTTATTTGAACAAGCCGGCCTGGCCTGATGGGGTATGGGTCATTTTTAATATCTGTATTTACTGTTTATGGTCATTTTTAATATCTGTACTTACTGTTTTTAGTCGGGCATATGTTTAATTTTCTTTTAACTTTTGTATTTTTGTATTTTTTATATATCTGCCCTGTTCACCGCCCTGAGTCCTTCGGGAGAAGGGCGGTATATAAATAAAATTATTATTTATTATTATTATTTACCTATAAAGAAGAAACAAACAAACACTAAATAAAAGGGTTGCTTATAACTCAGCTCACTTGGTAACATCAGACTGAATTTTTAAAAACAGTTTATTGAACATTTGTTTATTTACCAAATGTATGTGGCCACTCTTCTCAGAAGAAGTGACTCTGGGCGGCATGCAAAATCAAATAAAAAGATAGATGTACAGTATAAAGCATTATTACAAAAAACCCTTAAATATTAAAATATGATTAAAAATTAAAATATACAGACCATGAGGCACAGAGGGAATGAAAATACCTACCACAACGGTGGAGCCATTTTAGAATGCTTCCAATCCCCTGGGACTCCCAAGCCTATTGGCATAAGCAGGTCTTGAGGAGCATGGGTTGTGGCAGAACAGGGTTTAGAAGGGAAGGGCGTACAGGAACATGAGCAGAGATAATAGTCTGGCTGGCAAGCCAGTCTCACCCTTCTGTTTCAGTACTGCTTTCCCCACTTCTGGTAACATGCTAAAAAAAAGGAGAGTAGCAAAACTGGAGGAATCAACCAATCTTTTGTCCCTCAGGTGCTGCACTTAAGTAATCAAAACAGCCCTATTGAAAATACTGAACATGCATAATGGAGGAAGGGTGGGATTTTCAGTGGAACCAAATTTCACACCAGTATAGTTTTCTGGTGACCTTTGGATGAATAGCTAGCACCCAACTCAGCAATATGATTAGGGCAGTTGGCCCCATCAGGGCTGCTTGCAGTAAGAAAAAGATTTCTAGCATAAACAAAGCTGCTTTAATTGTCTCTGTGGGTACTAAAATAGGAGCAGTAGCCTCCTTTCCCAGCATCACGCCCTTCCCGTGAGTTGAATTTGTAACTCCCATATTCCAAATTCAACGTAGCCCTGCTGGATAAGAATTCTGAGAGTTGATCTCAGCACATTTAGAAGGTACCAAGTCAGAGAAGACTGACGTGGTGTTTTATCACACTGGACATTGTGACAACGGGTTTTTTTTCCTCCTTTGTCCAAAGCTAGCACCTACACAAGTGTTTTGGTGAAGCTGAGGCTTGCACAGTTGTTCTCCTAAGTCTCCTTTTCAGATCAGGGCTGTAAAACTGTCCCTGTGAGTCAGAATACTTAACTAGGTTCATCCCAACATCAGTGTCCTTGCTGATTAGAACCAGACATGTGCAGAGAGGGCAACCAAAGCAAAAAGGGAAAAGGCAGAGGTACCACTGGGTCTTTCTAACCACTGGTAGAAAAGTCTTCAGAATAATAATGAGCAAGAGCCAGTTTACTTACGTAGTTTCTAAGTATATGTTTCAAAATCTGTTTATGACTAAAAAGATTTCTAAAGAGGATGTCATCTGCTTACTCGTAACTTCTGTGTGGCCTACAAGTGGTTTCAGATGCTTAGCCAAAACCATATAATCTCTCTTCATGAATATGCTCATGCTGCATTCTTTCCTTTTGCCTCTGTTCTTTGGTGTGATCTTCACACCATGCCTATGTGTTCCCATGCCCAGGGCTTTTTTTCTCATAGAACGCTCAGAACGGTGTCCCGGCACCTTTTTTTTTTTTTTGAAGAAGAAAAAAAGCTTTTGCACAAGCTGTGCTGCTGTTGGCTTAAGCCTATTGCAGGCTTTGCTCTTTTATGACTCATGGACTTCAACTCCCAGAATTCCTGAGTAAACTATGCTATTGGCTTTTGGAAGCCAATAGGAATTGCTGCTGAGCTTGCCAAAAGACCCAGCAGGCAAATGTTGCACAGGCAAGTTGCAGCGAAGGCAGGAATTTTGCACTCCTCCCTGCTCCCCAACTACACCATCTCAACTAGGTAAGTAAGATATTATTTGCAAATAGGGTATCCAAGTATGACTCAAGGAAATTTTGCCTGCATGGAGGGAGTAGTGGTTTGTTTCACTTTGTTTTACTTTTCAAATTGCTGTAGGGAAGAAATGATGATTAGAAAAAGGCAGGAAGTTATTTTTATTAGGAAGAATTCATTTATCCCATGCTAGATCTTTGGGAACTTAGTACCACCAGCACGTAACATTTGATTTTCTGAAACTTCATTCAAATTCAATTCCTGATAGGGGCATTTGGAAAAAAAGGTTATTTATTAAATTTATATGCTAACTATCTCACCAGGATGACTCTGAAGTCAAGGAGAGGGCTTGCAACTTCTGTTTGTAGTTATCCATGTTTCTGCACACTGAGATAATCGGCCATTGTACAAATACAGAGCCTATCATGCTTTTATATTTATATGGAACAGATACAGTACCTGAAATTTTTGTAATGTGTAAAATATTTGAACCAGCCCAGAAACTCATTTCCCATTGTTTGTGTATATAGAAAGTAAACCCTGAAATAGATTTGGAAAGAGCAAGGACTTTGATTAAATGGAAATGTTGCTAAGCATAGAACTGTTGAGTTAATTTGCAGCTGTTTCTGCTGTTTTCTTTTTATGTGCTTATGATTTACATCACATTTTAAAATCAGCCAAATTGAATAGGAATAAGATTGTGACTGAAAGAATACTAATTCTGAAATATAGTAAATATCTTTAACAAGTAACGTTAAATTTAGCTTTAGTGTAATTTGCTTGTTTACTGCAGCTAAAACTGGAAATTATATTTTTAAAGCATTAGTTTGTATCATTGGAAAGAAAAAAGATTTAATATTTATGATTCAAAAATATAAATATGTGAGAAACATGTTTTTAAAGACCTTTGCAGCTTGTTCTCATATATACCCTGCCACAAAGGAATAACTAAAATTATGAAATTTAGAATCTATCAAGCTTCCCTTCCATGGACAGAAGACAGTCCATGGGAAATGTGAATCCGTAATCCATATCTTTAGCAGCAACAATAAATCTAATTATGCTATGCATATTTAAGTTAGCCAAACCCTGGAGCAGTGGTAACAATCTTCTACCGCAATGGCAAGCCCTTTAAGATTATATATTGTTAATCATATAAGTGAAGAAATGAGGAAAACTGTGGTTAAAGAAATTGTTTGATCTAATAATAAAATTTCATTGATAATTGATGAATCAACCACAATAAGCAAAAAAACTACCCTCATAGTATTTGTTCGATGCTGTATCGAAGGTATGGGAATGAATTCACCAGTAAATTTGTTTTTGGACTTGGTAGAACTTGAAAAAGTAACAGCAGAAGGAATATTTGATTCCTTACTCCAATGTCTTTACTCTTATGGGATGACAGAAGATTATTTGAAAAAAAATATTTGATTTCTCTGGCATGCGATGGCGCTGCTGTGATGATGGGATATAAAAATGGAGTGAAAAAATTGCTGTCAGAACGTTTTCCTTCTATTATAGTTTAGCACTGTGCTAATCACAGACTAGAATTATCAGTAGGTGATGCTGCCAAGGAAACTTAAAGAATAAATAGATTCCAATCATTTATTGATAAACTGTATGTCATATACCATGCTTCACCAAAGAATAGCAGAGAGTTGCATTCATGTGCAGAATTACTGGGGACTGAGCTGCTGAAAATTGGAAGAATTTTAAGTAGCCGATGGGTGTCATCTAGTTTGTGTACAGTTTTGGCTGTATGGAATAATTTTGAATCCCTTGTGTATCATTTTGAACAAGCAATGCATGATCCTACAAGAGATGAAAATGATAAATGCACTTATGATGGCTTGAAAAGAAAAATAACATCTACAGAATTTTTATTGGACTTAGGATTGATGTGTGACGCTCGCCAAGAATTGTCAGATTTAAGTTTGGATCTACAGAACCGCAACATCGACTTGTATAAGGCAAATAAGAAAATAAAAATACTGGTACAAGTTTTTGAAGAAGAAGACAGAACTTTGGGCCCTATTATAAATGTGCTGTTGTTGCTGTAAGTGATCTTCGCTTTCGTGGAGTTTTACTTCACAAAAGAGATTCAACAAAGGATCCTCCCATTGATCCAAGTATATTTAATACAAAATTGAAAGAGTCAATTGAAAAAAAGATTACTTGATAGCAAAGACGATGAGTTGGCGTATTGGTCTCGCGTACTTGATCAAAAACATTGGCCTGAAGATGTTAATACTCAACTGACATTTGGAGAAGTGGAAATTAGAAACTTATCAATCAGACTGCAACTAAATGAAAGAGAAATGATTCGTGGATTCCGTGAATACATTCTCGAAAAGACATATCCAGAAAAACTGTTGCATTTGATACAGACTCTGAATACCATTCCTATTTCTTCAAGAGAATGTGAATGTGGGTTTTCACAGATGAATCTAATTGCCACCCCAACCAGAGCTTCGTTAAAGACTAAGACAATTTCAGCACTTTTGTTCATCAAACTTGTCGGACCACCTCTGAGACTTTTCGATCCTTCAAAGTACGTTGATCTGTGGTTACTCAGAGGACGACATTTGGCCATAGATACTAAGAGCAAGGAAAGGAGTCAAGAAGATTTGCCAGACGAGAATTGGACAAAAGTGTGGAATTTTCTATGAACAGTTGCCTTAAATACAATAAATTAAGTGTATGTTAAGAATTGAATATATAATTGTTTAATTATATAAATAAATATATAAATAAAATTATACAAATAAAAGATTAACAAGATGAGAGTTCCGGCACCTTTTTTTTTTTTTTTTAGAAAAAAAGCCCTGCCCATGCCACTCAGAATTGAAGTTTGGGGATTTGGGAGACCCTTCTAGAATGCTAGTGTTATGATTAAACAACTCAGATAAAATAAAATATTTACCAATTGATGATTATTAATGTCACAAAATCCAAAGGAAAGAAAATGTCCAGAATTATGAAATTCAACACAATACCTTTATAAAATGAGAACATAAGAAATAATCGGCAGGTCTAGAATTCCTGGTCTCCTGATTTCTAGCCTAGTTCCTTAAGTACTTCACCAAACTGGCTTTCATCCTAATATCAATACTTCTTTAAAAGTGGCCCAGGATTTGCTAGCATCTTTACAAACTCATTTGGTGAAATGTTTACTATGTTTATTATTATTATTATTATTATTATTATTATTATTATTATTATTATTATTATTATTATTATTAATAGCCCAAGTATTGTGTAAGGTGTGATTGCTATTCAAAGACAGGAGCTTGCTGAGAGGCAACTTCACTAACTCAAGGCAACTCTGCTAATTTCAGCCAGTCTTTATTCTGAAAGCATAAGAGAAAAAGGGAAAATCATTAAGGATCTTCCTGTATGAGCAGTCTATTTCTGTTCTGTATGAATTTCACACTTTTCCTTACAGCTTTTGTATTTTAATCTGTGTTTTTGTTTGTTTGTTTTTAGTTAATACTCCTTGAAAATTTATATTTGCGTTTAAAACTGCCTGAAAGTTTTGATAAATGCAGTTAGATTTCTTATAGCTAACATCTGTCTTTGTTTTCCTTGTATGTGTATTTATATTTATATGTGTGTTGCAAAAAAAAAGCATCCTCAAACTCAGAAAAGTTTACAAATATAGGGATGGGGTTCTTATCTTTCATTATTCAAGAACGAACAAGTTGGGTCAGTTTATTTTTGTTTTGGATGTCATTTGAGTTGTTTTGTCTGGCTAGCCATGTCCTTTTGCATTACTATTTTTTTTTAAAAAAAGAAGTAAGCTGTTTAGTATCTTGCTGAAGACAAGTGACCTCAAAAGCAAGCAAGTAAGCAATCCAAAAAACTTCTGAGGATTTAATTTGGAAGGTGCGAATGTCTTCTTAACTGGTTGTTGATAGGTAAGAAAAATGCAGTGAAGAACAAATCAGAATGGTAGCCTTATTATTTATGTTCCAGTTGTATCATTTTCAAAAGCTCTACTGTAATGTTGACTGTGTAATCTTTTTGGTATGCCATGTAATCCCCAGAGTTAATGAGTTCTGCAGGGCTGCACCACGGTGGCAAAAGATCATTTACCTGAATTGCTTTTTAATATCTAGAAAGGGAAGTCACTTGTGTAGCAGTATAATTATAATATAATTTACAGCAATTCTGAGTCTATAAATTTAGTTAGGATGGGACCTAGGAGGTTAAAATAATCCCCTTTATTAAATCACATCACATTCTGATGTACCAAGAACTTAACAATAAAGTGAGAGGAGTTTTAGAGATGTCAAAGCATCTTTTAGAAATCCTGTGACATAAATTATTCGGTGTGGTCCAAGATTCCTGCGTTGAAGCTGACTTACTGAGGTGACAACTGCTGCAAAGAATTCAATCTTTTCTACCATATCTAGGTATCCATACCGAGGCATTGTTGTTAGTTGTGGTTGTACAAGTAAACAAAGCTCATCTGTATACTGCTTCTTAAAGCACTGATTCAGTTCACTTGTAACACTAAGCCAGGAATTATGTTTTTTAAGAATAATGCTGAAGAAGCCATTGTGGCCAGGTGTACACATAACATTATGCCACAATGAGTGGTTAGCAAAACTGACAGTTTAAAACCAAGTTATGTGGGAGCAAGGCCTCTTCTGAATCTTCTAATCTAGATGTATCCGTTTGAATGCCAGTGTTAGCTCCTGCTAAATTTGTCTCTGTGTGCATTTATTTAAAAATATGTATGTTGACCATTTTGCATTTATTTATTTATTAAATTTTGAAACCACCCATCTCCCTGCCAGAGGGACTCTGGGTGATGTACAAATAAAATATTTAAACATAAAAGCAGTATATAAAAAGAGGCAAGGATGGTGAAAAATCAATGTTAAAAGTTGATTACATGGCAAGGGGAGGACTTTCAAGGTGCTGACTAGTCCCATGGCTGTCTGCTCCCTTGTGAACTCCAAACAAGGCCACACAGCCTTGTTTTCATACCTTTCTGAAAGGCCAGAAGAGTGGGGGTGTCTGCCTCCCCACAAGTTATAATATCTAAAATTAAATTTGGAATTTAATGCAGCCATTAAAATAATTGCATCCAGCAGAATAGATATCTGTAAGCTAAATGTCCTCCATAAAAAGAAAGGCTTAAGCCTCTCTTAAATTGAGGGAGGTGGGGCCAACTCCAACTTTAATGATAAATTGTTTGATAAATATACTATCTCTTCATTGATGGAACAGAACTTGCTTGGCCTTTAATTAACAGAAAAGGGAAAATGAACACATAGGAATATGCACATTTATCGAGGTATGTATAATTTTTACGAAAAAAATTCAGAAAAGGATGGCTGTATTCATCATAATTATCTATACAGGTAGTCTTTGCTTAGCAACTTCCTCATTTCGTGAACATTTGAAGTTACAAAAGTGCTAAAAAAATAACGACCAGTCCTCCCATTTACAACCTTTGCAGCATCCTTCTGTTCTTATCTTCACTTGCTTATTTACCCTACACTGATTGTTCACAAAGAGAAAGAGAAAGAACTCAAGTTCAACTGAAGAAAGTAGCAAGAAGCAAAGACAAATAATAACCCCAGCCGTGGTCCTGTGATTTTCACTTAGCGACCGCTTTGTTTAATGATTGAGTTGCTAAATGAGGACTACTTGCACACAGTAATAAGCAACTTGTTCATAAGTCACAAATAATAATCAAATCTTTATTCCACTGAGCATGGAGAATCCATTTCCATTGTCCAGACACCAGTTTCCATCTAGAACTTCAATATTAAACACATCCATGATGAGACCTACAAATGTGCCCCATCGAAAACCTAAGGTAGATTGTACTGGAGAAGGTAGTAATTTGGATCTGAATTAGCACTGTACACTCACTGATTTTGTGATCTTTTAGGGGAATGGAGACTAAAACATATAAAGAACAGTCGCTGGAATTGGGTAGGTCTAGTTTAATAAAGAGAAGGACTAGGGGTGACATGATAGCAGTGTTCCAATATCTCAGGGGCTGCCACAAAGAAGAGAGAGTCAAGCTATTCTCCAAAGTGCCTGAAGGCAGGACAAGAAGCAATGGATGGAAACTCAAAGAGAGAAGCAACCGAGAACTAAGGAGAAATTTCCTGATAGTTAGAACACTTAATCAATGGAAGGACTTAAAAACATTGGAAGTTTTAAAGAAGAGAACAACTATTTGTCTGAAATGGTTTAGGGTTTTCCGCTTGAGCAGGGGTTTGGACTAGAAGACCTCCAAGGTCCCTCCCAACTCAGTTATTCTGTTAGCTGAGTATATTGTGCTCACTCCTGAGGCCCAAGGAATGTGATGGAACCTGTTTCTTGACAAGGGCTTTTTCCGATTCTCTGCTTGCTGCTTGTTTTATTTCTCATTTTATTTTGAGTTTGCATATACCGTACTTGTTTTAATATTGTGAGCTGCCCAGTGTTGTGTACTGAGATAGGTGGCTATATATTTATCAATTTAGTAATTAAGTAAAAATAAATGCTACCTTACCTTGCAGGGCTCACATGTTACTTTAAACCCCCCTTTTACCCCACCTGAGCTCGCATACTATTAATATACTATTGATCCAGTGGCAACTACTGAATTTATATTTGGGGTGAGGACCTTGCCTAAGAGATAGAAAATCTACAACTCCCCTAAATCTTTAGTTATACATCTGTGTACCGAATGCACGCATCTTTGCATATTAGGTAAAGGTAAAGGTTCCCCCGCTCATGCGTGCTAGTCGTTTCCGACTCTAGGGGCCGGTGCTCATCTCCGTTTCATAGCCGAAGAGCCAGCGCTTGTCGGAGGACGTCTCCGTGGTCATGTGGCCGGCATGACTAGACGCCAAAGGCGCACGGAACCTTCCCACCATAGTGGTCCCTATTTTTCTACTTGCATTTTTATGTGCTTTCGAACTGCTAGGTGGGCAGAAGCTGGGATGAGTAACAGGCGCTCACTCTGTTACACGGCACTCAGGATTCGACCCGCCAAACTGCCGACCTTCTGATCGACAAGCTCAGCGTCCTAACCCACTGAGCCACCACGTCCCTTTGCATATTAGGTCTATCCAAAATTCTCTGGTTTCTATTCGGTATCAGAAATAGCAACATTCTGGTAGGACCGAGCAACCTGTTATCATAACGGGTGGTATTTTATGGTATTTTGCTACAATTTATATTACTTTTCTAAATTTCTTTGAAATTTATTTGGAGACCTGTGAAAACTGCAGTAAGAAGAAAAGTCTTAATGAACGTATTGGATTCTACCCAGTTTTTGTGGATCTCAAAAGTGCAGGCACTGATCTGCTGGCAGACGAAAACTTTTCATGCAGCAACTTTAAATTCACCTGCAATTTATAACAAAGCCTGGATGCTTTTAGTGCATAGAAATTGAGGTCATTTTTATAGGTAACATTTAAACTAACTCTTAACATATCCATTTTTGCAAATCCTGTAAACGTACACATTTTGCTTGTAATTTTCAATGGAGAACTGCATCACAACATTTAGAAATATAAACATTGATGCATAGAGGTAGTCCCTGATTTGTAATCATTTGTTTAGTGACTGAAGTCACCATGGAACTGAAAAAAGTGACTCATGACCAGTTTTTACATTTATGACTGTTGCAGCATTTCCATGGTCATGTAATCAAAATTGGGCATTTGGCATGTATTTATGACAGTTGCACTGTCCCAGGAGTCATGGGCTCACCCTTTGTAACCTTCCTAGCCAGTTTCCCATAAGCAAAGTCGGTCGGGAAGGTCAGATTTGCTTAACAATTGCATGATTCATTTTAACAACTACAGTGATTTGCTTAACAACTATGGCAAAAAGGTCATAAAATGGGGTATAATTCACTTAACAACTGCTTTGCTGAGCAACAGAAATTTGTGGCTCAATTGTGGCCGTAAGCCAAGGATTGCCTATCTTTGCACATTGGCTCATATATAACTAGGGACAATATAAATTAAGTCGAGCAAGTACTGAACTGTGAATAATTAATTTCTCTCCTCTTCCTAACAGAATGATAAAAAAGATTATAAAGAATATCATACATTACAAGTTTCGCAAGGGAAATGTATCTTTCTAAATAACAAACACTACTGATGAGAAGTAATAGAAACTGATCCCATATACAAACAATAGCCCCATGATTACTGAATGATGTTGACTGTCAATGAGAATGAATGAATGAATGAATGAATAAAAATAATTAATTAATTAATTAATTTTTATTCATTCATTCATTCATTCATTCATTCATTCATCCATCCATCCATTCATTCATTCATTCATTCATTCATTCATTCATTAATGGAATGGACCAGGCACATCCACAGGGTAAGGAGTTGAGGCTTTCAACAGTGCAGTGAAAGCTCCACCCATGTTTATGGTATATTTTTATGGGCAGGACTCTAATAACACTATTGAGTTGGCCATCTTGAGTGTTGTTTTTTTTAACCATAACTGGTATACCACCTGTAGAGCGGACGATAAAGAATAAACCTTAAAGGGTAAAATCAAAATACTAGGAAGCTGAAGATATATTCCCACATTATTATGCCAATCCTACTTGAAGCAATCATGAAACAATTTGGATTGTTTCAGGATGTTGCCTTTTTGATTCACCATCTAAGTTTTGGCATTCTCAGGTGTGAAAGAACTATCACAAGTTCTAATCTAACGAGTCAAAGGAGCTAACCTTGCAGAGCTGCAGAGTTTCAGAGTATCACAATATCACAATAACACATTCTTTTCCAAAGCAGAACAGACAGTTGCCTAGAGCAGAAACCAAAAAGTCTTCATAAATTATAGCCAGGAAAGCTTGTATGTCTAGAGCAGCAAAACATCTAAGGTCAGCAGTTGAGTTTTGGCACCTGTTCCTTATTTCTAACTGGAGAACAGAAAGGGCCATCAGTACTAGGGATACCACAAACCTCACTCACTCCATAGTTATGGAAGGTTGGTTCTTGTTGAAAAAGGGAGATAGATTTTTGGTGAAGTAGGAAAGGTTAGAATCCTACAAACACCATCTGATTAGAGTTTGCATGCTATATATTTAGGGACTATTGGGGAAGTCAAGAAAATACTCAGAAAGGCTGATGGCAAACTATTTCTGTGTTTCTGTCAGGAAAGCAACATGGAACATATTTATGAAGTCACCAAAAGTTGAGCTTAACTTGAAGGAAGCTCTGCAAAACTTTCCTTTTGATACCTTCACATCTTCCATCTAAAGAGGAGCCATGTTTTGGGTGGTATCTTTACGGTTTGAGTATCAATGTAGCCTTTCAACAAAGAGCCAGCTGAAAGAAGTATTCTGTTCCAAGCTTTCTCAGTTCATAGCCAGACGTCTGTCAAAAATGAGCAAAGTCTAGTATTTACTTCCAAAAACACATTTTCTACAAAGATGCGGTGTGATGCTTTGGTTAAAAAGACACATTTAGATTGGCCAGATCTGGGTTCAATTTTTCTCCAGCCATAAATTTGCTGCATCGTTTAGATGGGTCATTCCCTCTCAGCCTAGGCTACATATCTGGGTTCATGTGAGGATAAAATGAGAGCAAGCCGTGCACATCACTTTCAGAGGAAAATAAACATACCGAAGTTAATGGTTTACCATTTTGTTATTTTTAATATTTTCATCTCACCATGTAGGACAGTTCTCCACAAGGTATTTTACATGCAAAAATAAAAAAAAATGTTTTCCATTCCAGAATCATTGAAAGAAACAATTTAAATCACTTTATAAATCAGCAATACGTTCTTCCAAAATTAATTATAAATAATTGAACACAACCTCTGGAAATTATATAGATCTTCAAACTGTGGTTCTTTTTTTAAAAGCAAAACAAAACCCTCATTTCAACATTTTAATTAAAAGCATCCCAAAACAGATGGGCTTCAAAAGCCTGGTTAGAAACTAGTCCTGTTAGAACCAAATATGTGTCTTCTTAAGAGGAAATTCAAAAATTAGGGTCCATCACAAGGAAAAAGACTTGCTTGTGAGAAGTATTAAGTTGACTCCCATAATTCAACGCAGCTGCCTGAACTGAATTTCACAGGATTCTCTGTGTAAAGTAGTTTAAATATGGATGACCACAGTAGGAGCTGGATTAATGGATTAGGCAGATCTTTGGTATGATCCAGCAGGGCTCTTTCTGCATTAACTTCAGTGAAAGCTTGGAGAGGCTGTGTTCACTGTGGATTATAGACCATAGCAAACTGAGAAAATGTTCATTCTTTGGGGAAATGGTTTAGTTTTGTTTTTAACACATGACTTGCTAGTGTTGAGGCAGTGATGTAAAATTTAACTACATGCGTAGGGAAGGAGAGAAATCAAGAAATGTATCGCTAAAAGTAAAGGTTCCCTCTTAAGGCAAGAAATACGCTGTAAATAGCATTCTGAATCAGTTGCTTCTTTAATGGTTTGCTTTCAGACAGTTATGAGAACCTTGACTTTATGCTTTATGGTAATTTCCTGTATTTCTTAGAATCAGCACAGTTTATTGAACCTGTTAGTAATTTTTTTCCACCCATTTTCCCCCCCAATAGATTTAGGGCTCCATGAAAAAAGAACGAAGAAATGTATGAATGTTGCACGTAGTTTTCAGAGCAAATGAAAAGCCAAACAATTTACAAATACTTCTTCTGTAGAGTAACAGTTTCTTGGTTTCTCGTCCTATATATTGATCTCACAGAAAGAGTTGTTATCTTAACTATCTTTTTTTTTAAAGAAAATGTTCTCATACATCTTAGGACTGAATAGGTTTTTTTCCCCCTTTCAGCTGCAAATACTCTTTTTGGAAGTAGCCATAAAGGGAAATATGTTGTTATATTTGGGAAGGATTATACTGATAAGTGCATTGCTAAAAATAGCACTTCTGTATTTATTTTCTTTCTTAAGTGCTTAAATAGCAACAGTAAGGCTTGTCAAGTGAGGAACTGCTACTGTATATTTTTTGAGAACAGTAGAATTTTTCACCATCAGCAGCAGCAGCAACAACAACATGAGAGAAGGTACTTGTAACTTTATTTGCTGGGTAGTTGTAGCTGAGCACAAATCCTTTCTGTGTGACTGGGCAGTAATCTGTATTAAGTGTGATGCTCCCCCTTTTAGTTTAGACTGTACCAACTAGATTCTTTTGTGGTGATGGGTGTTGGACCAGACTTGAGGTGCAATTCCTTCACATCCCTGGGACATATAAGGGAGGGGAGCCTGCACCATTGATGTGTGCCATTTTTTATTTTTCCTACTCCCTTTTCTTACATCATCTTGTTGGCATGGAGCATGACCTTTTTCCAAAAGGGAACTGGACCTTCTTGGCTGTTGTTGTTGTTTTTTCCTTTGAAAACATTTCACTTCTCATCCGAGAAGCTTTTTCAGTTCTAACTTAGTTCTGTCTTCAGTTAGAACTGAAGAAGCTTCCTGGATGGAGAAGCTAAACATTTAAAAAAACAACAACAACCCAACAACAACAACCAAAAAAGTCCAGTTGCCTTTTGTAAAAATCACCTTTGGGACAACCATGACCTGGATGATTGAGAATCTCCACAGACACCCCTTGATGTTTTTTCCCCTGCATAGGTACTACTTTTCTTTTTCTTCAGTCAGCACTTGGCTGTCTGAATCTGGATCCTTGCCCTACACCACGTCAACTTGGCGTAAACTGCGAGTAAAAGTCAAGGCCAGTTTCTCTGTATTTGTGCAATAGCTGCTTGGGTAAATCCGCCCATTTCCATTCTCTAACCGCATGAAATGAACATACAACTTATAACTTATATAACTCACCCTTGCAAGTACACAATTCAGTACTCTTGCTTCAACTCCTTTGCTTCAGGTTATTTTTTTTGTTTTTTGTTTTGGTTGAAATAGTTTACGTGTGGAATGAAACAGAACAAGCCTTAAAGCCAATCTACACATTACAGCAGCTCTGTTGGAAAAGAGCTAGAACTCGCACTCCTGGCCAGAAGCCAAGCCATACCTGATGACAGTTCCTGCTTTAAGTTCCTGCACTGTACCTCCTCGAGGTATAGTTAAGCTGTCAGAAATCAACAAGAAATAGTGGGTTTGAGAACATAAGCATGCAAAAGACTTATTATTTAGCATCGGAAACTCAAACATACGGCTCCAGCTGTTTAGCGGTTTGCAGAATCGACTTAATATAGATTAACCATGGGTCACTGTAATGAATCATGGCTTCAGGGCATCGATTTTTGTATGCGTCTGCTTTTTTATTTTGTGAGGTTTTTCTTTTCTTTTTTCCTTCTTTTATAATGTTGTGTATTCTTTTCCCCCCCTTCTTTTTCTTTTGCATTTAGTTAGATATTGTAATCACTTAACTGTAATCAGTAACAGCAGCACCATCGTTAAGCGATGCCCTTGTAAGGTGTGATGTCCTGTGACTGTGGTGACCTATGATGGAGTGGCAGGAGTCCAATCTGCTGTCATTAGGTGAACCTTGCATGGCCACAACATCCCACAATCGCATGCACAACATTTGCAACCTCCTGCCACTTTCCCCATTGACTTTGCTTATTGGAAGCCGGCAGTGAAAGTCACAAATGTGCTCATGTGGCCCCAGGAGGCTGCAACCATCACAATTGCAAGCCAATTGCCAAATGCCTGAATTGCAATCCTGTGACCACAGAATCACTGTGACGGTCACAACTGCAAGGACCTTTTCTTGTTCAACACCATTTTAACTTGGAATGATTGCTGAATAGGTATCATTCAATAAGGACTACCGGTATCTAAAAACAACAAAATAGAGACGAGTCCTCATTAATAAGGTAGAAACAAGAAAATATTAGAAAAGAAACAAAGAAAATTAGAATAGTCAATAAGTATGAAAAGAACTAGAAAAAGAAATAAAAATAATAATATTCATTCATTCATTCATTCATTCATTCAGTCAGTCAGTCAGTCAGTCAGTCAGTCAGTCATTCAACATACTGCCCATCTCACTATCCAGAGCGACAATATATCAAAATGTAGGCCTGCAGTAATTATCAAGAAGTATCATAAAACAACCTGTAGCTCACACAACTGTTCTTAATTGCAACTTAAACACATGCACTTATTTACAGGCTTTGGTTTTGGTGGTGTTTTTTTTTAAAGCAAATCTACTCTGTTTCAAAGACTGTCCAATTTAGTTGAAAGAAAAAGAGCCATAAAAAAGGAGATAAATTTGATGTTGCAGGTTAGGGATCAGCCAGGAATTAGCAACCAGACAGCAAACTGAGCAGAAAGCCAGCTAACAAGACCTGCATACATCAGTTTGATTAGATATTTTATATTCCTGTTTCAGTTGTAGACATCATTTCTAAATGCGTGCTTATGGATTTAAATTACATTCGCCCCTTGTTTTTCTTTTTTGTTGGTACATAGCCAGTCTAATTGATAACCCCAGAATGGTTTATTAAGAACACAGGGATTTTGTGTGTGTGTGTGTGTGTGTGTGTGTGTGTGTGTATAATATAGTATATCATATGGGGGGAGGGGTTATCCCTAAAAAATAAAAAATAAGGGCTTAAAGTCGTATGTTTCAGACTTTTTCAACCAGCTAATATTGAGGTACGGAGTCAATGTTGAAAAATGTGATTACAAGTGGGGATGGGGGGGGGGGGTCAGGAGAGAAACCTTCAAAAATATTTTAAAAAATGTGATTTACTGATTTTACAAAAATGAAAGTTCTGTTGCAGAATCAGGCAGAAAGTACCACATCCTGCTGGCCTTTGAAATGAAACTCCCCTCCCCTTCAGCTTCCTTAATGTCCAGATGGGGAATTCCTGGGGTTTAGGCTAATCCAGGCAAATCTGAAATCTAACCCTGTTGGGAGGAAACAATGTGGGAAGCAGACCGGTCCTGAAATCTGCTTTGTGCCTTGAAAAGTGATTACAATAAGTATTTCAATAGAGTATTTCAATAGAGTTGCCAAACACCCTGGTGCCTGCATAACACAAACTCCTTTTGGTCTCAGTCTATAAAACAACAGATGGAACTGTTCTGGTTTCGTACCAAAAGTAATGTTGCTCTCTCTCAAATTCAAATTTTGCAAAGGCTGCTAGTTGGAGTAAATTGGGAAATGAGTATTCCAATTGTAGATAGGTTACTGTTATCTTATCCTACCCCTCTCCAAATAAAACAGACATTCCTAACAGTTGCCCTCCATGTTTTCAAAAATAAGGCCTATAAGCCCCAAACACTATGATAGGGATAATGAGAGTTTCAGTCCAAGATGTCTTCTGATAGTAACGGAGCTCAGTAGGTTTCTTCGGCTACGTTAGAATAGCAAGAGTTGCTTCATTCCAATATGGTGGTTCTGCATGACTTATGTGCAACAGACCTATTATGCATTTGTTCCTGATTATCTCCTTTTTCCAATTTTCCCACATTGAAATTATTCTGATCGTTCTAATATGAATGTTGTATTTGATCTGGGTGAAATGTTTGGCTTTGTAAATTGTTTGCCATGTTTTTTGTGAGTTCTCTGAGGGCAACTGTAAGTTTTAAAGTGTTGTTGAGTAGTAATATAAAAATTGAAAATAATTCACTGTAACTTAGCTATATTTTGGAAATGATTTGTTTCCATAAGCAATACATATTTTAATGTCTAAAATTTGAAATACATGTATCATGTGTACCCATATACTCCTGTGTATTCATATACACATATGCAAATGGAGCTGCACGCGAGAATGTAAGCACGTTGGATAAAGAATTCTGGGAGTTCAAGTCCACAAGTCATAAAAGGGCCAAGTTTGAAGACCCCTCTCATAAACAGCTACAATGAAGAACATCTTCCAAACCCCACATAACTTTCTTAGAAACTTTTTACAGATTCTCCAGAGAGATTGACATATTTAATATGTAATATCTATGATATTCACTCACTTTTAAATGAACTAGCTTTTAGAAATGGTCTTTACCAATGAGATTTAGAAATGATATTTGTAACACTGTTTCTAGCATTGTTGTTCTGTTCTTCTCTACCCAAAAGTTAAAAAGGATTTACTCGTGGGTAAAGATGTATAGGATCATGCATTATATCTATTTAACTTCTCTCACCTGTTGTCATCCTCATTGTACACAAGAGTGCTCCCTGCTCTATGATATAAAATGTCATTTTCTGTATTTCCCCCCACCCAAAGTTAATGTTCCAAATGGAACTCAAACTGAAGGTGAAGACAGCTTTGAAAAGCCATATAACTGCTTGAAAAAGTATGAACAGTACATAGCTGCCAGTAATGCATCTTGTCATTCTTATACTGCTTATCATGGATAATTACTGTTGCCTGCAGGTGGCAAACCTGCCAGCCACTTTGTATAAAATAATGTTGACTTGAAAAAGCATTTATAGTAGTTATGTTCTGATATATAACCAATACATTCGGATTTAAACTAATGATAGTTCCACAGTTTTTGAGGGGGGATAAAACAACTTGAGCACTAGTGTTTGGTTACTAACCATATTAGGCAGAACATAACCTGTAGCAAGAGGAGGGACTATAAGTAATCTGAGATATTACATATGTGAAATAATCTGTCAATATCATCAGCACCTTCTAAGTGTTGCAGTCCAAGGACATCAGGTTTTTCATTTTTGGTCTGTAGGTTTCAGTAAATTCAACCTTTCCTCAACAGATCTGTTACTCCCAATATTTTAAGCCACCATGGTCAAATGTTGTCATCCCAATAATCTGAATAAAAGATATTTTGTTCATTTTCAAAATACAGTTATTGATTCTAAAGATATATAGATATTTTTTTTAAAAAAATAGCAGATTTCCCCTTGAGAGAAATTATAGGAAACTTTAGGTTCGATGTGAAATTTGTTCTTTGGTAGAAATTCACTGATTATATGCATGTTGTAAATAATTTCTCAGAATATACGGTGCAGGTATCCAGTGCAGGATATAACTGTTCGCACTTAAAACATTAATAACTAACTACAGTGTTTTCTGAAAATTAGGTGTGTCTTAACTATTCTACCCAATTTTAGCATATAAAGGCTATATCTTGGACTTTATGTCTTTTCATTTCCATTTAAAAAGAAATCTTTATGTTATGACTCAGTTGTGGATTGTGTTCTGATCGTATATATTACCTTGAGTCATGCTGAGTGGGTGACTATGTAAGTCCAATAACTAAATCAATAAATGGCTATCTTCAGCATACTGTATGTATGATGGGTAACCTATCACAGAGGCTTCCTGCACATGTTAAATAGAAGGATGGAGGATGAAAGATGGAAGAAGGGTTGAAGAAGGATATAGGACAGGGAGGACCAAACCCTGTAGCATCTTATAACAAAGTAATCAAGTGCTGAACTTGTTGCCACCCATGTATGGAACCAGGCAATCTGGAAGAAAAAGAAATATAAAAGATCAGCGCTTCCCTCTCCCACTCTCAACCTCTTGGTCAATTCAAGAGAATACCTTGGTCAATGGTATTGAATGCTGCTGAAAGATTCAGTAGAACTAAAGTTGCTGCCCTGCCTCCTTCTTGGCCTTGGCAAAGTTCATATACAAAAGTAATAAATGTAGTTTGAGTTTCACACCCTGTCTTAGTTTTTTTTTAAAAAAAAGATAGAGGTGAGCGGCTATAGAAATCAAATAAATAAATAAAACCAATTTTTATTTCAGGAATAGCCTCTCCCCAACTTCTACCATCCTATCAGGAGAGGCATGTTACAGTCCATAGGCATGGCATCTAATAGGCCCAGGAAGAGAGCCTTCTCTGCTATGGTGTCTGCCCTGAAGCTTAAACAGCTTAAAGCCCCAATTCTACTGACTTTTTGGAAGGGTCTAATTTGTGCCACTTTTGGGGGGAGCGGGGGATCTGCTTGCAGTAGAGAGCTTACTCAGTAATTTTACTGCATGTTATGAATGGCTGGTGCTCAGCTGCTGACTACATTTGTGTTTTTTAAAAGTTTTGACTACAGGTAATGGTTTTAGTATGGCTTTTATACTGTTCATTTTTTAAATTTGTATTTTTAGAGCAATAGCCCTTAGACTTATGTATCACTTAATAATAATAATAATAATAATAATAATAATAATAATAATAATAATAATAATAATAATAATAATAATGACAACAACAACAACAATAATAATAATAATAATAATAATAATAATAATAATAATAATAATAATAATGTCATCTAGTCCAACCCCCTGCTCAGGTAGGAAACCCTATACTAGACATGTCAAACCAGCAATGTCACGTGACGTCGCACAATGTATTGGGGCAGTTTTGCCATTGCCGGCAATGGGTTGGGGGTGGCTTCCGCATGACGCTTCTGGCTCACGGGCCGGCAGTTTGACACCCCTGCCCTATACCATTTCAGACAAATGGCTGTCCAGTCTCTTCTTAAAAACTTCCAGTGTTGGAGCATTCACAGTTTCTCGAGGCAGATTGTTCCACTGATTAATTGTTTTAACTGTCAGGAAATTTCTCCTCAGTTCTAAGTTGCTTCTCTCTTTGGTTAGTTTCCATCCGTTGGTTGTTGTGTTCTCTTCAGGTGCTTTCGAGAATAGCTTGACTCCCTCTTCTTTGTGGCAACCCCTGAGATATTGGAGCACTGCTATCATGTCACCCCTCACCCTTCTCTTCATTAAACTAGACATACCCAATTCCAGCAAACATTCCTTGTAAGTTTTAGTCTCCAGTCCCCTGATCTTCTTTGTTGCTCTTCTTTGTACTCTCTCTAGAGTCTCAAAATGTTTTTTACATTGCAGTGACCAAAACTGGATGCAGTATTCCAAGTGTGGCCTTACCAAGGCATTGTGAAGTTAATAAACACTTCAAGTGGTCTTCATTCTATCCCTCTGTTCATAATGCTTTGCAGCACTCTCTGAGCGGTTTACAAAGCCAGCATATTTCCCTTAACAATCTCGGTTCTCATTTTACTGACCTCAGAAGCCATGCCAGGATAAACTCCAGACTGTGGGCAGAGTTTGCCTGCAATATTGCATTCTAACTACTGCGCCACTGGAGTCTCAGGTGTGAGATGGGTGATTTCATAAATACTGTGCTCTGCATCTTAGTAATCGCTTCATGTATGCTGTTTGCAATGGATACAATGCAATACCTCATCATCCAAGTGAAAGATATTTTGGCATAGGCTGCCTTTTCACTTGTGGAAATTAAAAATCTTGCCAAGAGCAAAAGCTATTCTACACTTCCCTGGCTTGTATCACAGTCATAATGGGAATCACTAGTTTTTACCTTGCAGGATACTCACTGCCAAGAGCAACAGTCATGATCAAATTACCATAGAGATTTCTGGAGTTGCCTTGTCTCATTCTTTCCACTCCAGAAATGAATAAACCAATAACAAAAAAAAGTTATAAATGCAATAAAATGATCATCAAATAACAGCATTCAGAAAATCATGTACTGGCAATTCAGCAGTTCAGCATAGTATTCGGATTACCATTTGAAAGTTGCAGCTTTCTGACACGAATTCTCAAATGTACAATGAACTCACATCGTTCAAATGGGAATTAGGGTTAAGGTTTCAAATAAAAGGCATTTCCTGAAGAGCTAGTTTAGAAACTCTAGATCATGTCTTCAGATGAGGTGCATTCCAAACTTCACTTGACAGATTCTTGGCCAACTATCTTGTGGCAATAAAATCCCCCAAATTCTACCATGACAATTCATGTAAATGCTTTGTGTAGCCCACATAAGCAAGAGAATAACTCATCTGCAACTCTCAGGGTTGTTCCACCACTGGAAAATGCCCATTGAAAGATCTGAAGGTTTACATTTATAATCCCTGAATAATCTTCAAAATGGTTCTGCTGACATAAGTACCATGTGTTATAGGCAGACATATGCAAGCACTGTGCTTTGAAATTGGAGTAGCCTGCTGCTATGAAGCCTTTAAAAATGTTGCTTAAATATTTGAGTCTTTTGAGAAAATATACTCAGTACTGTTACTTTGTGTATGGACTATAAAAACATGTCATGGTTCTTTGAAGAGCCTCTGTGTGCTACATTGTTTGGATGCCTAAGTATTTTTATGATACCAAGATCTGGAATTCTAGGCGAGTCTGCAAAATAACTATTTGCATTTAATATGGTTTCACACCGTGTCTCTTATTCCCATAATAAATGGTTTTCATAGGCATTCTTGCATCTGGATCAGCTTAGAAAGCTTAGAAGGCCACTACTTTGTAAAAAGAAAAAAATGTTCATGCACACAACAGCATAGCTCTTTCCAGAACAACAGTTAGCTTCCAGTATTTTCAAATTGTTCTATCCAGTTCTTCTACAGGTAGTCCTTGCTTAACAATAGTAATTGGAATCAGAAACTCCACGGTCACGTGACCATGCTAACTTATCACAGCAATTGTGGCAGCACCCATTGCTGTTGTTAGGCGAGTCCTGCACAGTCGCTGAAGTGGCTCAAGAACCACTATCGTCTGATTGCCATTTGAGGCCTCCTTCTGGTTTCCCATTGACTTGCTGGTTGGAAGCTGGCAGTGAAGATTACAGATGGCAGTCATGTGACTATGGGATGGTTCAGCCATTGCAGTTGCGAGCCAATTGACAAATACCCAAATTGAAGTCATATAAGACAAGGATGCTGCAATCCCCAGCTATGGGGATCCGTCATAAGTCCCACTCATTCAGCACTGTGAATAACTTTGAATGCTGAATAAGTGGGTATTCAGGGAGGACTGCCAATAGCCACATGATTTCTGAGCACGATCATGATCACATAAGCAGATTTGAAAGAACCATGCACCATATTTACATTGTTTGATCAATGTAGAGCTTGGTGACTTGGAGAGGTCTCAACAAAATAAAGAGTCTGTAAGTGACGGGGGGGGGAATCACATGTAATGACTTGGTGAAGGTTTCAGCAACAGTGTAACCCAAAACCAAAAACTATTTTCCACTCCTCGTTCCCTCATCCTATCAGGTACAAGCAACCAGAACCACTCGTGGATTGGCCCAAGTAGATATTTTCTTGTTAATCACCTACATTAAAAGAATCTTGCCAGACTGTCTGCCTTCTCTTGGGACCTAAGGATTTGATCTCAGACATTTCTTTCCCCAAACAGATTCTTAAGTTAGAATGTCTCTTTATTCCCCTTAGAGGGGGGCCCTCCCCTTCAGTTGGTGGTTCCACCACATCACCTCAACTTTAAACCAGAAGGCCTCCTAGATCAGGGGTGTCAAACTCAATTTCATTGAGGGCCACATCAGCATTGCGGTTGCCCTCAGGGGGCTGGGTGGGTATGGCCAGGGTGGGCGTGGCCTACTTGGTGGGCGTGGCTAGAGTGCATATGGCCTACTGGGTGGGCTTGGCCAGCTCTACATCGTTCGCATCAAGGGTGCCTATGGGGGCCTGGGTAGGAGTGGGACAGATCTGAGGGTCTCTGGCAGAAGGGCCAAGGCAGTGGGGGCTGTTCCCTCACTGTTTCCAGGATGGCTTCACGGGCCACATGAAACCACTTTGCGGGCCGGATCCGGCCCCCGGGCCTTGTGTTTGACATTTCTGTCCTAGATGCACAGGTGTTGCTTGAGAACACCCAAATGATTTCTTCTTTTTAAATGATCCATGTGGTCCTTCCACAATATGCAAATTAAAGATTAAAAGCCCCAGAAAAAATGCAGTCTTGTTTCTTTTTTTTTTCTTTTGGTTATCCAGTATGATTTTTTTTGTGTGTATTGCACATTAATTCCAAAGTTATGTTTTCTATTACTACATCCAAATGTGACTTTTGGAAAGTTTTATCCTTTCTCAGGGCATACTTTTCAAGTAGATCTTTTTAAATCTTCTCCTGATAACGAAGCCAAATAATATTATGCTGATTAACAGTGACATTCTGAATTGTAATTAATACTTACAGAATATTTCTTTTTTCTCTTTGCCCTCATTTGTGAGATTTTTGGAATATCTGTTGTTTGTGCAGATTTTCTGGTGGCAACAGCTATCATTGTTTCAGAGTTAGCCAGTAGTGTTGAATAGCTTTTCTTCTAACATAAGCAGAACCACCAATTGTAATAGAACTTCATGATATATACTGACTTATGTTTCTCAGGTACTCTTTCTGCATCTTTTTTTTTACCAGCTTTCATCCTCCTGGGACACATCAGGCCCCACTTCAATAGCCTCTTGTTAATTGACATCTTTTTAAAATCTTTTTCTGTAGCTTTTCCTTATGTATCATTCATGTGCCTTGCCCTGCCTTAAGCAGCAATCCATGCAAGGGGGATAGAATGAGACCACGGTGCCTGGTGTCAAGGTTCTGACTAATGAAACCAAATAAATCAGAACTCTGAGGCTTGAAGTTTCCTCAAAGCACATGTTTATTGGATACATAATATCGGCACAGTCAAAAGTGAAACCAACTCTAAAATTTTCCCTAGAGATTCAGTGTAACTAAATGTAACATTCCCCTCCCCTCTACTATGCTACAGATCATTCTACCCAATGTAAGTAATTGGGGGGGCCCTCTGCAACTCGTCGTGGTTCCTCCTTTTAGCCCCTGTGGGAATGACCTTGGTTACCACGGGACCGCTCCGTGTTTTGTCTAGCATTACTTTCATTTTTCTTTTCCCCCTTCCCCTCAACCTATGTGGCAACTTAGAATGACAAAGATGGCTTCAGCCAGGGTCATTTCAGAAGTTGACACCTGGTTTGCAAAAAATTTAAAAGGCCGCTAGAATCTAACATTCGAGTTGACTTACAGCTGCATTGCCACGCAAGTAGCTTAAGTGTAAGTTCATGTGTGTATGCAAGACAGAATGTTAAAAAGTTCAAAGAAGGAGTTCCTTGATTACCTCATATGTTTTTTTAATAAAATGTATACAGAGCAAGTTCTTTTGCTTTCTCACAAGTTCTCTAGAGTAGTAAATTCTGCCAGCCAGTGGAAATATTTATTTATTCAATTTGTATTGCCACCCATCTCACACATGTGATTCTGGGCAGCTCACAACAATTAAAAAACAATAGCAGGAATGATGAAAAATGTAAATGAAAGCAACAACCATGCAATGTTATTAAAACTGTTTAAAAACTCAGATAAGTTTTTAAAATTCAGTTAAACCCAAAACATAATCAACATCAGAAGATAAATAGAATCAGTCTATTTTGTTCAGTATAACCATTGAAGGTTATCACTTTTACTGGTCCCCAAGCTCAGTGGCACAGCTGCATCTTCAGGTCCTTCCTAAAGAGCAGATATCACAGCAGAAAAGGCTCTCTTCCTGGGTCCTTAGTAGACGGGACCTGTAGCATTCTTTGACTGCTGAATCCGATAGGATGGGTAATTAGAACTGTTTGTGTTTGTGTGTAAATGATAGATAAGTAAAGGTAAAGGTTCCCCCGCACATGCGTGCTAGTCGTTTCCGTCACTAGGGGCCGGTGCTCATCTCCGTTACAAAGCCGAAGAGCCAGCGTTTGTCCGAGGACGTCTCCGTGGTCATGTGGCTGGCATGACTAGACGCCAAAGGCGCACAGAACGCTGTTACCTTCCCACCGTAGTGGTCCCTATTTTTCTACTTGCATTTTTACATGCTTTCAAACTGCTAGGTTGGCAGAAGCTGGGACGAGTAACAGGCACTCACTCTGTTATGCAGCACTCGGGATTTGACCCACCAAATTGCCAACCTTCTGATCGACAAGCTCAGCATCCTAACCCACTGAGCCACCGCGTCCCTATAAAATGATAGATAGATGATTGATAAATAGATGATAGATAGAAGATAGATAGATAGATAGATAGATAGATAGATAGATAGATAGATAGATAGATAGACAGATGTTAATATGGATAATATATAGTCAACCCTACATCCAATCCCCTATTTTCAAATCCACTGAAGAACAGAAGTGGCTTTGAATACTTCTTTGGAATGTTAATATTCAGATACCAGACAATTTCAAGATAACAGGCAGACGCTATGGAAGTTCCAGCCTTTTCTAAATACCTACATCTTGGCCTTGGGATTATCAACCTTATTTTATGGTCATATTCACCATCTTCTTGTTGGAATACCTACCCAATGTGTTATAACAATTCTAAATTGCAAAGTTTGATAGTTGTTGCAAGCTCATTGTTGGATATCTGACATGGAAAAGCAATGTTAAAAAGATACTTCAGGGGAGATTCATTTGATATAATGACAAAGGAGATCTGGGTTGAAATGTACTTGTAGCTGTAGAAAGTGGGTAGGCAATTTGGGTCAGTCATATTATTTCTCTGTCTCATCAGTTGATGTGAGGATAAAATGAAGGGAAGATGCACCGTGCATCTAAATCAAATTTACAATATAAATCATCATCATCTCATGACTTGCCAGGATAACAATCTGAATGGGAAAACTCTGAGGACTGACAGTGCCACGGGTGGTGGTGGTACAGAACTGCAAAATCATATATAAATAATGTTTCCTGATTTTGCCTGTTATTGAATCCATGTTATTGATAGCACCAAAGTCTTGGAATATGCTCATGTTAGTAGTCGCACTGCTTGTTGTTCTAGTATTTCAGCTATTTTAATTTAAAATCATATTTGTGCATTTAAATCTGCTTAGAATCCTGTTCCTTTTCCTCCTCCTGTTTATATTTTTCTCAATATTTATTAGATCTAAGTTTCTATCTACAGTTGTGTGTTCCCAAAATGTATATCTACAATTTGAAGAAAAAACCTCTGGGGGACATAGCTAAAAATATTAGAAATCACAACAGTATCAGTGAGAAAAACTATACAAGTAAACATCACCACAGATGCAATGCAAACATAAAAAAGCTATTAAGTATATAAAAATGATTAGGAAAGAGTGGATTTCCACATTCCAAATGTGGCTTGCTGCATGGTAGTATTTGGTTCCCTATTTGATGCAGAAATGAAAGGGATCGTGTAATAAATCTTTCTTTATCTTTATCTTTACTATATTTATATACCGCCCTTCTCCTGAGGGACTCAGGGCGGTGAACAGGGCACATAAAAATACAAAATACAAAAATTAAAAAAGAATTAAATAAGAGCCCGAGCTAAAAACAGTAGAATAATAAAAATCCCCAATATAAACCCCAGCACATCCCCCATCAGGCCAGGCCGGCTTCCTCAAATAGGTAGGTCTTCAGGCCGCGTCGGAAGGAGCGAAGGTCAGGTGCCATCCGGAGCTCAACCGGCAGCTGATTCCATAAAGCCGGGGTGCCCACAGAGAAGGCCCTCCCCCTGGGGGCCACCAGCCGACATTCTCTGACTGGTGGCACCCTGAGGAGGCCCTCTCTGTGGGAACGCACAGGGCGGAGGGAAGTTGACGCCGGCAGCAGGTGATCCCTGAGGTACTCCGGACCCATGCCATGTAGGGCCTTGAAAGCCATTACCAAAACCTTGAACCTCACCCAGAAGACAACTGGTAGCCAATGCAGCTCGCGGAGCAAAGGTGTAACATGGGAGTACCGGGAAACTCCCAAGACAACTCTCGCGGCTGCATTCTGTACCAGCTGGAGCCTCCGAGTGGTCTTCAAGGGAAGCCCCATGTAGAGAGCGTTGCAGTAGTCCAGACGAGAGGTCACGAGCGCGTGAGTGACCGTGCACAGGGCATCCCGGTCTAGATAGGGCCACAACTGGCGCACCAGGTGAACCTGGGCGAAAGCCCCCCTAGTCACAGCCACTATATGATCTTCCAAAGTAGGCCTGACTGACTCCGAAATCTTTTTTCAATTTTTTCATTTTTTTCATTTTGTCACTTGTCTCAAACTTTCATCTTTTGGATGTTCAATACGCATTTGGATTTCTAGTCAGAATATTTTCCTTTTACCATTCCTCTTTCTGCCCCCCTCCCTCATTCTTTATCTCTGTGTTATCCTTTATTCTCTAGTCATGTCAACCATTTATTCTTCAGCTTGCGCTGAGGATATGTTTGCCAAATAAAGTTTGTGTTGTATATTTGACATTGTGATCTGCAATTTGTATTTCCTTGGCCATAAAACTTCCAAGATTTATTCTGATAAGCAAGAGCATGTTGCCTAGCAGAATTATTAATACCAAGTAGATGCTGCAATTTGTTTTTTATGAGTTCCCCTTGCCAATCCTTCCTTTATTACTTCTTCATCTCCCCTGGTGATACAGGATGCTAAATAATTGCACTGCAAGTATTATAGAAATATCTGTCCAGCCTGTCATGCTAAAAAAACAGGTCAAGCTAGTCAAATTCTGAACGGTCTCTATCTAACTCCTAGAGAGGAATGTGTTTCTTCCTTGACTTCATCTGTTCCCCTTTCCCCCCTATTTTTTCCCCATATTTAATATTTTCTTGGTAGCCATGACAAGCTGGGAATGTGCTGACCCACTGAGCTCATGACTTACTGAAGCACTTTTCCTTGGACACTGTTATGACCTGGGGACCCTGACAGTAACCACACTTTAGCTTCTGACCACAGAACTTTGTTAATACTGTTAGAACAGTCATTAAAATTGAAGCCATATGACTGTATTATAAAGGTTATTAATTTCCTCATGCAAATTAAGCTTTCTTCACTCTTCCTTTTGCCTTGTCTTTGTAGGAACTTTATTTGTCTTATCTAGGGGAAAATATTGTGCCTTACTACAAAGGGATTAGGGAAGGGAAGGAAATGAGGAAGAGGGAGGGAGAGAAGTATGGATGGAATTGCCTTTGGGGGCAGTTGTTTTGGCATAGCCAGGATTATGTCTGTTTTTTAAACACTGATGTGCCCATATGAATAAAGCTTAGCCAGGGATCTTGCCTGCTCTTCTCTGTTTTGCTTTCCATCTTTTTTTTTAAATCATTCGATTTTCAAGAGATATTTTATGACATACAACAGGAGAGATAGAGATTCACATGGCAATAATAATTCCTCACTAGTTAGATCTGAACTTGCAGAATTGTTCACAAAAATCAAGAAATCAGTAATTTCATTCTTGCTGAGAATTCAGTGCTACCCCGGTTCTTTTAATAGCTTAAAAATTACTTTAATTTTTATGGTCCCTGTAAATAATTCAGGAATCACGCGCAGGTTTGGAATAAAATGTGGGAATGAGCATTAGGGAATCCTAAGATTTCACCTTGAGGTATGACTTTGGAAAGTCCAGATGCAAACTGGAAACACATTGTTAGACTACAAGAGGCTTCAATAGGGCTGTTTGATTTGATATTTGTACTGCATTCTCTATAAAAGAAAATTAATAAACATAGGAAACTGATGAAGAAGAGAAGCAACCTGGAATTAAGGAGAAACTTCCTGAGACTGAGGACAATTAACCAGTGGAACCGCTTGCCTTCAGAAATTGTGGGCGCTCCATCACTGGAGATTTTTAAAAAGAGGCTAGACAGTTACTTGTCTGCTTGAGCAGGGGGCTGGACTAGAAGACTTCCAAGGCCCCTTCCATCTCCTATCCTATCCTATCCTATCCTATCCTATCCTATCCTATCCTATCCCATCCCATCCCATCCCATCCCATCCCATCCCATCCCATCCCATCCCATCCTATCCTATCCTATCCTATCCTATCCTACCCTATCCCATTCCATTCCTATTCTGGAAACTGTCAGGAATAAGACTCATCCAGACCACTGGAAGGAGCTTACTCTCTATTTGCCTAGAGTCCATGTATCAAGATAGAAAACAGGATGATTTTATATCCTGGTTAGGTGGAAAGAAATGCAAACATAACCAAGGATGCTTTGGGCAACATTTCTTTCAGTGTTTTTGAGGAACAACTCAAACTATTTAAGGGTCACAGATAACCAAAATAATAATAATCATATTCTGAAATTCTTAGAAATAGATCTTGATGTTGATAAGAATTCATCAACATTAGATACACTCCTCACATAAAACAGAATTTGAATTTAGTATGGATGATCTAGCCATAATTGAAAGGAGTTCAACTGTAATTTTGGAATATTGACACCAATTTTTATTATGATGGTTTAAAATAGAAACCTCCCAACACAATTGAAGGAAGAGCTTCAAGAAAATTTGCAACTTTTAAAAGGACAAGTTTGGGACTTTTTCCTCATGGATTATTAACAAGGTTGAGAAATCCTTGAGAAAAAGAGAAGCTTATAATTTACTTGACAAACATTCCAGAGAAGAAAAATATATTTTATTCCATGAAGACAAGCTGGAAGGAGTGACTTAAACTTAATGAGTCAATTGGAATTAAGATGGATTTTCTTTGATTTGATATTTGTAACTGAAAGAATGTCTTAATCTAAAGTTTGAAATGTATTTTTTCCTTTATGTATAATGATTAAGTAATTCCTAAAGGTTGTAAAATATTGTTGAAAATGCATTTGAAAATATCTACATTAAAAGAAAGTTAAAGAATAAGATGTATTAGCTTACAGAAAAATCTAGAGTTTTAAAAAGGATGATTTGTCATTATAAAAATGGTTACTTATATAGTAATGTGTAAAAGTAAAAAGTTGGGGTTGTAATGTTGTTATCTTGTACTATGCTAAAAAAGAGTCCGAAGACAATTCCTTTTTCTTTCTTCCCTTGTACCTCATATTTTCTTTTCCCCTTTCTTTTTTCTCCACTTAATTTCCTATTTTTCTTTGTATTTTATACATTGATAAACAATAAAAGTTACATAAAAGGAAAGTAGTTCAACTTTTATATTTAAGATTTATTTTTAAAGGGAGCATGATTTTAAACAATAATTGAAGTCAATCTTTTCATTTGCTTGTCAAATATTTGTATAACCCAAGGCTACTGTTCATGTGTAGCTGGTAGCTTTGTTTGATTGCAATGTAACTAAATATTGGTATGTTGTTTATGACATATGGCAATCTCCATGCTATAAGGACCAAATCTTCAGTTTGTTTGAAAGTTTACTGTGGAAGTCTGGCACTGACTTACTGTAGGATGACAAAAGAGGGCCCCTGAAAAATGTATTCAGGTGGTAAAACAGTTTCTGTAAAATATACAGCCAGCACAACATAGTGCAGTGTTTCCAAAGTCAAGTTCCCCTTTGCATTAGTGAGGATTTGTTTTAAGCTGTAGCTTGGCTAATAAATGATTCATAATAACCACACCTTTGTACACGGTCGTCCACTTGAAGTTCAGCCCATACCAATACATCAAGAAGCCTCATGCGTAAGCTCAACATTGCATCTTCCAGTAACTGTGACAGGAGTGAAAGGCATATTGGTAACAAATGAGAAGGCAAAAGAAAAGGTTTCTCTCTTACTTCTTAAAAGTGCAAATTAGTAATGCTTTTTTTTTGTAGCCTGAGTTAAAAGCAAGCTCCTGAGAATCAAGATTTTTTTGGAGGAAAGTCTGATCCTAGGAGACTTCTAAATTTTGGGAAAGAAACTTTTACATTTTTATTCTATTGATTAAAACATCTTATGGGATAGTTCAACAGTATAGTTTTGCCAGATGCATCTAAAGCCAAAGCCTGCCTGTCTTTTTCCTCCTACTTTTATTTTATTCTGCTAGGATTGAACATTTATTACAAAAAGATGTGTCAGGTGCTGATAGAAACACACAAGGCGTATAGATCTTAGAATTTATTTCCAAACAAAACAAAAATATGATGGAGGGAATGTCAAGAAATCTGTAGAGACAGAATTTCGTATAGGGAAAAGGAGAGCAAGCTTATGAATTCCCCTTTCTAGAAGTAGCTGCAATGAATTCTATTAATACCCTGTTGCAGGATCTGATTTGTATTTGGATGAAAAATCACCAGAAAGACCCAAGGCTATAAACTAACTTAAACTGGGAATTTGAAAAAATCTCAGAAAACGATAGCAGATCATTTTGACATTGTTGCCAGGAAAACAACATGGGGTATTCAAGCTCAACTCAAGAAAATGTTAACCCTTATTAATAAGGAAAATACATATTGTTGACCACAGAAATGACTACTCCACTCTAGCATATTGAATAGAAAACTTTTAAGTTTAAAAACCCAAGTCAGTGAGGATGATGCATTGTGGCATGTCTTCCCATGGCATTTTGAAGGGCATGTAAATTAATTTCTACCACCACATCCAGGATAGTGAAATTGGAGGATTGGCTTCTCAAATGCTTCTCTGTTGGTATCTTTCATCTACCCATGCATTTATTCATGAATAATAAGCATAATGCAACTTTTCAAGGACAAACTTAGTATAATGGAAACTGCTACATAGAATGGGCATTTGTATTTGTTTTTGTTTCCAGTCTGAAACTTGATACCATTTTCACTTATAAAGAATATGTATGTAAGTACATGTGTTTCTCCCTCCCTCCCTCCCTCCCTCCCTTCCTTCCTTCCTTCCTTCCTTCCTTCCTTCCTTCCTTCCTTCCTTCCTTCCACCTTTGTAAATAGGATTGTGTCCCCCTAAGAGTGGCTTTTTCTGAAATGGCTATAATATTTTTCTGGTATTGCATGAAGCTGCAAACTGTCATCCCACCTAAAATTCTTCTCATGGACTGATGGTATATTGGCTAAAATGTAAACTAATTGACTTAGTGACATGTCAATATTGGATGATGTGTCTTAACTAGTGGGGAAAAATTAGAAAGAGAAAAAAGGGTGGAGTCAATTTTACCTCCTATCTCACACAGAAAAGATTCTATACTGTCTTTGTGAATTGTAATTATTAAAATATTGATCTCCTACCACCAATTAAATACATATTTAAATTTTCAGCATGTAATGCTAAGTTATGAAGCAGAAATAATGTTTTTGAATATTTGAGATCCTCAACTCACCAAAAGAGAAGAAATTTCAAGTTTGAAATTGTATAGCTAGTTTTATAAGTTAAACCTTTGGATATGAGCAGTCTAACAAATATATACAGTATGTATGTGTTTGCATGTATGTATGTGTGCGAGTGGAGTGGATGGAGTGGAATGGAATGGAATGGAATGGAATAGAATAGAATAGAATAGAATAGAATAGAATAGAATAGAATAGAATAGAATAGAATAGAATAGAATAGAATAGAATAGAATAGAATAGAATAGCAATGCAATGCAATGCAATGCAATGCAATGCAATATAATACAGTACAGTTTGGTGCCTTCAAATCAATGTTGACTGCCTGGACAAATCTCTGTAGTTTTCTTGGCAAGATTGCAGAAATAGTTTGTCATTGGCTCCTTCCTAGGCTGAAAGAGAGCGACTGACCTAAGGTAGAACTAGAACTCACAGTCTTCTGGTTTCTAGCCTGCTTTTTTAACCACTACACCAGCTCTCTTCTATTACATAACTATGTTAAAATACCATTGAAAACAACAGTATACCTAATGCTTTACAGAACACAAAAGGATACACTTTCCTTTCCATAATGTAAATCTGAGAAAATAAAATAGGACAGTTGAACTCAAATGCCCATCAGTTCCAACCAATGTGACCAGTATCTCATTAACAATATAAACCATTACTTAACATTTGGGGATGCTAAACAGATTCAAGTATTCAGGGCACTCAAGTGTTATTTGTCTAGTGTATTGGCATCACTTGTTTCAAATTATTTTTCATTTTGTAAAAGGAATTACTTTCCAGAAGACTAAGACCCCATATGAGATCAGGATCACTACTTGAATAGGTTGCTGGCCTTCTAAATCTGTCTAGAGCTGTGTACATGACATGTTATTTCATAGATCCTGATACAAGTGGCACCATCTATAATTTATTTATTCATTGTATTTATTCAGTTTATATAGCCACCCATCTCACTTTTATTTGACTTTAGGCAGCCTACAATGAAACAAAACATAAAATACATAAAAATAAACAAAAAATTAAAAATAATACTTTAAAGACCACTGTATTTTATTTATTTCTGTAGCCCAATGGGCCAATTGGCTTTAGAGTGTAAGAGATTGTAGGGTGATTCCCCAGGTGTTAACTGTTCCTTAAAGAATCACCATGGTAATATGATAACCCTCTGCTTACAATGCAGAGTAAGATTCTTTGGGCAAACCCTTTGTTGTTTTGTCTCATAATGAACCTTTTTCTTTCAGACTGGGATTTGGTGCTAATCTTCACACCGGCAAGGCAGCCCTGATTGGTGTGAGTTTGCAAAGAGTCCCTTTTGTTCTCATTGAGTATCTAACCTCTAAATCTATTTAATACTCTTTCCGTGGTTGTCCATCATTATGACACATGATTTTCCAAAGGATTTACTATTAGTTAGCAGCACAGGGCTTTCTCCCTGGGGTAGCCGCTCCATGCAGTGAAGAAAATGCATGTTCAATGTAGCAATTTGTCTTTTTTATATATTTATTATAAGAGTAAATGAGTTATCATGGGGGGACTTCAATATTATTGCAAATTAGGTGCTAGCTGCACACATTTGTTATTTCTCCAGACATACGCAGCTTGCATAGTAGCTCAAAAATCAGTAGTTGTGAGAACTGTAGGGCCTTTCCTAGGCAATTGATACAAGTATTTCTAGGATTAAATTGATTGCTTTACCCCAAACGCTAGTGGAACAAAGTTTGCATTAAGAGCAATCATACTGTAAGCTTAGTGTAAAAATTCTAGTGTTTTAGGAAAAACTACCTTTCCAGGAATCCATTGATACATAAGTTACTGATCGGAGCACCTGCTGAGCATCTTGCAGTAATCTTATTTTCATATTGATTTAGGAATTCAGTTTTGGTCTCTGCATTTTTCTCTTTGGCAGTATCCTCTCTCTGAGGCAATTGTCACAATAATAATTAACTTCTAAGAAGTGTTACCACTCAAGAAACTACTTTTGCGTGTTATCAGTATAAGAAGACTCCTGCCAGTTCTATATATTTTAAAGGGTAGCCTTATCTAACATTGGTAATGAGCACAAAAAATTCTCAGGTTAAGCACCTGGGCAAATTTGTCTGAACTAATGTGTTTAACAGGAATCCATGCATAAATACATCACTTAATGGTATCGGTGTTTGAATGAACTATCACAGTTAAAACAGTAGAGATGCTTTACAGAGGAACCAATAAATCATCATGTTGAGAAATGATGTGCATACTTATATAAACCAGCTCTACGCTCTATAGATTTCAGTGGGATATATATTTTAAGTACTTTCTGGATCTTTATAAATCTGTTACAGTGAACAGCATTTGGCTTGATGGCCTATTGAAAACATTACTTGAAACTGAACAATAATAGGAATTGCTGTCTAACATTTTAAAAACTCTTTTGCAAGTTTACAGGTAGATAAATCATTTTCCTCCACCTATTCAGGAACAATAACTCACAGCATCCTCAGCATTGGAGGGGTTGCCAGGAATTGTAGTTCAGAAACATCTAGAAAGCCACAGGTTTCTTACTAAATAGTAAGAATGTCCCCGATTTGAAATGGTAATCTCACCTTATTCATCCTGTGTATGTGTGTGTGCTCTTTACACCCTTCTTTACTGTAAAATGCAAAATATTTTAGTGTGTCTGTTGTGTAGCGGGTTCTTTGGTGCAGGAATGAAGACGAGGTAAATGAGTACAGGAAAACTCATGGTTTATTTCTTGCAGAATCTAAACTGGGAACATGGCTGCAACTAGCCGCAATATATAGTCTAGCCCCCGGGCGGCAGCCAATAGGTTTGAAGCAACCATTGCCACCTAGGGATAGCCAATAGCAGCACTGGAGACTTGTAGTCTGGGTTGCTGGAGAGCCGTTAGCTGCTCCAGCAACCCACGTGGTATTACTAATGAGCCCAGTACATAACAACCCTCCCCTCTTAGATCAGACAATATTAACACAAGTTAGTCTTAATGCAATTATCAAGACTCATTATCAAAACAAACTTAAATAATAGTAATAGGAAAAAAACCATATAGGTTACAATGTTATTAAACAATGTTTGAATGAATAGGCTTCATTGACAGCACACTAGACAGTTACATCATAGCACCTGAATGAATATGCCTTCATTGACAGTACGCCAGACAGTTAACATCATGACGCTAGTTTCTGCAGTACAGTGGCAAGCTGCAATGCAACAATTATTATAGCTCTTTATTTTACAACGTAATCAGCAAGATATGAAGGAGGCTTCTGTGCCCTAGTGGAACGTCTTGGAGTTTCAGTCACTTTGTGGTCTACCAGCTTACCCAGTGGGCTGGGTAGACCTGTGTCCCTTGGTGCTCCTGAGTCAAGGGGATTAGATGCTCTCTGGCTGGCCTCTCCATGTTGGCCCGCCCCAGAGTCAGACTGATCAGCAGAGTAGGCACAGCGGATGCTGAAGTTCGGATGGTTTGCTCCTTCAGGGGATCCATGTTGCATTCCAGGACTCCCCACTTCTCCCTCTGGTTCCACCTCAGTTATGAAGAAAAAGTCCTGAGAGTCCATGTGAAGACTGGCTTGGCCGCAGGTTTGAGGACCTTGGGAGGGACTTACGATGCAGTCCTCACTTAGTGGCCATTCTGGAAACCATTTTCTGAGTTGATCAATGTGGCGTCTGACAACTCACCCTCCCTCCAACCCCACTTCATAAGCCCGGATGCTTTGGTAATTTGACCAGGAACCCACAGATTCCCATGACCATAGTTCCTGGCCCAAACCCAATCGCCCATTTGCAGCTCCCTAGGGGGTTTTGGTCGAGAGGCTTCTGCTGCCACTATCTGGATGCAACCTGTCCAGTTTAGTGATCAATTGCCTCCTGCAACGTAGTTCTGCAGGACTTTTGGCTGTAGCAGTGCAGGGCGTAGAATGCTGGCAGAGTAGAAAATCTGTCAATCTGTGATACCAGTCACCTGTTACAGTGCACTTGAGTGATTCCTTCATTGTCCTCACCATGCGTTCAGCTTGACCATTAGAAGCCAGATGAAAAGGCACAGATGTTGCATGTCTGATGAGATTAGCTCTAAGGAAGGCCTGAAATTCAGCAGCAGTAAATTGGGCCCCATTGTCTGAAACTAACACATCTGGCAGCCCATGTGTGGCAAAAAGTTTTCTCAGCACCTGGATGGTCCTAGCAGTAGTCATGTTAGGAACTGGAATTACTTCCAGCCATTTGGAGTGGCTATCCACTACTATAAGGAAGAGCTGTCCCTGAAAGGGCCCAGTGTAGTCTATGTGAATCCTAGACCAGGGAGTGTGCGTTTCCTCCCACCTGTGAACTGGGGCCTATGGCATTTCAGGCCTCGATTGCTGGCATGTATAACAACCATGGACTTGTGCCTCAATGTCCCTATCAAGGCCAGTCCACCAAAGGTAGCTTCTAGCTAAAGCTTTCATTCTGACAATGCCTGGATGGCCTTCATGTAATGACTGTAAAACCCTGTCTCTTAGGGAAGTGGGAATTATGACTCTGTTTCCCCATAAAATGCACCCCTTGTGGGCGGATAACTCATGCCTTCTGACAAAATAGTTCTGAAATTCAGAGCCTGGGCTTTTATCCAACCAGCCCGTGTATACCCATGACAATACTCTACTAAGTGTTCTATCTGTGGCAGTTTCAGCAGCAATGTTCCCCACATGGAGGGGGAATTCAGGTATGTACTGTATGGACAGAATTCTACCAGCTGGATCTGGATCTGGTTCTATTAGTGGCAGTGGTAGTCTGCTGAGGCCATCAGCATGGCCCATTTCCTACCCAGTTTGTGAATCAATTTAAAAGTGTATGCAGATAGAAAAATAGACCATCTCAGCATTCTTGGTGAAAGGGTTTGTTTGTTTGTTGTGAAAAGTCCCAACAGAGGTTTGTGGTCTGTAAAGACCATGAAGTCCCTGCCATATAAATAGTCATGGAATTTTTTTATTCCAGCAACAATGGCTAGGGCCTCTTTGTCAATCTGAGCATAGTTGCGCTCGGCAGAGGACAATGTCCTTTAGTAAAATGCTATAGAAACCTGTGTTCCATTCCTTTCTATGTGACTTAAAACTGCCCCCACCCCCCATAGGGAGATGCATCACATGCAAGACATGCTGGTTTAGACTCTTTGTAGTGAGTTACAGTGGACTTTTCTGACAATAGTACTTTTAAATCCTGGAAACATTTTTCATGTAAGTTCATCCATTTCCATGGAGCTTTCTTATCTAGAAGCCTGTGGAGGGGCTCTGCTAGTGCAGCGTAATGAGGTAGAAATGTGTGATAGAAGTTTAGGAGACCCAAGAATGCTTGTAGCTCTCCTTTGGATCTGGGACTAGGAGCCACTTTAATGGCCTTCACTTTAGAATCAGCAGGGTGAATGCCATTAGCATCAATTCGGAAACCCAGGACTTCTGTTGAAGGAACCCCAATACTACACTTGTTCTTTTTTAATTTGAGGCCTGCTTTGTGAAGCCTCTGCAAAACAGCTCAGCCTACTGGCTAGCACTTCTAGTGATTCCCCGGCAATAAGAACATCATCAAAATAAGGGCAGACGCCCTGAATACCCTTAAGTGTACGCTCCGTGATCCCCTGGAAAATGCCAGGTGCAACACTGACTCCAAACTGTAAGCATTTAACTTTGAAGGCCCACCTGTGAGTCACAATCGTCTGAGCCGCAACTGTGGCCTCATCAACTGGCAATTGCTGATAGGCCTGTGCTAAATCAAGTTTAGCAAAGATAGTACCCCCTTGCCAGGAGGCTAAAATGTGGTTGACCACTGGGACCAGGTAAGCGTGTTGCTTGAGGGCTTTATTTAGAGAGTATTTATAGTCAGCGCAAATGTGAATTTCCTCGTTGGCTTTAAGTGGAGTGACTATAGGAGTTTCCCACTCCCCACCAACAGGCTGTAAAACGCCCTGTTCTACAAGCTTATCAATTTCTGAATCAAGTTTATGTTTTAAGGCAAAGGGGACCCTACGAGGCTTAACCCTGATTGGAACTACGTTGGGATCTAGCTTAAATGAGATAGGCGGGCCTGTGTATGTTCCTAGGGCTGAATCAAAAACATCTGCATAGTCCTCGCATACTGACACGAGGTCTGCAGTTTGTGTCCAGTTGATACCAGTAATATGAATACCTAAGGCATCAAACCAATCGAGTCCAATGAGACTTGTTCTCTGGCCCCTACTACTATGACATCCAGGTGCCCATAAAACCCCTTAAATTTTACCGTCAAAGTGGCTTCTCCCTTAACTTTAACTTGAGCATTTTGGAAGTCAGTTAGGATTATGTCTGAGGGCCTTAGTTTGGCCCAATTGTTACTGCGCCTACACACAAAGTTAAAAGTGTCTTGAGAAATAATTGAGACTGCAGAGCCAGAGTCCAATTCCATCTTACATGGAACTCCTTGTAGCTCTACCAAGAGTCTGAATTTAGGTTTGAGGGGGTGTTGGGCCCCGGTGCAGCACACGCTTTTACAGCTTCTGAAAAACCCCACACTAACTGGACCCTGGGCCCCAGTACCTCTCCTAGTCGTTTCTTCTGACTGGTGTTTGGGTGGCCGGTCTCTCTGGTGGGGTCTGCAAACCGCTGCAATGTGGCCTGTCCTTCCACAAGCTCTGCACGTGGCTGATCAGAATCTGCAATCGGCGCGAAAATGGTTGCTGCCGCACCCTTTACATCTAGGTAAGAGAACTGCCTTGTAAGTGTTCTCTTGCTGCTGGCTGTTGCGGTGTTGCGCGTTGGGTTGCTTTTGGAGTCTGTTGATTTCAGGCTCCTCTTCCTCAGAAGATTCTTCGGTGTGTTTGGCGTCCTCATGGTGGACCGTTTCTTCATGCTTTTGTCGTTTTGGCAGGCTGTACGGTTTGAACTGCACTCCCGGTGTCTTCGTCGGCCATTACTTTGTCTTGTGCTTCTGAAAACATTAAGTTTGGTCTGGCAAAGAGTCTCTGTTGAAGCGTTTGGTTCCATAGGCCGCAGATGAGCCGGTCTCGTAGTCTCTCTTCTAAGTATGAGAATTTGCATAGGCGAGTGGGCTGCCACAGGCCCGCGATGAATTCTGAAGCTGATTCACTGGGTTGCTGCACTCTGTGGTCGACCTTGAACCTCCAAGCCATTTCAGACATCTTGGGCTGGAAATGTTCGGTTAGCTTCTTTCTGAGATCTGAGTAGGAGACCGATTCTATCGGCATCGGAACGAAGAGGTTCTCAGCCAAATCAAAGGTTGCTGGGCCGCACAGGCAGAGTAGCATTGCGGCCTTCAGTCTTTCTTCCGCGATCTGATTTGCCCAGAGGTAGTTTTCTACCTGGGACAAATAGGATGGCCATTCCTCTGGGTGTTTCACGTCGAATTCTCGAAGTCTCCTGACCTTCGGCATTCTGTTTTTGCTGGTTCCTGCATTTTCTTCCGAATCCTGCTTCCCAGGCCAGGGAATGAGTCCACTGAGCACGAGGTCGCTAGCGTAGCTTGCTAGCTGACCTTGGGGGGGGGGAAATGCCTTTTCCTTCTGGCGTGCACTGTCTTTCCCTTGTAGACTTCAACTCTTTTTCAGGGAAGCAGGATCCCACCTTCGTTGCCAGTGTTGTGTAGCGGGTTCTTTGGCACAGGAATGAAGACGAGGTAAATGAGTACAGGAAAACTCATGGTCTATTTCTTGCAGAATCTAAACTGGGGAAATGGCTGCAACTAGCCGCAATATATAGTCTAGCTCCTAGGTGGCAGCCAATAGGTTTAAAGCAACCATTGCCGCCTAGGGATAGCCAATAGCAGCACTGGAGACTTGTAGTCTGGGTTGCTGGAGAGCCATTAGCTGCTCCAGCAACCCACGTGGTATTACTAATGAGCCCAGTACATAACAGTGTCTAAAGGTTGTTTGTCTCTCAAAGACATACGTATAAAGAAACAAACCAGTTGACTGCTGTTTTGCTCACTTCTTACCTTAGGAAAAAAACAAAAGACCTTGTATTTCATGTTTCGTATCAGTCTGCTTACCTTTTTCGAAGATAAACCAAATCATTTATAGTTGTTTGCTTTTATTAATATTTCTTGTTACTTCCTCTTGACATTTGTTGCTTTTCATAAATTATTAATTTTTTTAAAAGTAGAATATTGTTAGAACTAAGACCACCTTTAAAGCAAAACAATACCAAATATATCTCCAAATCCGTAACCAAAGAATAAATTATACAAAATGTTTGAAAATTTAGGCCGTAAACCCAAAGATGTATCGGGAAAGGTTTCATTTATCTCAAAGGTCCTTTGGAATACAACTATTAATAGTTCTCTCTGGCAGAGGCTCTAGTTGGGTGTCCTTGGAGAAGTGGGAGGGAATAAAATATTAGGATGGCAGCTGCAATCATTTGTTTTATTTATTCATTCATTGTATCTATATAGCCTCACATCTCAGAAAATGTGATTCTGGGTGGTAGGCAATAAAATGTTCAACAAAAATAATATAAAAAACAATGAAAACATTAATATTACAAATTTAAAAAGCCAAGGAGAGAGTGGCACATATTAACAACAATGGAGCCACTTCAACAACTCACCATTCCCTTGGAGGTCGCAAGCCTGATGACAGAGCCAAATCTTGAGGGACTTGCAAAAATTTCACAGCGATGGAGCCATTCAATTTGTATGGCCGCCCACCTGAACAAGGGACACTGGGTGGCAAGCATAATTAAAAATAAAATAAAAACAATTAAAATAATGAAACCCTACCCCTCTTTTATATGCATTGTGAAGATTGCAACCACATCTAAACTGCAGATGCCCTGACTAGTAACTCTAGTACGTGCAGTTAGATGCAAATCCTAGCAAACATTCAACAAACATTCAGTTAATGTGTGTGTGTATATAAAGTGTGTGTGTATATGTATGTGTGTGTGTATATATCTATATCTATATTTATATCTATCTATCTCTGTCTATCTATCTATCTATCTATCTATCTATCTATCTATCTATCTATCTATCTATCTATCTATCTATTCTAAATACCACAATATTACTGATTCAAACAACTCAAATTATTATGCTTAATTCCAATTAAAGAGCAAGAAATTATTAGGAAGAAATTTGATCTGATTCACTTAAAACTGTGTATTTCTGAGACCCACTAATATTAATGGGATAGACTCAAATTTAGACTTGTCTAAATGAAACCAGATGACTATGAATGAGAAAGAATGAAGCCTTTGGAAAAAAGAGCCTCTGTATTTTCAAGCAACATTGTTTGGGCTTCACTTGACTTGGACAATTTACTATTCTTTTTAATTTCCCCCCAAAGCTCAATTCTGTATCTGCGAAAAAGAAATAATCATGATGGAAACCTCAAAGAAACAGTGTGAATAAAAAAGGATGATCTCACCTCATAATATAATAATGTGAGTGTGATACAGAAGTACTGTTAGGAAGTCCCCTGTCCATAAGTCACTTTGTCTTGTGTTGCCATATGATATTTTTTTTAAAAAAAATAAAAAAATAAACCACTGCAACTCTGAGGGCAGGGGTGGGAGGAGAAAAGGTGAAGCCATGTGCGTCATATTCTTCTATTGACACAAGATGATGGATGTGGCAGATCTGAGTAAAGCAGTTGATGCCAAAGTGACAGGATTGATATGTTCAGTAAGAGGAGCTTCAAAGAGCAGCACTCAAGAAGAAAAATGAAAGGGCAGCAAACAGCCTTGAAAGCCACCTCTATAGTTTTGTTTCCATGAAAGCAGAAAGGCAATGGCTTGCAGGCCAAAAGTAAAAGGGGTTGGTTTGGACAGGTCTGTCAGCCTCTCCTTGCTAGTTTTTCTGCTATTTTATTTCCCATTGGAGAAGGACCTTTGAGCCAAAGCTAGAGTGGCAGGTGATGTTAGCTTGAAGAGTTTCACCTTCCCCACATAGCAGTTTCAGGAGAACATGATTTGTGACAGAGAAAGAATAAGACACTAGCAGACATGTCAAACTTGCGACGTCAAGTGACGTTGCGCAATGTATCTGAAATTTTTCCCCATTGCCGGCAATGGGGTGGGCGCAGTTTCCTTGTGACGCATCCGGCCCGTGGGCCGGCAGTTTGACACCCCTGCACTAGAGCCTTCTTGTGCCAGGTGTTTCCCCTTCCAGGTACTTTTATGCAGGCTTGTGCTTACTTTGCAGAGCAAAAAAAAATCAACTTGTGAAAGAAGTTTAGAGTAACAGTGTAATAGGTGGTGGTGGTGGTGAATATTCATTCCTTTCCTATCTCTACTTTCTCTGCTACAGAGGTTTTCCTATTGAGGACATTTTGCAAGTCAGTGGCCATTTATGAGTTTACAATTACATACACCTGAAGTATAATATATGTTTTGGCTCTAAGAGTTTTGCTTAACTCTCCTTTTCCACTGTGACATCTTTTCTTCCTAGTCAGTTTCCTTCGTCCATATCCTTCTGGATTGCCAAATGGTCATCAGTGCCATGTTATTTCACTTATTTGTTTTTGTTTGACTAAAAGTTTGGCTCAAGGTAGTCCCAACATACTGTATCTGTAGGCTCCAGAACTGTCTTGCTTTCTACCAAGCTTACAGCATGGAACAGTGCTTTGGGGGGGGGGGGAAACTATCTGGACCAAGTTTCAATGTTGTTCCAGATGGGCTTTCTCACTCCCCATCATTATTTGCTTCTTGTTGGATAATTAGAAAAGAGATATAGGAAAATGGTTACAACTGCTGAACTTAAAATATTTTGTACTGGTACTTGGAATAAGCTCCGAAAGAATCATTGTATTTAAACCCAGTAAGTACATCTGTTAAATACAAATTTGACACAAGTATAGTTCAGTCCTCACCAACCTGAATGCCTTCCAGATGTAATGATGGATTTTAGTTAAAACTAAGTTCTGGGTTGTAATGACTTTGAGAACCAGTTGCTGAATAAAAATAATGGGAAGAAACTACTGACATCATGACCTACTTATGACTTTCCCAGAGGCAAGTGATGAGCTACAGTGAAAAATAGGATGCTATCCATGATAGGTTTTTTTGGACAGTTTGAACAGAACTCCTGTTATGGTTTTCTGAAACCACAATTTTAAATCATTTCAAAAACCAATATTCAGCTATAATACAGTTCATTGTATGCAGTTACTTTATTATTGCATTATCTCCTTAACCACAAATTGAGGCTCATACTATGAAACGGGTCAAGCATTCCTTAAACCACATAGTTACCTTTTGGGCTTTTGACACTGGGGATCTTCCACAACACCGATATCTTCATCTTCCAGTCTTTCTGAATCCAATTCGAAATACACTCAAAAATGATCTGAGTTGTTTTGACTGATTTTAGATATATTGGGAGATCAGGATGCTAAGAGCACAAGCATGTTTACATATCTATAGAGCTCACATAGAATTACCAACCAATGAATATTTGTTATTTCCAAATAACACAGAGATGTGTCACCCAATCAGTGCCCACTTGCTGGCCAGTAATTGAGTGCCTCATGAATCCATTCAGGTCCATTCCTCAATACCTATCTTTCCCCTTTCTTTAAAAATGAAACAATACATTGCTAGCATTTCTCCATCTTTCCTTTTTTGCCACCTGTCCAATATTCATTGCCATCAGAACTTTTAATGTTGGTATGCTTACTGTTCTGCATTTTACCTAATTATGACAGAAGACTCCTTTGAGGATATGGAAGGGGGGATGAATCAAGAATTCCCCTCTAGAGCAGGGGTCTTCAAACTTGGCCCTTTTTATGACTTGTGGACTTTAACTCCCATAATTCCTCAGCCAGCCATGAAGACCCCTGCTCTAGAAAGAGCACCTTCAAGCACTAAGCAATAATAAGTCACTGTTTCTGAAATAGCTGCCCCTATCTTGAAGCAGGTTTCATATCCTACTCTTAAATACAGACAATGGATCACATTATTGATCTTTATTACAGATTACTCTATAGCAGTCTTCCCCATACCAGAGGTGGGGTGGGTGGGAGGTTGTAGTCCTATTTATCCAATGGTGCAGAATTTAGTGGGAAGGGGGAAATGCTATGTATCTGTATTAAAGATTTTAAACAATGTAATCCCATGTTGTTCTATTTTTCTAACCAATATGATTTATACAAATTCAGCAACTATTTAATTTATGTGGTTATTGCGGTAGCATTAAGCGTCTTCAGAACCTATCATTTCCTCCTTTGTAGAAAATCTGAGCTTTGTTTTTTGTAAACAATCAGCCCAACAAGTTGCTGAAAAGCACCTGAAATTATAAAGCAGTTCTTTAGTTATAAATGGCTCTTCATTTAGATTGCCTACTTTCCAAGGAAATCTGATACTCTTCTTATAATTAGCAGGAAGGAATATTGCTCTATAATCAGTTTGTCACTCTAAAGCAGCGTTTCCCAACCTTAGGAACTTGAAGATGCGTGGACTTCAACTCCCAGAATTCCCCAGCCAGCATAGCTGGCTGGGGAATTCTGGGAGTTGAAGTCCACGCATCTTCAAGTTCCTAAGGTTGGGAAACGCTGCTCTAAAGTCCACCTAGGTTTCCAAACAAAGACGCATCTCTGTGGAAACACTTTGCAATTCTATGTGAGTTGCTCAAAGCAAACATTATATGATAAAGGAACTTCCTCAATGATTGAAGTAAAAACATGCACAAATATGACTATGTGCATTGTAGTCTTCTGCGAGCAGCTTTGGAAATGATCAGGATATGACCAAAAGTACCTCATACTAAGACATTTGCATGCTATGATTTTGATTACTGTGGCATTTTATCATATGCCAAGGGGAATTTTTCCAGAGAACCTTTTCAAGCTTTGGTTACCTGTACAGCTTATGATTCTTTTTGTTCAACAATAATAATCCAATAGCTCAATATGTGGGAAGCTTCTCAGTGACTCTAATAGATAAAATCTGAACCCCTTTTAGGGGCTACTGCTCAATACTGAGCTTTGTCTTCTCATTTTAACTCAAATTTCTCATTCTGAGATTTCATTTGGGAATAGCACCTTAATTAATACTCTGCTACGACAACAATATTAAGCATGACGCAAATATACACTTATCAGACTATTCTCTTTCAATATTAGGGATGTTTGCAGAAGACACACTCAAAAAAAAAAAAACCAGTAAGAGAAAACCAAACGAAATCTTACAAACTTTAATTTACGCCAACATCATCCAATATACTTCTTCATACCTTTTTGTTGTACAAACAAAACTTACATTCTCCATATCCATGCACCAATCCTGTACTGATCTTATGTTCTTTACACTTTTCACCTCTTTACTTCTCAGATCTTTTCAACTCCATCAAACCACAAATGTCATAGTCTTTTATGTCAGTTGATTTATACAGTTGGACAGTGATTCAGTCCTCATTCAGTCTCTTTATAAAACCAAACCACATCAATGCCCTTTCTTCATATTGGTAATTAACTTTTATATTCAACATGCATAGATTCATCATCCATTCATTCTTGACTTTATGTCAAGAATCTTGTTTTACCAAATACATTTTTAAAGTCTCCGTCCTCATGGCATTCAACTTACTTTGATGATTCTTCTGGCATACTCAATTTCTGTTTCCATATAAAAAGCATGTCTTGTACATAACCATTCAAAAATATTTTTCACACTAGACCAGGGGTCCCCAATGCCCCCACCCCCATCCATGGACTAGTACCAGGCCGTGGCATGCCAGTAACCAGTCCGCACAAACAAGCAAAGCCCCATCTGCGAGATGCAGGCTGCACACAAAACCACACACCCTCCAGTCTGCGGAAAAATCTCTCTCCACAGAACCGGCCCCTGGTGCCCAAAAGGTTGAGGACCTCTCCACTAGACCACGTGGTATCCACTCCCTTCTCCTTTGTTTAAAACCTTGCCATCCATTTTCTCATTTGGCCGTAGTACACAAATTAATCTGATAAGTTTTTGCCAGATTTTTTTTGCAATTCTTTGTTCAATTTTCCCTATTAGGCTCCATTATTTAAACCTTCAACACATTAATTTTCAATCCACATTTTTCATTGCATCCTACAATCTATTTAACATCTGCTGCAATTAATTTTTGTTCTCGCCCAACACAGCATCATCTGCACACTGACGTACATATACATCCATGTCTTAAATTAACATTCTTGTAACATCATCCTAATCTATATATGTATTAAATATATTTAATAAGGAAAGGAACATCACATATTTTTTGCCTTACTCACTATCTACATTGAACTCTAAGCATTCTGTTTATTTTCCTACCTGCTTTATTTCCAACACTCATTGCTCTTACAGAATTCAGCGCCCATTCAATATTTCCACCAAATTCAAACTTTTTCATTTATTTCCTCTCAATTCACTATCTCACATCCATGCATTTCTTGATGATCTGCTGAAGAGCAAAAATTGGATCTGTACAATCCAGGCTCAACATACTGAAGTCACACTGGACTTCCCAAAATTTGGTTCATTGATTTTCCACATACCTTTTCAATAAGAAGTAAAGCACCACCTCAGGCAGACCTAACAAACTTAATTGTATAACTAATTTATGGGATTACTATTACTCTTATAATAATTAATGGCATTACTTTTGCAAAATTCAAAGTCCTTTATAAAAAAATGGCCCATTTTTTAAATAAATTTTACTTTATTCCTTTTTTAGAAATGTGTGAGGTTTCGGCTGTGTTTGTAAAAAAATCACTGACAAAGTTTCAGTCAGCTTACAGGTCCCATTTCGCTTGTTTATTCTGGATAAGGTCCAAGTTGTCTAGTGCGTTTACAGTAAGGGTTAGTAAGGTCCCTGGGCAGGAATTGTTCTGGCTGGCATGTGCATTCCTTGCTTCTAATCATAACCTTTTTTCACTACCTGCAGCATTATGCAATTGTACCCCAAGGCTTGATACTATTTTTCTAAAATGTTTCCTAGACTGCCTTAATAAAAAAATTCTCTTGTTGTGGCAAATTTGCTAGAACAGAAAGAAACAGGTCATTTCTCTACTGACTTTTTAAAGCTTCCTCAAGAACCCTTTCTCTAGATTTCAGAAGGCACTTCATTTGGATGAATAGACTGCTAAACTCCAGGAAGGGAACCAGTTCTGGTCCCGAATCACTGTTCCTCTCCAGGGTGAAATAACATGTCGCAAACATTTTGGGAAGCAAAGAGTTCAGTTATTCATTTTTATGGCACTGAGTCATAGTGAAAGGCTGTCTAAAGAGATGTTTTTAAAGCCTGTGCAGTCCACTAAGCCAAATGAAGCCCAAACCAGCCAAACATGGCAATCCACAAAGGGCTACATTGTTCTCTTAGAATTATAAAACAAAAGAAAGGGCTTTCTGTATATTGATTAGCTGCTTTTCACTTGTTGAATCATAAAGCTGTATATACAGAACCAATGAATTCTTTTTCAGCTCCCTCAATGATGTACCCATCTCTTTGAGTACTTCTTTGTGTACACAAAATGAGGACCTAAAGAGAGTTCCTAGATGTAAGTACAGAAACAGCAGTGGGGAGGGGGGGAATAATCTGCCCTGTGACAGGTGCATTGTTGCTATTGAAGCTCTAACCCTTTTCTACAACTTGATGTGCAACATCAGCACTGCCACATCTGCCATCTTACACATTTGCATACAGATACACACACCCTTGGATGCCTATGTATCTAAAGATATGTGCAAGTCCATAGTTTACATCAGCTTTCTCCAACATTGTGTTTTTTTAAATGTACTCTGGGCTGTGAAGTATCTATGCTATAATCCAAGCAAATTTGGAGGACACCAGATTAGGGATGGTTTCAAGATGTGTTTGCTGCACGAACAGTAATATTATAGCTGTCACGTTGAGCTGGTTAGGAGCTTGGCCTAACCATATAGTGGCGGTGACTAGGGGGGCCTTCGCCCAGGTTCGCCTGGTGCGCCAGTTGCGGCCCTATCTAGACCGGGATGCCCTGTGTACGGTCACTCATGCGCTCGTGACCTCTCGTCTGGACTACTGCAACGCTCTCTACATGGGGCTTCCCTTGAAGACCACTCGGAGGCTCCAACTGGTACAGAATGCAGCCGCGAGAGTTGTCTTGGGAGTCTCCCGATACTCCCATGTTACACCTCTGCTCCGCGAGCTGCATTGGCTACCAGTTGTCTTCCGAGTGAGATTCAAGGTTTTGGTAATGGTTTTCAAGGCCCTACATGGCATGGGTCCGGAGTACCTCGGGGATCACCTGCTGCCGGTGTCAACTTCCCTCCGACCTGTGCGTTCCCACAGAGAGGGCCGCCTCAGGGTGCCACCGGTCAGAGAATGTCGTCTGGTGGCCCCCAGGGGGAGGGCCTTCTCTGTGGGCACCCCAGACTTATGGAATCAGTTGCCGGTTGAGCTCCAGACGGCGCCTGACCTTCGCTCCTTCTGACGCGATCTGAAGACCTATTTATTTGAACAAGCCGGCCTGGCCTGATGGGGGATGTGTTGGGGTTTTTATTGCGGTTTTTTATACTATTATTTATTGTTTTAGCTCGGGCTTATATTTAATTCTCTTTTAACTTTTGTACTTGGTATTTTATATGTGCCCTGTTCACCGCCCTGAGTCCTTCGGGAGAAGGGCGGTATACAAATATAATAAAATTAAACTTAAACTTAAAGATCAGAGCCTTACTCTATTTTTATTAGATAGGTGTTGTATTCAAGTTCATTAGGGGTGTGTGTGTGTGATGGTCAGAACAATACCACCACTACCCATGTGAAAAGTTCCTTAGAAGGAAGATGATTTTTGTCCAAAATGTCTGAAAGCAGTACAGGTAGTCTTCAACTTAACAACAGTTCATTTAGTGAGTGTTCCAAGTTTCAACGGCACTGGAAAAAGTGACTTATGACCATTTTTCACAGGTACGACCTTTGCAGCATGTGATCAAAATTCAGACACTTGGCAACTGGTTCACATTTATGACCATTGCTGTGTCCCACGGTCATGTGATCCCCTTTTGCAACCTTCTGACAAAGCAAAACCCATGGGGAAGCCAGATTCACTTAACAGCCGTGTTACTAACTTACCAACTGCAGCGATCCGCTTAACCACTGCGGAAAGAAAGGTCGTAAAATGGGATAAAACTGACCTAACAAATGTCTCACTTAACAACAGAAATTTTGGGTTCAGTTGCGGTCGTAGGTCAAGGAGTACTGTCCATGCAAACAAAATAAAATTCCTTGCCCTCAGTCCTTTGGAGAATTGTAAAAAAACAGAAGAAGAAAGAAATCATGGTTGTGCTGAGGTTTGGGGGGGGGGGAGTGGGACTGGCTAATTGCCCCATCTTCTTTGACTTTGAAAGCTCCCTTCCACTTTGTTCAGATCCTGATGGCATTCACCCAGAGACTTAGGTCTCATTCCAAAAGCATCCTTTTAATTAAGATCTTTCTCCCACATAAACAAGAACCCAGCACCCCTCCCATCCTTTTCTTTCCCTTGAAGCCCAGTTTAACATAAAGCTTAATTTAGTACCATCTCCTTCTTCCCACCCAACCCCCTGCTGAACTCAGTTTATGACTTTGGTTTCCTGATTTACGTCTTGGAAAAAAATTGTGGTGATGCTTCTCATATTTCTAAGAGAATTATTTGCTGGAAGGCAACGCAAAGCAAAAGACAGGAGAGGGAGAGCAGGAAAACCATGTGCAGTTCCATCCTCTCATACACACGCTCCCAAGAACAGCGTTTAATGACAGCACATTATCGCACTGGGGACACTGAAGATATTTTAAGGGAACCCAAAGTTAAAATACATCAAAAGCCATTTCAGCTCTGATGATAGGAGGAGCCAAATTAGTGCAAGTGTAATATTTATGTGTTTAAACTGCTTCCCATCCTGTTGGATGCTAAGGCTGTGTGGAACCCTCTGAAAGATGTGCTTTGCCATGTATACAACACTCCGCTCTTGAAAACATTAAACCGGTCCCTATTTTTCCAGGTTGGAGAAATGGTGTCAGAAGCTGCTTTCAATTATGTCTAACTGTTTATGCTTGCACAGCCACTCTGCCGGAAGATGGGAAGTGGCTCTGCTTGCCCATGATGTGAAGCCCATCTTCTGAAACATTTGCAAAGCCCTATATAAATCAAACCAGTTTGCAAGTACACAGCAGTCATTGTCACACTGTTCCCAAGGGCTGCAACTCAGTACTAGAGAATATCCTTTGTCGGATCGGCTGTGGCCTCTCCAGGTCAGGAGAGGGAAAGACTCCTGCATGAAGCTCTGGAGAAGCACAGCTAATCATTTCAAACTGTTCTACAGGTAGTCCTCAACTTACGACCACAATTGAACCCAACATTTCCTGTTCCTAAGTGAGAACATTTAAGTGAATTTTGCCCCATTTCGCAACCTTTCTTGCCACGGTGGTTAAGTGAATCGCTCCAGTGGTTAAGTTAGTAACAACGCAGTTAAACGAATCTAGCTTCCCCCATTGACTTTGCTTGTCAGAAGGTCACAAAAGAGGATCACATGACCCCGGGACACTGCAGCAGTTGTAAATACAAGTCAGTGGCCAAGTGTCTCGATTTTGATCACGTGACCCTGGGGATGCTACAAGGGTTGTAAGTGTGAAAAATGGCCATGACTCACTTTTGCAGTGCTATTGTGACTTTGAATGATCAATAAATGAACTGTGGACTATCTGTACATTAAACACATTAAACATATCATGCTGCTGTAGCAGCAGTTTCCTATATTCTTAACAGTTTTCTAAAGTTGGTCACTCTTTGCACCATTTTTTAAAAATACATGTCCTGCCTTTCCAATAAAAGTGGCTTAAGGGAGCCATTATTAATGCTTATGTGCCATTAAGTCATTTTTGACTGCTAGCAACCACATAGATGGATTTTCTTTATCTATCCCTAACCTGTTCTTTCATGTCTCCCAATGGATCACAAATTGCCTCTGTAAATGACTCCATCCACCTTGCTGCTGGTCATCCTCTTCTTCTCTTTCCTTCCACCTTTCTCAGCATTAGAGCCTTTTCAAGGGAGCTGAGTCTTCACATAATGTAGGATAATTTGAGCCTGGTCGTTTCTGCCTTAAGTGAGAACTCTGGATTAATTTGCTTAATGATACATCACTTTGTTTTCTTGGCTGTCTGCAATATTCTCAGGAATCTTCTCCAACACCAAAGTTCAAAGGATCAATATTTTCCTATCCTGCTTCTTTAAAGTCCAACTTTAGTGTGTCCCAGTGAGTAACATGATTTGCATGGTTCTAATCTTAGTAGGTATAAACACATCATTGCATTTAAATATCTTGTCCTGTTCTGTCTGAATATCATAGTTCTAACAACTGTAAGTCTGCAGCATATTTCTTGACTGCTTGTTCCTTTACGTTGATCGCTCATCCTAAAGGCAAAAGCTACCTACTACTTGGATATCTTCATTGTCATTTCAAAGGCTGGCTGTTCTATTTGTTGTCATTAATTTTGTGTCTTCCCTATTTAACAATGTATTTGAAAAAAACAAAAACACCAAAATCTTAAAACTCAGCCAGGTTCTCAAGAAAGAATGTTAGTTTTCAAAATAGTTATGATTAGAAGTTGAAAGTATCCTCTACCAGCATAGTTGCTAAAATCCAGAGTTTACAAGATGAATTTGCCACATCCCAGATTCTCCCCTCTCTTGCCCTTACAGAGATCCCAAAGCGTGAGGTCATGAATTGCAAATTGATAAACGTTATTTGAAAAGGGTTAGCAAGTATAATGCTGCTATTTTTGAAGATACTATGCATTTCATGATAACTTGTTCCAAGTGATATGTCTGTTAAAATAAACAATGGAGGAAAGGGTATTTTTTTAAAAAAATATAACTTAAAGATTACAATTAGTGTCTTTTTCTAATCAGCTTCTATCTTATAGCTATAATTAGCTGTAATAAAAGTAAGAGTTCTCTTTTTGCTATTACTTAATGGGTTTTAGTGCACACTTCAACTGGTAATTTCTTGACAATGTTTTCATTTTTCCAAAGGTCCATCACCATAAAGTAAGATATCAGTAGAAGTGTTATAAAAATAACAGTTGTCATTTATAAATTAATTTATAAAAATAATTATTGTAAAAATAAAATGTAAATATATCAATCTACATATTCACCTAATCAAAACCTACACATTCAGCATCAATGAAGAAATACTGCACAGAAAATAGTAGGATGATCTGTCTCTTTCAAAGAGGAATATTAGCAGTGGAGAAAGTTAGAAAGTATCTACAAGCAGCAGAAATATTTTCTGTAGATTCCTGTGTGCACAAATGGCCTCAGATTGGGCAAAGCAGCAAGGACTGTAGGCAATTAGCTGGGGAAGCTTTCTCTCTGGAAATCTGCAATAAAAATCTGATTCCCTTACCTGTTGTTCCAGGTGAATATGTATTTCTCTTTTTCAATTTTGGCCCTGTTACATACACATTGAGGAAGAGATTTTATGATTTTGTAGTTGGGTGGAGCAATAGTTCTTTTAGTGTTTTTAGCAATTCACATTCAAAATTCACAGCATGACCATGTCATTTACAGAACATCATTTTAAAATAACACATTATAGATTAATTCATTGTTTCTGTGATTAAGATGCAGAATTAGGGAGAACGCTAAGGCTGCATTGGAAACAGCAGTAGCATCCAGGAACAAGTTTGTCAGAACAGCCAACCAACAAAAGTTAGAGATTTCAATAAACCTTAGTTGCCCAGCTTTGTCTTGCAACTATATAAAAATTTATCAGAAGTCATTCAAGTTCAGGAGTGTTTACTCCCAGATATGAGGTTTAAAACTGCAGTGTATGAGGATCAAAATTTAACTAGTGGCTTTCATATCCACGACTGACTTCTGTTTGTGATTGGAATTTGCATACTCCAGCTTATGTTGACCTGCTGTTAAAAGAGCTTTCTTCATCAGTGTTGATCTTCCAAAAGAATCTTTTGTAGTAAGTGTGTGCATGTGTGTCTGTGTGTGTGTTTACTATATATGTGTGTGTGCGCGCATATGTACACACACACAGAAAGTCTAATGTTTGAGATCAGCCTTGAGTCAACTTTTATCATTTACTTAGGGGAATTTCAAAAAGGTACACACACACACACACACACACACACACACACACACACACACAAGATCTAGTCTAGAGGAAACATCCAGGCTTTTAGTTAGAATGAATACACTACCACCATCATTACTGAGGAGGTCCTTCTGCTGGCAGTACATTATTTCTGAGCAGAACGTCTGTTTGCCTTGTTTTGTCTAGTCCACAATTTGCATTCACTTGATGGATTGCCAGGGTCGGAGGTGCACTGCTTGGAAATGCTGAAGTGCCATCTCAGCAAACTCTTAAGAGGAAGGCAAACACAAATAGGAGACTTTGCCCAAACTCCTTGAGTCTTCTTAGGCTGTGTTAGATCAATATGACAGTTTGCTAAGAAGCCTGGACGCATATCCATAAGCACTCTCTCTTAGGATTACCGGATGTGTTTCTTCAGAAGGCCGCTGTCTTTGGCTCTTGAAGGGTTCATTGTCAAGAGCTCATTCACCTGCAATCCATTAAGCCACATATACAATCACGTGCCACTTTGAGAGATTTACAATGGCTGGGACTCCCTAAGAAAGGGTGCAAAAGGGATACTGAGCCTTCTGTAAAACAGGAATGCATTTGCATTCCATATGGAAATGAAAGGGGATAATTTCCATGAAGCTAGAAAGCTCTCTATTGAGCCTTATAGCCACTATACCTAAATATAATAGTTTAAAAGGGTTATTACAATGCAGGCAGTGCTATTTGTATTCCACATGGATATACTGCATAATTAAAGCATTGCCTTTTTTCTCTCTTAGGATGTGATTTAGGGACATGGCTGAGAGTCTTCTATTCAGTTGTGGGCTGCATAATATTCACCTTATTTTTAGAGCTTCACTGAACAGAGGTTACATTTTAGCATGAAGGAGAATCTTATTGCAATCAGTGAGCGGTCCATTAAATACCTTATGTACATAAAACTGATATTGATTAACCAATTAGGTAAACAGATCAATCAAATTGCTGCACATCTTACATATTACATGACAAAATTTGGACCCACTTAAGGAAATGGAATTGTTTGAATCTGAAAATATTCAGCGTGTTTCTTCTCCTTGTCAACATCATTTAGGTTTTTAGCTTTCCTTTCCTTTAGGAGGTCAAACTTTCATTTTATCCCCACTACTGTGCTGTAGTTGGGTTGAGGGAGAGTGACCTACCCAAAATCTCCCCATGAATTTTGATGGCTGAGAATGGCCTCAAACCTGATTGTTCATATGCTAGTCTATGAGAAACCAAATGAGAAAAGACAGGCCTGCCATCTTTTCAGTTTCTGCAGCAATCTCATATAAGTCTGCCAGATCTCAGTTAAAAAACAATCTGGATAACCATTGATTGGCAGCAAGGAGTTTCTTTCCTCCTCTACCACCACCTCCTCCTCCTCCTCCTCCTCCTCCTCCTCCTCCTCCTCCTCCTCCTCCTCCTCCTCTGTATTCTTTCAGCCGAGATCTGCTAGCCCTAATCTGATATAGACTTTTTCAATCTAAAGAAGTTCTACCATAACATAGACAATTTACTGCATAGGCTAGTAAGATACAACATAGAAATAACTAACATATATTACCACATACCAAATAAATTCTGCTCTGCAATTTGATGGATTTTAAAATAGCCGCCAAATAAAATTGCATCATTGCTCTGGAATTTAAAACTTACATTACTTTAAAAAGCTTAAGAAGATGGAGAAGAGGGCATGAATATAGTTGCTTCACATATCAGAATGGAGGAGTGTAAATAGCACCAGGAGAACAAAACTGTAGCCAATGCCCTGGCTAGATCCTCAACGAATTAATCGTTTTTAAAGCTGTCTAAGAAGATGAGTGATAAAACATTTTCTCTAATCTGTCCTGAATGTCTAACAGTTTCTCAGTTATACTGAATCATCTATCTATGGTCACGTAGCTACAGCTAGTTATTTTCTTTGAGGAAACACTGTGGGTATTTGATATGAAATACTTCCATAATTTTCATGAATTTTGCCAGGGTTGGAGTATTGGAGAAAATGTATTTCTCACTGACACATTGTTCACCGTGTTGTTTTTATAACGAAGGCCAGATTAAAGGACTGAGGATATATTTAAGTTAAGCCACATCCTGAATTCTTTCCTTTCTGGACTCCAGACATTCTTCCTTAAATGGCTGTATTCATAAATATGGATTAGACATTGGAACTTTGTCTCCTTGAGATTCTGTGCTGTTTTATCTTGAAATGGTTGAACCCCTTAATTTGTTAGGAAAACACAGTTAGTTAAATTGATTGACCAGGTCTACTTAAAATCTGCAAAGTGATTTCCCACCTGTGGGTAGTAAAAGCCAAAACCAATCTAATTCCGGGTGATTTTTAAAGAGCTTATTTTTGAAATTTATAAGTGGTTTGTAGTACCATATAGAGAGTTAAAAGGCAAAAAGAAAAGAAAAGCAACTGCTTAAAAAGCCTTTCATTACCCTCTACCTGTAGGAATACAGAGAGATTCTTCGTTCTGGACAGCATGGCTTCCATTAAACATAATGTCTACAATTTCTGTTGAGGTTTTTTTTTCAGGAACTGAATTCACTTTTGCAAAAGTCAGCAATGAATAAACATGTTATTTGAGTACAGGTATTTTACTATTAAATTTATACAGATGTTCAGTAAGTTTAGATTTTATTTTAGCTACTTAGATTTGCATTTAGAAGGGGTTTTTATGTCTGCTCTTCAAAATTCCCTTTACTGTAGTTCCGTATTTTAGCAAGACTTTGTTTTATATATAACATTAACTTGCATGGTAGATAAGAAAAATGATAAAGATTTTACATTTAATTCTAACAGTCCACTATAGAAAGTAGATTTGAGAACTGTGAAAGGATATTAGCATGCTTGACTGTTTTTCTACCCACTAATTCTGCATCCCAAATTACTCCCCATCAGCAGGATTAAGTATTGTACAAGTAAACTTCAGCCATATACAGTTTTCCCTAACCTTGCTGTTATCTTACTTAGTGTTCTTAATAATGAAAGTTCTTTTTTGGGTGTGTGGATTATAACTCCCGGTATCTCTAACCAGCCTGATCGTTGCTGGGAAATACATCCTGGAGACACCCAAATTGAGAAAGATAGATCTAAATGGATTACCACCACTGTTTAAATTAGAATATTTAGAAGAATACCAGAGGTATTTACACTCCTTGCTTCCTTCATGGCATTCTGATACTCTGTAGTGTAATTATCTTCATTTCTGCTAGCCTTAGAATGTTGAGAATAAGTGTGTAACACAATAAGAAAATGCTCCCTCAAGCCCATCAACAGAAAATTTGGTGAGTAACCCTCTCCGGTGTGAGATCAGCTTCTAGTCTGACACAACTCTCCTCAATGTACCTGCTGTGGTTTTCAGTACATGCTGTGGGCACTTGCTGAGGGGTTTTTCAAAACATCTGAGCTTGGTACAAGGATAAAATATAGGGACGTGGTGGCTCAGTGGGTTAGGACGCTGAGCTTGTCGATCAGAAGGTTGGTAGTTTGGCGGGTCGAATCCCAAGTGCCGCGTAACAGAGTGAACGCCTCTTACACGTCCCAGCTTCTGCCAAACTAGCAGTTTGAAAGCACGTAAAAAAAAATGCAAGTAGAAAAATAGGGACCACTACGGTGGGAAGGTAACAGCGTGCCGTGCGCCTTTGGCGTCTAGTCATGCCGGCCTCATGACCACGGAGACGTCCTCAGACAAACGCTGGCTCTTCGGCTTTGAAACGGAGATGAGCACCAGCCCCTAGAGTTGGAAACGACTAGCATGCATGTGCGGGGGAACCTTTACCTTTTACCTTACAAGGAGAAAAAGCTGTCTGACTATCAGGATGTCATTCTTCCTACATAATAAAGTCCTACTGAAAGCTGTGATTATTGCAGCCAAGTGCTTTCTCTTTTCACAACAGCTGCCACCATAGTTGTAGATTCAATATTACCATGTTACAAAGGAATTATAGCCCATTAGAGAAGTGCGTATAGTCAAGGCTATGGTCTTTCCTGTTGCAATGTATGGTAGTGAAAGTTGGACCATAAGAAAGGCTGAGCGCCAAAGAATTGAGGCCTTTGAACTGTGGTGCTGGAGAAGACTCCTGCGAGTCCCTTGGACTGCAAGGCGATCAAACCGGTCAGTCCTAGAGGAGATCAATCCTGACTGCTCTTTAGAAGGCCAGATCCTGAAGCTAAAACTCAAGTACTTTGGCCACCTAATGAGAAGGAAGGACTCACTGGAGAAGAGCCTAATGCTGGGGAAGATCGAGGGCAATAGAAGAAGGGGACGACAGAGAATGAGGTGGCTGGATGGAGTCACTGAAGCAGTAGGCGTGAGCTTAAATGGACTCCAGAAGATGGTAGAGGACAGGAAGGCCTGGAGGAATGTTGTCCATAGGGTCGCGATGGGTCGGACACGACTTCGCAGCTAACAACAACAACAAGAGAATATCAGTGATCATTCATAGAATACATACAAATGCATATTTCTACTTTTTATTTTGACAGATATCTTCTTTTTTTCCCCTTAGATATCTGCTTTTGTCAAGGATCATTTAGGCAAATTATAGCTGAAACATCAGTTAGACGTTTTGATATACCTATTTTATTTATGAAACCAAGAGAGGGTGCATACTACTTGTAAAAGCTTGGAGAACCAAGCTTGGTTTGTTGGTTTGTTTGGCCATCTATCTTGCCATGGGGCTACTCTAGGCAGCTGAGAATAATAAAAAGGAAGAAAATAAAAGGAGTGTAAACAGAACAGAAGTAAAATAATAAAATAAGTGATGAAAAAGGAACCGAATGAAAATACATCAGTATGATACCCGTTTTCTGTTGGCACTGGGAAACTAGAAAAGAGATTATGAAGCTGAATAAATCTGTTTTTCTGATACGATTGTGTTTGAAACTGTAAGCCACCAGGAAGTAATGGAAAAGAGGAGGCATCTTGATTCTTGAAGAGGCTAGTAAGAAGAGAATGAATGATTTAAAAACTACATTAAATACAAAAGACTTATACTTCGTCTCAGTATGTGTCTTCAAAAAGAAACTTGGATTAGAAATTGGCAGGATAGCAACAGAGTACTCCTATGTTATTAGTCACCAAGGTTCACATTATCAACATAAGAAATACTTATAATTTCTCATGTACAATAATGTGTAGCAACTACATGCTGGAACGTGGCTTAACCAGTGTCTTACATACAGAAACATCTACAGAGACACTGTAGATGTTTCCCTAACTATTTCTCAATTACCTTTGCTTCATGCTGTTGATGTGATAGTCTTCCCCAGTGAGGTGCCTCCCATGTATTAGATTACACCTCCCATCTTGCAAGTTAGCTTGATCATTATAATGGTGCTGGGTTGAAGGAAGTGGGCATGAAGAGACTTCAACATTCAACAGCAAACATAGAAAATTCCTATTATTAAGTGATACATTTCTGGCAAAGTAAACTTTGCACTCAAGAGTTTTTGACACCTGCACTACTCAAACTCTACCTGTTGCAGCAGGAGTAAAGATCTTCCAAATGTCCTGAGGCTAATCCCCAAATATCCTGCAATTAACATACCCTCCTTTTTTGCTAATAGGCCTTGGCTCCCTCCCCTTCTCCCCAAAACTACACACAAGTGCCTAGAAGGAGGTAGCGATTAGATTACTTATGCCTCAATTCACCTATTGAAAATGAAGTGTACTAGCTGATGTAGTTTGAGAAGGTAATTACAAATCGCCAAGCGCAGCCAGAAAAATAGTACTTTGCAGTAGCTATTGAAGAAGCAAGTACAGTACTTGCTAAAAGGGATGAGAAATGAGGGGAGGGGATGCAATCAGGGCTTTCAAGTTCAAACAAAGCACAAAAAAGCAATATGAGCAAGCTGAATCATTGCAAATCAGTAAATTCAGAAGTGCTGCTGGCCTGAAGGCTAGAGATTTCTGGCAGCTGATGGTTTGCTCCTATTCTCCTCTCTTCTGTTGATGTCTCCCATCCCCATCTTCTTGCCGTTGGAATCTGTCTCATCTACTTGCTTGTCTCACATAAACCCAAGTTATAGCCCCAGACATGGGCAAAAGAAAGCAGAAGAATGAAGGGACAGCAATTTGATTTAATGATTAGCCACCTGACCTGCTGGCACCTTTTGGAAGACTTAAGTGAGAGTAAATTCCCATTCTTCCGGACATGGGCTGCATGTTAATCACATGGAGAAAAGCAGGAGAAAGAGGAGGGGAGGGGATTGCAATGGAGACATTGTTCACAAGGCAGAAAGGGGGGAAATGGCCCTGTCCTTGCTGTGCTTTGTGGCAGTTTTATGCTGAGTTTTGATCACACTTTTTTTTTAGGGAGGGGGTGTCTCTTGATAAAGTGTTTTGCATTAGGCATAAATGTCTTTAGTTTCTTCATGTCTACTCAAGTATAGATTTCAATAAGCACGCTTCAAGATACTGCTAAAGAATTAAGAGGCTGCTATATCAGCAGATGTCTATGAAGGAGAATACCAGCTAGGAGAAATGCCTGCTGTTTTGCCCTCTAAAATGTGGTATTCTATCAGCTTATACTTTTACAACTATTTTTTTTCAAAATATTCCATTTTCATTTTACATCCCACTGAGGTCTAGGGAACCACAGGTATTTTTCACATTATTTCAAGCTGGTTTAAAAAGAACTGCAAAGCCATATAAAGAAGTTGTAGATCAGTGGAAGCAGCTTTATAATTTGTCCATGTAACTATGAAACTCGTGTTTCTACATGGAGAAAGCTCAAAGTTGCTGAGAGAAGTTGTCTAGCGTTGTACATCTTCAATTTGGAGATGGCAAAGACCAGCGTAATCCAAATATTAATTTTTACCCGATCACAATCAAAGACTTACATAGTATATTCTGCATATTCTGTATGAAATAAATATAATTGCAATTTTTCTTGAAAACTTACTGTTTCTTTCCTGCATCTATAGACTATTAAACTCTCATTCTCATGATCTTTAACTAGGTGAAATGGTTATCCTATTCCTTCTAAACATTTTGGATTCATACTGGATTAATTTCTTGAATCCATAGATCAGAGTCAGGTATTAGATAGTTCTTAGATCAAAAAGTTTCAAAATCCAGGTAGAACATAACCCTGCTTTTTATTTTTACAAGCACCTTTTTTTTAGCCACAATCTTTAATATAGATTTTTACCAGAAGTTTGGCAGCAGGTTGAAGATCAGGAGAGGGTCCAATCACATGGTTAAAGGGTGGCTAAACAGTGATAGTTCAACTGTCTTCCTTGTGTATGTCACCTGGAGGCTTAACACGGTTTATTACTGCTAATGATGCTCCTGCCTAGAGAGTTGGGTAAGGAGGTCTACACTTTCTGTGTGTTAGTGTTGCCATTCTGAGTACTGTACATCTGGCATTACATTAAAATAACTGACTGCAAAGCATGTTTGATCCATGGATTATCGAAGATCAGACACTATTTATGACTCAGCAGAGTTGGATGTGTTCACTCACAACACTAGGAGGCTACCTGTCTCAACTGTATTTCAAGGAACTGTTGCTTATTTAGGAATAACAACTAACATTTATTTTGAAGCACTTTCTAATCACAGAGAGCTTGGTGCAGTACTCACCCTATGTGTTTCATTCCTTCTTGGGGAATAAGGAACAATATATTACAATATATTCCTTACTGGGGAAGTCTTTGGGTGAATAGTCTAAAGGGAAAAAAAATGTGTGCAAGAACCCAGATCCTAACTTTAGGATAAACAGGTTACCCAGAAGGACATGATGGAATTCTTGCTTTCTCTTTAATCAAATGCAGCTTCTCTTCCAAAGTGACTTTTACTAATGTATCAACTGGAAAGGACAGTTCATTCTTATGACTATTACGTCTATCCTGTTGGATCATTATGGGAGCCACAGAAACTGAGGCCTGATCCAGAAGAGAACAAAGAGTGTCCTGTGAGTGTGAACAGAGGGGGTGGATGTTGCTTGATATTTTAAGTGATTAGCACCTAGAGGATTAGATTGGGGGTGGGGAATGGTTTAGTTATATGATTCTCTATACTGGGGCAAATGAGTTCTGCTTGGGAATGTTTGGGTTGTTTGCTTAGAAGGATATGTTTATATTATGTATGTGAGGAGGGATGTATGTCAGAGGAAGTGAGAGGCAACTTGTAACTCCTGGTGAAGGAGAAGGTAGCATGATAAGAATGGTGCAGACCATTTTAGGAGACAGACCAATAGTGCCCTCTGTCAGCCCAAGCTTTGTGAAACTCTCTGTCCCTGGAGATTTAAGTTGCTCCCATTCCGATTGTTTTCAGAAGTTAAAACTGGGCTCGTCTTTGGATGAATTAGTGATTTCAAGACTGTTACAATGTTTCACGGTCTGTATATTTCTGCTTTTGATAGATAATATACATTATAAAATTTTAGTATATGTATGGTTTACTGGGTATTGTAGTTTTATTGATCTTGCTCAGTTTCTTATTATTAGCCATCACAGGATAGTTTGTTTGGGAATGAATGGGATAGAAACACGATAGATAGATAGATAGATAGATAGATAGATAGATAGATAGATAGATAGATAGATAGATAGGTGTGTATGTATTTATGTATGTATGTATGTGTGTATGTGTGTATGTATGTATTGGTTGATTTATACATAGTACTAAGCCAAAACTGAGAGCCAGTTTGATGTAGTGCTTAAGGCACCAGGCTAGAAATCTATCTAATCTAAATTTGCATAGATACCTTAAACAAATATGCTACCAGAAGATGTTGTGTTATGCTAAGATTTTGAAGAAAACCATATTAGGATAACTGGGAGACTCTTGAGTTCTAGTTCCACTTTAAGTACAGAGCTACCTGACTACCTTAAGCCAGTCACCTTCTCTCAGATGTAGGGAGAAGGTAGTGGCAAACCACTTCTGAAAACCTTGCCAGGAAAACTGAAGGGACTTGTCCAGAAAGTTTCTGACAATGTGAATCAGGAGCCCTGGTGACACAGCAGTTAAATGCAGTGTTGCAGGCAAACTGCCCACAGCCTGGAGTTTGATCCTGACAGTGTTCAAGATTGACTCAGCCTTCCATTCTTCTGAGGTTGGTAAAATGAGGAGCCAGATTGTTGGGGGCAATCTGTAAATAAAGCTAAAACTACCCAGAGAGTGCTGTAAAGCACTATGAGGCAGCATATACGCCTAAAAGCTATTTCTATTGCATTAGGGGGGGGGGAGCCAAAATGGTGAACAGTCTAAGACATATGGTTAACTATAGTTTGTTGAATAAATCACAATTGTCTGAATGAACACTACTCATTAAGCTATAATCCAGGAGTGGAGAAAGTAAGATTTGTCCGTTTTTCACACAAAAAAGAGTTTTTTTTAAAGGATCATAGTGACTATCCCTTGCAGACACCTAGTTTAGTTGCATTTCTTTTCCCTTAAGCATCTAAAACCTCTTCTCAGAATTGGTCATGACTCTATCCACTACTGGACTGTGGCTCTTGCCAGAAACTTCACACTCCATTACTGCATATTATTCATTAGTACAAAATCACCAAATTTTGCTGAGTATCACAGATGATAAAAACAGAGGTTGCTGAGTATCTGAAGGCCATAGAAAATAACCATGGTGCTTCAATGGCTGGGGGAGTTACAAGTCCTGCATAACACAATTGGCTATGGATGAGTATTCAGTGAACACATGATTTTTCTTTTAATGACTCTGTAATCTTTTGCATCGGGGTGGAGTCGGGGCAAATGAATGGAGCTGAGTGTTTACTTACTAGATGCCCTTCTGAAACCTACACGGAGTTCACAGCAGATATTTTCTCTTCATGCCCAAAGAGAGAAATATCTACCGCTACCCAGGATTGAAATCACCTGACTGTTAGGCGAGAACTTCACCTCTAGGCTATCACGTCATTCAGTGAACACATGACTGGCCACTTATTTATTATTGAATAGAAAACTGAATCTGATAGATTCTAAAATTGTTTTAAGAGTACCAGGACATGTAGAGCTATATACTATGCTACAAAAAAAACTTTAAAAAAAACCTGGTAGAATGCAATGGCAAGTCACTGCTGAATTGCTACTAGGAAAAGCATCAAATCAGCAGGAGCTGAGCTGAACTTTAAGGAGACCTGACTTGATATAAATCAAAATTTGCTGCAGCTCTACAAAAGACATGTTATCTGAGATATAATCTCCCACACAGCCAGGCTACCTATCTTTCATAAAGTGCTTATGTGAACTCAGGCAAGAAACACAGGTATTTTGGAGCACACACACACACACATTCTGATAATAAAAAGAAGTCCTTAAGCTGTCTATTCCAGCTTATGTTTACATTATACTACGTCTCACCTGCTCAACTGGGCATCTGGTAACGCAGGATGTACGTGAGCAATCTCAAACTTGGTTAATGCTGCTGTTCAAATCTCCTTTTTCCATTCTCCTTCAGATGTCCAATTTCACTTCAAAAGAGACTATCCCATGAACATTTCATTAAGATTAACCTTCATAAAATGTTTAAACATAATTTAAAATCTATGATATGGTACAATTATGTCTACATCTCCCAGAAGGCAAGTTCCGTTCATTTCAATGGCCTATCCCTCCAGAACCATGATTGTACAAATAAAGTATTATACACATGAAACTCCCCCCCCATTAATTACCTCTTTGTATTTTCTGCCACAAGATCATCCAGCAGACAAATCGTTTTTATGTTCTAGTCATTTTGAAATGAAGATTGGATGGAAGGGAAATAGTTCCTAGAGTTCTTTTGGAACCAAAATGATAACATCAACTCTATGCCCAATATATAAGCATCACAATATCTGAAACTCTCCCTGAGTTTCACTGACTGATGTTATAATAAGGCTTTCAAGTTAGTTACTGTTCATATCAGCTTTCTTACAGTAACTCAGAGAATAAGAAAAATAACCAAATAGAGAATCTATATTTCTTTTCATTCACATCTGAAATTTTAAATCGCAAAAACCTAAATCTTAGCTTTGATATGATTGTTACCAAATTAAAAACTAAAGGTTGCATTTTTACCTGTCTGGTCAAAATTCAGTATATTTTACATACCCAATCAATGCAATTAGTAACAGGCAGTTGTGCCTAATAAATATAATTGTAGGGATGTATTAATGAATCTTTTGTTATATATGCATGCTTGTCTATCTACACACACATATATATTGCCTAGGGCACTGTTTCTCAACCTTAGTAACTTTAAGATGTATGGACTTCAGCTCCCAGAATTCCCCAGCTAGCATGACTGGCTGGGGAATTCTGGGAGTTGAAGTCTAAACATCTTAAACACTGGCCTAGGGGCATAACAATGGATTTTTCTTGAAAGTGTTATTATTGGAGCAGTCATGAAAGGCTGCTGAACATATTTACTACTGCTTCTCATATGAGGATGAATGTTTCGCATTCAGAGCATTTAGTAAAGAACAGAGTTCCCCCATTTCTGGGGTAATGTGCAGAATACTTGAAATTTTAAAAGCATAAAGTAGCTGAGTTTGGTGTCACAATATCTACTTACTACAATAGACTGATAAAGATACTCCACTTGAGTCCCTCCAGCTCAATAGGATGCTACTTCACTATTTTCTGAGCATGTGGACCTTCCTCCAAGTTAAATGTCTTTCCAACTGCTGCATTTCTGGCCCGCGTGATCTATGTTGGGACCAACTACCAAGCATTTTGGGAATAAACAAGATGCTGGTGCTGGGCTTGACACCATGCCAATTTCCCCCCTATTTAAAATAAATAAATAAATAAACCTGGAAAGCATTGAAGAAGTCACAGGAGAAAGGGAACCAGGTAAATATCAAGGCTGGAGTACTTAGGCATCTAGCTGTGTGAAAGGAGAAGAACTGTATTCTTTCACCCTCTTGTAGAGATCATCCCTGTTTTTCTCTCCTGTTAGAGCTGCACACTGGTGTTTTTTTGAGGCTCCTGGGAAATGAGTACTAAGCAGATGTTCCAAATCTCTTGAAAAGGCTGCCAAAACCTGACCTCATAAGAAGACCATTTTCTGTCTAGGGATGGTGTCTTCATGGATTAGCTTAAGTTCTTCTCAGGTGGTCTCTTTATGCAGGCACAGATGCAGTTGGAGTGCTACACAGAGCATCATGGGCCAATTTCTGGAATTTCAATTCTGGCATGACAGTAAACTTGCTCTGTGTGTTTTCTTTCTGGTCTTCATTCCATTCACGGCTGCAGCCGCACATATGTTATGGTGGCTGTGTCCATTTTGTTAGTGGTATATATGAAAACTATTAGATTATTTGCCTCCAATATTAAATATTAAATATTTGCCTTCGTTCATAATAGTATGCCAGGGGTCTTCAAACTTGGCCCTTTTATGACTTGTGGACTTCAGCTCCCAGAATTCCTCAGCCAGCATGCCTGGCTGAGGAATTCTGGGAGTGAAGTGCACAAGTCATAAAGGGGCCAAGTTTGAAGACCCCTGTATTAGACTAATATTGTGGCTGAGAGTGAAGGTTCATTCTCCGAGCTTGGGGTTTGGTTTCCGAATGTTTTATTACCGGGCTAGGTAAATCTTCAACGGTGTTTAGTATTGTGGCACAGTTGTCAGAATGCAGTATTGCAGGCTAATTCTGCTGACTGCCGACTGCTAGCATGTAGACTTACATACCACTTCATAGTGCTTTACAGCCCTCTTTAAGTGGTTTACTTAGTCAGCATATTGCCCTCAACAATCTGGGTCCTCAGTTTACTGAACTCAGAAGGATGGAAGGCTGAGTCAACCCTGAGCCTGCTGACTGCCAGCCGTTCGGCAGTTCAAATTTCACCAGGCTCAAGGTTCACTCAGCCTTCCATCTTTCTGAGGTTGATAAAATGAGGACCCAGATTTTGGGGGGCAGTATGCTGACTCTGTAAACTGCTTAAAGAGGGCTGTAAAACACCATGAAGTGATATATAAGTCTAAGTGCTATTGCTAATTGCTAATTGGATGTTATGGTTCTTTTTGTTTTAAATTGAAAAGTTTTACAATACATTTTTTAAATAAAAAAGAAAACTCCCTCCCCCCTCCCCACCCCCAACCCTCCCCTACCCTACCCTTCCCCCTCCCCAACTTCCCAGAGCTGAATACAGGGTATAAACTCACAAACTTAAGCTAAAATATACTAACAACAAAAATAAAACATTAAGTTCTATCGCACTTTAACTCTCCATAGTCATAACTATATTACGAACAAATAACTAATAACTAATAATATGTCATATAAAACCACTACTTATTCAAATGCTAAATGAAACTTTTTAGTCCCATATTTTTTCTGAATATATTCAATCCATCTTCTCCATTCCACAATATATCTCTGTTGCGATTGTTCTTTCAAATATGCTGAAATCTTTGCCATTTCCGCCAAATTAGAAGCTTTCAAAGTCCACTCTTCTATAGTCGGCAGTTCCTCTTTCTTCCAATATTGCGCTACTAAAAGTCTTGCTGCCGTAATTAAATTCAACATCAGTTTAATATCTATAACAGTAAAGTCTGTAATAATACCCAACAAAAACAACTGCAGAGAAAACCTTATTTTTTTCTTAAATATCTTTTGCATATTCCACCAAATTTTAATCCAAAAAGCTTTGACTTTTTTACAAGTCCACCATATGTGAAAATACGTTGCATCCTCACAACCACACCTCCAACATTTGGGTTGGCAGTTCGGATACATACTTGCTAATTTTTTAGGGTCTAAGTGCCACCTATAAAACATTTTATAAAAATTCTCTCCTAAATTTTGGGCCTGTGTAAATTTTACATTTCTAACCCAGATCTTTTCCCAAGTATCCATTGTTATAACCTCCTGAAAATTTTGGGCCCACTTTATCATACAATCTTTGACAAGTTCCGTTTCTGAATCAATTTCTATCAATGCATTATATATCCTTCTTATATGTGCTTGACCTTGAGCTCAACACACAAGATGGCGGACGTGTTGGGCTGAGCTCCGCGAGCTCCAGTTGTTGGGCGTCCCTTGGGAGCCCCTCAGGGGTCCTTTTGGGCCCCTGGGTAGGGGATTTGGACTATCAATTCTAGAGGCAAAGAATGAGGTAGCTTGCTGTTGGTTTTCTCCCGTCTATGAGTGGCTGTTTCCATCTGCTCCGTCTGCTGCTTCGCCCGCTGTTTCCATCTGCTTCGTTTGTGCTGCCGCTGTGTTTGCTGTGTTTGGTTTCGGCCTGCCGGTTTCTACAGCCTCGGCGTCTCCGGGCTGCTTCGCCTCGACGTCTCCGGGCTGCCTCGGGCTGTTCCTGATGGGTTGTAGCTGGTGGTGACGGCGTTTTCTGCTGTTTCGGGCAACGCTGTGGCTTCTGGCCGGCTCTCGGTGGTTTTCGGCGGTGTCTCTGAGGCTCCAGCTGATCGGCGGCGGCCTCAGAGTTCCAGCTGATCGGTGGTGGCCTCGGAGCTCCAGCTGATCAGCGCCTCCATTTTGGCGCTTCCGTGTTGGTGGCGATGTCAGCGGCGGCGGGGATCTCTCTGTTGGACCTGCCTCGGGCCGCTTTCGGCGGCTGCGGCGTCTTCGGGCCGTTTCGACGGCGGAGGGGACGACCGCTGGTCAGCTTGGTGGCAGGGATGTCCCTGGTATTGTTTTTCGGGCCGCTGCCGGCGGCGGAGGTGGCGACGGTGACGGCGTCCTCGGGCTGCCTTGGGCAGTGGAGAGGACGACCGCGGCGACGGCGGCGGTGCTGCTGCTTCGTTTGCCTTGTTCCGGCCTCCGACGGTGATGGCGATGACGCCGTTTTCGGGGCTTGCTGGCCCGTTCCATCGGCAGCGATATGGCGGTGGACGGTGCTTTTTCATCTGGTCTGCGATGGCCGTAGCAGCTCCGGTGGACTGCCAATTACTAACTCTCCATCTGCCTCCCTATTCCCCTTTGGACTGGGACGGACCTGGGTGCAAGCCGCAGTGGGAGAGCGGCTTGTTTTCACATCGGGACTCCCATAGAGGTGGGAGCTCTATGGGTTATGCCCCACCCAGGGTGTACATTCTGGACCATCCCCTGGATCAGACTCACGACCTGTCGTGGGAGGACGGGTTGGGGTCTGCCCCCGTGAGCATCCAACCGGGTGGCAGTAGGTTGGTCGATGGCCCGAATGTTTCACTCCCTTCCTTTAGAACCTCCTACTGGACTTTTCCATTATGGGACTGCCTTATCTGGACTTGTTGGACTTATGTATAGATACTCCAGCACGGACTTGCTCGCCCTCAGGGGTGCCCCCCTCTCCTGGGTGCGTCCCGCCTTTTTTGCTACTCCCAGTCTAAATGAAGGGCCCAATTATTGGGACCCTGAGAGATGGCCGGGTAAGGTCAGGGGCTCTCGATCCAAATTTAATAGGAGGCCCCTGGTTAATTTTTTAGTTAAATTTTTTAGGGGGTTAGGGAGAGGGGTGGGGGGTAATGGTTGTTTGACTATGGGGGGTGGCCATACAACCATGGTGCAGGCCAGGCCTGGGTCCGACTGCGTTCGGGGGGAGCAGGGTGTGGTTACATCTGGGGCTCAGGAGCGGGTCGTGGGATTACCGATTCCCACGACACTGGGGTATGGCAGCAGGCGCATGGACAGAGGGCCGTATCGTTACCTGGAGGGCCGTCCCCGCTGTTTACAAGCGGTGAGGCGCTCCGACCCTCTGTTTCTTCCCCGAGGTGCCGGGAGCGAGGATGCGCAGCCACCTGAGCTCCGGCTGGTTTACCTGAATGCCAGGTCCGTGGTTAATAAGGCTCCCCTTGTGCGGGATTTGGTGGAGGGTGAGCATGCGGACCTGGCTTGTGTCACCGAAACCTGGTTGGGCCCAGAGGGTGGGGTCCCTTTGGTTGATCTTTGCCCACCAGGTTTCTGAGCGTTACACCGGCCTCGGGCTCAAGGTAGGGGCGGGGGAGTGGCGGTAGTTATCAGGGAGACCTTATGTCCGCGGGAGACCACCGTCCCTCAGATAGTCGGGTGTGAGTCTCTCTTTTTGAGGTTTGGTTCGGGGGCGCAGTTGGGCTTGCTGCTGGTGTACGTTTCGCCTAGTCACATAGCGGCAGCCCTGCCTGAGCTACTCGATGTCCTCTCCGGTTTGGTGATTGAGTTCCCCAAACTTTTAGTTTTGGGTGACTTCAATCTACCATCCCTGGGAGGGTCATCTGAGTTAGCTCGGGAGTTCATGGCTTCCATGACGGCCATGGACCTGACGCAGGTAATTTCTGAACCAACTCATGAGGGAGGCCACACCCTGGACCTAGTTTTTTTATCTGGATGATGGTTGGATGATCTTGGTGGGGGCTCTCCATTTATCATGCCCCTGTCATGGACCGATCATCACCTCCTGCGGCTGGTCTTCCGTTTTACCACCCCCCGCCGTGGGGATACGGAACCAATTAGATGGTACCGCCCCAGGCGCTTAATGGACCCTGATGGGTTCCAGGCAGCACTGGGATCCCCACCTGCCTCCGTCGCTCACAACTCGGCGGATGCCTTAGTGGAAGCCTGGGAAAGGGCAGCCACTGAGGCACTGGACCGAGTTGTACCCTTGCGGCCCCTGACCCGGTGCAGATCCCAACGAGCTCCATGGTTCTCCGCAGAGCTCCGGGAGATGAAGCGTCGGAAACGGGGCCTAGAGAGCTGCTGGAGGTCCAGCCGATCCGAATCCGACCAGTTGCGGTTAAGAACCTATATTAGGTCTTATCTCGCTGCGATGAGGGTGGCGAGGTGTAATTACTTCTCCACCCTCATCGCGTCCGCAGATAATCGCCCGGCCGCCCTGTTTAGGGTGACTCGCTCACTTCTTAATCAGGAGGTGAGGGGGGATCCCTTGCAGGGTCGTGCCGAGGAGTTTGGTCAGCATCTGACGGATAAAATCGCTTGGATTCGGACCGGTTTGGACTCCAGCTGGGCAGAGTCTGACGATCAGGACACGGGCGGTCTTGTCAATGTTATCTGGGAGGAGTTTGATTCTGTGACCCCTGATGAAGTGGACAGGATTATGGGGAGGCTGAGCTCCACCACATGTTTATTGGACCCGTGCCCTTCCTGGCTGGTTTATGCAGCTAGGGAGAGGACACGAGGCTGGTTCCAGGCGGTGATATCTGCTTCTTTGAGTGAGGGTAATTTCCCCACCGTCTTGAAGGAGGCGGTGGTGAGACCCCTCCTCAAGAAGCCAGCCTTGGACCCAGCTGTGTTGAACAACTTTCGTCCAGTCTCCAACCTTCGCTTTCTTGCGAAGGTTGTTGAGAGTGTGGTGGCGCATCAGCTCCCTCTGGTCCTGGATGAAGCGGATTATCTGGATCCGTACCAATCGGGTTTCAGGCCCGGGTACAGACGGAGACGCCCGATCTTCGCTCCTTTCGCCGCGATCTCAAGACATTTTTGTTTGTACAAGCCGGCCTAGCCTGAGGGGGAGTGTTGGGGTTGTTTTATTTTTTGTTTTTTAATTGTTCCGGGGGTTTTTAGCGTTGTATTATATTGTTTTTAACTAGGGCAATTGTTTAATCTGTTTTTAATGTTTGTATTGGTTATTTTATTCTGCCCTGTGAACCGCCCTGAGTCCTCAGGGAGAAGGGCGGTATATAAATGTTATTAAATTAAAAAAAAAAAAAAATTGGTCGCTCTGGTGAATGATCTCTGGAGGGCTCGGGATAGGGGATGTTCCTCTGTCCTAGTCCTATTAGACCTCTCAGCGGCTTTCGATACCATCGACCATGGTATCCTGCTGTGGTGTCTCAGGGGATTGGGAGTGGGAGGCACGGTTCTTCGGTGGTTCTCCTCCTATCTCCTGGGACGTTCGCAGTCGGTGTTGGCAGGGGGGCAGAGATCGGCCCCTAGGTCTCTCGTTTGTGGAGTTCCTCAGGGGTCGGTTCTCTCGCCTCTCCTGTTCAACATCTACATGAAATCGCTGGGTGAGATCATTCGTGGTTTTGGAGTTGGGTATCATCAATATGCTGATGGTACCCAACTTTTTATTTCGACCCCAAACCACCCCAGTGATGCCCTCGCTGTGATGTCCCGTTGCCTGGAGGCGGTTCGGGTCTGGATGGGGAGGAACAGACTTCAACTCAACCCTGACAAGACTGAGTGGCTGTACATTCTGGCATCCCGGGACATTCAAAATGTTCCATCCCTTTCTATGGGGGGTGAGCTGTTACCCCCCGTGGATAGGGCTCGCAACTTGGGAGTCCTCCTAGATTCACGACTTACCCTGGAAGATCATGTAGCAGCTGTGACTAGGGGGGCTTTCAGAAGTGGTTTGCCATTGCCTCCTTCCCAGAGCTGAGAAGTGACTGGCCCAAAGTCACCCAGCTGGCTTTGTGCCTAAGGTGGGACTAGAATTCACAATCTCCCAGTTTCAAGCCTGATGCCTTAACTGCTACATCAAACTGGTTTTGTAGTTTCTGTCTCAATCCAGCTAGTTTAAAGGCAGTGGAATACATGTCATAGCCAGGATCCATGAAATGCTGGGTGACATGCACTCCAAGAAGTAGGTGGGGCAGAACAAAAAAGTGGCAAAAAGGAATTAGATTAGACTTGGATTGAAATTAAATGCAGTTAATATGATTATTCCCCCTCTTATTGCATTTAAAATCTGGTGGCAATTTTGGGAGGGACATACCTCAGGCATGTGGAGGCACAGGTAATCCTTGGGGCCTTAAGTTAAACTCTTGGTTTAAGATGATTTTATAGGCAAAACAGCCACAACCGGCTTCTTAGTGAAACATAAACTCCTGAACCAGCTGTTGAATCCAGAGTTCAGATTAAATTTTATTGATGTTAGCCTATTTTATTATTAGATAACATCAATATATCTAAGGATATTCTAGAGATTGAAACACATTCCACCAAAAGCAAAAGCTAAAATGCTCAACGTGAGCAACAGAAAACAAATCCCTTCGAAATCTTGCTATTGCTTTAGAACTACAGTAGCATGCCAGATTGAGAATAGTTGGACATAGTGAAGTACAAAATCCTCTCCATGCATGGAGCAAAGAGGTTCCACACAGGCTGAACAAACAACAGTTGTTTGTTTTGAGACTTAAGATTTCAGTAGCATTGTGTATGTATTTTGACCTCCGCGATCTGATAGCAGATTAGTTTGTTTAGCCAGCTTGTTCTAGACTACCCCAGGGGCTGAAGCCATGGGCCCGTCTAATATCCACAATCCAACAAAAATAACACCTTTGCCATTAGAAAAAAATGTTGTTGTTGTTGTTGTTGTTGTTATTAACAATGACAATAAAATGACATTACTTTTACAACTGAAGTTTTCCTTTTAAAACTGAAGTTTTGTTCCACTAGGATTTTATGAAGGAGAACGATACGTTCAGCACTGGTCAATTTTTTTAGCAAAGGGCATTAAGCTGGCAAAGTTTTTCCTGTCTTTACAAGAAAAAAAAATGTCTTCCTGTTGTTCTGTGGGGTGGAGACCCATGGGGTTCCCATTGTTGAAGGAGGCATTCTTTCAACTTGGAGATATCATTTATTATGAAAGATCATGGGGCAAGGGGATCAAAGGTACCTTAACCCAGATCAAGTGACCTCCCAAAGCTCTTCCTGATTACTCATCATAGAGAGCCTATTATATGGAACCCTGTGGATGTTTAATTCAAATGGCAGCTAAGGCTGCTGCATGCACGTGAGCATCTGTCTGTTCATGGTAAATGTTTGAAAAGAGGCTGGGGCAATGCAGTCCATAGCCATTATATTTATTTTTAAAATGTTTAACCACTGTGTTCCTTTTCAATAGAGACAAATGGACAAAAACAAAACAAATCCACACCCACACAAAAGCCAAGTAACTCATGTGAAGAGTAACAACAAAAACAGAAATGAAATCACAGTTTAGGAATCATCTCTTGAATGACCTTGCCACCTCCAATAATCTTGGATTATATCTCCCTGTATTTCTTTACCAATGGCTCTGCTGGCAGAGGTTAATGAGAGTTCAAAACATTTGGAGAAAATTTTGATCTGACTTGCTAATGCTGAAGTCAGGAGTTTCTGAAGGCAAGATCGAAGGAGAATCCTGATGGGCATTTGTGTATAATTTCAACTTTGATAGCTATCCAGTTGTATATGAATGATGTCATTCATTCTGCAACTGCATCACAATTCTCACAGACCTTTCCTGTGGCCATTTTTGTTCCTATCAATTGGCAGTTGCCTTACCTAATGCTTGGAACCAAATGATATATAACAGGGGTCTCAAACTCGCAATGCCACATGACGTGTCCTGACGTATCGGAACTTTTTTCCCATTGCTGGCAATGAGGTGGCAATGTTTCAGCATGACGCACCCAGCCCATGGGCCGGCAGTTTGACACCCCTTATATATAATATACCTAAGCAGGGTCAGAATCATTTTTATCTGAAAGGCCTGTAATTGTGGGGAAAATAGGAGAAGGAAGGAATATTAGGTATGTTTGACATCTTGAGTTATTTATAAAAATAAATAAATCCAGGACTAAAATAAAATCTAAAAACAAAAGAAAAAAGAAAATTAAAAACTTCCCAGAAGTAGCAAAAATATATATATACTGTTGCCATATATCCAAATAATCATCGATAATAAAGCTTATTTTAAGGTCATCTTGGCCTTTTCTTACCAATACCTTATCTGCTAAATGTATACAGAAATGGAACAGGGCCACTCCAAGGGAGTACATGGAAAAAGGTGGCTACCTTGCTGAAACTAAGTTGATCTAAGAATGGTTTGTGACTGGTTGGGAAGGGGATTAGAAACCCTGTTTATGCTGCTTTGAAAAACAAAATGGGTGGAGAAGGATATCCATGGGAATATATGGAATGGTTGTGACAATTAGAAAATCATTTTGAATCTGCTTTCTTGGCCATTTTGAAATGTCTAAAAATGGCTAGAAAGCCGATTCCATCCATATAACAAAAGTAGTAAAAGAAGACACATATAATTCCTGTTAAGACCATCGTAATTTAGGAATAGGCAGAGGATAATAGTTCCTTAATGCCAGAAGATGCCTTGCCAGACAAGCCACTGATTCAGCTCACACCTTACAGTGGTGCTTATTAAAAAGGCAGAGTTTAAAAGCTTACCATGTCTGGCTTTTCCTGGTATGTCATGGACCATACTTCTAAAGTGGGTTAGATTTGATTTGTCAAGTAGGGGAATGTTAAACAATTTTAATGGGGTAGAATAACACTTTAAGTGCTCGCAACGGGGAAGGGACCCGTTTGTCTATTTCAAACTCTTCCCAATTTTCAAAAATGCTAAAAACGAATTTTAAAAAGTTGGTCCGTGTTGGTAAGATTCTTTAAATAAAGGTTTGCTTTATTTTGCATATATAACAAAACCAAGTGACTTATTATGAGTCTGATCTAAAAAACTAATTCAAAACAGCTAAGGATTGAATAGCAAAGATGTGCTCCAATCATGCTGCACTTGTTCTTTTTAAGGACTGCCTCTATTTTCACGCAAGAATCCAGTCTAGGGAAAGAGTGCCATAAAGCTGATTAAAACAGCTGCTATCTGTATCTACCCTTGGTACCAATCTGTGCTAGAATAGGAAACTTTATCAGTTCTAGCTAAATATAGTGGTTGGGCGAAAGATGTTGTCTGACCTCAAACTGGGAGGGGGAAAAAATCCTTTGCGTAACTTAACACATAGAACTCTCCCTTGGTGTAAAAAAAAAAAAATCTGGCAAAACGAGTGGTGGTGTTTGCAACAGCCTCCAAACCAACCAGACAATTTTCAGGTTTTTTTGTTCGTTCTATGTTCACAAAGGCACTCCAGAATCCTAAGGAAACCAATAATCACATACTTTTCCAAGCCTATTATTAAATCACTTAATAAACTCCTTGTGCTGAGAAACAGCCAATCTTTTCTGACCCCCTGTTTTTCTCAGAGGTAGGGGTGCTACAAATAATGGGAGGGGGTTCACTGGGCCAATGACAGAGCACATAAGTGGAAGGATGGGCTTTGGATTAAGAGCGCATTACTGTAGTCCTTAGTGCTAATTGCGTAGTATCTATCTAAACATCACAACGGGTGATCTTTAACAATTGCTCAGGAAACTTCACAAGTGTTTCTTGTAGAAAAAAATATACCCCTCTACTTTAAGCAGCCTAATTATTTACTTTCCACTCCTCTCTTCAAAGGCACAATTTTCTCTTTCAGAAGCACCAGTATGGACACTTTTCTGCCAACAGAACTACCACAAGTCAATGCTAGGCTTGATTTTGGAACACATATCAAAGGGACTGCAAAAAGTTATTCTTTGGCTGAACTGTCGCTGAGCTTGTCGATCAGAAGGTCGGCAGTTTGGCGGGTTGAATCCCGAGTGCCGCGTAACAGAGTGAGCGCCTGTTACTCGTCCCAGCTTCTGCCCACCTAGCAGTTCGAAAGCACGTAAAAATGCAAGTAGAAAAATAGGGACCACTACGGTGGGAAGGTAACAGCGTTCCGTGCGCCTTTGGCGTCTAGTCATGCCGGCCACATGACCACGGAGACGTCCCCGGACAAGCGCTGGCTCTTCGGCTTTGAAACGGAGATGAGCACCGGCCCCTAGAGTCGGAAACGACTAGCATGCATGTGCGGGGGAACCTTTACCTTTACCTTTTATGTGTGTGTACATACAGTACATACACACTGAAACCATGCCTATCAGGTCCTATGCCGGATATAGGTAGGGCAAGTGCTTATATCTTTAAGTGCCTGACAGTAAGAGTCTCCTTCTCTGGCCTGCTGTGGCACTTGGGCAGAAATCTCATTTTGGGAAGGACAGCAGCAACACAAATAGTCTGGCTGAGATAAAAAGAAGGTTATTCTAGAAGATGCAGCCTAAACTGACCTCTCAGATAGTTTCTATCAGGAGGGGGAAAATACATGGAGTACTGAGTTTTACCTGATGAGAGATGGCGACAGGGTAAGCAGTCATTTCCATCGTTCAGCTTATTTTTCAGCTTTCCTTACATCACTGGCATAGACTTTAGGGTTCTGGTAGGATAAACCCCAGTTTATGAAAATGCCAGTCACATAATGTAAAAGAGAATGGTTGTATGACTGGTTACATCCAAGTGACAGGAAAAGCAAGACACATCTTTACAAGAACCAACTTGCCTTCTTCCTTTAAAATATGCTTCAAAGTACCTCGGCTCTTAGCATCAAATAAGGATTATAGCCACCTCAAAAAAGAATAAAAAATGAGTCACAGGCCATTGCTTATGTAAGTTTCTCATGGGAATAAATATAACCCTATCAATTCAAGCTGTGCTGAAAACAGGTTAAATCCTCACCCCACCCAGCAGTCTATGTAAATAATGCAAAGGCCTATGACATCTTGCTAATGATAGCCAACAGACTAGATCAGTTAGTGGTTGGGTGGGAGATCTCCTCTGAATCAATATATGCTGCTATGACAAAAAAACAGGGTTCAACTGCAATGCCAGCCTTCTTTAGTCTCATGCCCTCCAGACCTCATGTTAGTCTACAGCTCTCAGGATCCAGCATTAGCCCCAAACTACAATAAAGTCCTCAATTGTGATTTATAGAATCTTATAGCATCACCCTTCAACGGTAATAAAGACAGGGTTTAGACAACCACACAATAGCTTGAGGTTGCTCTACTGTAAATCCGTGTTATTCAACCTTAGCAACATTAAGATGTCTGGACTTCAGGTCTCCAAATTCCACAGCCATCATAGCAGTTCTCTTGCTTACATGTGCAAGAAGCATATTTGTCTCCAGTGAGTGAGTTAGATGAACTCCATGGCAGTGTTTTCTTTTGCAGTTATAGATTGATTAAAGAGAGAGACTCAACTATACCGGGTTTCCCCGAAAATAAGACCTACCCTAAAAACCAATACCTTGATTTTTGCACATGCATCTAATATAAACCCTACCCCCAAAATAAGCCCTAGTTTTGGGGCGAGACACACAGGTAAAAATCAAGCTGGGGGTGGTGGTAGAGCTGCCCCATGTGCCCTGCACCTCCTTACCTTGGGACCGCCACAGCCAGGTCTCCCAAGCTACATGGCGCATTGTGCCAGTGCCACCACTCATGGCAGGAGTCCACATAGCTCATCACACCAGTGCTGCCACTCACATGTGCCATGGCCATAACACAACAAGCCATGCAGCCTCCTGCCACAGCAGCACCGGCACAGTGCGCCACATGGCATCCGACCACAAGTGGCCGCATGTGGCTACAGAACTCGGGCAGCGCCATGACAGGTGTTGGGATGTGGGAGGCCTGGCTGCAGCAGTCCTAAAGTAAGACATCCCCCCAAAATAAGACCTGGTGCCTCTTTTGGAGGAAAAAAAATGAAACCGGGTCTTATTTTCGGGGAAACACGGTATCAGACAGCTGTAATCCCAGTCAACCTGTAATTGAAGACATCAATAAACCAAGGGGAAGCCTCTGTGAAATTTGTTTAGGGCCCAACGATTGACATCTTCAGCAGACTATAAAACAAAAGTTAAATAGACGTTGTGCATGGGATTTAACCAAAGTTGCCCCATGTCTCTGAAATTTTATTGAACTTACTCGGTTACTCAGATTCTAAATCTGTTGCAGAGCTTTTGGCTGCTTTCTGTTTTTCACTTTGCACTTTCTTCTATGGGGAAGTTCAACATGTATGCTCCTCTGTCACTTAACACACTGTGAAGAGGAATATGATCATGTGTTACAACAGCATAAGCACAGAAAGCAATAATCTTACTGGAATAAAAGCTTGGCATAATTCATTACTAGCTGGTGACTTTGACCTTTAATATCCAGTATCTGAAGCTGATTGGACAGTAAGGTACTTAAGTTGTCTCTACATAAAATTATCTTTGAGGAATAGCATTGCTTTGCCTATGAAAATGGAGGATGTATCTTTAGAAGATGCATACCTGGTGCGCGCACGCGCGCGCGCACACACACACACACAACCACAGAAGGCAGAATGCAATCTTTAGAAGATCAGTTCCTGATAATTATTAGCACTTTATGTTTCGTGCATGCTTTCTGGGTTAGAATAGCAAAACATCTGCACACCTGCAAAGTCAGTAGGTTTTGCTCTTTATATATGTACTTTTTATTAGATCCTTCAGAGAAAGCCTTGCTCATGAGGGTTTTTTTGCATATGAATTTAGAACTTGGCAAAATAAATAAACCAGCAGGGAGCCACAAACCTCTACATTGACCCACGTAATGTGATCTCTTCTCAGTCTGTTGTATGTGGATTCCAGGATAGTTCCCAGGCGTCTCTGTTAGGAAGTGTCCTTCGAGTTTCCATTTAGGAAAAAACAAATGAAAGCCTGTGAAAAATTGTAGATGAGGTTCCTTGTATGAGTGCTCAGTGGAAAAAATGGAAGAGTTACTAATGAAAAAACAAAATGAGTCAAGATATCTGATATGCAAGCAAACATTTAAATATTTTCATTCGGAATCACAAAAAAACTAAAGGTGATAACACCATAAAGTTAATATGTACATTTTCTGTCCCTGTTCAAATTATCTTGTATCATCCAGACATATTTTCATACATTTATTCCAGATCAATATAGCGAACAAGTTATAAAAGACTACACTTCCTTGAGGCTACAGAGTGTAAACTTATTTTTTAGTGATCCTTAATATTCAAGGAGGCTTTTTGCACATAGAAAATTATCAGTTCAAGAAAAAAATACCTCTTTCTCTCATGTGTATAATGTAGAAGAACATTCCAAATTATGCAATCTAATTTTGTATCCCTTAGATATAGTAATTTGATGATACAATTCCTGGGGATGTAGAGTTCACAACTGAGTGATTATATACATGTGTAAATCATGAATTAAATGTGTAATTGCAACTTGTTTATTCCCAAAATACTGTAAATGGCATGTTACAACAATAGAAGCAACAGCGTATACTACTATTAACGTTCAATAGAGTTATACCACTCTGATATTAACTCTTGACAGTTAAAAAAAGTTAATTTCAACCATTTTATAACGTTTTCATTTAAAAGCTAGGAGGGAAATCTCAGATGATCTATTACATGATTTCTTCAGTGCCCATTCATTCATCAGTAAAAGACTTAAAGATAATAAACTTTTTTTGTTTGTTTAAGGCAATTACTTAATCTCAGCAAACTCCTGTGTTAAGCACGGCTATTAACAGAGCAGGCCATAAATCACTGCCCAACCAGGTGGGTGATTATTCTGAACTGCAATCACTCTTAGGACCTTCTGAAGACCCCTCACAATCTTATGCACCTTAATTGCACAGGCAGCAAGCTAACAACCAGCAGTTTGCATGAACAGCAAGGAGGATGTGCTGTAAAATGCACTAGGCCCATTTTTAATACCAGTCAGAACATTTACTTACCAAGGCAGGATGATACATGGGGGTTATTAGCTAGCACCAGAACCACAGCTGGGTACAGCTGATAACTCACTCATTCTCCTCTACTCCAAACCAGGCCTGACTGTCTTGTACTCATTATAGAATGGCCACATCTACTGTTCCTGTTATTTGCATATGCTTCCAGTCTAGGACAAGGAAGGAAGAAACAATATCATTATTGCGGGTTCCTTCCAGCCAATGAAATTCTTCTCTAAGTGGGACGGTACCAGGGATAATTCCATGTTTAGTCAGTACAGAATGATGGAAGAGAACCAAAGTAAAAATAAAGATATCAACCTGAGCTCTGTCAGTATTTGGTATCTTCAACATTTGCCCATCAGCCACCTAACTCAGTCTTCATCCTGGAACTTTCCAGATGGCTTGGGTCACAAGAGGAAGATTTGATTATTAGAGGGAAGTTTTTTTTAAAAAAGGGCTATTGCATGGGTGTCAAACTTGCCACGTCACGTGATGTGTCACCAAGAGCCTTGGTGGAGCAGTGGGCTAATGCCTCCTTAAGTAACACCAGCTGCCTGCAATTAGTGCAGGTTCGAGTCCCACCAGGCTCAAGGTTGACTCAGCCTTCCATCCTTCCGAGGTAGGTAAAATGAGGACCCAGATTGTTGGGGGCAATAAGCTGACTTTGTAATAATGCCGCTTGGGGCCCCCCCGAAAGCCCTAATAAGCAGGCATATACATAGAATGAAGGCTATTGCTAAGCACATTGATTTGTGCTTCTTAGATTGTAAGCCGCCCTGAGTCTTTGAAGAAGGGCGGGATATAAATGGGATTAAAATAAAATAAAAAAATAAAGTATCACAACTTTTTTCACATTGCCGGAGCTGAGGTGGGCACGGCCTCAGCATGATGCAACCAGCCCCCGGGCCAGCAGTTTGACACCCCTGGACTATTGCCTTCAAGTCATACTTTGAACCTTATAAAATTATCAGATTATCGGTCTGCTCAGCAGTGTTTTCCTTAAGATTTTTTTTTTAAAAAAAAAAGATTAAAACTAGGCTGAATATCAGAAAAAATTGGTGGGCATATTGAAAACTTTTTTGGGAAAAAGAAATTGAACATTTGGGGGATTCTTTTAGGTTGGCATAAAGATGAAGTGCCAAGGGGTGGAGGAGTTCCCTGATCAAAAGCAGTGTTTTGTGTTTTACCATTTCTTTGGGTGGTGGCTTGATAGCCTTCAGCAGCCCCATCATGTTCACTCAGTAAATTAGTTACTGTGACTCTGACAGCTGATAGTACATAACAGCATAAACTCATTCCCAGAGGCATTCTTGTAGAGAACGGATGGGTACTCAACAGCTACGATATTAACTAAGTTATTTTTCCCTGGATTCAAAGATTCAAGAAACAAAATAAATGGAATTTATGATTTCATCCTTTCTTACCAAATCAATAGAGGCACACATATCAGAACCTGTTTCACACTAAACCTATATCAGAGCAGATCTGGATAATTCTGTTTCTTCTATGAAAGTGAGCTTCTACTCTCAGAGAAGTGAATAGAAGAACCCTGTAGTTACCACTAGTCAATGTTGCATAGAATGCTGGGGGGGGGGGAACCCTGCTTATATGCTTATAAACCACAGTCGATCTCAGATCTTCATTCATGTTTCTCTTGCATCTTTGTAATCCATTGCTTGAAGAATGAGGGATAAGTTGCAAATGTTGTTGTGTTAATGCAGCTGCTGTTCTGTATTTTGTGGGATTCTTTAGCAATAGCTCTGATGACAAAACTAAACTCTACCATTTGCCCAAGAATTGAACAATTAGTATTTTCTTAAGTTTGACCAGCAGCCCTGCAAGGATATGCTGAATTATTTCTCTACCAGTTGCATTGACAAATGGCCCTACTTTAGCAAAAACTGGAATTTGCAGGAAATGTTTGAAATGGTGCCCTCAAAGTGGGTGAGCCAGTCGTGGTAATGAGTAAAATTTCTACACTCCTCTATTCATGAAGTTATGCTTGGCTCTGGAGCATCTCTGCAAGAATGTGTTCCTTGGCGGCTTGTGCTTGTCCACTGTAAAAGTCATGCTAAATCCTTTATAAGCAGGTCATTGATTTCAATGTTAGTCACTCCACAGCATGAATAGAAGGGAATTGTGGCTTCGACTGTCTAAAGAGGCCCATCATTGCAGGAAATACACCAGTACAATTCTTGCTTTGATCCCTACATGCATCCCATTTTGCAAATGGGTTCTAGGAATGCAGTTTCTACCATGAAAAGAACTTGGATATGAAGCTCAGGAGCTTCTCGCAGTGAAAGTCTTGCTATTGACTTTAGTATCCACCTCATCTAGGAACATTTGTTCCAGATAAAAGCAACTAAAACCCTATAGAAAAAATGTATAATCCTGGGACCCCTGGAATCATGCTTTAGGTATTTCATGAAAAGATCGCCATAGGCCAATGTATTTCATATATTGGACTGATCCAATGAAACAAGGTTTGCAGCAGGAAGACATTCCTGCAACATGCCTTATACACTTCTCTACTAGGAGACAGAAACCTTAGGAAATTTTCTGAAAGCAGTTAGGAGAATTGGCTTTAAAGCTTACAAGAAGTTAAACTAATTCTTGGTCCATGAAAAAAATGTGACAAGAAGTGGTATCATTACAAGCATGGATATTAAACTCATGGAAGTAAGCTTATACAAAATTAGAATCTAAATGAATTTTGTCTTGCAGTAACACTTGCCTGCTATTATATTCTTTTAAAAGAAACTGTACAGGCTGAACTACAGTATAAACCTGCAGCAGGAAAAATTTCTGCTCTTCCAGGAAGATACATCCATGTCCCCAAAATGAGATAACCCACCAACAACAGGAGAAAACTACTGGGACACATCACCATGCTAATACTTTCCCTGTCCCAAACACCTCTTGTAGAAAACAGATATATCTTTTCTGCTATTGAAGCAGTTTTTAGCTAACAGCAAATATTTAGTAATAGATGTTGAATGGTTTTTCAAAACCTGTTAGGAAAAGCGTTTCCTCCCCTCTCTTAAAGAAAGTCAGCCTCTGTGGTTTTTTTTTCACCTGTTAAAGAATTCTACCCATGTTCCTCATTATCTGCTCCACTGCTAAATCTCCAGTCCTCCAATTAACGTGCTCCCATGCTTCGGACAACTACCTGCTTTTTCTTTTAATCTGATCTTATTTCTCTATAGGAATTCTGCTAGCCAATTGAAATCTCTCCCTCATTTTGCTGGCAAAAGGAGCTTAAGCTCCCATCTGGCTTTTTAAAACTCTCCTATTCTGGGTGCACTCATTTTTTCCACTACAATTGCAGCCACTGCCCTCTAAATACAAGGATGACATTATATACACAACAATTAATACTTTCTTTTTTTTATGATTGTGCCTTCTCTCTTCAGAATTACCACAGTATGTTTTCAGATCTGAGTTTGTCTTAGACACCCCCCCCCCAGGTTTTCTGGTGAAATTGGCAAAGGCCTGTATTATTAGGACAGAAGCCAACTTGTTTAGTGGAATTTCCTGTCTGATTTTAATCCCTTCTCTCCCCCCCACCCCGTATTTTACCCCTCCTTTAAAGTGAGACGAAGGAAAGCTTTTTTAATTACCCTGCCATGGGTTTCCCCTTTCAGGATATTATTATTCTTATTAAGTACTTCCTCTTGGGAAGAAGCGGAGAGCGGAACCTGGGAAGGATGGTGGAACAGTCAAGACTTGTGTCCTTATTGTATTTTAATAACTTTCAGATTGGAGGAATGCTTAGGCATACGTTTTGGCATGACGACCAAGCAACTAAGCAGTTCCAAGGCTGTTAGTTCTTTGCAGCTTTGGACCTGTAGAATTAATGAGTTGCTGATTTAAAAACCCTCTGGCTTGAATTTTCTGCTTCACTGGATTTGCTGTTTGTTAGCTTGGATACAGCATCCACAGTGGTAAACTTAGACATTTCTGTATACATTTGCCAGATGATCACCTGAAGGCTGGGCTGTCTCTTCAGTAATTACACAGCCCCCAAAAGGAAGATCCTCCCAAGAGCTGCTCTGCATGTTGCCTGGTACCCCAGACTTATTTTCTTTTTTTCCCCCTCCTCACAATAGGGAAAAATTGGAAAGCAGCCAATAGATAGAGAAAGATATATCCTAAGTGATGAAGTGGCAGAGAAGCACTATCGCTTATGCTCTTGAGAGCTCCCACAGCTACTGGCTTAATGCACGCCACAGGTTTCTATGCAGTCTTCCCCACACCCCACACCCCTCCAATTATTTGGCACAAGAAAAAAATAGCCTCTGGATAGGGTGAGATTCCATATGCAGGAAAAGATCCAATCAGCCAGGAAAGCAACCTTATTCTTGCTGATGCCTTGTCAGTTTTTACCACCGAGCCCTGCCTAGCTTCCTCCGAATGGAAACACCATTTTGATAGGGTAGTTGAGCAAAAGCCAGGCATTCCAGCATCCCAATTATCCACAATGGGGGAGGGGACAAGTGATAAAAAACACATTGCCCTGCAAATTCTACCCATCCTGGTGATGCAGTAATGAAAAATAAAAAATAAAACTTGGGTTCTGAAGCCACAACTCAACTTTCCTCATCGTGGCTGGCTGCAGGTGCCTCTGCCAAGGATTCTTGTACTCAGTTGAAGGAGATTACTTACCAAATCCAAAAAGATGGGCAGATTATAATTTTAAGTAAGAAAAGAAACTCTACAAGGAAAGGTCATATGAAATTCAATACAAAGCTTAAAACTGCCTAACAGGACCAGTAACTCCAAATAAGAATTTGAGATGGGGAGATCATACTGGACAGCCACACATGCAAAAATAATGTAGGTGTCCAGGTGGATTACAAGTTGAACCTTAGCCAACACAGCCAAATATTTCATTTGTTGTTGTTGTAGTTGTTGTTGTTTGTAAGAGGACCAAGAGAACAAGGTCATTCCTCTCTGTTTAGCATTGGTCAGTCCACACTTGGGATATTGTATCTGAGCACTGCATTTTAGGAAATCCATGAACAAACTGGGATATGTCCAAAGGAAAGCAACCAATGTGATAAGGGGTCTTGGGGGACTCGGGTGCCTAAGAACCACTAAGAAGAAGTCAGAATGGCGTTGTTCAGCATTGCATAAGCCAGGATAAGAAACAATGGATTTAAGAGTATGCAGAACTGAATTGGCATCATAATGGTAAATGCTGTCCAACAACAGAGCAGATGACCTCAAGATGCAATGGACTTTCCTTCACTAAAAGTATTTAAATAGAGAATGGTTGGCCATCTGCTGGGGATGTTGTAATAGTAGATTCCTGCACTGAGGAGGACTAGATAATCATCAAGAGACCTTCCAGTCTTTTCGTTTTATTCTTTTGAAATAGCAGATGGACTAGCATTTTTTGATGGTGTTAATAACATTGATGATGGCTTCTGGAGTTTACTTATACATGCACATTCTGTGAGGTTGCTGCCTGTCCTTTTCATTGTATAGCTGACAGAAGACCCACTCACTATATAACTATCAAGAATCTCAACAGCAACCAGCAACCTGCACAAACTATACATTGCTGTAAGGTTCTCAGGCCAATCAAAATAGAGCATCTCTGTATTTTTAAAACCACTCTGAAATCTGCATAAACACAAGGACACAAGAGAATGCAAACGCACAGAGTGCAAGAGGACGAATGAATAGTGATGCCAGAGTTTCAAAACTCCCGAGAGCCAGCCAATCAAGCAGACTTCTCAGTGTCAAACCAAATCAAAGCCTGTTAACTTTTGGAGGAAGATGTAATAGCTACACAACATTGATAATGGGCTGCTGAATCTAGCTGTGCATTCTGTGTCTTATTTTTATTTATTTATTTGGCCTATTAATTTTGGAGCTTTTAGAGTGCTTTTGAAGATGAAGACACTCGCTGCATATGTAAAGATATCCTGAATCTCAACATTAATGAGAATCAAAAACATGCACATAAGCACATGGATGTTTCAGATCAGCAGACCAACTGAGCCAAGATATTCTAGTATTTTATGCACATACATCACTTGTGTGCATCCATATGATGTATAAATGTAAGAACAGAAGTGCATGTGCCTGTACAAAATAGATCCTTGATCTTATCTCTAGCATTCCTCCCCATTTTGGGGGCAGGGGAGGGCTTGAAAGCCATGAGTGTTAATCTACAGCAAGTCCAGGCTATCTATGTACCAAAAAAATGGTGATAACTTACCTTCCAGGTAATCAGACAAATGACAATTAGATTTGTCTCTGGTCTTCTTTTGTATCCTGCTGGCCTGAGCATCATCTCCATGCTACATAAGTGTATGCCATGACTATGTGTAGCCTTGGAGCCAGTAGTCTTGTGTTTGACCCAACTGAAGCTATCAACAATTTACTTGCTCATGTCTGAAGATGTGGACCATGATGCTTGGGAAGTGGAGAGCCATGGCAATAGTGGTGGATGAATCCACTGTAGGATAGCACAAGTGGGGCTCCTCTGGTGAGAAGTGACATACAAAGGAAATTGTAAGATGTTTCTGTCTTTTCTCCATTCCTTGTAATAACTTATTTCTCTCTGTGCACAAACCAACTCTTCTAATGCTTCAGAGATAACCAATGCCTCACTATATTTCTATTTCTCAAAGTTCTCAAAGTCTGAACTTTGGCCTGCTTGACTAAATCCCTAGGGGCTTGAGCTATCAGATTGTTATTAGTTATTAGTCCCTGCTTCTATTTCCTTTAAATCTTCTTGCATGTGAGCTTCTCAGTGAGCTCACTATTCATCCATTCTTAAACCTTTCCCCATTCTTCTTTCTCACAGGGATCATTTGGACCTGTATTTTCCCCCTTGTAGTTTTAAGGAGCTTCCATTCCCCTGAGGCTTGCTTGTCGTTTAGTATTTTAGTATGCTGCTTAACTTTTGTTTGAGTTCATTCCTGATCCTCATTCCTGAAATCCAAGCTATGTCTTGAACTCTGGTATGGCATGGTCCCTTTCTCCCAAAATGCCCTAGATCTCAGAAACACAGTATTCTGAGTTCAATAACTACATGACTAAGTAGTTTTTATAAACTACTTAGTTTATTTAAAAAAAAAACACCTGGGGAAATGGTGTACTGATAGCCCTAAAAAAGTTCATCCAAAGCTTTAAATACCACTACGTATAATATTATGCCATAGCTTTCTTACTTATTAGGTTCCAGTCTCCATTCGTGGACACCTTATATTCCCTTCCTTAAATAACTAAAAACATCCAGAATTTTTGAAGGCTTTCTTAATCATTGCTCCCCCTACCCCAGCATCTATTGGGATGTGTTTTAGCAGCTTGTGGGCCTGAATTGATTTTTTGCAGGATCTCCAAAAGGTGTTATTTACTTCCTTTTGTTCCTTTTTTTTTTTTTGGTCATAGGATTCAGTGACACAATTGGGGAATGAAATCTGGAAGTTCCAAATAGAAGACCCAAGTTTTTTAAGTGTAGTAACCATTTAGTAAACAAAAAATGGGCCTGAATAAAGGTGTGTTACAGATCTCCAGCCAATGGGAGCATTACAAAGCTATTTAAGGAGTACATTGTTCCATGGTTTCCTGTGTCTTTTTCAGAAGCAGCTGACATCGGTTCACAGACATAACAACTGAACAAAAACTGCTTATAATGCAGTAATATGAATATACCTTGGCATGACTTTCTGACATGCCAGGTTACATGGCTTCACCACACTTTCCAGACAAATGTTTTGTGGTACAAGCCTCAACTAGAAAAGGAGCAGCTAAAAGGCAACACAGACACATTATGTCTGAGTGATTTCAGCATTAATATCTATAATGTATAGCCCCATATAAGGCAACGCCTTGGGGGAGCTCCACACGTTGAAGTTGTGGGGAAATCCCATTATTAGATTCATATTTCCTGCAGCACCTATCTGGAATGTGGATTTCTCACTCAGAGACTCGCACGTACCTGCTCATCTTGGCTTTTGGTACTATTCACTAAGACAGAGTTGTAGAATCTACAGCTTTCCAGATACTGCTGCATTATAGTTTTTGGCGGCTACCTCAGTTGTCAGAGATGATAAGATTTGGAGTTCAGCAACACTTTGAGCTCAGCTTCCTTCTAGATCATTATATTCTTTGGAACTAAACCTACAGTATGTCTTTGTCTCTTTATGTAAGTCAGTGATGCTGGGAAAGAGCTCTGGAACATGAGAATCCTGTGATATTTGTAAGGATTGATAGGATCTCCTATTCTGTAAGATTCTCCATGGCATTGGTGGATGAAGTTGTCCACTGATAGTGAATGTACAGTTTTCACTGTGAGGATGGCACTCCTTCACCCCACATCATAATGAATACTTAAAAGCTGTGATAGTTTTGATTAGGATGAATTAAATAAGACACTGTCAAACAAAGCAAACATGACCATGGCTGATGGCTTGATTAGCCAGAAGAAAATGCCTATTCTTTTATTATTATTATTATTATTATTATTAAAGAGTTTTACAAGAAAATTTTTACAATACATATCCCCAAAGCCCACTTTATCATACAATCTTTAACTAATTCTGTTTCCGAGTCCAATTCAATTAAAACATTATATATTCTCTTTATATGTGCACGATTTAAATCTCTAATTTGTTTTACTAATTTTTCATCTGTAATTGTGATGCCAACCTTCTGATCCAGCTTCCACCTAGCTTTCAGTTGGGTGTATTGGAACCAAGAGTAACTTATGTTTTCTTGTTTTAACTCATCTAATGATTTAAGTTGCCAATTATTCCCTTCCAATCTAAGTAATTCCTTATAGGAAAACATATCCAAACTCACTCCCATAGATACACCTTCTATCGCGTGTCCGGGAATTCCCCAAATCGGTATTTTATAATTTAACTTATAATGATACTTTTTCCAGACACACAGCAAGGCACTTCTAAGAATATGAGATTTAAAAGCCCTGTCCACCTTTTTATCATAAAGCAAATATGCATGCCATCCATATACCAAATCCCAACCCTCAAGGTGAAGTATTCTTTGGTTAAGCCAATCGCTAACCCATGTCAAGACCACCGCATCATAATACAATTTCAAGTTAGGCGCCTTGAGTCCCCCTCTTTCCCTAGCATCTTGCAGAATCTTAAATTTAACTCCTGGTTTTGAAAATGCCTATTCTTATTCCCCATTTAAATCTTTATTCTTATTACCCCATTTGTAATTGGCTTGAATTCTGGTCCAAGCACGTTCATAGATGTGTAAATAGATACGACCAAGAGATCTGTTTCTCTCTTGAGGGTGGTATAATAGTTAGGGGAATTGCTTAGTATCAGTTTGAGACATGTTCTCTCTTTATGTCCTCTCTTGGTCAATGGGTAAAGATAAGAAAACTATCAGGTGGTAACTGACTGTGCTGTTCATATGCATGGTCAGTAAAGGGTTGTCTGTAATATCCTGCTGGGTGGCAAGATAATGTTATCGTTGCCCCCTTTTTTTTACTTGAACAAGTTCTTTCCTCTTAGCAGGACTTTATTCATTCATTCATTCATTCATTCAACATATATTTTTGAGACTGCTAATTCCAAAAGGAAAGTGGTGTCTCACAATATTTAAAATACACATTTTTTTTTAAAAAAAAAGGCAGACAAAACAATATCAATAACATTCAGAAAATGTTTGACAGGGTCCTACAAACATCCTAACTCCAGATCTGGTAGCAGAGCCAGATGGAACACTCAAGAGAGTAAATGTAGAGTAACTCTGGAGGATGTTCCTGACAGTAGGGGCTATGTCAGAGAAGACATGCTTCCTTGGTCTTACAAGATGACAACTTTTAATTGAGGGGACCTGGCGTATGCTCACTCTGACTAAGAAGCCTGAACAGGTAGAAACCACTGTGAAGGCAAGTGGTCCCTTGGATAATCCAGCTCCATGCTATAAAAAGCTTTATAGCTAATGTTCAACACCTTGAATTCCACCTGGAAGCTGACTGGCAACCAATGCAGCACATGCACAGTGACGTCACATCAGAATAGCTGGGACAACATTATGGCCTGTGCTGCTGCATTTTGCATCAGCTGTATCTTCTGGATGGTCTTCAAAACCATCCTAATGTAGAGTGCATTGAAGTAGTCCAATTGTGAGATGCTTGGGGCAAGAGTGACCATCTGAAGATATCCCAGTTGAGGAAAGGACACAATTGACATATCAGGTGAACCTATGCAAGGACCTTCAATGCACTCTACTTTAGGATGCAGTTTGATAGAAGAACCCCTTCTGTCATTGAGAGAAGAATTGACCAGAAAATAATTATAGTCTTGATTTTGTTTAAACTCTCTTTTTACATATCGGCTAAATATCTGGTCCTACATTGTACTGAAGATAAAAATGAATACATTTGGAATCTCTTGTTTCTTTATGAGTTTATGATCTTGAATATATGCACCCATTAAAATCAGAAATACAGGTAAAAAGACTACAGCAAAACTTCAAGGCCCAAACTATGCTTATTGCCAAATCATTCCTATTGAAAAAGATAGTGCGTCTGGACTCCTCTTAGTTTTGGGATAAGTAGATGATTCTTGGATGCTAATATTACAATTAAGTTAACTTCAACATATAAGAAATGTCCTTGATGCTCTCTTGATCACCCCTGCTCATTTTACTCCTTAGGCCTGTCCTGATGGCACTATTAATTCATAACTTATACAGTTAATATATTTTCTCAATTCTTTGTTTCTTCAGACTAGGATGAATCCTAAATCCTGCTCTTTAGCTGCTTAGTGAACAAAAGTGAGAAAGATCCCTTGAGTTCCTCCTGAAGGTCACCCTACTACCAAGCTGCTGAGAAAAGAAGAAAAAGATTAGAAAAGTCAGAATGAGACGAATGAAATTACCACCCCTGTAATTAAAATGATTCAGTTTCATTGCAGGATTCCATTAAGAGGCTTATCAGACTCCTAGTTGTGTACTTGATTGTCCTATTGCTGCAATTTTTTTGCAACATGTCCAGTGTCAATACACAGTGGAATAACTGTTAAACCTCCAAAGAAAAGGGAAAAAATACATTAATATAGATGTATTATGGATTTACAGACACATATACACACTCTGGTTTCTCTCTACACATTAATCTGATATTACTCAAAGGACTTGTGTAGTAGGAATCTTTTAAATAAAGATGCAGCCAAAATCTTCCCAAACCAAAAATGCAGAATGACCCTGTTTGATGTCAAATAAAAACAAAATCTTATTTACAGTCCAGTTTTACAAGAGCTAAACATTTTGATGCCAATCTCAATACTAAACCAAATCCTGCTTATGGTTTTTAGCATCAAGAGTGGAGAACTAGTGCAGAATGCCCTTCTTTACCAGTTAAAAAAACTGATAGAGGAGGTCTTGAAAATGTACTTGTGTTGTAGCAAAACCAATAGGTGCTACCCCTTCCCAAAGGACAAAAGATTATTCTCTCTTCAAAAGGAAGATTAGACTGAAAACATCTTATAAATCCAAAACTGGGCATGCCCAGTTTTCCGATCCTGTCAGCTGCAATTGCTGACTCTCACTGAAAACAATCCTGGACAAATTTATGTATATGATGCACATACGTGTTAATTGCACACATGTGTAATGTGTGTAATTGCACACTAACAATTACACGTTGCCGCACTGAACATCAGCTCCTTGACTGGATGCCTCCATGAATTTGCAGAAATGCTAAAGCGAGGCGAGGTGCAGATTGTGATGGCAAGGGCAAAAGACTTGTGGCATTGGTAAAGTATACAAACTAATCTACCACAGCTTGTCCAACAACAAAGGCATGGCTATTATAATAGACACTGATCTGCACAGCCATGTTGCTGAGGTCCATCAACACTATGACCACCTTGTGTTAACTGTTGTATGTTGCTGCCCATTGATTACATGTTTTCTTGTCCTATGCTGCACAAATAGGATGTGCCAAAGAAATTTTTGCAAAGGCCTAAAGCTTTTTTAGAAAGAGGTCAACTACAAGCACGTTTGAATTGTCTTCTTCCACATCCACAATATTGCATAAGTAATTTCCAGACAACGAAGTGTCACATGAAATATCCAATTCAACTACAAAAAGTTACGGCAAGTTGTTTAAGGAGTTGCACAAATGCTCTTTTTATAACTCTATGCATTTGTACAAATGAATCTGAAGCAGTGAATAGCACCTTCTAGTAGGTTTGTTTTTAGAAACAGAGTTCAAATGCCCACTTTTAGAACAACATGAAGGACACTCTATTTCTCACAGCATTTTTAAAAATTTCTGCTTGGTGCAGTGATGCACAGCATGCAACTTTCTAATTTCTGCTACATTTCCAATTTCTGCCTAGCCAATAGTGGGAGATGCTGGGTGATGAAGAATGACATGTTATGTATTCGGGTGGCTAAGTATTTGCCTTTTTATTGTAAATTGCTTTGATATGTTTTATAAGAAGTAGAACTCTATTTATATAAGGAAATTAAACTAAGAAATACTGTTTCTATCTCATCTGAACCTTATTGTCTACTGGAAATGTATTTATTTTATTTCTCTGATATTCTGCCTTTCCTCCAGGAACTCAGGGGGGTGTACATAAACAAGAGAGAGAGACAGAGAGAGTGAGTGAGTGGGAGAGAGACAGACAGAGACAGAGACAAGAGAGAGAGAGAGAGAGACTAGCGCAAAGGTACTCAATATATTTCTTGAAGGTGGATATGAAGCTGGGTTTCCCAAGTCTACACCTTAACAAAATGTGATACTGGCTCTCAAAACTGTCTTGGATCCTGCACTTGTTTTTTGCCAGTTCTGAAACAATTCTGGCTAAAATCAGATAACACTACATAGTATCTTAACATAGTTAATTCCCTCCTCAGTTCAGGAGTCTTCAAAGCAGAATGAAAAGCTTTAGTTCAGATCCAACCATTAATGGACTTAGTAGGCATTGAGCCCAGTGATTGGGATATTCACAAGGAAGCACTACTGTAGCTGTTGAGACTGGGTAGTTCTCTCACTACCAACGACTACAGGTGTTTGCAAGACATGAGTGTGTATTTGACAGGTTCACCTATGGCAGGGGTATCAAACTGGCAGCCCATGGGCCAGATGTGTCATGCACAGGCCACGCCCATCCCAGCTCCAGAAAGGCAAAAAAACATCACAATACATCATGTGACGTGATCACGTTTGACACACCATTTAGTAATGAAACAAACAGCTTAAGAGAAGGACAAAGCCCAGTCAGTGACTTGATATTTCATGATACTGGGTAATACATGGTCTATTGTGAAAAAATGAATATTTATCAGAATTAAAAAAGAATAGTGTACTTCTACTCACTGTGTTATATGGAAATAAGTATTGAATATATGTGATGAAACATAAACTGAAGGGGACGGTAAAACTGAAAAAAAGGCAAAGAATGGATTGGTGCTGAATGCATGTAGACTGAGTACAATGCAAGTGAACAGAATAAAAGAAATATATTTAGATTTTTTGGTCATAAAAAAAAGAATGAAAATTAAATCCCAAAATGTATCTACAAAGGAACAGTGAATGAACTGAGAGGAATGGAACAACCAGAGAAGTTATGGTTAGAAGGGGTTGATGACATCCTTAAAAAAAAGAGAGGCAAAAAAGTTTAAAGAAGAAAAGGTAATATAGAATATGAAACCCCAAAGATGCTTTTTCATGCGGCAACTGGATTTTCTTGTTTTTCTTTGAAGACATTTCACTTTTCATCCAAGAAGCTTCTTCAGCTCTTTTTATACTCCTTGCAGACAGCTGGTCATTTGCATTCTTATAGAGAGTCGTTGAGGCCACCTGGAGATTTATCTGTATTGTCAGAGTCACCTGAGTAGTGCAAATGGGTGTGGAGCCGCCTTGGAACTGTTGAAAAGACTGTGTTGTAGACTGACCAAAAAGTGGACTTCGCTGTCTTCGAAAGAGTGGCCTTTTTCTTTTTTCTTTTTCTGCATTTCATCTTGCCTTTAGATTAAGGGTGGGGGGGAGATATTACTTTCAAGGAGGTTAAATAGAGAAATGAAACCTCTTCGATTCAGCTGAAGACCATGGGAGCCTGAATCCTTGTCAAGGACACCAGAACAGGTGTGGATTTGAAGCAGGCAGTTCCTATAACAAAGTGAACTTGTTGATATGAATTACATAAGACATTGGGGGTTTGGCTCGGAAAATTATTGTTTAATTGGTATTGGAACCTCAGAGCTAGTTTTGCTTCAACAAAACCATGCAGTGTATTCAATAAGCAGTAAGATTTTCAGAAATGGAATGAACCTGGAGTTTTATTTGGATTCTCAAGCTGGATGTTGACAGATGGATTGTAAGAAAGAAATGGAGAGGTCTAGTGAAGAATATTACTGTAAATTAGTTTTAGATTATTCCTTATCTTTTCCTTTCTTTTAATCTTTATCACTGATGTCTGATGCTATGGCATTCATGTAGTTTTCCTTGAGAGGCTACAAGCATATAGGCATCCCAGTTACCCTCCTAGATGGTAACGTATCCTAGATGCACAAATTCCACTATGTGCATTTATGATGCTGTTTGCATAATCTGCTATTTTCAAATGAGTGGAATCAGATGCCACCCAAAAAAAACCGTCTCTCACTTCTGAAAGGGAAATCCAACTTAATGCACTGTCATTAAAGACCTGAGGTATATTATCAGAGAAGAGAATAGAGAAGGGGTCAGAGAAGGTCTCAGACAAAGTGGGAGTGAGCTGGGTCACAGCCGCATGACAGAGCATATCGTCTTGGTCTGCCTGTGGGATTCTCCTCAGATGAAGTCACAATTACCACACTGAATATTAACATGCTGGGAAAGCCTTCTTGTAGAACCTTCATCTGACTAAGAATGAGAACACAGGGAGGAAAGACAACTAATTTACAGTTACTCTGACTTAACCTGTGATCAAAACTCCATTAGAGGCTTACATTTAATAACATTTAAAGTAAAAATTACTTATTTGAAGTAGTTTACAAAATATGCCCAGTGAGTAATGTATGTAGTTTACTCCAACAAAGATAATAATGTGGTTGCTAATTATACTCTGTCTGCATACTGAAAGCCAGAGGTAACTGTGCAGCTTAATACACATACATACACACTTATTCTTAGATGCCAGGGTTTTGTTTTGTTTTTAAGAAAAATATTCCCCTCCTTCATCATCCCACATTGCCTTTCTACGGGTAAAACAACAGTCCTCTGTGAAAACATATATTCTATGCTCTTCTCAAGATCATCGATAGTTCGTGGCAATTATTATTGGAGAAACTTCTACTTTATCATAAGAAATGGTATTGGCATTTCATTTACCTCCTGATGTGTAATACTTAAGCTTCATATTTGGACAGAGCTAAGTCAAATAAGGGGAATTAAAATTATTTTAGGTAGATAGGCCTGTTCAATTAGCCTGCCACAGACACATGCTGGTGGTGCAGTGGTTAAATGCAGTATTGCAGGCAAACTCTGCCTGCAGCCTGGAGTTCGATCTTGGTGGAGCTCAAGGTTGACTCGGCTTTCCATCTTTCCGAAGTCGATAAAATGATCAAAATTGTTGGGGGCAATATGCTGACATCATAAACCATCCAGAGAGTGCTGTAAAGCACTATGGAGAGGTATGTAAGTCTACGTGCTATTGCTACTGCTAAATGCTGGACTGTCTCCAGTTCCAGAAAAAGCTTGTATCTGGTGGGCAGCTTGGCCCTGGTTGAATCCTGGAATGGATGCATGTCTGAGATCTTGGACTGGATTACTCCTATGCGGCCTCTCTGTGCCAATCCTGGGTTCACAATGGTTTTCTGGCTCCAAGAAAAAGGCAAAAAGGTGAACTCAACCAGAGTAAGAGCCCATTTTCAGGCCTCATTGTAGTTACAAGGTTGGTGAAACATTGCTATTTCTCCACCTCAGTGCAAATTCTGATGGCTACCCTGAGACCCTGTTTAGAGTGATCCATTTGCTACTGTTTAACGTGACCACAAGACCACTTATAGAGCCACAGTGAGAAATGTTCACACTATCCGGCAGAAAGTCACTTACATTCACTTGGAGATGGACTCTGGCAGACAATCAAATTAATTTGATTAATAAAATGATTAAGCCCAATTGTATAAATGAATGTTATTTGGAAATATATAAATTATATCTAATTGGGACCTTACTCAGTGGGTAGTTGGATGTGTAGATATGCAGCGGGAAGCTTGACCTACTGAAATTCTCAGTTGTTGGGCAGCTCTCATCTGCGCTCATGGCTGTACTTTAGGGAGCACTAATACACATTGCAATATTTCTTATAAATCAGAGTGTTTTCAGGCCACTTTCTTTGGATGCAATTTATGAATGAAAACAATATGGCCAATTCAGGCTGCTTTTTCAGAACTGGAGCTCAGGTCATCTCTAGCCTGTGCTTCTGATACACAGACTTCGCATTTCACTGCTAGTTTTTTTCCATATCTAGGTAAATATTTCCAGGTTTCTCACTATGTTCATGTGTGTATTTTTGTGTGCAAGTGTGTGTGTGTGTGTGTGCGCGCAGTGCGTGCACACACAGTCACCTTTTAGGGAAAGGTGCTTCCTGGCAGTTGAAATGATGTGGCTTCTGCCAAGCTCTGTCAACTCTGATTTGTGTTAGGAGTCTAGCATTCCTTGGTGCTTCCTATCATCTCCCTGAGTTCAAAGAGCCCTTAGTTGCTTGTCTTTGTCAAAAACCCTGTAGGAGATCTTTTATGTCGAAGATGTAGGATTTCTCCCCATGACTTTGATTATTTATTCATTCCACTTCTCTGGTGTACTCTAGGGCTGCTATCACTAAGACCCCTTGTCTGCCTCGCACTTGCTCTAAAATGCATGGAGCTTTACTGCCTTTGAAACTATGGGTTTAAAAAAATAAAATAAGATACGGTGAAGAAGTGTGCTCTTTTTTTTGAACTTCTTTTTCTTTTCTTTTTTTTTCCATCCACAGTTCCACAGCACATTTTTCCAGCCTTCCATTCTCCTTTGCCAATTGACATGCGTCACCAAGAAGGAAGATACCATTATGAGCCTCACTCCCTTCATGCAATTCATGGGTAAGTCTTGCAAGTTCACTTTCATAGCATAGCCTTTCTTGCATTTTATGATGTAGAGAAGAAATACATCTGTTACGGCTGCCTTTCCCTTTAGGAAGGCTAAAGGGGTTTCTCAAAAGCCTTTGGCTGAACTTCTGTAGCACATGGGAGCTATACTGTGATCTCTAATGGGCAAATAAGGGGAAGGCTGTGCTAGTGTAGCAAGTAAGGCATTTTTATTCAGTGACCAACTCATTGTATTCCTGGCTTCGCCAAAAGCTGTCATTCCACTCTAAATAATTCTATTGCTGGTCATCTGTGTGATCGTTAGATGGGAGATCACATCATTGTGTCTGAATGCATTGATTCAGAATCCAGCATTCTAATGATATACAGTCTTCTTTTCAAAAAGCAAGTTTCTAGTCCTTTCTGTTGGAGATGTGAATATAGATAATACTGGGTTGACTCAGTGTCTGGGGCTAAGCTATTGTTACAGGAATGCCAGGTTTTTTTATCTTCTTGTTCTTTCTATTAACGAGTGTAAATTGAATAAATTACACGAATACTCAAATCTCTGCAAATAAACCCATGTGCTCTAGTGAATTTAAGAGTTCAGTGTTGATGACTGCATCAGTGCCATTCAGTGCAATCAATAACATAAAACTGGAAGCAAGAAGCAATGGAATTTGTGGAATAATAATCTAAAACATGGGTTATTAGGTGCTATTTTGAGTAGAAACAATTGTTCCCTCTGCTAATACATCAACATGCTGCAATTACATATTATTACATATATATTATGCTTCTGGAAAAATGAATTCTGTGGCTTTCAGAATTGTGCACAAAAAGTAAGTTGCATATTTAATTTTCCCGTGAATGGTCTATGCTGTGGGTATAGAAGTATTGATAATTTAAACACTATTTTGCATATTTCATTCTGTATTGCCAAGGCAAGTAGAGTGATAAGGAAGTACATAGGCAATAAGGGCTCAGGCACTGGAAATATTTATCTTTCTGTCTGAGATTTTAGCCAATTTTGCTTTCAAGATTGCTTTTGAAACCATGCAGTCTACAAAACTTAACAACAGCAACCAAGAATTGAGGTTCTCAATTATCTGAGCATGTACCTAGCATCGTATTATAGCCCCTTTTTCTGTACGGCACAATATGTTTGCCATGTAGATGAACTGGTTTGTTCCTTCTACTCCAGTCAACTCTGGATTAGAACCCACCATTCATCAATATTGCAAACCTTCGGTGTCTCACAGGCACACCGACTTTCCAATGAATTTGTATTTCTGAGTCTTTCTCACCGGCAAGTGATAGAGAAGGATTTGCTGTAAAGCAACACAAGACTTCGGGGAGAGAGGGGGAAAAAGTCTCTTGAGACAGGCATCAAGGGGCTTCTTAGCTGTTTCCAAATCTTGTAGCAATGGAGTGGGGGGGGGAAATAACCCTCTTTTCATCACAGCATAATGAAGAGCTGCGCAGCTGAGGGGGTTTTCCTCCCCCTTCTGGAATGTTGTTTCCGGATATTCCCCTTTTTTTGAGAAGAGGAACTGCTGTGAGGATGAAGGCAGTCTGAAGGCCTGACAGCTGGGCAATTTCATGCAATGAGGAGCTGCGGAGGTCTTTGAAAAGGGTACTAACTGCTTCATTGTTGCACAGAAATACCAGGCACAGAGCCTGGGACAGAATGTGCTTCTCTAGCTGTTCAGAGTATCCCTTGGTGGGTTTATCACAGCCTTAGCAAGCTTGTTGATTGCTGCAGCAAAACATCCCACCATTCTGAGGGAGATCATTAATAAAACCTAAGCAGTATTATTGCATGTGAGACAGCCTTTATTTTTGTGAAGGAAAGGGGGTACCCAGTAATGGAGAGTGTTTATTTCTTTACAAATAAAGCATCTAGCAGTTTCTAGTTTTGAGGCTCATTGAGATGTAATTTAAAGTGCTTCTAGACTAAAAACTGCTAGATGCTTTCTTTGTATAGAAACAAACATTTCTCCAATATTGGGTCACGAAACCTCTATAGAGTTCATTGGGATTTTACCTGAAAGCAGACTTGCCTCTGAATCCTTATTCTCTGAAAATTCTTCTGGATGTGAAGAATGGAGCCATCCAGAGCATCGAGGTAAATTCTGCAAATCCCATGCACGTGAAAACCTCTAGAAAAAAAGATACCATTCATTAAACAATTACAAATTGTTTACAATTACCAAGAATTACAAATCAGAAATTAGTAAGAAGCATCAACTGCAACAGAGGCAGGTTTTTGCCGTTTTTAATGTTTTAATGTGCTTAGTTTTATAGTTTTAATATGGTTTTGTAAGTTGCTTTAGCTTTTGATTGGGAGCCGCCCAGAGTTAGTTATAAAATGGGCAGCTTTATAAATGTTTTAAATAAATAAACTAACATTGTTGGTATTGCTCTTACACTGAAATAAATGCTGGAGATACCTAATAACCTTGTTGCTGGTATTGTTGTTGTTCCTTCTTTACTACTCATTTATCCCAGCAATTCAGAGGGTTCACTGATTAATTTTATTAGATGGGAATTAGTTAGTCCATGAACCACTGCGACCAGTTGTCCTCAAATACACCATAAATCACCCAGTGGTCTATTACATATTATCTTATTAAGCAGAGACTCTCTTTAGAGATCTATTTAATTAGTAATATATGTGCTACTAATTTCCAGCCTCTAAATACTCAATGCCCCACAAGAGTAGTTGCACCCGTTGCTAATAACTGGTTTGATTAAAAAGATGAAGGCACCAACATAGGCCAGCTCACCTAGTAGAATTCCTCTCCCTGATTGAAATGCATATTTTAACCAGATTTATTATTTAGACATGAAGTTGCAGCCAAATACACTAAAATGTTGTTTTTAACTGTTTAAAAAAGTGACATCAACATTTTCAGTTTACTTTGGTACTAGAAGGCCCATAGCAAGAAGCTGTTGGAAATTAGAGGCCTTTTCTGTCTCCTTGGCAGAAAATGTAGTGTGGAAATCAGAGAGGATGGCTTTCATTGATTCCAGACTGAAAACAACTTAAGAACAGGCTTGTATGTGTGCTAATAGAAGAACCTGGCCAAGAATGAGCCAGAATGCACCCTGTAGATGCAAACTGATAGGACATCAGGTCAGGAATAGAAATAGGAACCTGGAAGAATTCCATCATGGGTCTTCTGGCTAGTCTGGAGAAAAGAAGAAATAGGGGAGACATGATAGCAGTTTTCCAGTATTTGAGAGGCTGGCACAAAGAAGAGGGGGCCAGGCCAGGTTGTTCACCAAAGTACCAGAGGGAAGGATGGGAAACAATGGTTGGAAACTGATCAAACAGAGAAGCAACCTGGAATTAAGGAGAAACTTCCTGACAGTGAGGACAATTAACCAGTGGAACAGCTTGCCTTCAGAAATCGTGAGCGCTCCATCACTGAAGATTTTTAAGAAGAGGCTATAGACAGTTACTTGTCTGAGATGGTATAGGTTCTCCTGCTTGAGCAGGGGGCTGGACTAGAAGACCTCCAAGGTCTATTCTATTCTATTCTATTCTATTCTATTCTATTCTATTCTATTCTATTCTATTCTATTCTATTCTATTCTATTCTATTCTATTCTGCTCCAGATGAATCCACAGTAAGAGGAGCACCAGCAAAACAAATTTGATTGGCTTTCTTCTTCTCCTAAAAAAATTCTGTGGAGAGAGAGCTCTGGGCAGATGGATTTGTTTCATTAAGTGAATTAGATGTCTGGGACCTCTTTTGTCTTTTAAAATAACATGCATTTTCAGTAGTTTGAAGTTCATTACCTAGACTTTTCACATTCTGCCAGTATGACTATGCAAGCCTATCTTGTTCACAAGATACAAGTTGTGAAGTTTAACCCCTAAATGGGGTTAAAATCTATGGATTATTTATTTATTTTTTTAAAAAAAAACATTTTTATTGATTTTATTTTTATTTTAAGATAATCAAATCTTTTATTTATTTTATTATTTTATAATGTATAATTTTAAAAAATAAAAATAATTTGTTTTTGAATATTTTATTTAAATAAATAAATAAATTTAATAAATAAATAAATAAAGATATTTCAGTTCAGAACAACTACTTTGATATTCTGCTCCACAAAGGAGGCTGTAAATTACTTAAGAGAATAGTTCTTTCCATTGAAGTTTCTCTCCCTTTATTTTATTATATTTTATCATTTTATTTTTTTAAAAAAGCAAAACATTTAAGTTTGCTACATGGCAGTTGTATTTATTTTGACATTGGAACTGTTGCCCAATCATATTAGGCAATTAAAGGCCATTCTGGGTATTAAATTAGATGTTTGGCAGAACATTTTCAGATGAACATATATTATTTAATGGCACAAGCCTTTGTGAGTTGAAACTCACTTCATGAGTTATTTATTCTGTTTAATGGAAAGCTGGTACCAGGTTGTTTCTGGTTTTTGGCTACCATAAACTAACATGACTCTTCTGTTATCTGGCCATAAAAGTGACTACAGCTTGTTGTTATGCTGCTGATACAGCACCATCCTGGAATAATTCTTGTTAAAAAAAAGTCTTTATTTGTAAACATTTGAAATTAATATTGATATTAATGATGATTAATCTCAGTGAGTTTAGGAGTATAGATAATGGTTGGAAAAACAAATTTCAGTTCAAGTAATACATGTACCTAGAGGGATTCCTTTGTATAAGAAAGACCTTTCAGGTTATTTTAACTTCACACTCTGTGGCAGGGGTGTCAAACTCCCGGCCCGTGGGCCGGATGCATCATCCGGAAGCCACGTCCGCCCCATTGCCATCACATGACGTTGCGAGTTTGACATGTCTGCTCTATGGAATGAAAATTGGACTGGCCTAGAATTCTTATTCCCCTATGGCTGAAAGCCATGCTCATGGGAAGCCCCAAGATAGATTGGCTATTCATTGATTGATTTTATTTTATTTATATTCCCACTTTCCTTCAGGAGCTCAAGATAGGATATATATTGCTTTTTCATCCCATTTTCCCCCTCAATGTCAATCCTGTGGAATAGGTTGGGCTGAGAGGGAGGGAGAGGGGAGGGGGGGAGACAGACTAGCTCAACACAGGAAGCTTTTATTGATGAGAATGGGTTTGAACCTTGATCTCCCAGGTATGAGTCCAACACCTTCACTATTATATCATGCTGGCTCAAAACATCACTGAAGTTGAAATCAGGATCATCAAGATATGGGAAGAATAGACTATCTTTCTAATTTTGGTTTATTTCATAAATTTAACTTGTATACTGTTGCTGGACTGATTGTATATCATTTCAGTATATACTTTCTTACTATAAAAAGGTCTGCAGAAGACATTGTCATTAGCTGATGGAAAATGGAAAACTGAGTCCTGTTTCAGAATTCTGAAGGTCATTTCTGAAATGATAGGCGTATAGACGCAATTACCACTATACTTGTTGGCAATCCTGTGTTAAATCTGTGAAGCCTTCAAAGTATACCAAAGGTCATAAAAAGAAGTTCCATCATAAGCAAAGGATTAATAGAAAACCTGGGTTTTAAGTATAAAGCTGACATTTCATCAAATGTATTTGGCTAAATTCTCAGTAGGAAATTTGGTCTCTGGTTGTATGTGCAATATTCATAAGTGTTGGATTAGGAATAATCATGCAAAAAAGCTAGTATTCAGTGGTGCTATATATTAGGAAATATTTCTGAGCGAATCATTTCAGTATTTATATTATGTCATTGCAACCATAATAATTAAAACTTACATATAAAAAAGGAATTTTGTTTCCAAACTGCTTCATACTTTCCCTGTGGGAAACCAAGATAGTCTTATACTCTAAAGAAAAATGAAGTCACGAAGCTTGGGCTTTATGATTAATATGATCAGAGCTTGAAATAGGCTTTCCCAATTCATCATGACCATATTCTAGCTGTCGACTTTCTTGCCTGTTCCAAATGTATCTAATTACACGAACAGTGCACCGCAAATTAAGTGTAGTCTCATTTGTTGTCAACCACAGAGTCTTATTATCTGCCTGCTGCTTTGTGTCAAAGGTTTGTTTTTTAGCTGCTCAACATAACTGGACTCTATATTCCCTTTTATCACGGTTTGCATATAGCCTAATGAGTGGGAGTTATTTCATCCCAGCTGTTGAGAGGACGGGTTCAGCTGGAGTTCCACTACAGTTTGGAGGTACACAAGGAAAGTTGATTTCCTGTATTGAGAATGTGACCCGGAATTAGAGCAGTGCTCTAAGAGCATGTTAACATCCAGTTAATAAATGGACAGCAGGTAAATAGATTTGCATTACGATTTCTTTCATTGGATACTTTTTTCTGTTTGTTTGTTTGTTATGTTTCAAGAATGTTCCATTATCTAGACCAGGGGTAGGCAACCTCGGCTCTTTTATGACTCATGGACTTCAACTCCCAGAATTCCTGAGCTGGCTCAGGAATTCTGGGAGTTGAAGTCCGTGAGTCATAAAAGAGCTGAGGTTGCCTACCCCTGGTCTAGACAAAGCTGAAAAATCCTACAAGTTCCTCTCAGGGACACTATTTTTAAAGTCTGGAGACCCTCCAAAATCCCTGCTCTTTGTTTCTCACCACCACATTGCAAAACTGTTCATTGGCAAGGACCCAAAAATCAGGAGCAAAATGGCTTGAAAGGCCAGAGAAATTGAATCTTCCCTCTAGAAATCATGCCCCAAATTGATTAACGGAACCAGGGATGACTGAAGGTGAAGAGAAGGCTTCTCTTCCTTATCACCTGATTCCAAAGCTAATGCTGTATGCACTGAATTGTATTGTAATCTGATTTGAATATTTTTTTATGGGAAGCAGGATACAAATGTTTTAAATAGATAATGTGGCATATTGCCCTGCTCACAAACAGTGCTAGATGCACTCATTTTTGAATCTTCAAAAGGATGAAATGATTTCCACACTGGGTATTGCAAATAAAGTTTAGATCTATAATCTAAATAACAGAAAAACAGAAGAACAGAGTTGGAAGGGACCTTGGAGGTCATCTAGCCCAACCGCCTGCTCAAGCAGGAGACCCGCTGTCCAGTCTCTTCTTAAAAACCTCCAGTGTTGGAGTATCCACAGTTTCTGGAGGCAGATTGTTCCACTGGTTAATTGTTCTAACTGTACTTAAATACAATTGCAGAGGGTCTGTTGTTCCATAGTTATTCTCAGAAATGTTAGGGAAAATAAAGTATGTAAGGATTGATAGACAAAAACAATATGGAATTGCATATCAGAAAGCAAGGAGATTAATGGAATGATTGAGTGGTGAAGCTTAACCAAATAGATCATGTTGCACTGTTTTTATTGACATTTATTATATTGATGTTCTTAATCACTAATTCCATTGAAATGATTTAGCATCTGCTATGGTTTCTCCTTTCTTAGGATTACTTAATAATACATTGTGTGGACTTATTCTAAAATAATAAATGAATAAATAAATAAATAAATAATCAAACAATGGTAGGTTGGTTAAAATAAGCAATACTATAACTAACATTTCCCTAGGAAAAGAGACAGCCACTTTATTATTATTATTATTATTATTATTATTATTATTATTATTATTATTATTATTATTTATTGAATTTATATACCGCCCTTCTCCCGTAGGACCCAGGGCGGTTCACAAGGCAATTAAAACAACATTACAATACAAAAAGTTAATAACAATTAAAATAGATTAAATTATCCTTGATTAAAAATCTAAAACCCCTATAACTCTGATTTAAAACCCAATTACAATAAGTTAAAAATTAAAAATTAAAAATTCTCAGTCCTGGCCGGAAAGCTCAAAGAGCCAGGTCTTCAGGTCCCGGCGGAACGAACGAAAATCAATTAAATGCTTGTCAGACATTCACACAACACCCAAATTCTGAAGCACCTTTTGGGAATCAGTTCCGGAGCGCAGCACAGCCTTAATTTTCAAATGTGCATATGCACACATAAACATACAGAAAGAAAACACTAGTGACTCATTTTCAGAGTTGCCAGTGCTTATGTGGCCAAAATAACAACAACAACCATTCACAAGAGGCATTGGCACACTTAGGGAACCCACCAGGTTTACAGTAAGATGCAGAAGTAGGAAGAAAAAGGGCTTGTGAAGGTCATGCCTATTCCAGAGTCCACCAAGCACATTTTTATTCACATTTTGCTGCATATATCCCCCAACCCAACGAATATCATGTGGCCCCAAAGAGGAATTTGCCTCAGTTGTATTCCTTTTCTTGGATACACCTTGTTTCAGTTCTCAATTCTCAATTATCTTTAATAGTAAGCTGCCTAGGGGACGCGGTGGCTCAGTGGGTTAGGACGCTGAGCTTGTCGATCAGAAGGTCAGCAGTTTGGCGGGTCAAATCCCGAGTGCCGCGTAACAGAGTGAGTGCCTGTTACTCATCCCAGCTTCTGCCAACCTAGCAGTTCGAAAGCATGTAAAAATGCAAGTAGAAAAATAGGGACCACTCCGGTGGGAAGGTAACAGCGTTCCGTGCGCCTTTGGCGTCTAGTCATGCCAGCCACATGACCACGGAGACGTCCTCGGACAAGCGCTGGCTCTTTGGCTTTGAAACGGAGATGAGCACCGGCCCCTAGAGTCGGAAACGACTAGCACGCAAGTGCGGGGGAACCTTTACCTTTACCTTTAAGCTGCCTAGAGTCATTGTGAACTTGGGCAGCCCTGAAAGTGAACTTAATTTGTACATCTATAAAGGAAAGGATGGAGGGGAGGGAATGGAAGAAGTAGCTAAAATGAAAATTTTATTCAAATTTTGAAATATTTCTTCTTGGATCCTGCAGCCTGAAATCAATTGGATCAGAGTCTTTTTTTAAAAGAACGATATAGAATTCAACTCAACCAAACACTAATAATAATTTCCAAGTTTGTGAAGTTTGTTTAAATCATTGCTGTTATCTTCCCCAATTTAAACTTACCTACTCATCCCTCACCCACCCAGTCTTGCACATGCGTGCGTGTGCACACACATGCACATGCACACACAGACACAGACACACAGAGAAACACACAAGATTTTGACCAAAAACCCTAATTCAGCTTCTTTGGAGAGAAAAAAAAAGAGCCCAAAGGCTAATGCATTATAAGCTCCCTGCTATATTTTGACTTAGCAAACGATTCTTCAAAGCAGCTGATTTCCTGTGGTTGAAAGTTATCAGACACCATGAAATATAAGAAGAAAGGTAGCATTGTTTTTAGGTTGATGTCCTGGCACGTTTTAGGATGCAGCTTCAGCACTGTTGTTTTTATTCGGACAGCACTATAAAGCTGCAGGGCTACATGACTGGTGAAGTCCTTAATACAGGAAAAGATCAAGTGTTGCCGCTATATATTTTTTTCCCCTCCATCAAGCAAAAACTGAAAAACAAAAATTTGAAGGGCTTCACAAAGAAAGAAAAACAGACTGTTTTTGAAGAGAAGTTGGGGGAGGGAGGTTACTGTTGTACTTGTTAGATGCTATAATCTTCATAACTCAGGTAAAATGAGTGGGAAAACAAATAGAAAAGCCATTGAACTGAAACAGTACCTCTAACACCAGTTCTGTGCTTCAAGACTGCTGAGGAATATTTGTAGATTAAGGATTTTGATTCTATCATTCACTGTCCGGGTTTCTGTATGGTAAAGGTAAAGGAGTCCCTGTGGATTTTATTCTGCTAGTCGTTAATATTAGTAATTATCTCCAAGTGATCATTAGGGATTGTTCAACAGCAGAACTTACTGCTTAGTGACAGACCACAACTATGAGTAACTGCTGGGCTAGGCTGTCTGAAAATAATAGAAAAGTGGTTGTCCCATTCTGTATAAGCTTCAAAAATCACAGTATATGTTAAGTTCATACATGGCCAATTCTAGTCCTCATATGCTGAAATGTATTGTCCCAAGTAGAATCTTAATGTTTGGTCAGAAAGAAGATGGAAATGCAGTCCTTAGCATACTTAATTGGACAGCCTTCCACAAGTAGTCACTCCTTAGATTTATTAGATGACAGCCGTCATAATTTCCAGCTTAGGATGGCCAAAGAAAGTTTTAAGTGCTGCTGACTGAAAGATTTGGGAAATTCCATACAGCATCAGGAAAGGATGCAATAAGGAAGAAATTATACAGAGGTCCTGGCTTCTGAGAAACTATGCATAGGAATGCAACAACAGTTTCACACAAATGAATCATTAATGGAGCAATGACAACTGATTCAGAGGTTGCTTTTATTGTTATGTGAGTGATGTATACCTGTAAAAATTATCTTTAATTTTTCAGCTTAAAATACACATCTTCTTTACAGGGTGTCTTTCTGGACAGATTAGTTTCAGCTGGTTTCCAGAATTGTTGGGAAAATGCTTAAAAAAATAAGGAAATGGCATCAATCAGATATATATAGCTACTAAGACATTCACATTGATGAAGGGGTTAGAATATCTGGTTGATGATTTGATCAACATAACTAAAATCAGGGACTCCTCCCCAAAATGGCTGCTGCCCAGTAGGAAAAATTCTCTCTTCTGCTGACAATTTGCTGCCAAAGTTGGTTCTTTGGCAGAGTTTGTTGCTCCCTAGATTTGAATGGGGTCATTTAGAAATGACCCAAGACAACTTCTGGAAGGCTGTGGATCTGCCCAAAATCTTGAATATTGCAGTTCCCTTTGGGAGTAACCAGAAAGTCATTAGTCTTTTATCCACCTTTTCCTCTCAGCAAACCATTCTTGTAAACTGGCCTGGGTTTTAACTTCACTTTTTGCAATTTTTGCTTTGCTTTATTTTTTTAATCTTTAAAAGTTAACTGGCTGGTTGAATGCTGATTTATTTCATCCCCCTGCTGGATTTTATCTCTTCTTCTTGCTTTTTTTCCTTTGATTTACTTGGCTGTTTTTATTAACTTCTGCTTTTCCATATGGAAAATCACATGTCTTTCCGAATAGTGAAAGTGCTTTTACTTAATTTAGATTTTATTGGGCATTCACTACATGAATTTTATATTCTAACAATTTGCAAAACGTTTGGAGCCTACTTTTCTCAATTATCTTTTTAAAATTTTGGATCAAAATATCCAGAAAATACCTCTCCTGCTCCTTTGTTGTGTTTTTTTAAATTCTGCTTTGAAGAACTCTTTTCTCTACTACGAGCATCAACATATCAGATTACAAACAGGGAATGAGGCTGACAATTCAAGAAAGACTGGTAACATGCAATTCAAGTTTGATGAATTCATAAAGGCTGTGGAAAACATTCAGAGACAAGCAACAGGAGATAAATTAAACCTGCAAAAGGAATGTGATTAGAAAGCACTAGATTTGCCAGGAGATAAATTAAACCTGCAAAAGGAATGTGATTAGAAAGCACTAGATTTGCTGGTAAGAAGTATAGACTCAGACTTCGAATTAAGTGTGTTGACTCTGTAAGCTTCCCTGAAGTTCAAGCCTGCTTTCTTATACAACAGCAGAAACCTGTCTGAGTGGATGAATGACAGATTGGTCTTTTTTAGGTGGATTGAAGGGAATGGCACGTAACTGGGAAACAATTTCATCTGGACTTTTTTGGGAAGATAGACTGGCTTTGGAGATTGGACTTATTATATTTAATCTGACGACAATTGATAAGTGATGCTATTAAGAAACAAACATGGATATTGATCCATGATGAATCAGTGTTGATTCTTGAGGTGATTTTGGATAGTTAAGAAGCCATGGTAATTTTTTTTTTATTGAAAAGTTTTAAAATACATTTTATCTTTAACAATCCCCCCTCCCCCCACCCCTACCTATCCCTCCCTACCCCTCCCCCCCTTTCCCCCTCCCCCCCCGACTTCCCAGAGCTAAGTACAAGGTATAAAAACAAAGAACAATCATAAACATCCATATGCTACCAACAATAAATTCTTAAATCTATCACTCTCTAGCTCATATAAGATAACTACAAGCAATACTAATATTACATATAAAAAAAAAGAAAATAGAAAGGAAGACTTATTCAAATGCTAAATGAAACTTTTTAGTCCCATATTTGTTCTGGATATATTCAATCCATTTTTTCCACTCCATAATATAACGTTCTTGCGAATGATCTTTCAAATAAGCCGAGATCTTTGCCATTTCCGCCAGGTCAGAAACCTTTAAAGTCCATTCTTCTATAGTCGGCAGTTCCTCCTTCTTCCAATATTGACCTATTAAAAGTCTTGCTGCTGTAATTAAATTCAACATCAACTTAGTGTCCACAACAGTAGCATCTGTAATTATACCCAACAAAAACAATTGCGGACAAAACTTTATCCTTTGCTTGAAGATCTTCTGCATATTCCACCAAATTTTTATCCAAAAAGCCTTAACCTTTTTGCAGGTCCACCATATGTGAAAATATGTTGCATCTTCGCCACCACACCTCCAGCATTTTGGCTGATAATTCGGATACATACTCGCAAGCTTTTTAGGATCTAAATGCCATCTATAAAACATTTTATAAAAGTTCTCTCTTAAATTTTGAGCTTGTGTAAATTTTACGTTCCTCACCCAGATCTTTTCCCACATGTCCATTGTAATAACTTCTTGGATATTCTGGGCCCATTTTATCATACAATCTTTAACAAGTTCTGTTTCTGAGTCAATTTCTATCAATGCAAGATATATTCGTTTGATATGTGCTGGACCCTGATTTCTAATTTGCTTTATCAAATTTTCGTCAGTCATTGCAAAACCAGTTTAAATCCAGAAACCTTCCCATATTGCATTATTATCTCCATCAGGTCCACAACAGAGTTCTCCGGCTGGGTCACCGTAACAACCAGATCATCTGCGAACGCTCTCAATCTATAATCCTGATCTCTAATTTGTATACCCTTAATTCTTTCCGAATTCCGTATTTTTACCAGTAATATCTCCAATGTTAACACAAATAATAAAGGCGATAACGGACACCCTTGCCTTGTGCCCTTCTCAATATTACATGCTTCAGTCAAACTATTGTTAACTATTATTCGGGCAGTTTGTTTTTGATATAATGCCCTAATTGGTTGCAAAAATTTATCCCCAAAATTCATTTTATCTAAAACTTTCATCAAAAATTGCCAATTCAATTGATCAAAAGCTTTTTCAGCATCTAGAAAAATTAGCGCCGCAGGGATCTGGTTGTTCCTTTCCAAAAACTCTATCACATCAGCTATATGCCTCACATTATTTTTCATTTGCCTACCACTAATAAACCCAGTTTGATCCCCATGAATCACCTGTTGCAGAAGCCTCATCAATCTGTTAGCCAACACCTTAGCAAATATCTTGTAATCTGTATTTAAAAGTGATATCGGTCTATAGTTTTTTACTTGAGTAGCATCTTGATCTTCCTTCGGAATCAAAGAGATAAAAGCAGTTCTCCAAGACGGAGGCACCTTTCCCCCTCTCTGAATTGTCTGGAACAGTTCCTTTAACGGCTTTATCAACTCCAATTGTAAATTTTTGTAATAAGCCGCAGTCAGACCATCCGTACCTGGCGCTTTATCCACCTTCAATTTCTTAATTGCTATAAGAATTTCTTCTTCTGTTATCAATTGATTAATCTCCTCCTTTTGTGCTTGCGTAAGAACCGGGATGCTAGCATTCTCCAAATATACATCAATGTCTTTTTCATTAATCTTCTCCTTAGCATATAATTTAGAATAAAAATCCACAAAAGCTTTCTTAATAAGATCCTGTTGAAACACAACCTTTCCCTTATATTCAATTTTATCTATATTAGAAGCCCTTTGCTTTTTCCTTAGTCTGTAAGCTAGCCATCTACCTGGCTTATTAGCATTGCAAAAAGTATTATGCCTAGCAAGCCGTAAATTGGTTGCCACTTGATCAGCCATCAACTTATCAAATTGTCCTCTTAATAGGTTAATAACCTCCTTAGTCTTCACATCCAATGGGTTCACGATTAGGGCCTTTTCTTTTTCCCTAATTTCATTCTCCAGTTCTTTCCTTCTAACTTCCAAAGTACGTCTGCATTTATTATTCATATATATCAACACCCCTCTCATGTAGGCCTTGCTAGCATCCCAAACCATGTCCATAGAGGTATCCTTATTCATATTAATTTCAAAGAAATCCTTCATCTGCTGTTTACATTCTTCCACATTTCTCTGATTTCTAAACAAATTCTCATTTACGCGCCACGAGCGCCTATCCCTATTGTCCTTATTGATCTCTAACCAAACTGGACTATGGTCAGAAATAGTTCTTGCACAGATCTTTACCTTCTTAATCCTAGAAAAAAAATCATTAGTCAGCAAAATAAAATCAATCCTGGAAAAAGATTGATGTCTGTCAGAAAAAAAAGTATAATCCTTTTCATGTAGATGTGTGTCACGCCAAATATCTCGCAGTTCCAAATCGTCCTTCATTTCGAAAAAAGATTTAGGCAATCTGGCATGACTCGGAACACGCTTAAAAGAACCAGCCTTATCCATCTGTACGTCCAAAACACCATTCCAGTCCCTCATAAAAATAAACGATTTGTAATCCAATTGGGTAACCTTTGTGTGAAGTAAACTAAAAAAATCAGCTTGTTGTTGATTAGGAGCATACAGTCCAACTAGAAGCGTTTTTTTACCTTCTAACAGCAAATCTATCATAATATATCTTCCTTGCTTATCTACTTCAATTAGTTCCGCTGTTAGAGTACTTTTAACGTAGACAACCACTCCATTTTTCTTATTCATCGCGGAGGCAACAAATTGCGTGCCCAACCTTGAGTTCGATAAATACTTTTGGTCCATAACCCTAATATGCGTTTCTTGCAAACATATAACATCAATCTTAAATTGTTTTAAATATTGAAAAACTTTCTTTCTCTTCTGTGGTGAGTTTAATCCATTGACATTCCAGGTTAGAAATTTAGTCGCCATGCTTGGCGCCCCGAAGCTTTTGGAGCACATCTTCAATGGCCCCTGTAACTTCTTTGGGCCGCACTCCTCCCACAGCTTCACTGTAAGTACGCTTTGAAAGTTCCATAAACTTCTGCTGGTCTTGCTCTTGTACTTGTCTTGCTCGTCTTAAAGCGGCACGTGTCAACCTCTGCTCTCCAGCAGCAGCCAATGAAGCTGTAATTTGATCCCCTCCAGCACCGTTCTCCTCTGTCTGTCCCCCTTCAGCATCTTGAAATTTTCCCTCTCCAGATCCCTTTGCAGCTTCCAAGAGTGATAGAGGGGTTGCTTTTAAAACATTGCTGTAGAAATCACGCGCCTGAGTCACGGTAACCAGACGATATCTTTTACCTTCGTGCATCACCACCAATCCGACTGGAATCTCCCATCTAAACTTGATATCACGTTGCTTAAGTTCCTGTGCAAGAAATGCAAAATCTTTCCTTCTCCTTAAAATCTTTGGAGGAATCTCTTTTAGAACCAGGACTTCTTGCTCAGCAACCACAACTTTAGTATCATAAGCAGCTTGAATAACTTCATCTCTAGTTGCTCTCTTTGTAAAATAGACCACCACATCTCTAGGTAGCTTCCTCTGCCTTGCAATCCATGAATTTACATGAAAAATTTTATCCATGCTTCCCTCTATTTCAGATGCTGGCTGGCCCAATACTGCTTCCAAAGCCTCAGAAATCAGCTGCTTTAAGTCTTCTTTAGGATTCTCTTTTAAGCCCCTGATTCTAATAGCATACTGCATCTGATGGTACTGGACAAGGCTCAATTCTCTGTCCATTTTATCCCTTAAATTTTCATTCTCCAGTACCTTTACTTCTAATATAGAGTTCTTTTGACTAAGATCCTCCACTTTTTCATCCAAACGTTGCACACATTCAGCCACGCTTTCAATTGTAGACAAAATGTCTACCCTCATTGCACTAAACTTCTCTTCCATCCTCTCCTCCATTGCACTAAACTTCTCTTCCATCCTCTCCTCCAATTTCTCCAGTTTCTCCTCCAGCTTTACCATCTTATCATCCATCATTTCTGACATTACCTGGGATTGCTTTGCAAAGGCATCTTGTAAGTCCTTAAGCGTCAATGCCACAGGAGGTGCAGGAGGAAGCAAAGCTTGCAACGATGTCTGTTGCACCGGGGAAGTTCCCGCACTCCGAAGAACTTTAGAGGAAGATTTAGCCGCCATCTTTCCCCACTTTCACTTGTTGCGTACTTTCACTTTAAAGCTATAAAGTCCATTGAGCTAGGGAGTAAAAATAAAAATGCACTTCACCTTGACCTCCTGTACCGCTCTGCCTGCTCCTTATTACTCAAAAGTCTTTCCTTCTGGCAGGGGTGGTCGCTAACGCCTGGCTCTGCTCCAAAAATCCCGGAGCAGAGACGCTGAGCAGCTCGGAGCAACCCAGGCTTTGGGGGGGCTCAATCCTTCAGCCGCCCAAACTTTCAGCTCAGGCGGCCCCGGAGAGCTCAACCCCTACCTGGGGCCTCACCCCCTCCTCTTCTCCCGAGGAGGGGGCTTCAAATCCACCTAAACAGCTGATCGGCGCTGTTTTCGGTGGATAAACACAGCTGCGGAGCGGACAGCCCGAAAACGGCTGTCTTCGGCGCCGCGCCGCCACCGGAAGTCCCGCCATGGTAAATTTTCAATGAATGATTATAATAACGGTTTATTAACAGAGGGTTTTGAAATTTTAATCTTATCTTTATTATTGCTCATCCTGTTAATTATTTTGTCATTAGTATATAGAAGACAGGTTAATAAGTTACAAATAGAATTAGTAGTTTAGTAGTTTAAAATTTTGGGGGCTGTTTTGCAAGGGGTGGGAAACTAATATTGCTGTAATATATTAATCAGTATTCAACAGGGGGATAATATATGTATATGTGTTAATTTTAATGCACTTTTAAATGTCTTGTTTATTTTATGTTTTTCTTTGCCTCTTTAAATTTTTTTTGATGTTTTGTATTTTAACTTTTTTTGAATAAAATAAAAATAAAAAATAAAATCAATATTAAGTAACAGCCCTCATTAGAGACAAATTTGCCTAGTGTTTCTTCAGAATAGTTTGTGCTGTTTTACCAGCAAGATTAATCTCATGCATTACTCTTTCCAGTTAAAATGTATTGTTACAACAAGAATATTATAATTTTGCATTACCTCTTCCTGTATGTTAACATGCCAAAATAGATATGTATTTTAAATTATAGCACTGTAAAATTTTACATGGGCACTACTTAATCATTTTCTGCATCACATTCTGCCTGTTGTATGAAATTTATATTATCCCAATATCTGTTCTGTCATGCTGGCATTTTCCAGTCTTTGTATGTTGTCATTCTAATTTGACGCTCTCTTACTTGCTAGGCTTCCCCAATCTAGTTTTCTACCAAGTCCTAAGACAATAGCTATCAGAACTCTACAGCTATAATGCCTATTAGCCATTCTAGCTAAGAAGCTCTGTCAGTCTCACTTTTTTTTTGCCCACTACTTTTGCCCACTAATGATTGTAGGAGCACGGCAATGTTTTAATATTGTCACTGACAGGGTAAGATCATACTTTCAGCCCTTGGTATGAGAATTAGAATTGTTACTCAAAATAGGTGGATAAACTCTCACAGGAGCTAAAATGTACTAAAATTATACTTTTGCTATTGAATATTTTGTATGGTAATGATTTCCCAAAGTTTGGGGTAAATTAATGGACACCTTGCTATAACAAATTCAAAATAAATTATCATGTAGCCTGTCCTCTTATGTTTTCTTTAAATATTTTGCATTGGGGTTTCCCAAGTTTAAGGAGGGGAAAAAACAATTACCATTTCTTATCTCTGAGCATAGATTAAAAGGGGTACACCTGTTGCTTTAAGGTCACTTTTTATAGAAGGAAACTCATAAAACAGTTTAATTTCACAACAATATCCCAGCAAAGTTCCATTGTACATTGTTACACATTCTTCTACAGCATTTTTGTTTTTTTAAAAAATCTTTGTTTTCTTTTGATTGATGGTTCTTCATTTTTTCAGAACTGGAGTTCCTTCAAGACTCAGTGTTAACACTGAATAAGCTAAGCGTTGGGTGGGGTGTTTTGTGTTTTTTTGTACATATGTGCTGAAAGTTAATAACTCGTTAAATCCTGGGATGTTTGTATACATCATTTTTTGAATTTTAGCTTTGCCCAGGAATAGCTACAGATCTTCTGATATGGATTGGAATGGTACTGAAAGGAATAGACTGCCCTAGGTAAAATTATAATGGTTTTCATGATAATAATACAAAACAACAACAAAAAGGCCCATTTTCTTAAAAAGCTGTGTCTCGTTCGAAGCCAAAGCCTAAAGTCAGAAATGTTTATTTTTGTGATGACAGTTCAAACCCGTCAAAATTGTGTGATATTAATCCCTAATATTTTCTTCAAATATGGCATTCAAAAATACAGCCTCTGTTTTCTAACTACGTATGCAAGTCACTAGTTTATATGAAAATTATGCTCATAAGTAAACTTCACATGCTTTTTATTGTGTTACTATGGAACAATAGTTGAAACTGAATTGAAATTCATAAATTCAGCATACTGAATCATGTTGACATTCTTTTTAAAAGCCTTGGTGTATTCTGGAACTAATAATAATAATAATAATAATAATAATAATAATAATAATAATAATAATAATAATAATAATAATAATAAGAAGAAGAAGAAGAAGAAGAAGAAGAAGAAGAAGAAGAAGAAGAAGAAGAAGAAGAAGAAGAAGTTGGAAGGGACCTTGGAGGTCATCTAGTGCAACCCCCTGCCTATACTGTACAGGAAACCCTATACCATTTCAAACAAATGGCTGTCCAGTCTCTTCTTAAAAACTTCCAGTGTTGGAGCATTCACCACCTCTGGAGGCAGGTTGTTCCACTGGTTAATTGTTCTAACTGTCAGGAAGTTTCTCCTTAGTTCTAGGTTGCTTCTCTCCTTGACTAGTTTCCATCCGTTGCTTCTTGTCCTGCCTTCAGGTGCTTTGGAGAATAGCTTGACTCCCTCTTCTTTGTGGCAGCCCCTGAGATATTGGAACACTGCTATCATGTCACCCCTCACCCTTCTCTTCATTAAACTACACATACCCAATTCCAGCAACCGTTCCCTATATGTTTTAGCCTCCAGTCCCCCAATCATCTTTGTTGCTCTTCTCTGTACTCTTTCTAGAGTCTCGGCATCTTTTTTACATCGTGGTGACCAAAACTGGATGCAGTATTCCAGGTGTGGCCTTACCAAGGCATTGTAAAGTGGTATTAGTACTTCACGTGATCTTGATTCTATCCCTCTGTTAATGCAGCCTAGCACTGTGTTGGCTTTTTTGGCAGCTGCACCACACTGCTGGCTCATATTTAAGTGATTGTCCACTAGGACTCTGAGATCTCTCTCACTGTTACTACTATTGAGCAAGGTACCACCTAAACTATACCTGTGCATTTGATTTTTCCTGCCTAAATGTAGAACCTTACTTTTTTCACAATTGAATTTCATTTTGTTAGATAGTGCCCAGTGTTCGAGTCTGTCCAGATCCTCCTGTATCTTAAGCCTGTCTTCTGGAGTATTGGCTATTCCTGCCAGCTTGGTGTCATCTGCAAATTTGATGAGTTCCCCATCTATCCCCTCATCCAAATCGTTGATGAAGATGTTGAACAGCACTGGGCCCAGAACAGAGCCCTGGGGCACCCCACTACACACTTCCTTACATGTAGATGCAGTTCCATTAAGAACCACATGCTAAGTATGGCCTGTCAGCCAGCTACAAATCCATCTGGTGGTGATGCTATCTAACCCACATTTTTCTATCTTAACAAGTAGTAGGTTGTGATCTACTTTATCAAATGCCTTACTGAAGTCCAAGTAAATTATATCTACACCTTTCCTCTGGTCCACTAGTTTTGTCACTTGGTCAAAGAATGCAATAAAGTTTGTCTGGCATGATCTGTTTTTGACAAACCCATGTTGGCTTTTAGTGATAACTTTGTTCGCATCAAGGTGTTTGCTGATTTGTTGTTTGATTATCTTTTCCAGAATCTTCCCAGGTATTGAGTTCAGGCTGATAGGTCTGTAGTTTCCTGGATCTATTTTTCCCCTTTTTTCAAACTATTATATTGTTTGACACTAAAAGTAATCCATTGGCCAATGACAATGGGAAATAAGCTTTAGCTTGCTCTTTAGGAATATTTTAGAGATCTTAGAATTGGCCACATTACTATTTTTCATTGTTGTTGATTCCATGGGATTAACCATCACTGAGGAACATAGTCTTCTCTAGAAGATCCTCTATGGTTTCATGATGAAAACATTTGAAATTAGGAAGAGATGAGTCAACCCAATTAGACTGCTAGACCATGTGGTTTGAAAGACTGTATACACTTCAGTCTAGTGTAAGACCACCCAAGTGGTCTGTGGTTACAGCAAGTCTGATTTGGCAGAGGTCTGGATCTGGATGCTTTGCCAGAATTTCACTCAACAAAATAGGCTCTTGGGGGAAAAATCAAGAGGAAGGTTTGGGTGCTGATCAGACTAATCTTCACATCTGTACTGTGTTTTGGCTGTTCAAAATTCTTTTGAATGGATGTCTGGAGACCTTTAATTTGATGCTAAGTCTGAGATGCATACTTATATTTTCCATGTGTCAGAGTCACTGATTTTGCACCATGCTGTTATTTTAACTGTTGATAATGGAATGAATTAATAACAAAGCATAATATTTGATACACTTAATCTGCATTCTTAAGTATAAATACTTGGTAACAATTTTCACTGAAATCAGCTGAGCTTATCTTTTGAGCAAGTATGGAGAAGATTGGATCCTTATTCTATTTCTTGTGGTATGGTGCTATAACACCAGTTATGTCATTTTAAACAACTTCCCTTAGCATGTTTTTTGGAAATTCTTTAGATTTGCTTGTCTGTATGAGCCAGATGCGGAATAGGAAGTGGCTAAAAAAATTTAATAAGATCCCACAATATGACCACATGGTCAAAATTATTGCTGCTAGAGCAAAGGATGCAAACTTGTGGTTAATACATAAATAACATGAAAAGGACCAGTTTTCTACTTTGTTTTTACTTTGTGGCCAACCTTTTAAATCTGCTTCTGCTTAATGGTCATTGTGCCTGCCTCTTCTTATACTTCCACACACATGACCTAACTATGCAAAGTCTGAATTTATCTCCTTGTTACCTTGCAAATACCTAAAAAATAAAAACAACATGGAAACAGTTACAACAGCTTTTCACTTTAGCAAGGCCATAAGAAGAGCCTCATGATCAGACCAATCTTTACTTTGGGATGTTGTTTTTGGTCTCTGCCAATAGAAGAGACTATTTGTAGCTCAGGGTTGAAATGAGGAGTCCTTGGTGCTCTCTGAGCATGGTTGTTGTTTGAGTAATAAAACGTCTGGAAGGAAAACACCAAACTTTCTAGAATGGTAAATCACTGGAGCAATCTCCAGCCTCATTCTTTTCAGATATATTGGGATTATTCTGGGAATTACAGCTTTTATATATTTGTAGACTGCTATAAAAGTTGGTGATCAATTACAAGAAATGGGAAGGAGTTAGGTGTGGATCTGTCTATTTATCCATTAGGAGAAGATGGCAGTGAAATAAATGTAGCTAGCCAGAAAAGGAGACCCAACAGGCAGATCCTGAATTGCATTTCTGCTTATTCACAGGTTAAGGAAGAATGTATGAAAAGTTAATTCTAAGTATCTACCTGCTGTTAATTATTTATTTCAAACTTAAAGATATAAATTTAGGAACGTCGGTCACTATTCATCTCCTGCATACATGGTAGGCTGTGCAAAAATGTTCATGAACAGACTTCCGGTGGCGACGCGACGTCGAAAGACAGCTGTTTTCGGGCTGCCCGCTCCGCAGCTGTGTTTTTCCATCGTAAACAGCGCCGATCAGCTGTTTAGATGGATTTGAAGCCCCCTCCTTGGGAGAAGAGGAGGGGGTGAGGCCCCAGGTAGGGGTTGAGCTCTCCGGGGCCGCCTGAGCTGAGAGCTTGGGCGGCTGAAGGATGAGCCCCCCCGAAGCCTGGGTTGCTCCGAGCTGCGCAGCGCCTCTGCTGTGGGATTTTTGGAGCAGAGCCAGGCGTTAGCAACCACCCCTGCCAAAAGGAAATACTTTTGATTATCAAGATGCAGGCAGAGCGGTACAGGAGGTCAAGGTGAAGTGGACTCTTTATTTTTACTCTCTAGCTCAATGGATTTTATAGCTTTAAAGTGAAAGTGGGGGAAGATGGCGGCTAAAACTTCTAAAGCTCTTCGGAATGCGGGGTCTTCCCTGGTGCAAGAGACCTTACTGCAAGCTTTGCTTCCTCCTGCATCTCCCCCGGTATTGACGCTTAAGGATTTACAAGACGCTCTTGGAAAGCATGCACAATTGATGTCTGATATGATGGATGAAAAGTTGAAAAAGCTGGAGGAGAAATTGGAGGAGAAATTGGAGAAATTGGAGAAGAAGATGGAAGAGAAGCTGAGAGCAATGAGGGTGGACATCTTGTCTAAGGTTGAATCCGTAGCTGAATGTGTGCTACAGCTGGATATAAAAGTGGAGGATCTCAGTCAAAAGAACTCTATATTAGAAGCAAAGGTATTAGAAAATGAAAATATAAGGGATAAAATGGACGAAGAATTGAGCCTTGTTCAGTATAATCAGATGCAGTATGCTATTAGAATCAGGGGTTTAAAGGAGAATTGTAAAGAAGATTTAAAGCAGCTGATTTCTGAGGCTCTGGAAGGGGTACTGGGCCAGTCAGCATCTGAAATTGAGGGAAATATGGACAAAGTTTTTTGTGTAAATTCATGGATTGCAAGACAGAGGAAGTTACCCAGAGATGTGGTGGTCTATTTTACAAAGAGAATAATTAGAGATGAAGTCATTCAAGCTGCTTATGATACTAATTTGGTAGTGGCTGAGCAAGAAGTTTTGGTTTTAAAAGAGATCCCTCCGAAGATCCTAAGGAGAAGGAAAGATTTTGCATTTCTAGTACAGGAACTTAAGAAACGTGATATTAAGTTTAGATGGGAGATTCCAGTTGGGTTGGTGGCGACGCACGAAGGTAAAAGACATCATTTGGTTACTGTGGCTCAGGCACATGATTTTTATAGTAATGTGTTAAAAGCAACCCCCCTATCATTTTTGGAAGCTGCAAAAGGATACGGTGTGGGAAAGCTTCAAGATGTTGCAGATAGACAGACAGAGGACAATGGTGTTGGAGGGGATCAAGCCACAGTCTCATCGGTTGCTGCAGGAGGCCAGAAGATGACGCGTGCCGCCCTAAGAAGAGCGAGACGAGAGCAAGAGCAAGACCAGCAGAAAGTTATGGAATCTTCAAAGTGTGCTTACAGTGAAGATGTGGGAGGAGAGCGGTCTAAAGAAGTTTTGGGGGTCATGACAGAGGTGCTCCAAAAGTTTTGGGGCGTTAAGATTGCTGATTAAATTTTTTTGATTAGAATGTCAATGGAGTAAAATTATTATAAAGGAGAAAGAAAGTTTTTTTTTCCTTTTTTAATATTTTACACAATTTAAGATTGATGTTATTTGCTTGCTAGAAAAGTATATTAGGGTTATGGACTTAAAGTATGTGTTGAACTAAGAATGGGTATGTAAGCTCCTAATTAACAACAAGTTGTCTTAGAGATTGCCTAAATTTTTTTTTATATACTCTTTTTATTTGAACTTTTATTTGAACTTAAGGATGATTTGGAACTGCGAGACATTTGGCGTGATATATGCAAGAACTATTTTTGATTATAGTTTAGTTTGGTCGGAGATTATTAAGATTAACAGAGATAGGCGCTTTTGGCGCGTAACTGAGAATTTGTTTGGAAATTAGAGAAAGGTGGGAGAATGCAAATAGCAGGTGAAAGTTTTTTTTTTCTTTTTCTTTTTTTTTGAAATTAATATGAATAAGGACTGGGATTAAGAAAATTTATTTTGAGTAAAGCTCTTTTTCTGTTTTCCTCTTTTTCTTTTCTACTTTATTTGTAATATTAATATTGTTTGTACTCATTTTATATGAGCTAGAGAGAGATAGAATTTATAGTTTATTGTTGATAACATAGGGGTGTTTATGTTTGTTTTTTGATTTTATGCCCTGTATTTAGCTTTGGGAAGTCGGGGGTGGGGGAGGAGGGAGTGGGGGAGAGGGATAGGGGTGGGGGAGGGGGGGTTAAAGTCAAAATGTATTGTAAAACTTTTTAAATAAAAAAAATGTTCATGAACAGGGAGCAGGAACTCGGAAGAAGAAAAGAATGAGAAACAAAGTAGAAGGAACACTTACTTCTAAGAGCCTTTCCTCTTGCTACTCAATGGTGTTGGGAAGCTCGTAGTACCCTAGATCAGCCTACTTCTTTCCTACTGACCCATGGCGCATTTGTTCCTTTTTCTCTTTATGCCCAAACTGCTACTCTTTCTTGCTTTTGCCTCTGTTCATAAGCATGTCAAGAGCAGGTTAAAATTAAACATTGTGAAGGAAAAAAGAGATATGGTGATGTTGGACTCTGAGCCTGAAGCCTTTGCAGGAGTGTCAGATGTCCTACAATACCAACTTCTTATGCTGGCATACTTCGATAGGCATGGTATTTTGGGACATATTGCCTCCTTCAGCATCCAGTGTTTACAACCTTTCTTAAATCACTCACATCAAGATGCACCAATAACAGGAAGTATAAAAGGAAGAAAAATGGTCTTGGCCAGCCAATCTTATGTCTTGTTTTTCACCCATTACCTTGTAAGTTTCTTGTCCTTTGAATTCAGATACTTTATCTTTCGGCACTCAGGAGATGGGTCATAAGATTATTTTATTATTACACTCATTCATTGGGCAAAATCTAGACAAAATGAGATCTTGAAAGTGGTGGTTAATTTAGTAAGGAACATGTGGCCCTCCAGGACTTCAATTCCTATTAGCATATTGGCTGGAACCTGTACTTCAGTAACATCTGGAGGGTCACAAACATCTGGAGAGTCACAGGATCACCAACCTCAGTGTAAATGATAACTGAAGAAGCTTCCCCAGATATTAGAAAAAATATACTGCTCAAAAAAAAATAAAGGGAACACAAGATAAGACATCCTACTATTAAATACAGTACATTGTGTTGTTTAAGTGTTCCCTTTATTTTTTTGAGCAGTATATATATACATTCCCTTGGTGGTTTTAGTTTTTCTTGTCTGGGGAATGGGGGGAGCAAAAACTCCTTTTGTAATTCAGACATTCTCTATATATATGACTCTTTTCAGATTCCTCAAATCCTCATTAGAATTTCATAGTTTGGATTATTCTATAAGGATGCTTAGAACTTTCCTTTTTTACATGTAAAATATGGTACCTCACTGGAAACTCTGAAATACTGAACTTTGTGGACATTTTAATAGCCATGGTTGCAGATTATCTGCTGACACTAAATGGTTTAGTGTTTTCTTTCAAAACAGGCAAAAATTAAGTTCAGCATTTTTTAGAACTAATCAAAAGATGATTGCAGATAATTGCTGTGTAGTAAGACAAAACAAGTTAATTAATCCACCAAAATGTTCAGTTTGCTTGGCTAATTTTCCCCAAAGCAAAACCTGATATTCATCATTTATATTTCTCATAATATCCCCTAATATGTGGTTTTCTTAATCATCAAAGCACACAGATTGTTTCTGCTCTCCTAGTTAAGTATAGATTTGCATACCTGTATACCGAGTCCTTCTCTTATGAATTTTGTGGATCTCTGTCTTAATTTCTATCGTCCTTTATTATTAGGGCAAAACTACATTGAAAAGTAATCTTAAAATTCATCGAGGGCTCCTTGACTTTATTATTAGGTTTCTAATAAAGCAGTGCTTTGCACCCATTTATATCAAAATGCAAACCTTGGGTCAGCCACTCTCTCTCAGCTCAACCCAACAGCGCACCAGGGTAGTTGTTGTGGGGAAAATAAAAGGAGGAGGAACCATTTTGCATGTTTGCCACCTTAAGTTATTTATGAAAAATAATAAAGGCAGAATAAAAATCATCTTTAAAAATGGCTGATGGGAAGAAAGCAAGGTTCCTTTTTGCCAGAACTACTAGACTCACAGTCTTCATCCCCAAGCAGCAGCTAATCACCTGCATTTGATTAGGTGCAACACAATGGGATCTGTATTCCTTTCAAGGATAAATTCATGTCCAGGTGACCTAGGTTGTGGGGCAGGTAGTCATATCTTTGATGCAATTGGAATTGTATTTTGGACTACAAGGCTTCCCTCTCAGCACCAGTGGACAATTAAAAGCATTGCTGCAAGACAGCCAACATGGGATCAGTCGGGTCCCAGCAGAAATGCATGCAATCTAAATATCAGCCAGCCATGCAGTATAATTGCTCACCAGGCTAATCCCACTCTAATCACACTAACACTAAATTGCACTATAAGATTCAAATTACAGGAAATAATAGTGACACTCTGTTTGCCTACAGCCAGTGGCAGCAGCTGATTGACTTTGTCTAATACCCCACAAACTAAGAAAGTGGTTAGTCTTCAGATGAGAGTACATTGGGAAATTCCAAGCTGTAGGCTAGATTGAGAAATTGTATATTAAAAAGTTTCCTGAAAGAAGGCATGGCAACTCACTTTATATTGCTGCCAAGAAAACTGCACATGGGCATGTTCATAAAGGTAGCAGCAGCTAAGCTTACTTCAAGGCAGTCTTTAGTTTTTGCTCTACTTTGAGTAGCCTTCACCTGAAATATGTTCAATTCTAGGTACCAGATTCCCCAAAAATATGGGCAAGCAAATTTTTTTCCATACCAGGGTAATTAAAAGGATGAAAAGCCAGGAATATCAGCAATTGTAGTGTGAGATGAATCCAACTAGACACAATATAGATGTCATAACAAAGATATGCTCTTTTGTTTAGGGCAGGCATGTCCAAAGTCCGGCCCGCGGGCCATTTGCGGCCCGCGGGGCGGTTTAATCCGGCCCTCTAACAGCCCTCCCTGCTCTGTGCAAATGCGGCCCTCCCTTCTGATTGAGGGTGGCAAGCAGAAGACTGTCTGCCGCAGGAGGGCGGTGAGAGGGCCGCATCCTGACGTCACTGCCCAAACTTGGAAGACGAGCGGCGCAGGCGCGGGGCGGGCCTGGCGGGACTCACTGCCCTACTACAAGTGCATCAAGTTCACGCTCTCGCCGTCCTCCATCTCCTCCTTTCCCGGAGGTAAAGCTAACAACTGCGGCTGCTTGCTGCTGCTGCTGCTGCTCCTCCTCCTGCCGTATTGACTCTCTGCTACCCATTCCGAGAGGTGCGTGCGCACCTCCCCAAACCTGCCGACATTTGGGGAGGTTTGGGGAGGTGCGCGCTGGGAAAAAGGCCGGGAGAGAAGGGGGCCCGGGCTGGGGGGGAGGGATGGGGTGGGGGAGAAGGAGGCTTCCCGGGCTGGGGGGGGAAAGGAGAAGCGAGGGATCAGGACTCCTCCCGCTTGGCTGCTGCCGCCGCCGCCACCACTCCTACGGCCGCCGCCTGCTCTCTTGGCTGGTTGCTTTCCGCTTCTCTCCCCCCGCCTGCCCTCCTTCCTGCCTTCCTCCCCTCCGCCTCGCCTTCCCCGCTCCCGCGTTTTCCCTCTCCCCGCCTCGGATTCGGGGTGATTCCCCGGGAGAGGGCGATGGGATTCCGGTGAGCTTTCAAGCCTTCTCGGCGGTCTCCGGCACGGCTCAGGAAGCGTTTCTGCGCCGCCCGGCCGGAGCCTTTGCCTCCTTCCCTCCCCCCAGCAAGGCGTCCTTTTTCAAGTTGCAAAACCAAGCGGGGTGAAGCGGGCTGTCGGGAAAGACATTCAGGAGGGTCCCCCTGGAGAGGAGCGGGAGCGGGAGAAGGAGGAGGAGGAGGAGGGAAAGGAGGAGGAGGAGGTGATCGACTCGCCCAACCCAGTCCGGGCCGGCCAGCCCCATAACGTCCGAACTCGCACCGCGGGCGGAGAGGCAGGAAGCCGAGAGGAAGAAGACTCGCGGCGGGGACGAGCGCGATCCAGCAGCAACACCCCGTGTCAGGCCCTGGTGGCAGAGGAGGCAGTGGCGGCGGCGGAGGCGGCCGCAGCACCGGCAGCCTTCCTAGCAGCGGCGGCGACAGAGGCGGCGGCGGTGGAGGAGGAGGCGGCGGCGGCGGCTGCAGAGGCAGCTTCCTGGCGGTCTTCTTCCTCTCGGCTTCCTGCCTCTCCGCCCGCGGTGCGAGCTCGGACGTTACGGGGCTGGCCGGCCCGGACTGGGTTGGGCGAGTCGATCACCTCCTCCTCCTCCTTTCCCTCCTCCTCCTTCTCCCGCTCCTCTCCAGGGGGACCCTCCTGAATGTCTTTCCCGACAGCCCGCTTCACCCCGCTTGGTTTTGCAACTTGAAAAAGGATGCCTTGCTTGGGGGAGGGAAGGAGGCAAAGGCTCCGACCGGGCAGCGCAGAAACGCTTCCTGAGCCGTGCCGGAGACCACCGAGAAGGCTTTAAAGCTCACCGGAATTCCATCGCCCTCTCCCGGGGAATCACCCCGAATCCGAGGCGGGGAGAGGGAAAACGCGGGAGCGGGGAAGGCGAGGCGGAGGGGAGGAAGGCAGGAAGGAGGGCAGGCGGGGGGAGAGAAGCGGAAAGCAACCAGCCAAGAGAGCAGGCGGCGGCGGCCGTAGGAGTGGCGGCGGTGGCAGCAGCCAAGCGGGAGGAGTCCTGATCCCTCGCTTCTGCTTTTCCCCCCCAGCCAGGGAAGCCTCCTTCTCCCCCACCCCATCCTTCCTCCCCCCTCGTCTCGCGGCCTTTTCCCCGGCGCGCACCTCCCCAAACCTCCCCAAACGTCGGCAGGTCTCCGGACGGCGGCGGCTTGGAGAGGTGCGCGTGCACCTCCGCCCTTCAGAAAGGTGCGCGCGCACCTCTCGGAACGGGTGGTGCCACTCTCCATTTGGAGAGGTGCGCACGCACCACTGCCCGTTCGAAGAGGTGCGCGCGCACCGGGCGGTTGGGAGCCGCAGGAGACGGCTCAAAGAGCCGCATGTGGCTCCGGAGCCGCGGGTTGCCGACATAGTGAAAACTCAGCTGCCAGTTGATCTTAATGTTATAAAATGAAAAGTATGCCATTTGCAATTAACTTGGCATAAAATAATTCATTTGCATTTAATTGCAATTGTTCAAAGAATGTTCGGAAAAATGTTCGGCCCTCCAGCATGTTCACTTCATCCAATCTGGCCCTCTTTGAAAAAAGTTTGGACACCCCTGGTTTAGGGAGCCAAAGATGTGATTAGTTAATCTTTTGTGGAGAACTAGTTAATAGATGTCTTTGTGGCTATCATACAAATGACACAGAGATTCATGGCCCCAGCCAGTCCCCTAGTATTCTCTGAAGAAGTTTGCATAAATTCATTTGCTTGGATTTATGCCAGATTGGATGCTACTCAGTATGCTTAAATCTTCTGTTATTTTATCTGATAACATCTTTTTGGTAGTCTTACTGTTTATCTTCTGAGGAAGTAGATAAGCTTGTTGGATCTGTTTACACGAACACTTGCCTGTTATTTTTTTTTTCTAGCTTGTTTTATAAGGGACTGTAATGTCTGTAGCCTGCTAATGATTACTCAGATCATAAATGCCTCTCCTTGTAGCCAGGTTCCTGCCACTTTAAAGGAAGTAATGATTAGAACCTTGTTTAAGAAGCTATTTTTCCATTTGATTAATTTTAACTACAATAGGGCAATCACAGATTGATTGAAAAGGTAGGAATGCTCTAGTTCTAAAAACTGAAGGAAAAATAAACTATTTAGAGCCTTTCAGACCCAGATTTGACACAGGCGCAGCTTTAAGCATCACGTAATATATCATATAGGGACGCGGTGGCTCAGTGGGTTAGGACGCTGAGCTTGTCAATCAGAAGGTCGGCAGTTTGGCAGGTCAGATCCCAAGTGCCACGTAACAGTGAGTGCCTGTTACTCGTCTCAGCTTCTGCCAACCTAGCAGTTCAAAAGCACGTAAAAATGCAAGTAGAAAAATAGGGACCACTACGGTGGGAAGGTAACAGCGTTCCATGCACCTTTGGCGTCTAATCATGCCGGCCACATGACCACGAAGACGCCCTCGGACAAGCGCTGGCTCTTCAGCTTTGAAACGGAGATGAGCACTGGCCCCTAGAGTCAGAAACGACTGGCATGCATGTGTGGGGGAACCTTTACCTTTAATATATCATATATTTGAGTAGAATTAAATTTGGGTTGGAACCAGTTCCAATCACAATGCTGATCATATTCAGCTGAATTTTTCTGTAAGCTCTATATAGAGTTGTTGCTAATTCAGGGGTGGGATTCAAGTACAAATTTATAGTCTTGAGTGTTCTCTTGGATCCAGTCTTGACACTAGAGAATATATAGTGTCTATAGCAAAATAAATTTTGTTGATAAACTTATTGCATCTCTACCTGAACAAGCAAGAGATTGCATCATTGATGCAAGCATCAATGTTTATTTGTTTACATATTTATGTAATTTATTTAGTAAACACATTTTTATCTTATTGCAATCAAAAAGACTCTCAGTGGTAGTGAAACAATTTAAAATATCCCTGGTAAAATCCAACATTAGGCAAAAGCGTCATAAATAACAGCAATAAAAGCCATACCAACTAAAAATAATTACAATAGACATGTGATAAACAAACATAAAAGTTACAGATGGCAGCTTCAAGTAAGGGGACGTGAAATAGTTCTTCAAAAGATGGAGCAAATTTGTTTGAAACCCAAATCTTTGATTTCAAATTTCAGGAATGGATATGTTTAAATAAAGGATGAATGGCAATCTATAGAATGCTACAATAATCAGAGTTGGACTAGGTGATTTATCCAACTCTGTAGCCCCATAACTTTCATCTTTCGGCAACATCTGGACAGGCTTGGGTTTTTATCCTCTTTTACGCTCTCTAGAACTTTCTGAAATAAGTTATCATATTTTTGATTAGGGGAAGAATGGAAGTAATGCTCCTGGTTGTTGGATGAAATCCACATTTGACTTGGGTTTTTTTTACAGAGAGCAGAATCTCAGTCAAATTGGGATCACTTTATTCAAATAGTGAAAATTTACATTTCATATTTCCCCTCTTTTCCCATACTGGTTGTTTGATCATGTGCCATCAAGTTGGTGTCAATTCTTAGTGACCATATGGGTAGATTTTCTCTAGGATTTTCAGTGCTGATGCTGTTTGATTCTTAAAGTATATTTATGTAGCTGTATTAAGCATTATGCTGAGCAATACATTTTGTATTTTCCTCATTTATAGATTCCAAACATAAATGCATAAAAAAAAATCTTTTTGCCAGGTTCCAAAATATACTAATTAAGAAGTTCTTATTTATGTTGGAATTGCTCAGTTTTTCATCTCGTTTTTTTTTCCTCTCTCTGATGTGGCTGCTAATCAATCAATCTGGCTGTTATGTTTTGGGAAGTTCACAAGATTTTCATGGTGCAATTCCTTACATACAGTCTTGGAAGTAAAACCATTGAGCTAAATAGGATTTACCTCCTAGAGAAGGATGGTAATTCAAATATAATCTATAATTAATTAGCAGGGAGTTTCAGGAACTTGCAAACAGCAAAGATTCATGAAGGACTATATTCAAAATTATTTTAAAATAAGTCATATTCCACTTTAAATGAGTTTAATGGTGTGCTTTTTTTTACTCTAGACTAAGCATGGTTTTTTTAAAAAAACTTGTTAAATGTTTTATGTAAAGAACATAGCCTATAATAGCTATTTGGCTAAGATAGTGGCTGACATCATGCTACTTGCTGACAGCCTACCATAAACATTATGCTGTGCAAAAATAAGCGCTCTGTCCACTGCTAAATGGTAAAATTCATATACATCCATTGCAGAAATTTCAGAATATAAAGAAAGTTTGAATTGTGTTCATTTCAATTTCTCTTTGAAACAGCTATAATCTTAAATGTGTGGGTTCAGGAATATACACATGTGTACTATATTTGGATGGTTTTCTGCAGAGGGCCCCCCAGATTTGCTCCCTTACTCCCCACTGTCCTCTTCATCCATTTTTCCATTTATGTATTCTTTCCTTTCCTCTCTTCTCATATTGCAGGCCTAAGGAATAATTACTTAATAATTATACTTTTAACTAATACATAATAATTAAATAAACATACTTTGCTCAGAAGAAATGTTGATCAAGGTTACTAGCACATAGGTTGAGTTTAATAAGGCAATCTTACTGTGGGAACGTGGGGCTCAGTGGGTTAGGACGCTGAGCTTGTCGATCAGAAGGTCGGCAGTTTAGCGGGTTGAATCCCGAGTGCCACGTAACAGAGTGAGCGCCTGTTACTCGTCCCAGCTTCTGCCAACCTAGCAGTTCAAAAGCACGTAAAAATGCAAGTAGAAAAATAGGGACCACTACGGTGGGAAGGTAACAGCATTCCGTGCGCCTTTGGCATCTAGTCATGCTGGCCACATGACCACGGAGAAGTCCTCGGAGAAGCGCTGGCTCTTCGGCTTTGAAACGGAGATGAGCACTGGCCCCTAGAGTCAGAAATGACTAGCACGCATGTGTGGGGGAACCTTTACCTTTACTGTTACTTTTAGACATAAAGGTCATTTTTAACAGTTTTTTCTTCAAACTCAAAAGGAATAGAATATCCCTTACAGCAAATTGATTCATAAAGAAACACACAGGTATCTTAAGTAATAACTGATCAAGTTGAGGAGCAGGAAAAACAAAGACAGCTGAGAACTTATCTTCTCCTATTTGTTTATTGTCCAATAATTTAATCAAAGTCCGGAAGATAATATCTCAAAAGAAGAAAAATATTGGAAAATGTAGTTTAAAAATAAACTAAATGAAGATTGGGCATATATTTGTACGTTTGCTGTGTTTACTCTGTTTACAAACAGAACATAATATAGTTTTAGTTACACTTAATTGTAAATAAACTAAGTATGATCTCAATTTATGGTAGTACATGACAAGGTGAGACTTGGATAATATTTGGATAAGAAAACTCCAGGGAATATCAAGGCTATGCACTAGAACAGAAAGTAAACAACAATACCACTGAAGACAGCAGTAGCAAACCATTTCCCTGTTATTCCCAAGAAAAGCAGATGGACATAATCTACAAAGTTGTCAGGAGATGAGTTTTACTCAAAGGACACTTGGTTTTATTGGGACTAAGAGACTGATCCAAGGTGTAATGAAAGGAAAAGTGAATTTTGAGGAGGGCTATGAATAAAAAAAAATGTTGGCATCATGGAAGCATTCTGGAATATGGTTTTCAGATTACGGCTCGTAAGGAAGAAACATGTTTTAGTAAGCAGAGTACCTTCAGAAGTCTGAGAAAAAGAAGCAAATGCTTGGCACCCTTCAGATGTGTTGAGACTACAATGAACACAGTTCCAAGCCAGCATTACTGGTAGCCATCTAGAAATTTCAGATGGAAGTTGTAGTTCCAGTGAGTCCAGAAGACATCAGTGTAAGGGAAGATGCATAAGGCCATAGATTCCTTCCTATGTTATAATAGTCTAGAACAGGGGTTCCCAATCCCTGGTCCATGGACCAGTAGCGGGCCACAGCATGCCAGCAACTGGTCCGCACAAACAAGCAAAATGGAATGCAGGCAGCACACAAAACCACACACCCTATGGTCTGCGGAAAAACCTCCCTCCATGGTACCAGACCCTGGTACCCAAAAGATTGGGGACCTCTGGTCTAGAAGGATGTCAATTGTGATTTCTTGCTGAGGCTCCATTAGAGCAGCACCCCTCTCAATTATTCCTTAGATCAGCCTTGCCTTTCTGATAGCTGTGATGAAACTAGTATAGAAATCCAAAGAGCTCCTCCAAACAATAGGGGAATTAATTCCCATGCTCCACTTGTAAGATTGCACATATATATAGAATCTGCATTATATATAGTAATTGATCCAAAATAGTAAAAGTGTTGATTACTTTTCTGCCTCTTATAGTTAATCGATTGATACAAGCAATGCTCTTGCTTTTTCAGCTAAAACACACACACAAACCCACACAATTAAAAAAAACCACACAAACTAAACTCCAATAACTGGAGTTTGCCTGAGGTGATATTGTACTGCAGCAGTGACTTCACAAAGTACATCTCAGTGAGTTGATATCTCTTTCTAGAAACAATTTTATAACTGAACTTCATTACCAAACGACTGGGGTTTACTCAGTAAAGAAATCTGCTTTTCGTCAGTTTCAAACAGTGATTTCTTTATTACCACTCTGCAAAAGGAATGACGGTTTGGGGCTGGCGCTAAGGCAAGTCTGGTTGAGCTTACCACAATGCTGTAATGGAAACAGGGTGATCTTGGGGTCAGGCAGAATGGTATTTGTATACAGATATATGTCTGCCTAAGAAACTAAGGTATGCGTGTCAAGAGAATGAGAGATGGGGCCTGGCTGAGACCTTTGCTTCAGCTAGAGGAGGCTGTTTCCATTATAACACAAAATTGCTACTTGTCAGTAGGTGGGTGGATAAACTGACTACAGGTAGTCCTCGACTTATGACCACAATTGAGCCTGAAATTTCTGTTGCTAAGTGGGACATTTGTTAAGTGAGTTTGCCCCATTTTATGACTTTTCTTGCCACAGCTGTTAAGTGAATCATTGCATTTGCTAAGTTAGTAATGCGGTTGTTAAGTAAATCTGGATTCCCCACTGACTTTGCATGTCAGAAGGCCAGCATTAAACACATTGATTTCAATGGTCATGTTAAACTACTTTCTTTCTGAGGTCAGTGAGCTATTTAAGTGTGGATGCTTCATGTCTGCTATTTATTTCTGTATTACTGTGTTAAGTTTACTTGGCATTTACTGAAGAATTGCAGTTGCATATTGAGGGATTCTAATTAAAGAGCTTAGCCACCATAGCTCATTCTTTGCCTTTAAGAGATCTTGCCACAACAGGTAGTTCTTAACATACGACCACAATTGAGCCCAAAATTTATGTTGTTAAGTGAGAAATTTGTTAAGTGAGTTTTGCCCCATTGTGCCCCCTCGGCTTTGCTTGTCAGAAGGTTACAAAAGGGGACCACATGACTCTGGGACCCTGCAACCATCATAAATATGAGTCAGGTATCCAGCATCTGAATGTAAATCACATGACTATGGGGAATGCTACAACCGTCGTAAGTGTGAAAAATGATCATAAGTCATTTTTTTCAGTGCTGCTGCAACTGCGAACAGTCACTAAATGAACTGTTGTAGAGGATTACCTATACCAGAGATAGGCAACCTCGACTCTTTTATGACTCGTGGACTTCAACTCCCAGAAATCCTGAGCCAGCAACACTGAGGGAAAAGGGAGAGGTTTCCAAGCTGAGCCATGCTGGCTCAGGAATTCTGGGAGTTGAAGTCCACACGTCATAAAAGAGCCAAGGTTTCCTACCCCTGACCTATACTAAGTTGGTGTACCTTGGGCCTCTTCAATCAAACAATGCCATCTTTCAGGATCCAGGAAGCAAGCCTTCACTACTGAGACATCTGCTCCTGGAAATAATATTATCCCCAAGATCCATGTGGCTCCCACCCTGATGGCATTCCAGAAGTCTTTAAAAACATAATTCTTCTCCCAGATGTTTCAGTAGGTTGTTTGTGAAGTCTTGTCAATTGTGTCTTGTGTTTGAGAGATTTTGTTTGTCTGGACACATTGGATCTTCTTTCTCTTCATTCTTTTTTTTCTTTTTCTTATTTTTAATGCAAGCTCCCCAGAGATGTTGGAGTCAGGCAACCTCCAATTTTTTAATTAATTATTAAAGAATACTTAAGGAAATTATTTCTTGACCTAGCCTTGTTCTTCACGTAAAAAAGCGAACTCTGTTCCTTAAATTGATGATGTCCTAAAGTTTTCATATTTCTGAACAACCTGGTTTTCCCCCAAATTCTGGGGTAGGTTGGTGGTATGCTCATTTGATGGGAACTGTATGGTTTGATTGTGAGAGCCACCCAGGGTCACCTGACAGTGAAATGGACAACATATAAATTAAACAAAATAAATGTTTTTCTTTCTGTTATATGAAGATTCCTCTTTGTACATTTTTCTGCTTTTTTAACTACTGTGTTAATTTTTATTGTACATCACAGAGTTGGTTTTGAGTTCAGGTGGCTTTCTAAATTGAAATTATAACTATAAAATATAATAAGAGCTACACATAATATTTCCCAGCTAGACTGAAACTCGTGAACAGACTGGGGTCCCATCACACATGTGAATCAGACTGGACTGGGGGAGATGTAATTGAAACATCTTCATTTTTTGTTTTTTACTTGTTAGGACATAACTTGCAGTATTCATGTGTTTCCATTTCAAAATGGCAGGATACCAGTTTTCAGTCCTGGATGCCTCTGGGTGATATGCAGGGTTGGGGCTTAAGAGTCATTCACTCATGTCCTAAACCCACAAAATATAATTTACTGTTTTGACAGTTGAGATCAATGGGAAGTTCCTCCCTTTCAATGTTAGAATCTTGCTTAACATCAATATTTGTTCTTTATGTTGGCTAAGATAGGTAGGAATTGAAGCCCTGAATACCTGAGGACTACCAAAGTTGCCTATCTCAGCAATAGGCTGAACTAACCTTTATATATACAGATATCTTTCATGCTTTCTTTTTTAAACTAAAAATCACTAACAAGAACATTTAAATAGTCAGGCTCTGGCCCCATTGCTGAAGGTTTGTGCAAAAAGGTAGAGCTTGTAGAATTCCAAATGAAAAGATCATGTAAGAAAGATAATTAGATAAAAAAGGATATTAGGCTGAAGCAGATTGTTTACTTCCTTTGATGTAGCATAGAAACATATGCCTGTAGAGTGGGCTGTGAGACATATTAAACAACAACAAAAATTACCATTATTAAGTTTGAATCAAAGTTCTATCATTACCACATTAATTTAATTAGGTTTCAGAGATTTCAGTTCTAATTCTTGTCTTTGAAGTTTTCTTTCTTTTTTCTTTCTTTTCTTTCTTTCTCTCTCTTTCTTTCTTTCTTTCTCTCCCCCTCCCTCTCTCCCTTCCTTCCTTCCATTTCCCATTCTGAATCAAATGATTCATGCTACTAAAGAAATGCATGCTGAAATAATGTTGCTGATCTGAAAGATTTTAGAAGTACAATATAGGCAACCAAATCAGGTCTATACAAATTGCAACACTCAAATGAACAGAAACCCAACTTAACAACAAATAACAATATATCCAGCTTTTTGGTTTGGTGGTAGAATATGGTCAAGAGCTGGATCCAGTTTATTCCCCAGGAACTTTGTATCATATGAATAAGGTCCCTGAAATTTGGTTCATACCTGCTTCAAGAGAATGGCAACAAGGTAATAGAGATTTGAGGTAAAGGAATGATTGCCAGCCACCTTGGCTTCCAGGAAGAGAGACGTCTGCTGCTCTGGAAGTTGGTGCTTTGTTTTTTTTTCTTCCTCCTCCCAAGAGGTTGCCAGGTTTGCCTGTCTGCTATACTTCAGTTCTGTGGCATTGACTAAAACATCATACATTTGCTCCAATTTCATTTTGCTGCATCAAAGGAAACACAGATGTTAAGAAAATTATGCTGCTTTTCTTAGACCTCAAAGACATAGGGAGCTGATGGTACTTCTGGAAATAAATGACATTCCTGATCTCCTACTGATTATATGTGTCAGGTGTCAGTTCCTAATATATCTTACTGCCAGTGCATTATTCCTGCACCCCATTGCACGCCAACTGCTGAGCATTTCTGTGTCTGTGGAGGAATGTACTTTAGGCCCAACTCAGCAGGGGGGCTTTCAACATTGACAGGTAGGTGAGAACATGGCAGCAGCAGGGAAGACTTTTGACAGCTGGCGAAATAATCTGAGACCTTCTTCTCATGGCTGCAAATTAGGCTCCAAGTGAGACTCATCCTTTAGCCTGTGATCTCATCCTCTCTTTTGTTCCCAGGCTCTTCACCAAAAAACCCCAACAACATAGATGCTCCATACACAGGCTAAAACAACTATAAAAATAGGCAGCTAGGTGATTTAGGGGGAGTCTATTTTTCTGAGCTCAGCAAACCTCATAGAATTGTTGCGAAGAGGAATATATATGTGTGTGTGTGTGTGTGTGTGTGTGTGTGTGTGTGTGTGTGTGTATCTATGTATGTAGCTATGTATGTAGCTATGTATGTAGCTATGTATATATGTTACACCAAATAAAAGTGGAATATAAATCATATAAATAAATGAATTCCCTTTTGTATTGTCTAGTTTATACTTGCAAGTTGGGATGACCGTACATCCAATACCATACAAAGTACATGAATAATGGACTGTGGTCAATGGTAGCCTTGCATTAGCAGAATCCAATTCTGTTTATGTCAAGTTGGCTATTGGGATCTCACTGAACCTTCATTGTAGTTATTTTAGTTATTTTAAAAGGTTGGGATTCTGTAGAAACTTGTAGGATATGGCAGGAAGAACTGGGATTAATGGGCAGGCAAACTGGGTACCTCACATTGTGAAAGCAGGTGCACCACTATTACTGTAGGATAATAACCATTTCTGTATGGGTGTTTCTGTATACACACACATACACTTATGTATGCACACACACAAATTTCATTTTTAATGTGTGCCAGTGCGTACACAGAAAAAGTGATAATAATGCTTATCTTATCTATCTTATCTTTTTTAATCTAATGTTTATTCCATGCACTATAAATTGTCAATAATAAACCATCCCGTAGGATACAACATTGAATCTGGAATGTGAAAAGGTGGATAATTCTATTTCCTCTGCTAGTTTCCCAAAATAAACTGCCCCAAATTATAGTTTATCCCAAATGATTCCTGTACTTTTCTTCCCAAAGAATAGATAGAAACTCTAGTCTGATTTTAATAAAGAAGAGAAAAGGATAAAAGATGTTAACAGTGGTTTCACAGCTTTGCAGCCTCAATCCCTACTAATCTCCATCCCAAAGCTCCCCCCCCAACACACACACACTTTTCCCAGGATTTGGAGACTATATGGGGATAGGACACTACCAGCTCAAAACACTTCTTTCATGACATTTATCCGCTGTCACTTCTCAGAATTCAAACTGAGTTGACTAATCTACAATCAGTGCTCATATGAACGTTCTGCACAAGAATTGCATAGGCTGTTGGTAAAGAATCAGGTTCCAAAATGAACTTTTCAATGTAGTCAATAAAACCATTTCTTCTAATTATTAAAGACCCTGTTCCTGATGAAATTCCTTTTATTCACTAGAAACAACTGACCAGGCATTTAAAATTTTTAAAAAGATGGCATGTATCATGGAGTGAGCTTATCACATAGTTTTACCCCATATTATTTATTTAAAGGAAGCTCTGTTCTTTAAATCCATTTTGAATCTAATTCTGGATTGACTCAGTTAAAAGATAGGCATTGAGAAGAACTTGCTAAGGGCTAGGTATAACTATTGTACATCATATATTTTTCTAGTTAATAAATAGTTTGTTCTTTACTGTTTTCATTATGTAAGAAGCACCAGGAGGTCTAGGTGGATGACTCATGGCGGGAGGGGGTCAGACAGCAAAGAACTTTAAAGTAGCAGCCCCAAACTCAGAAGAGATGTAAGTAAATGATCCAAGGAAAAGTGTAATTGTATGTGAGTGTCAGGCAGTGAGAGAGAATTAATAATAGAGAAATATATTCTGTAATGATGAAAGAGAAAGTATTGAAACATGCATCCAATTAGTGGAAAGACACTGGCTTCAGCTCTGATGGGGAAAAATAAGGGATTAATAATAGAAAAGTTTGAACTTAAAAATGTTACTATCTTTCATTAAGCAGTTTTGTAAATTTTGTATAAAAATCCAATGTTTAGCAATACAATGATTTAAAAGTGCTTAAACAATTCCTGAGGCAAAATAATCTTGATACTAGAAGTGTTGATTTACGTACACTTAATGGTATAAGTAGGGGGAAAAACATGCATTTTGTTGAATAACATAATTGTAAAACAATCTTTCTACACCTAAGTCACTCTAGCTTTATTATCAATAAATTAACTCTGTAGACTACATGATACAGCTCACAGTTATTCATGAACATTGTTCATTTTTAGGGATTGTTTCACTAATGCTCATTATCAGATAAAATAGTCTGTTCTGAGAAGAAGTTGTTTATAATAATCTTCTTTTGTAATGAATTACCCTAATTTTTAAAATGATTTTATATTCTTTAGCATTGCTTTTTTTCAGGTATAGTTTTTGTTTTAATGACTATGAAATACAACAGTGGTGAACTCAACCCACTTCTTGGTAGAGTTGGCATCCCTGGTGAAACCAGGATCTTACCACCCTTTATCCTCATTTTTGACCAATGTAGACATCATCTTTTTCTGTGGGGCAGAAAGGACTCACTTTTTCCAAGATAAGCCATAGGTAAAATTGATATGCAAATCCTGGATCTTGTTAATGGGCTTTAGATGTTGGTCTCCTAGTTTGATCTGAATTGATTCAAAAAGCTCATGAACTACATAATACATAGATTCAAGCAGCTATCAAAGACATTCACAACCCTGCTGGGAGAAACCGAGTATTGATGAAAGAGAGAATTTATTGTGTATGTAAGAGAATTTCTTTCAAGGCTTATGTATTAAGGCAGGTTTCATGGCTCAGGGAAGTCTGGGGCTGCTTTCAGTTTACCCCCACTTCATTTCCCCCACTGCAGTCACACACTTCAATTTAGCCTTCATCACCATTAAATTGTCAGATGTTTTGTTAATGACATCACTCTTTTTTAAAAAAAATCCTGTTTCATTTTTTCCAGATGGAACTAAAATTATTTGTAATGATCTCTAGCTGAGTCTGAAATGCAGGCTTTTATTTGCTTTCTCATTTCTCTCTCTCTCTCTCTCTCTCTCTCTCTCTCTCTCTCTCTCTCTCTCTCTCTCTCTCTCTCTCTCTCTCTCTCCTCTATTAGTTCTTTTCTACCAGCATGAATTAAACTACTAGATTTTGCACAGTCCTTTTATTATCTGTAGCCTTTCCAGAAGCAGGAAAGGTCCTTTCCTGGACCTTTGCACACGTAGAGATATCACAGATAAAACGCTGTTCTGTTTATAGGTCCCATTCTGTGAAACTGGGCATTTGGAGTGCTATATTTCCGATGGAATATTAATAACAATGTTCTTCAGATGACCTTGCAAATTATTTTAAATTGCATACTTGCATCCCTAAACATTTATCTTTAAATTACAGCTTCAGTTTTCCCATTGCCCTTGGTAGAAGGGTAGAAAAATTGTGGCCCTGCGGATGTTACTAAACTATGATTTCCAGCTGTGCTAGCCAGCCTGACCAATACACAATACACACTCCACAATTTGGCTTGCGACAAGCAGAGTTAATGGAGAAGGCATAAGTCACAGTCATGTGATGTTTGACTAAACTGCCACAGTTAGTTGCTTAATGACTGAAGGGGAAATGTTGCAGTGATGTGATTTTCCACTCAGCCACTGCAGCACATAGTGATAGAGTTTCTGTCCCAGTCACTAAACAAGGACTATCAGTATTTGGTCTTTCTTACCTTCTGGTTTTGTGGTATATTCATGATCCAGCAGTTAAAGAGGTTGACCTTGATAAGAGTTTTTTTTTCTGCCTCTTTTACAGACCTTCCACTCTAAGCGGCAGCCCTGTTATCTCTGATATCTCCCTCATCCGTCTGTCACCACATCCTGCAGGACCTGTGGACTCACCTTTCAACCACCCTCACCCATACATGAACCCCCATGTGGAACATTACTTTCGGTCCATGCACAGCAGCCCTACTTTGTCTATGATCTCAGCTGCTAGAGGTCTCAGTCCAGCTGACGGTAAGTGGGGCACAGAGGAATGACAAAATGGCAGAGTGAAAGCTGATGGCAATAGGGTGTGTCTGTACAATGACGCTTTCTAGGTCAGGACTGAAGAAGCTTCTTGGATGAGAAGCGAAAACAAAGCCTAGTTGCCTTTGGGCAAGAACCTTTGGGATTTTCTAGGTTAATTACCATTAATGTAAATATCCATGAACCATAGTCCTTTGGGACAATAATAGCAATATACAAATCAGTCTACATCGGGTCCACGCCAATGTTAGAGACTTTCAAATATTATTCTGTTCCATTAATATTTTTTACATGGGAGGTATTGTTCACAATTTTATATGCAGTGCACAACTTTTCCTAATAGACAAGATTTTATATGTGATTATTTCTAACACAGACTTGTATACGCAGTTATTCCTAATAGGTAAAGGTAAAGGTTCCCCCGCACATGCGTGCTAGTCGTTTCCGACTCTAGGGGCTGGTGCTCATCTCCGTTTCAAAGCCAAAGAGCCAGCGCTTATCCAAGGACGTCTCCGTGGTCATGTGGCCGGCATGACTAGATGCCAAAGACGCACGGAATGCTGTTACCTTCCCACCGTAGTGGTCCCTATTTTTCTACTTGCATTTTTACGTGCTTTCGAACTGCTAGGTTGGCAGAAGCTGGGATGAGTAACAGGCGCTCACTCTGTTATGTGGCACTCGGGATTTGACCCGCCAAACCGCCGACCATCTGATCGACAAGCTCAGCGTCCTAACCCACTGAGCCACCGCATCCCTAATACAGGCCTTTAAAAAAACTGTCTTGTGCATGCTCTTTGCATGCAAGGTATATGTTCTGTTATGAATATTTTTTCCCAAAAGTACATTTTGCATGAATTTTTGTATAAGGAATGACAAACATTAGGGGTTTTCAGTCATTGTTGTTCAGCTCCGACAATAGTTGTGAACTGTACCCTTTTACTCCCAATGCAACTGTCATGGGTTTCTTTTATACACCTACCAAATCCCACATGCTAATATTGCTAATAGTAATATTTCCAAAGCAGGACTTTACATTTATGAATTAGTTATGTTCAAGAACAAAGAGATGAATCATCCTACCAACAGCTTGGCCTTTTGTTAATTGTGTATGGGTGTATGTAATCACTGACCATAAAGACTGGGAGGGATCTTGAAAATCATCTAGTCCAACCCACCGCCCTTTTTAAACACCTCCAATGTCCACTACCTCCCAAGGCACTCTATCCATAAAGATATTTTTTCCTGATGTCTAATATTGAAATCTGCTTCTTTATAATTAACATCTATTTTGATTACACCATCTCCCTGCCTATATATACAGACACAGGAATTCTTGGATCACACAACTTGAACCTTGCTGGATCATACAGGAGACCTTTTGGAACCAAAGCTGCTCTGCAGTTTCTTCCTATATATGATCCTAGAACTCCCCATATTCTCCAATAAATTGGAGGATGAGTGGATTGGTCTTTGACTCTTTCATTTCTCCAACAGAATGGAAATCAGACTGAACTTACATCATGGGTAGTTTTGCTCATCATATCTTATAATATACTAGTATAAAAGGGTGGGAAAACTTCCCTTTTATACTTTCTTTTCACCACTGATATTCTTCATTTTATTTTCACTACTAATATTCTTCTATATGATATCTTGTTTGTATATTTCCCAGTTCTACAATAACTTTCTTGGATTATACTGACCAGAAACATGCACACTTAAGAGTATTTCATAGATTTCCATGGATTTTTCATTGATTTCCTTGTGATTCATTTCATGATGATATCCGATAAGACAAAAAAAGCAGCCAGACAAATTCCTTATTTATTTCTTAAAGGAAGTTAAAATATTGACAAAACATGGTTCAACAGGATTGGGTCATGAAAGAATGGATGTAGCCCTCACATTCATACATGCCTACCCTTGAATTGTATGCATTCAAAGAAAAGGGGTAATCACAGCAGAGAGCAATGGGTCTAGTACAACTCATTGCAGCCAACTTGTCATAGCCATCTCACCGTGGAACAACTCATCATGGACAATTCCACGCGGGCTAACTCAATGCTATAAATGTTAACCACCACTGTTCCTTTGACATTATTTCCATTGACAAAAGTGGAAATAATGTCAAAGAAACAGTGACGGACAACATTTATTGCATTAAGTTATCCCGCGTGGAATTGTCTATGACGAGTTGTCCCAAGGCAGGTTGGCTGCAGCAAAAGGGCTGTGGCAAGTTGGACACAACAAGATGGCCACAGCAAATTGCCCCATTCTGGAATGCAATGGTTCAGTTTAAGGCCTTCTTCAGCTGGCCAGCAGCAGGCTGATGAAGAAGAGGGAAAGGATATTGGGTGAGATTCTCAAACCAAGTGACCAGCCTTGCAGGTCAAATGTTCTCCAGGACTGGGTGTAAAGGCTGGCAGGGCAAAGGTTTTCACGTTGCTCGACATCTGGTTATCTGTCTTCATGAAGGGAAGCAAAGGTCAAGTCTTCTAATCAAGCTTGACTCTTGCTGATTTCCTGTCATGCCCATCCAGTTTTCTTGGTAATAATATGGAAGCATGTTGCCCTTACCTTCTTTCTGAACAGATTTGTTTGTTTTACTTTCCAGTCTAACCTCTAGATTACCAAGGAATCCGAAGGGAAGAGTGAGGTGGGGAGAGGGGGGCTACATGAAAATTAGACCAGAAATCACATGTCACCATTTGCCATCTATTACCAGACACACCTTGAGTATTTACTATAGCTAGTGTCAAGAGGAGGAGAAAAAGAGGAGGCAGATCTGTTTAATGGAGGGAAAGGTGGAAGATTTAAAATAATAATCGGGAATACTGTTAGGTATACTATTCATGTTCATTCATTTATTCTTGCAAACCGTCTTTAAAAAATCAAAAGTAAGTGGCATCAAAATGGATTTCAATAAAAAAAAGCAGCCTCCTAACGAGCTTCTCCTATATGGAAGATTCTATAGATTGGTGATATATATATATATATATATATATATATATATATATATATAGAGAGAGAGAGAGAGAGAGAGAGAGAGAGAGAGAGAGAGAGAGAGAGAGAAGAGAGATTGAGAGAGAGAGATTGGTGATCTCTCTCTCTCTCTCTCTCTCTCTCTATATATATATATATATATATATATATATATATATATATATACAGTATATATATATATATATATATATATATATATATATATATATATATATATATATATATATATATAGAGAGAGAGAGAGAGAGAGAGAGAGAGAGAGAGAGAGAGATTGGTGATCTATATATATATAGATTGGTGATCTATATATATAGATTGGTGATCTATATATATAGATTGGTGATCTATATAGATTGATCGAAGGGACGCGGTGGCTCAGTGGGTTAAGACGCTGAGCTTGTCGATCAGAAGGTCGGCAGTTTGGCGGGTCGAATCCCGAGTGCCGCGTAGCAGAGTGAGCGCCTGCTACTCGTCCCAGCTTCTGCCAACCTAGCAGTTCGAAAGCATGTAAAAATGCAAGTAGAAAAATAGGGACCACTACGGTGGGAAGGTAACAGCGTTCCGTGCGCCTTTGGCGTCCAGTCATGCTGGCCACATGACCACGGAGACGTCCTCGGACAAGCGCTGGCTCTTCGGCTTTGAAACGGAGATGAGCACCGGCCCCTAGAGTCGGAAACGACTAGCACGCATGTGCGGGGGAACCTTTACCTTTTACCTTTTTATAGATTGGTGCTTATCTGCTACTTAGTAGTAAAGTCAAAAGAAAATGTCTAATCTTCACTTCCTGTATATCTGGGATGAAGCTAGAACTTCACCTGTGCAGAATAAGAACTGGATGATACCAGACTTGTCCTCAGCTAAACAGATGTAATGCATCTAGTAAAACCTAGTTTCTCTCTCATTGCTGACTTGGTTTTGTTGATCCCAGGGGTCTTTCCCTTTAGCAAGTGTTAAGCTTCCCAGCTTCTGCATTAAGTAAGCTACAGATGTGTTTTATTGCTCTTAATAGTCTTTCTTCCTCTCAGTATGACCCTTGAATCTTCTTTCTTCCTGCAAAAGAAATGTTATGATTATTTGGCATTAGAAATGGGTCTTGATCTTGGCTTTCAAATTTCTCTCTCTCTCTCTCTCTCTCTCTCTCTCTCTTCTCTCTCCCTCTCCCTCTCTCCCCTCCTCCTCCTCCTCCCTTTGTAAATAAGTTCAGTGTAAAATGGACATAGAGGCAAGCAAGTTTGAAAATTCACAAATGGGCAAAAGTGAGGATAATTGGTTCTGGCAAGCTAAATGGTTTTCCACTGCCAGGCACACTAAAAAAAACTCATTCTTCCCCCCCCCCCATACACACAGAGAGAGTGTATTAGATCCCTGCTTTAATTTTCTTATGCTGCTTCTCATTAACTAGGCTTTGTCTGTCTTTTTCTTTTGTAAAAGGCAGGATGTTAATTTCGACAACATTACTGCATCCAGCAGCCTCCCCTCCTTTGCTCCATTCCCTTCCTCCCCCTCTTTCTCTCTTTCTCCTTCTCCCTTGTGAACTCTGTGTTCATACAGCAGGATTATTTTGGGGGGGGCGGTAGAAATGAGAGATTGTTTATAAATTTGCGGAAATAGAGGAATGTAGAGGGCCCCAGTCTGGTGACTTTTGTCCAGAGCAAGCACACGTCAGAGTTACAACTACACAGTTTTGGCAGGGAACAGGGAGATTCTAACAACTTCGTGGATATTTTGCGGTCTGGAAACATTTTACCCTTCTTCTCTCCTCTGCCCCCGTCCTGTTCCCTGTGCAGTAGCTCATGAGCATCTGAAAGAGAGGAGTCTCTTTGGCCTTCCCCATCCTCCGCCAGGAGCCAGCCCTGCAGACTATTATCACCAGATGACATTCATGGCCAGCCACCCGAATCCTTATGGGGACCTCCTCATGCAAAGTGGAGCAGCAGCCGGGGCCACGCATCTTCATGATTACCTCAGCCCTGTAGATGGTGAGTAAAAGAGCCTTCTCTGGCTAGATCCATGTCCAAGAATGTTCTTGCTGGAATGACCACTTCTAGAGTGGGTGAATGACACTGTACCATAAAAACATCCCTGTGTGCACGCACCTAGGTGTCTTAAGAAAGACAAGATTGTTGAAAGCACTGGGTTACTTGACATCCTCTTACTTCCTGCATGTGGCTGAAGGCCCTGTTTTGTAACATGGCAGAAATAATAGGACCAACCTCTGCCCCGCTTGCTTTTGCAAACTCTCTTCTTAAAGAATGTACAGCTTGTCTTGCTAAATCTCCAGTTCTGCTGGATAACAAAGACCCTCATTAAACTTGGCAGACACTGGGAAGCTAAGATGTGGAAATTGAAAGGGTCTGCCATGCTAAATGAGAGTGGGCACGATCGCTTTACAGTACAAAAACAAATGCTGGACCACCTCTTCAGAAACTAGGAGGGACAGAGGGAAAAAGTTCTCTTCTAGAGTTTTGCTTGCTGGTTAAACTTCACAACTCAAACAGCTCCAGCCTTTTAGACCAGTTAAGAAAGGGAGGAATTAGTTTTGCGGAATTTGTACAAGTTTTTTGAGGAGGATCCCCTCAAATTGTTGAGAGGCTACAGACAAGTCAGCTTAGCTGAAGCACTTTTAACAGTTTTCAGTAGAAAAAATGCTAAGAACTCTTCCATTAAATAAATGTGGCTAATATGTGCTTAATGTGCCTGGATCGTATGCCCCTTTCACAAATATATTTAAGGTGGGAACAACTGGAAATAAGGCAACAGTTGAGTGAGTTCTAACTGATGGGAAAAACCACTGTGAAACACATGTGTCTGACGTCGTATGTGTTACTATAACCAAGTTGGAAGTTTAAGGTATCTTTTGAGTATAGTTTTGCAGGTTAAAACATGTGAGGGTTTTATAACCCAAAGCAGAATCTAGTAGCATATTAGAGATCAATTATTTTATTGTGATATGAGCTTTGATAAGTAACTGAATTTTAGCCATGTAGGTTATGGGAAAGTTGATGAGTATATATGCTCATATACCTCTTGCTTATAGGGTTTAATGAAATAAAATAGCACACAAATTTATTTTCTGTGGTTCAGATTCCCTCATTTGTTCTCTTATCAAATTGGCCTCTCTCAGAGAGAGTATGTCTCCTTACCTTCAGCTCATGGCTTCTCTGCTGATGTGAAGGCCACAGTAAACTACTCAACCTTTAATGTGCCATGGAAGAATTCACAGCAGGCCTCTGTGGAGTAAAACTTCAGTTCCGCCCTGTTGCATTTATGTTAATTTCACGCAGGAGGATAAAACCTTAGCAACCTCCAAAGAAATGAGGTCAGCTTTTAAATCTGAGGAGGTTCATCTGTAACTTTAAAAGGCTGCTAGTACGGAAGGCTGATTTCTTTTCCCTCAGGCTGCCCTCTCCAAACAGTTCTTTGTGGCTCTGCTTTTCAATCCTTGGGATGATTCCCCCCTCCCCACATACACAAGAAAGTTGTCCACAAATGAATAACAATGGCCACCACTGTAGTATTTCCACTTTCTGTATGTCACACTTTCTGAAGATAGGCAATACTGGCAAAATCCAGTTGCATATGATTTACTGACATGAATTCAAGATCCTTGTGTTTCACTGCCTTTTAGTCATCACAAAAGAAGGAGGTATCAGAGTTAAATGAATAGCAATTTTAAAAATAAGTTAATACATGTTGCTGGTCATGGATGTAGCATCACAATAGCGTTTGTATTGTTGAAATTTAATTTTGCTGCACTCAACAGAAAGTACAATGCAAGGTATCTCTCAAAGTTCTTTCCTCTGATCTTTTGGCTAAAACTTTGCTGAGTTTTGGATTCCTCAAAAATCCCATTTACTTACGCTGGCTTAAGGAGCCTTAATGGTTTTTAAAGGTTGTCAGACAGCTTTTGTGTTGCTCAAGAAGGGTCTTGGAATACTTTGAACTGCAAAACTAATGGACTTTAAGAAATTTGTTTCTTAGGACATCACCTGTGCCAGAACATTGCATTTGCAGTGGGGTAAACAAGTAGTGTGACACTTTGTTGTTAGCTGCGAAGTCGTGTCTGACCCATCGCGACCCTATGGACAACGTTCCTCCAGGCCTTCCTGTCCTCTACCATCTTCTGCAGTCCATTTAAGCTCAGGCCTACTGCTTCAGTGACTCCATCCAGCCACCTCATTCTCTATCATCCCTTTCTTCCATTGCCCTCAATCTTTCCCAGCATTAGGCTATTCTCCAGTGAGTCATTCCTTCTCATTAGGTGGCCAAAGTATTTGAGTTTTAGCTTCAGGATCTGGCCTTCTAAAGAGCAGTCAGGGTTGATCTCCTCTAGGACTCACCTGTTTGATCGCCTTGCAGTCCAAGGGACTCACAGGAGTCTTCTCCAGCACCATAGTTCAAAGGCCTCAATTCTTTGGCGCTCAGCCTTTTTTATGGTCCAACTTTCACTACCATACATTGCAACTGGGAAGACCATAGCCTTGACTATACACACTTTTGTTGACAGGGTGATGTCTCTGCTTTTTAGTGTGCTGTCTACATTTGTCATGGCTTTCCTCCCGAGGAGCAAGCGTCTTTTAATTTCTTGGCTACAGTCCCCATCTGCAGTGATCTTGGAGCCCAGGAAAATAAAATCTGTCACTACCTCCATTTCTTCCCCATCTATTTGCCAGGAATTGAGGGCCGGATGCCATGATCTTGGTTTTCTTAATGTTAAGTTTCAACCCAACTTTTGCACTCGCCTTCTTCACTCGCAACAAGAGGGCTCTTTAGTTCTTCTTCACTTTCTGCCATTAGAGTGGTATCATCTGCATATCTTAGGTTGTTGATATTTCTTCCGGCAATCTTGATTCCAGGTATTGATTCATCTAGCCCTGCCTTTCTCATGATGTGCTCTGCATATAGGTTAAATAGGCAGAGCGACAGTATACAGCCTTGCCGGACTCTTTCCCAATTTTGAACCAATCAGTGGTTCCATGTCCAGTTCTCACTGTTGCTTCTTGGCCCACATATAGGTTTCTCAAGAGACAAATAAGATGGTTTGGTACACCCATCTCTTTAAGAACTTGCCACAGTTTGTTATGATCCACACAATCAAAGGCTTTAGCATAGTCAATGAAGCAGAAGTAGATGTTTTTCTGGAACTCTCTAGCTTTCTCCATGATCCACCGTATGTTGGCAATTTGATCTCTAGTTCCTCTGCCTCTTCGAAATCCTGCCTGTACTTCTGGTAATTCTCGATCCACATACTGCTGGAGTCTAGCTTGTAGGATTTTAAGCATAACTTTACTAGCATGAGATATGAGTGCAATGGTGCGATAGTTTGAACATTCTTTGGCACTGCCTTTCTTTGGAATTGGAATGTAAACTGATCTTTTCCAATCCTGTGGCCACTGTTGAGATTTCCAAATTTGCTGGCAAATTGAGTGTAGCACTTTTACTGCATCGTCTTTTAAGATTTTGAATAGCTCAGCTGGAATACTGTCGCCTCCACTAGCTTTGTTGTTGCTCACCTTTTCTAAGGCCCATTTTACTTCACATTCTAGGATGTCTGGCTCGAGGTCAGTGACCACCTCATTGTGATTATCAGGGATGTTAAGCTCATTCTTGTATAGTTCTTCTGTGTAATTTTGCCACCTCTTCTTAATCTCTTCTGCCTCTGTTAGATCCCTGCCGTTTTGGTCCTTTATCATGCCCATTTTTGCATGAAACGTTCCCTTCATCTCTCCAATTTTCTTGAAAAGATCTCTGGTCCTCCCTATTCTATTGTTTTCTTCTATTTCTTTGCACTGTTCATTTAAGAAGGCATTCTTATCTCTTCTAGCTATTCTCTGGGATTCTACATTCAATTGGGTGTATCTTTCTTTTTCTCCCTTGCCTTTTGCTTCCCTCCTTTCTTCAGCTATTTGCAAAGCTTCCTCAGACAGCCATTTTGCTTTCTTGCATTTCTTTTTTTGGGGGATGGTTTTGGTTGCTACCTGTTGTACAATGTTGCGAACCTCTGTCCATAGTTGTTCATGCACTCTGTCTATCAGATCTAATTCCTTAAATCTATTTGTCACCTCTACTGTATATTCAACAGGGATATGATTTAATTCATACCTGAGTGGCCTAGTGCTTTTCCCTACTTTCTTCAGTTTAAGCCTTAACTTTGCAATGAGAAGCTCCTGGTCTGAGCCACAGTCAGCTCCTGGTCTTGTTTTTACTGACTGTATAGAGCTTCTCCATCTTTGGCTGCAGAGCACATAGTCAATCTGATTTCTGTGTTGATTGTCTGGTGATGTCCATGTGTAGAGCCGTCTCTTGGGTTGTTGGAAAAGAGTGTTTGCTATGACCATCATATTCTCTTGACAAAATTCTATCAGCCTGTGCCCTGCTTCATTTTGTACTCCAAGGCCAAACCTGCCTGTTATTCTGGTTATCTTTTGGCTTCCTACTTTAGCATTCCAATCCCCCATGATGATAAGGACATCATTTTTGGTGTTAGTTCTATAAGGTGCTGTAGGGCTTCATAGAACTGGTCAATTTCATCCTCTTCAGCACCGGTGGTTGGGGCATAGACTTGGACTACTGTGATATTGAATGGTTTGCCTTAGATTCGAAGTTAGATCATTCTGTCATTTTGAGGATTGTATCCCAGTATTGCTTTTCCTACTCTTTTATTGACTATGAAGGCTACTCCATTTCTTCTGAGGGATTCTTGCCCGCTGTAGTATACCTGATGGTTATCTGAATTAAATTCACCCATTCCTGTCCATTTTAGTTCACTGATTCCTAAGATGTCGATGTTCAGTCTTGTCATCTCTTGTTTGACCACGTCCAGCTTTCCTTGATTCATGGATCTTACATTCCAGGTTCCTATGGAGAAAAAATCTTTACAGCATCGGAGTTTCCTTTCACCACCAGACACATCCTCAGCTGAGCGTCCTTTCGACTTAGGCCCAGTCACTTCATTCTTACGGGCGCTACCAGTACTAGCCCTCTGCTCTTCCCCAGTAGCATATTGGATGCCTTCCGACCTGAGGGGCTCATCTTCCAGCGTCATATCGTTTTGCCTTTTGGTACTGTCCATAGGGTTTTCATGGCAAAGATACTGGAGTGGGTTGCCATTTCCTTCTCCAGTGGATCACGTTTTGTCAGAACTCTCTGCTATGACCTTTCCGTCTTGGGTGGCCCTGCACGGCATAGCTCATAGCTTCATTGAATTATGCAAGCCCCTTCACCACGACAAGGCAGTAATCCATGAAGGGGAGTGTGACACTACAGAACAGAAAAAAAATCAAAAGAAAATTACACATGGCAGCCACATGCTGTTTAGCAATAAAGGAGTTGCCTGATACAGAACTGTGATGATTTATTTATTTCCCATGCTTCAGCTTAAGTTAATATTGCTTCTGATTTGGTGTCCTATGAATAGGATTTTACTTCATTTTCAAAAGCAGGAGCACAGAAGGGATATCCAACCATTTAGGAGTGAGTCCTGTTTCCTTTCCGATCAAGCACCAAAGAAGGTGAAGTGAAGCCCTGTAGGATAGCCTTTCACTTGCCCTTTCTGAACTTTCAGCTCTTTTCCAAAAGATTCAGAGTATTAAGAAAAGGCATAACTTTGGAGGTAGAAAAGTGTGTATGCATATAAACAGGGCAGGAAATATCAGTCAGTATGAAACAAATATAAACCTAAATAAAAAGTAGTTGTAATTGCTTAAAGCTGCTTGATAATGCCATCAACTAAACAGATTGCTTTAAAGAACAGAAATAAGTTATGTTTAAATCTGATGTTTCATATTGATGCATGATTGTCCTTCCACTTATAAGAGTCTCCACTAAACTCTGGGATAAGCTGTACTCCAACTCACAGTGAACCTGAAGCTGGCTTGAAGTGGAAGGGGTGATTTTTGGGATGGATGGATGGGACATTTGTTCCCTGATGGGAATACAGGGAAAATGTCATGATTGCTTTATTTCATTTTCATTTATTATATTTGTATACCGCCCTTCTCCCGAAGGACTCAGGGCGGTGAACAGGGCACATAAAAAATACAGAATACAAAAATTAAAAAAAGAATTAAATAAGAGCCCGAGCTAAAAACAGTAGAATAATATTAAAAATCCCCAATAAAAACCCCAGCACATCCCCCATCAGGCCAGGCCGGCTTGCTCAAATAGGTAGGTCTTCAGACCGCGTCGGAAGGAGCGAAGGTCAGGTGCCATCCGGAGCTCAACCGGCAGCTGATTCCATAAAGCCGGGGCACCCACAGAGAAGGACCTCCCCCTGGGGGCCACCAGCCGACATTCTCTGACTGGTGGCACCCTGAGGAGGCCCTCTCTGTGGGAACGCACAGGGCGGAGGGAAGTTGACGCCGGCAGCAGGTGATCTCCACTAAACTCTGACAAATTATATACACTGACAAATACATCTTGATTACCAGGATCTATTCTTATGTAGCTATGTGGAGGAAGAACCACAGTCTTTCTTGTGAACAACCAACTGATTTTTTTCCATTCTAATGTATGTTACCTCCATATTAGTCAGTTAATTGGTTTTTACAGGTTTCCATTTCTTTCATCTCCAAACCGTTCCTTTCATGTTTTGCTTCCCCACAATAATTTGCTAGCTATAAGAGCTGTTCTAATCAAACCTCCCTCCCTCATTTATTTCTCCTACCAGTTCTTCATTACTTTCAGTAATATTTTGGTTGTTAATTGTTTTGATTTTTTGTAAATAATTGTAAATATTATATTGTAGTGTGAACATCCTTCCATGCTCCTCATACCCCTGAGTCCATTTTGATATAACTGGTAGGAGTGTGTGTTAGTATATTAGATAGAATCATCAAAGAGATTGAGCCTAGGTGGAAGAAAGGCAAAGCATTATTGGGGATGTTGTAAAACAACAAACAGAGGAGGGCAACGGGTAATGAGAAAAACCTATTCAGCAATGATCACTGGATCTGTCTTGCAGGAGTAAAATCAACTTTGGGGTGGTTATAGTACTTTAAACATGCATACCACAATGTGTCCATTTTTCATTGGTTTAATGTATGCCCTTGCCTTATATATGATTAAAAAAATATTTTATATATATACAAAAGTACTCTCATTCCTGTATGATCTTTTAAAATGCTGGCAGGTCACTTTCCTGTCCAAGAACGTCCTGACATGTGTACTCATTCATTACCTTGTTTCCTTGTACTTAATCTGTCCATTTTAGAGATAATGAAGGATTGTTTGTCTCCAAACTCTCCCCTGTCTACTTCCTTAGAAGTGAAACTAAAATATCAGAATGGTTTGATAAGATATGATGATAGTCACGGCCATACTTACAGCAGATGTTGGCTTCACAGAATCTTTCACTGAGGCATCAGTGATAAAACCAAGATAATTGTTCAGTAAAAGAAATAAAACACAAAGACAAATTACTGCAACTAATGCAACAATCATTCCTGGAATAAATGTTTCTTTCCCTTGCTCTTGGGTCATGGATACAAGAGATCATTTATATTTATTTCAATGATTTATATGACTGCCCATGTCAAAATAACGACTCTGGGTAGCTAACAATGCATAAAAACATAATATAATGTAAAATAAAAAATAAGCTTAAAACCTAATAAAATAACAAAGTAAAAAAGACTAAAAACCTAATAAACTCACATGGACAATACAATGGTAGTCTTTTTACACTAACTAAAAAGAAAGTAGCTAACCCTACATGTAAGGCTCAACAGATATCCTGGCCTTATTCCTAAGACCTCTCCAGTTTCCTTGGGCAATATTTCTACCACTACCAGGATATAGATCATGGCTTTACAAAAGATCTAACAGGCCTCCCATTCTTTGCATTAATGGTCCTTATCTCTCATCAGTTTTTTGGGCTAGAGAAGGTCCTCTTTATAACTAATGGGTGTAGAAAGCTTTTGGAGCAGTCGGTTGTGTGGCTCAAGGGCAGCAATGTAACAGTGACAAGATCTACCAGAAGGAAGAGCCTTATATCTTCAAATCCCAAATAGTTTCTACTAAGGCCACAACTCCCTTTAGGGTAGGCACAATTTGGTGCACATGGGTTATCCTATGAGGTATAATATCCATTCAGAGGGAAAGACTAATGGATACAAGGTCCAGGAAAAACAAAAATGACCATCCATGTTCTCAGATAATTGGAGGAGGAGGAGGATATTTTTGACTTCTGGCATCCACATACTGTGTTTCCCTGAAAATAAGACCCAACTGGAAAATTAGCCCTAGCATGATTTTTCACAATGCTCGTAATATAAGCCCTACTCCAAAAATAAGCCCCAATTAAGATTGTCAGCCAGATGGACATATTTAGTACCGTATTTCCCTGAAAATAATATCTAACCAGAAAATAAACCTAATGCATCTTTTGGAGCAAAAATTAATATAAGATCTAGACTTATTTTCAGGGAAACATGGTAGATTTTTTTCCATGATGATCCATCCCTAACTTGGGTCTTTTAGTGGTTCACACATCATCAGTATAACTGAGTCTATCAACCTTGCTGTTGGTCATCCTCTTCCCTTTCACTTTTACTGGCTATAGAGCCTTCCTGAAAGAGCTAGGTCTTCAAATATGTCTGAAGTTGGATAATGTGAGCCTGCTCATTTATGGCTCAAGTAGACAACTGGGTTGATTTGTTTGATGGTCCACTGGCTTGTTTTCTTACTTGTCCACGATATTCTAAGGAGTTATCTCTGACACCAATGCTTAAAAGCATCAATACTCTTCTTATCCTGCTTGTTTGAAGTCTAATGTTTGCTTCCATAGAATGTCAGAAGGAGGGAGACTTCATAGAAGAGCCAAACACTTTGATCCATCACATAAATCTTAGTCCAATTGCCATTAGACCATTCCTACTGCCATTGTGTCCATTTGTGAATGCTGGTACCTGTGCCTTTATTAGTGAGACAGTATTTCCCTCTTCTATTAAGCATTATTAGATAAGTAGAATGACTACATGCAGATGTGCAAATAGTATTGTAATGATTAAGGAACTAGAGCCACAACCCTAGACTAAAATAAAAGTATTTAAGGAATGTGACCTTGGGAGTCCTCCATAGTTGTTAACACACATATGATGATATATTCTTGTGCTGATCTATGAGCATAATAAATATTTGATTTAATTTGATTTATTTATATGCCCAACTATTTTTGGTTTGTTTTGCAAATGGAGTATTTTTTTCCAGAAAGCAATATCAAGATGTTGTCTTTATGCTGATATCCAATCATACCCCCACACTATTAGCAAGATCATCATGTATACAACATGGTGATCCATGTTTTTACAGATTAATCGCTATTATGGCACATCATAAAAACACTATAAGGAAAGGTAAGGTTTGTAGCTCTTTGCCAAAGTCTAAGCAGGGAGCAAGGCACACAAGTGAAAATTACTATTCTCAGTCAATTTATGCAAAATAGCTGGAAAACTCACCCATAGTTGAAAGCCTCTCATCCATTATCAGCTGGGGGTGGGGGTGGGCAGAATGGTATTTGTTAACTTGCAGGGTGTCTGATAAATTGAGGAATCTAGGTCAATAACCTTTACCACTGAGGCCATAGTTAAAGGAACTTGAAAGGGTCCTTTCCACCAAGCAGAGGGATGTTTTCCACTGGTAAAACATCATGAACACTTACTGTTGCCTGGTTGAACAATACTGGACTAAGGTTGGATTCAGGACCAGTGGACAGGATAGTGGTGCTTGCAGACTTCAAGACTCTACAAAAAAAGGTAAAGGTTCCTCCGCACATGCGTGCTAGTCATTTCCAACTCTAGGGGCCGGTGCTCATCTCCATTTCAAAGCCGAAGAGCCAGCGCTTGTCCAAGGACGCCTCCGTGGTCATGTGGCCAGCATGACTGGACACCAAAGGCGCACGGAACGCTGTTACCTTCCCACCGTAGTGGTCCCTATTTTCCTATTTGCATTTTTTACGTGCTGTCAAACTGCTAGGTTGGCAGAAGCTGGGATGAGTAACAGGCACTCACTCTGTTATGCGGCACTCGGGATTCGACCCGCCAAGCTGCAGATCATTTGATCGACAAGCTCAGTGTCCTAACCCACTGAGCCACCGCGTCCCTACCCAACTGCAAACAGTAAGAGAGAAATTCATCATAAGTCAAAGGTAACTGGTTGATTCTTGGCAATGGAATATAGGTTCACAGAGGGTGGCCCATAAGAATATCCTGCAGACTCAATCCATTGTGTGTGTGTGTGTGTGTGTGTGTGTGTGTGTGTGTGTGTGTGTAGTGGGGGGTGATGCTTTTCCCTTGCTAGATAATGACAGCATGGACCTCTGGTTTTTTTTTTAATAATATCCCAGAATGAGAATAAAGGGGACAAACTAAGGATTTAGCCACAAAGCAGGTAATGTGGTCTTTGATTAGTTATTTAGCACTGAAAAATGTCTATATCCCTGCCACGTCTGTACGCTTTTTAGTATATGTAAACAGACATTGCTTGACGTCAAATTGTAACAAAATCTAACAATTCAAAGAGCAGAGCTGATAATACCTGTCCTACATCCATATTTTCCCTATTCATATTCCGACCCCCTTCTTCATTCTCTGTCCACGCATGATGTACCATAGAAGCAGCATTTCTACAGGTTAATGCAATCTTAATCTTGATCCAATGGGGAAATAAAGTGGGGGAGCCAGGGCAGGATAGTGGGCAAGCCCCAACACTACTCGTGCTCCTCTCAGCACTCCTGGTTGTGCCATAGAAGTTCCAGTAGTATGGCGGAGGAGGTAGGGGCAGTTTCAGATTTGTTTATGTATTTTTGATTTTGAGAGGGACTTATGTGAATAAACACAGCTGGGGACAACTGGGAGGTAAACTTTCAATTTCATTAGTCCATCTGACTTTGGGAAATTACAGAGATTATATATATATATATATATATATATATATATATATATATATATATATATATATATATATATATATTTCATAATTAGGATGTTAAAGTATATTTGAAACTGAAATCAGTGAATGCAAACTGAAGATTGGCATACAAGTGTGTGATTGCCTTGGATTACTAGGTAGCAGAGATGTTAAATCGTGGAAGTCTAATAAAAAAACCCTCCCTGTGTGTTTAATTTACATTTTGGCAATTATACAAGGATGATATAGATTGATTTATTTGTCACCTTTATTTTGTATAACTCAAGGTGCTGTGCATAATGGCCCTTCCTCCTGTATTCCCCACAATGACAATCTTGCAAGGTAGGCTGGTCTGAAAGAGAGGGACTGGCCCAAAGTAACCCATCCAGCTTCTATGTCTAAAAGAGGACTAGTATTTGCAGTCTCCCAGTTTCTCCCAGCAAATTTAGACAAATGATAAATATTTGTAATGTAACCCTGTTTTTATATATGCATTACAAATGTGATCGACAAAGTCTGTATTTGAATAAATATTTTAGCTTCTTATATTTTTCTTTGTGCAGCCTTTCAGTGAGGGAAAACAAACTTTTGATTTGCTTGCATCTTTCTTAGAAACTTGTACTAGGAGGGGGGGGGAATGAAATTTGCCAGTAGAATTGTCTGAGATCAACCCTTTGACTTTAACATATATGTGAATGCATCATGTAGCTGATTCTAGTGGAAACTTAAGCCCACAATGTTCAATTCTGGATATAAAAACCAACTACACCAAAGAAATTTCACTACATCTTGCAATATCTGGAGGATCTAGACTAGAGCAGACAGTAATGAAATGCAGATGCCTTAATTTGTGATTTAAAAAAACAAACAAAAAAACCTCCAAGTTATCTTACAGAAACTGACAGCTTCCAGCAGAGTTTTATACCCTGAAAAAAAAAGATTAGGGGTCTCTAAATGGTTGCACCAATAAAACCTGGGCTGCTCTTGGACATCAAGATTTCTACAGTGGTCAAATTAATGGGAACCAGTGCCAGAGCTGACATGGCAAGCATAAATCATGGGAAGGAGCAGCGAGGACTGAGTACAAGGCTTTTCTTTCTATTTAGTAATTTATCAAGGGAAGTGGCACATTAATAAACAGATCTCCCTTGAGGGGTGGGAGTAACAGAGATAAATATGATTGTGAAAGCCAGCTTGCTCACTCCTTTTGGTAAAGTAGGAGAATGGACACACACAAAAAGTCCTGCGTGGATGTATCAATTTGGGCAAATGAGAGAGTATGTTTGCTTCTTCTCTTGGCAAAATTCTGTCTTGTAGGAATAATCAAAGTAAGGACCTTTAGTATAACATACTGCATCATTCCTCATTAGCTGGACTACTATTGCTCAAGAAGACACATTCACACAGAGGTTTTGAAAGGAGGTTAGGTATATGTTAGATGCTGTCCAACCTTGGCAGTATGTCCTCAGGGAGTTGCGTGTCTTGCTGAGTCCCGAGGGCTCTACCACAGAGGGAAGCAGCTGCCGGATTAAGTGTGCAGTATTGACAGCCAGTTATGCTGCCCGTATGAACACATCTGCAACATCAGCATGGGAATTTGCAGGCCAATGGGTGGGTCTGTTTCATCAAGAAGGCTTATTGAAGGTCTCAATTAAGTTCTCAGGTGCTCAGTAGTATTAGTGTTCCTCGTGAAACCTTTGTCCATGAGTAAAGGTAAAGGTTCCCCCGCACATGTGTGCTAGTTGTTTCTGACTCTAGGGGCCGGTGCTCATCTCCATTTCAAAGCCAAAGAGCCAGCGCTTGTCTGAGGACGTCTCCGTGGTCATGTGGCCGGCATGACTAGACGCCAGAGGCGCACGGAACACTGTTACCTTCCCACCTATTTTTCTACTTGCATTTTTATGTGCTTTCAAACTGCTAGGTTGGCAGAAGCTGGGACGAGTAACAGGCTCTCACTCTGTTACGTGGCACTCAGGATTCGACCTGCCAAACTGCTGACCTTCTGATCAACAAGCTCAGCATCCTAACCCACTGAGCCACCGCGTCCCTGACATGTCCATGAGTATCATTGTATAAATGTCCTTAGATCCCCCAGTGCAAAACAATAAACCACAAGGTATTTCTGATAGCAAGATTGTTGAATGTGTTCTCTTTTCATTTATTTTATTTTTATACCATACACGCTATTATAATAATACATGTGACTGTAAGGTAGGTAAGAGGGCACAATGGCTCAGCAGTTAAAGATGCTGAGTTTGTCAGCTGCAAAGCTGACAGTCCAGGTTTGAAACCCAAGTGCCACGCAACAGAGTGAGCTCCTGTAACTTGCCCCAGCTCCCGCAGTTCGAAAGCATGCAGATGCGAGGAGATAAATAGGCAGCACTTCAGTGGGAAGGTAACAGTACATCATGGGCCTCAGGGTATAGTCATGCTGGTCACATGACCATGGAAATGTCTTTGGACACTGGTGGCTCTCTTGGCAAAAGGAGATGAGTCGGACGTGACTGGGAAACCTTTACATTTTATTTATTTATTTATTTATTTATTTATTTATTTATTTATTTATTATTTATTTATTAAATTTGTATACCGCCCTTCTCCCGAAGGACTCAGGGCAGTGAACAGGGCAATACATATCAAAAACAAGATACAAAAATTAAAAACAATTAAACAAAATGCCCACGAATAAGTTAAAACACATTAAAAGTAGGTTAAAACACATTAATAAAACCCAACCCCATCCCATCAGGCCAGGCCAGCTTGTTCGAAAAGGTAGGTTTTGAGATCGCGCCGGAAGGAGCGGAGGTCAGGCGCCATCCGGAGCTCGACCGGAAGATGGTTCCATAAATCCGGCGCGCCCACATTTACCTTTATGGTAGGCAAACATTTAAAAATATAAAAAGTAGAAAGCTACATTGTATTCAACATTCAGTAGTGTAAGCTCTGTTAAAGAAATTAAAAGCAATTTTAAAGATAGAGCTTGAGTATAAAATTAAGTCTGATAGTACAATAGTGAGTTGAAAAAAAACTCCAGAGCTACATGGGAAGTGGATAAGAGTTCAATTAGTCAATAAAACTGATGTTTTGGAGGCCTAGGCCAAGGGTGGGGAACCTTGGCTCTTTATGACTTATGGACTTCAACTCCCAGAATTCCTGAGCCATCCATGCTGGCTCAGGAATTCTGGGAGTTGAAGTCCACAAGACATAAAAAAGCCAAGGTTCCCCACCCCTGGCCTAGGGAATCCTCCAGCTCATGTCTAAAAAGACTAGAATAAATTGTATTAAATAAATACAATTTCTTAAATGCTGAAACAGTAAAATTTAGGGGTCATTGTATATATGATGCTAGCTGAAGAGTGTATGTGAAAAGTAGCAGCTGTTAACAACTGCTTGGCAAAGTTTCACTGAGTTGTCTTTGGGGATAAACTCATGTTGTTTCCTGCAGAGGTGCTTAGTGCTATCTCCTGCCTGTCAATTCAGCTCCTTCAAATGGTTTACCTGACTGATAATTGCTTTTACTGAATGAAGCCTTTAGATTAGCTGGTCTTGACTGAATCGTATGTAAGCCTACCAGCCATCAGAAAAGTCTGGATTGGTTGGGATTTTGAACTCCCCAAGTATATGCTGAGTTTGTTGGGGCCAATAACTAAAAATATGCAAAGTAATTTGCTCTGTTTTTTGGATCTTGAGATTTGGTAATCTTAGTCTGATGAGGCTGATGGCAAATTATGGGAAGTTAAACTATAATAATAATTCATTGTTGAGATATCTATAAAATCTGTTGCATTATCATGTCTAATGAACCTTTGCTAATGAATCATGCTTTGCCTATTATGAAATCAAGCTTAGTAGATTCTGTGAGCATGTTCATAAATAACATGTTCATAATTACTAAAAATAATTGATACGTAGGGAAGGGTCTTGTGGGGACAAATCCTCTAGTAACTGTTCGCTAAGCATTCCTCTCTGTCTTATTATATTAAACCAGTGCTTCTAGCAGTGGTACAGACCTAAGTAAAGTGGAGATTACTTGATTGAATGGTTGAGAATTGCTAAATTAATGGTAAACATGCTCAAACCAGGGCTGGCCTCTATGAGGTTGCTTGGTCAACTAATTTCTAACCTCTCTCTATTCAAAACCTTTGATTTGTTTGTAGAAATGATGAAAGTCATTGACTGACAAATAAGGAGGCCCTTATTTACTCTTTAAAACCACTATCGTCTTCCTCCTCAAGCCATAAATGAACCAACCTAATGTTTTGGCCTCTCCCAACTAAATTAATTTTCCCAGTTCAAAGAGGATCCTATTCCAAGCCTCATATTTGGAGCCCAACTTCTCATCCTCAAAAAAACCAGACAAATATACAGACCAATTCAGCTAAACTCAATGTTTTTAAAGAAGGAAAGCAAACAACCCAACTATTAATTAAATACCAAACTCTTATGAAGTCAACTGAGAGGGAAGATCTAAAATGAAGGGCTTACACTACTTACATCCATTTACTTTGCTTATTCTCCAAATAGGAGAATTTCTTGAAGAATGTTTAATAGCTCCATTGAGAATTGTACTTGCTCATACAGTACCCATCTGAAAGCAATGAATCTTGCCTGCTAGACAAATAGACCATGGCTGCTTTTGAACTCTTGAGTTCCTCCCTCATAAGTAGGCATTAGGTCCATTTTCCTTTTGTGCCTTCACTGGGAATTCCCCTAAGGCAGTGGGCCCCAAGCTTCCTAGCTTGACGGCCCGGAGCGGGGAAGGGGATGGCAAGCATACACAGCTCCGTTCGCACACATAAATAGAGCTTTAAGCATGAGCGTGCATGCGCACCACTCAAGTGGCGCCTACATGCTCACCCGCCATTTGTGCAGCTCAGTTCCAAATGGGCTGTGGCCCACTAGTGGGCCATGGCCTGGGGGGGGGTTGGGGACCCCCACACTATAGTACCCAGCCTTGACTTTGGAAATACTGTATTAACTTTCTTGTGCAACAAACAGAATACTCTCCTTCCTATGTGCATTGATGTCAGGCACACGAAATTTGGACAGAGAACGATCGTTACTGTATGATGTCTAACCAAAGTACTTGCTAAAAGAGGAGTGGATGTACATTTATACATAAATACATGCATGTAAATGAGCCACACTACTTGTTATATTTCCAACCATTTTTAGAAAATAAATTATCCATTTTAGCAATCAGTACTGGGTTAATATATCAGCAGTAAATCATCTCACACTGAATTTTCTAAATAAAATATTCTGTGTGGATTGAATAATTCCCATTACAACATATCAATCTTTTTATCTACACTTTGCCTCCCTTTACAGGATCTTTAGCTTATAGATGCTAATGTCTGAGTCATATTTCAGCAACAGTTCATTGGATGAATACGTTCTGTAAATTAGTTTGGGATATGCAAGTCAGGTTAGTGGAAGGCTTTTTTGCTTTTGTATTGACAAACCAAGCAAAATTGTTCAGGACATCTGCTACGTACTTATCTGACTTTTCTACCTTTTAGTTCTGTGTAAAATATTTATATCAACTGCTTTGATTTTGTTGCTTGCTAGTATTACTTTTAATTTTGAGCAGCTCCCAAGTTCAGCTAATACATAAGAGGAGAATGGCAGCACAGGTTTGCCCAGAGCAAAGGAACTTTCAGTGTAACTATATTGATACTACTCTACATATCTTTTTATTTGATTGTGGCCATTTATTATGGTAAATCTTCATTTTTCACTGGGGGGGGATGAGAAGATGTTTGTATCACATGCAACTTTAGTGTGCCTTTTTTCTTAATTTATGCAAGACAATTTACATGCCACCCTAACTCTTTGGGGTGTTTAAAAGCAAATTAACAGGTTCATTGCATACAACAAATCAGTCAACAATAAATCTAATAATGTTAAATAAAACCAAAGAGAGCAGAGATAAATCCAATTAGATCACAGAGTCAAGAGGCCTGGGTTTTTTTTCTCTTTAAGTTTGTGCTGACATCAAAATTGTATCAAAGGAAATACCATCTAAACCTCTCTGGGAAATGCATTTCAGGACCTATGAAGATCATACTGTAAACATTATTAATCTCATATTAATCTCATATTAGAGAGGATTATATTCTCTATAAGAGAGTACAGGACAGTTGCAGGGGGGTTGTCCAAAAAATCAAGAGGGCAACTGTGATGAAAGCCCTACTCCTTTGGACATGTATTGCACCTGCATCACCAGTGAAAGGGGAGGCACAATCGTATGGTTGTAGTCACAGTCTTAGGTTTTTTGAAACTTCACTGTTTGACCATACCCTATATAATAGGATGGCATGAATATAGATCACTGGGACCTAATAGTTCTGAAGGAGCTGACAGATGTTATTTCAGAACCATTGTATCATAATTTTTTTAAAATCCTGGAACACCAAGGAACTACCTAAAGACTGGAAAAGAGCTGATGTGGTTCCCATCTTCAAGAAACAGACCGGGGAAACTACAAACCAATCAGCCTAACATCAATATCTTGGAAGATACTGGGGAAAAATAATCAAACAGATCTGTGTAAATTTAGAAACAAATAAAGTTCTAACTAGTAGCCAGCATAGGTTTATTAAAAACAGATCATATCAAACCAATCTTATTTCATTCTTTGATAAAATGACTAAATTAGACCAGCAAAATGCTGTGGACATAGTATTCTTAGATTTCACTAAGGCATTCAACAAAATAGACCACAACCTACTTCTTGGTAAGCTATAAAAATGTGGGATAGACAGCATCACCACCAGATGGATTTGTAACTGGCTGACAAACTATACTGAATGAATTGTCCTTAATGGTACTACATCTATATGGAGGGAAGTAAGTAGTGGGGTACTACAAGGTTCCATCTTAGACTCAGTACTCTTCAATATCTTCATAAATTACTTAGATGAGGGAATAGAAGGGGAACTCATCAAGTTTACAGATGATACTAAACTGGCAGGAATAGCCAACACCCCAGAAGACAAGCTCAGGATCCAAAAAGATCTTGACAGACTTAAACAACAGGCCCTATCCAGCAACATGAAATTTAATGGAGAAAAGCAGGAAATGCAGGAAAAAATCAAAGGTGCAAGTACAGATTAGGTAAAACCTGGCTCATAAACAGTAACTGTGAGAGGGACCTTGACGTTCTAGTGGACGATCAGTTAAATATGAGCCAGCAATGTGTGGCACCAGCCAAAAAGCTAATACCATGCACACCACTCAAGTGGTGCCTACAAGCTCGCCCGCCATTTGCGCAGCTCAGTTCCAAATGGGCTGTATAAAGAGAGGTATCGAATCAAAATCACATGAAGTATTAGTGCTGCTTTATAAATTCTTAGGAAAACCACACCTGGAATACTGCATCCAGTTTTGGTCACCACATTACAAAAAAGATGTTGAGACTTTGGAAAAAGTGCAAAGAAGAGCAACTAAGATGATCAAGGGCCTGGAGACAAAAACATATAAAGAATGGTTGCAGGAATTGGGAGTGGCCAGTCTAGAGAAAAGAAGGACTAGGGGGGCGCATGATAGCAATATTCCAGTATTTATGATGCTGCCACAAGGAGGAGGGGGTCAATTTATTTTCCAAAGCACCAGAAAGCAAGACAAGAAACAATGGGTGAAAACTAACCAAGGAGAGAAGCAACCTGGAATTAAGGAGAAACTTCCTAACAGTAAGGACAATTAATCAGTGGAAAAGCTTGCCTTCAGAAGTTGTAGGTGCTTCATCACTGGAGGTTTTTAAGAAGAGACTGGACAGTCACTTGTATGAAATGGTATAGGGTCTCCTACTTGAGCAGGGGGTTGGAATAGAAGATCTCCAAGGTCCCTTCCAGATCTGTTCTGATTGATTGCAGACCACCCTACTTGGAAATGTTCCCATTTCATAGCATGGAGAGCATTGATAGTAGCATTCTATTCTTCTCTTTCGGTCATTCAAGATCACTATTGTACATAACAACTGAGGTTATCATCCTGAATGCCCAAAGGCACTTATGCTTGCTGACCATATATAAACATCACTCAAACTGTAAATTTCAAATTACTTTGTGTTGTGTTGAAGTATTTGTTTTTAAAAAGGTTTAAAACCAACTTCTTTTACTCTGGAACCATGCTATCTCTCCTTATTTTCATTTCACACAGTGTCAAGATTCTCCAGCCCAAGAGTAACCCCCAGACTCAGCAGGAAGCGAGCGCTTTCTATATCCCCCTTGTCTGATGCCAGCATTGATCTCCAGACCATGATCCGGACTTCACCCAATTCCCTGGTTGCTTATATCAATAATTCCAGAAGTAGTTCTGCCGCTAGTGGCTCTTATGGCCATCTATCAGCAGGGGCAATAAGGTAAGGGAAGATGAAATACCTCAGGCAATGAAATTCTCTACTTTTCAGTTTCCAGCACAATCCTTATCTACAGCAGACATGGGACTCTCGTGGAGAGCTGAACCAGTAGGTGCATAGGCATGTACAGTAGTGGCCAAAATTGTGAGAACCTTTTGGGAAAAGTGTACAGTAGAAACGCCACCTTTGGTTAAGTTTCCACCCATTTTTCTTCTAATTTCTTTATAGCTGTAGCCTTGTTCACTTAATAATACTATTTTACATCGCTTTCTGGGCTACCAGTCAACTCTTTGCACTATTACTTTAATTTTATTACATTTTACAAGCTCACTAAATGAAAGAACACACACACACACAAAACCCCAACCAACTTGATAGCGATCACATAACACACTGACAAATGTCCTCCTCTCAGCTTCAATACATGACATCAGTAACTGAATCCTACTGTGATCTGATTGGCTCATTGCCAAAACAAGATGACACCTGATTGGCTCTCTAAACGCTCATGCTCATTGGCTACAATCAGAGGAAGGAAAGCTACCTGATATCAACCTAAGCAAGTTGTGCTTCCTTTTTCTGGTTATATGGATATACCTTTTCATAGAATACAGTACAAATAATTGAACAAACTTTGTTGCATTACATTCTTGATTAAATAATCTTTCCAGTGATATATAATTTTATGGTGCTACTCCAAAAAAAGTGGTGTTATTAGCCATCAAACCTCAAAAATACACTTTTCCCAAAATGTTTCCACAATTTTGGCCACTACTGTATTGGGGGAGGGGAATAAGAATTGCTTTCAAATAAAAGCAATGCAATTGTATTGTATGCATGACCTAGGAGGGACCAGTCTACCAGGCCTTTGATGTCCTTAAGAGAGTTCAGTCTACTGCAGAGGTCCCCAACTTTTGTGGCACCAGGTACTGGTTTTGTGGAGAGATATTTTTCCGCAGACCGGAGGATGTGTGGTTTTGTGTGGTGCCTGCATCCTGCGGATGAGGCTTTGCTTGTTTGTGCAGACCAGTTGCTGGCATTCCACAGCCCGGGGGTTGGGAACCCCTGGTCTACTGCACCACTAGCAGCCCAAGTTGGGACCTAGCTACCTGCCTTCCAAAGTGCAAGAGGGGCTGGCCTGCCAGGCTTGCAAAAGCACTTAATTTCCCCCTCAGTGGTACTTCTAGCAGAAAAGCCCTATTTAATTTTGGATCAGGACAACCAAGGGACCAGGCATGGCCAAGGAGCTATGAAATGCCCATGTCTTCTCTACAATTAAAGCAACAGGCCCAGAATAAACATTTTCATTCTCTCACATTGAGTGGACCATATTTGTCTGGTTATTAAAACCAACATTTTAAAAATGGAACTTGTGCAGATGTCATGTTTGCACACTGATTCCAAAGGCTTTTACTAGTAAACGGCAACAGCCCACAAGATTTTGGGCACAAGGGACTGATTCTATGGAGGGAGGTTTTTCCACGGACTGGAGGGGGTGTAGTTTTACATGCTGCCTTCATCCCACGGATGGGGCTTCACTTGTTTGCGTGGCCCAATTTCTGGTGTGCCACGGCCCAGTGCTGGTCCACAGACTGGAGGTTGGAGACCCCTGCTATACAGAGATGAAGCTATTACCTGATTTCAGAAACATAGAGAGGTATGGTTTTTTTCCATTAATTTTTTTTTAATTTTTAATCCCATTTATATCCCGCCCTTCTCCGAAGACTCAGGGCAGCTTACAATCTAAGAAGCACAAATCAATGTGCTTAGCAATAGCCTTCATTCTATGTATATGCCTGCTTATTAGGGCTTTTGCCCCCCCCCAAGCGGCATTATTACAAAGTCAGCTTATTGCCCCCAACAATCTGGGTCCTCATTTTACCTACCTCGGAAGGATGGAAGGCTGAGTCAACCTTGAGTCTGGTGGGACTCGAACCTGCACTAATTGCAGGCAGCTGGTGTTACTTAAGGAGGCATTAGCCCACTGCTCCACCAAGGCTCAATTGAAATTGAGTACGTCTCAAGTGGATTATTTTATATTCTTCAGAAACTGCATCTCTGACAATTATAAACAAATATTTAAAGTTTGTATCTGTTTACCCAATTTATCAACAACTGAGCAATGTTATTTAAATTATTTTCTCTGATTATTTATAAATGTGCCGATCCTTAGATGAACCACTAATAAAAAAATAATTAAAATGAGACCCTTCCTGGTGGTATGAGTAAATATTCTTTTTAAGCACCAGCACATTCTTGTACTTCGTTTGGTAGATTTAAGGGTTTTACATGTCCATTAATCCAATTTATAATTTATGGTAAGCAGTAATTTCCACGTGTATAATTCGTCCCTTGAAGGATCCAAATAGCAGAAGCAGCAGGCCACTGAATACCAGGAAACTGTAGTAAACAGTACACATTATCTCAATAGAAACACTGACCTTGAATGATACATGGCTGCAGAAAATCTCTAGTGCCCATCAACAGTGATCTTCTGATAATCTTGGACTGACTGTGTGTAACTCATGGTCAACAAAGAGATAATATGCAACTGACAAAGGCTAGGTCCAGTGAGCTTTATAAGTCTCAGAACACAAAACAAAAGAAGCACAAAGTCAAGGGAAATTGCCTTAAAGGGATTCCTCGGAAAAAACAGAATGCACCAAAAAAAAAAGTAATAATCAAAAGTTATTGTTCATTAGGGCTCCAACTCATCTGGGTTAGTTCTTCCCTTTTTTTGCAAACAAAGATTTTAAGACTCAGAAGCAAGACAGATGCGCGGGACAACCTGCTGCCTTGAGGAGAAAGAAGTAGCCCAGCCAGGCTGACTTCAGCTCAGCAAATGCCCTTACCAAACTTCAGTACTTTGTTGTAATGGTTAAAGGCTCCGCCGACCCAGTTTTGTCTTTCTTCCTTCTCTCCAGTCCTGCCTTTACCTTCCCTCATCCGATCAACCCAGTGACATACCAACAAATTCTGAACCAGCAAAGAGGCCTGAGCTCAGCATTTGGACATACCCCTCCTTTTCTACAGCCATCTCCAACTTTCCCTGCCCGGCAGCATGTGGCTGTCATCTCGGTCAACTCTTCTCCTGCTCAGATCAGCAACAGCAGCAACTGCATCTCTGAGTCCAACCAGGTAGGATTCCCAACAGCTTCTGGGAGGGTTTCAGGTGGCTTTGTTGAGAGCACTGTCACATAGCCCAGGTGAGTCTCTTAGCATTAATCTTACCAATTGTCCTATCACTTTCAGTCATCACAACCCTGGCTTTTCATGTTAAATTGTCGGCATCCCAAATCTTCCCAGTTCTGGTCCCCTTCATACCGTGCTCTGTCTTACCCTTGGCCAACTATGCCTTGGTGCTCGTACTTCTCCAGCAGTGAATGCTGATGAACTGCAGTGATCTGCCATGAACATGAACTGATACGCAGATTACCAAGCAGCTGCACTGCTAGAAGATTAACTTAATATGTGGATTTGCCCTTCATCAGATAGCATTCTGATGACACGAGTGCCTTTTAGTTGGCAAGTGAGGGCTAAAGGTATCTATTTGGAATGAATACAGCTATTTGTCTCCAACGTGCAGATGAATCAGTTAAAGTAAACTGAAGTTCTCAGCTTGAGTGAAATCCATACGGTTAGTCCAATTTTTATATTGAGGCAACTAGTTCAAGTAATTGTGTTTCTGTGTGGTTGTTCATCGGAGGTAGGATGTGAAAAATAACACTGCAAATTGCTTGCTTGGAAGTTTTTAAGAAGAGACTGGACAGCCATTTGTCTGAAATGATCAGTGGCGTAGCGTGGGTTGTCAGCACCCGGGGCAAGGCAAGTAATTTGCGCCCCCTAACCCGTGGATTTTAGCACTCGAGTCTCTTCCACTAGCTCAGGAATTCTGGGAGTTGAAGTCCATGAGTCATAAAAGAGCCAAGGTTGCCTACCCTTGAGTTAGGTTCAAGGCAAAAAAGGGTCTCTGGAGAAGAGGGAAAATGCTAGTTTAAAACTGAAACAAGGCAACTTTAAGGTGCCTCAGCTGTGATTTAGGATGAGACAAAGAGAGGACATGGCGTTGAAAATGGTTAATGGGGCATGTTTGTTCCACTCTTAGTGGATGTCAAGATAAACCCCACGAGAGAATGACCTTACAACAGATGTGAATAGGCTTGGACTACGTTTGTAGATTGAGTGCATACATCACATGGAGCGATGATGGGCTTCATCAAGATTTATGATCCCACAATTGGCTAGTTTTCTCCATCTTGTCCTAAACCCTGGACACCAACCACGGTTGATGGCTTAGCATGTGGTGTGGGGTGACCCAACATGTTAGGCAACAAACAATGACTTCCAACTTACAATGCCTCAGCTTCCCAAGGTTATTCCAAAGTCGGAAAAGCCAACCAACCCTCCCTGCAGCTTTGCCTGCTTAGGCTGAACCCCAGGAGTTCATACTTGCTGTGGCGCCTGACCTATTTTCTGCCCAGACGCTGCTTATCCAAGCCAAGTCGCCTCCTTCTCTTTGGCACCTCGCCCCAAAGATTCGCCGGACTGGCTGGAAACTCTCGCTGCTGGCGACGTGTGTCGGGGGGGCGTCCTGATCGCCTCCTGCAGGGGGAACCGAGTGGCCACAGAGAGTCAATACGGCAGGAGGAGGAGGAGAAGGAGGAGGAGGAGCAGCAAGCAGCCGCAGGTGCGGCGGCTGCAGTTGTTACCTTTACCTCCGGGAAAGGAGGAGACGGGGCGGGAGCTGGGTCGGGGGGGCCGGGCTTGCAGGTTGAGAGCCAAGCGGAGGAGAGCCGCGGCGGGAGAAAGAGAGGGAGGCGAGACGCCGCCAAGCCTCCCCACCCCCACCCGAGAAAGGAGGCGATCCGCAGCCGCGAGAGGACGGGATCCCGCTCTGGCTGGGCGCAGCGAATGCGGTTGCTTTCTATGCTCCGCCCACTCGCTCGCTCCTCCGACCCTCGGCGAAGCAGAATCGTCCCCCTCCGGCGAGCTTAATGGGCGCCTCCCCAGATGTTGCGCCCGGTGCGGCCGGCCCCCCCTGCACCCCCCACGCTACGCCACTGGAAATGTTATAGGATTTCCTGCCTGATCAGAGGGTTGGACTAGATGACTTCCAAGGTCCCTTCCAACTTTACTATTATAAAGGACTTCTTTTTAATGGAGATGAAGATTTATTCCTCTGTAGAAGGTCTATCCTGAACCATAAACTAGGGGAAAACAACATACCTTGGCCAAATTTGGCATTTGATTATGATGTTTTGTGCTGAAACTCCAAAATGGGTGGACCTAGATAATATTTTATTTGATTTCATACACAATTCACAGGATGGTTATCGACATGAATAATAATTTTCCTTTACTGGTGTGTTAAAATGTAAAACTTTTTCAGCAGCGTTGGGGAACTCTGAGGGCCAGACCCAAGATCTTAAGCGACCCCTTCTGATCCTGGGGCTGCAAGCTGTTCCTGCTCCCTTAGAAAACAATGACATGGCTTGTCCATCATAGACCAACAATAATATTGTACATTTCCGGGTGAAATACATTACAAGGGATATTTCACTGAGCATAGCGGCATTTGAAAAATGCAGGCAGGCTTTAAAAGAGGAAAACCCCTCCCCATTTTTTTCTTTTCCTGGATTCATTTTCACCTTGATTAAAAACAGCTGCTTATCTGAAAATGACTGATTTCAGTCAATTTCAACGCTGCAATGCTGCATTTACTTAAGCACGTTGATCATGACCATTTAACTCATCCCCATTTTATTTTTGCCTTACTAGAACAAGCAAAGCAGTGAATCGGCCGTTAGCAGCACAGTCAATCCGGTAATTAATAAACGCAGTAAAGTCAAGACTGAAACAGAGATTCTACCACCAGCTTCTCCACCGACTCAGGTAACTCTTAAAGGACAGAGTACATCCAGTGCTTGGACTGATTGGCTAGAATTTTGTAACCCTCAACTATTTGGGAAAATTGTGAATTTGCAGTAAGGAAGAAGGTAGCAACTTCAAACGTGTGATGTTCGTTGTCTTTGAGTTATGGAGCCATAATGGAATTGGGAAATAGTTCTTGCTGGCTGACAGGCAATATGTCTTCCCTTTGCTGTTTCACCTAAAATTATTCAAAATTGTTTACTGCAAAGATCGATGTCATATATAAGTACATTCTTTTTCTGTGTTAAATGGGCTCTAGTCAGTGAGTGTTCAGGGTTGCAGTCTCAAGAACTTCAGGAACAGTTTCATTCCGAGTATGGGAATCAGTGAACTGAATTAAACACATTGGCAAGTCACATCCTGAATAGAAAGCACTTCAAAATTTGCATAGGCTGGAATGACAAAATGTATCAGTGGGAATGTTTCGGGATCGGTGATCTCCTTCTGCGCATCTCAATGTGATTTCCACGAGCGATTGGGAAGGAACACTTTGGGAGTCCTTGGATCGTGGCATTTTTTTTTCAACAGACATGTCACACTGCTGCCTCTGAGCAACTGGAAGAAAGATGTTTGACACTTCAGACTCGCCAAGCAAGTGATAACGGTATCAAGAGAGCAAAGATAAGATGACAAGAAGAACTTGTGTCACAATAGGAAGCTCCCAATAAAAGACTTGCTCCTCTTCAGGAAGCAATTGCTGAGAGCAGCATCCTTTACCTCAGTGACACGGTATTTGACACCCAGAAAGGCCCACCAGTTTCTATGTCCTTATCGGAACTGCTGAGTTCCAGGCTGCTTAATGGCTGACACGCACTCCGACCGTTCTTTATCACAATTGTAAACTATTGGGAGTGCTCTAGGCACTTCATTTTCATGAAATATGAGGCTTTGCTATTGTCAAGCCAACAGAAGAGTTTATGACAAATTTCTCTTTCGGTTCCAGTTCAGAAGCGGGCTTTGGCATGATGCATGGGGACAGCAACATGTGCAATCATCAGGGGGCTGGTAAAATTGATGAAGATAGCATATCTAGGAAAGATAAACATGCTGTAGTCAGCACGATTAGGGCAAAAAGACATCTCTCTAGAGCTTTTGGTTTGGGAACAGCTCGGCATACAAAGACAACAAACAACACAGGAACGCAAACAACAATCCCGCTTTACTCCCAGCTTAATCAAATCGGATAGTTGCTTTATGCCAAGAGATGGGAAAAGAGGATTTCCTCTCTCCCGGGGAAAAGAGTTTGTAAAGGAATGCAAGGGGCTTCTAAGTGGCAGTAATTCCATCTGCCAGTGGAGATCCTGATTGTGATATTTGGCATCTGTAGCCAAGCAGGGATTTCTTCACACATTTTACATTTAGAAGTCTGCTTGAAAATATTTCCATGTGACAAATACATATTTGCACACACACACACACACACACACACACACACACACAGAGAGAGAGAGAGAGATGTTTCATAAAAGCCCATTTGGCCAATTTGGTTAAATTTCTTTTGTGTGTGCCTTTGGCCATAAACTGAGTGTGGCATTCATTATGTAACGTAGGCCTAAGTTGATTTCAGGTGAATTCAACTTTTAAGAAGTGTAGAATCACAGCCTCAGATGGTTGCCTGCCTTGCAAACAGCAACACAAAAACATAACCCAGGGAATGTGTGCCTTCTGTCAACTCCAAAGGTCACAGTAGGATTTCTGCAGCATGTCGGGCATTGTTTCAAAATATTAGTATAGTTGTACTCCTGGTAATCTTGTTCCTTAGAAGCTACTATGCCCTTAGAACAGAAAGCTAGGTGTAAAAAGATGGCAAGCCTTGCAACAGTGCATTCTCATCAATAGCCCAACTACGCTCTAAAACTATTGACCCTTTTGAATAATACACAATTGAAACACTCTTTAGTGGGAGAAAGGGGGTGACACATGTTAAAAAAATAATGACAGGGCCTCCATCACAGCCACTATCTTGATGCTTTTGACATGTCCTCCTACAGGCATTCTTGGTCCATTAATACTGGACAATTTTGACCAGCACCCTTCCAAATACATTACAATGTGTACTTGCTAGTCCTTGGCTAACTGTTTATCTCTATGCTATCCTAACTTGTCAAAATGTAGGGTGGTTTATAAAAATGATTTATAGAAGTAGTCTGGGTTTTCCCCAGCATTTTATAATAAGCAATCAACAGTGGGTGGTTTTGACTCATTACACCAATCTCACTACCTCACAGCCTTTAAAGAATTATATAAAATTCAGAGTTGTAACTAGAAATCACCACGAGGCCTAAAGAATAAAATAATAAAGCAAGTCTTTTATTGATTCAGTTTGACTGTTAATGAACAAAGTGTTGCACCTAGAGGCAATCCTCAGCAAGTCCTGAAAACCAATGGATACTGAAAGAATCGGATGCCAAGTAGAGCTATGGATGCTTTTGTATCAATGTACTTGAAGCTCTGTACGGGCATAATAAAAATAAAAGCAGCATTGTAAGGACACTGGAAAATTTAGGATTAAAGACTGCATTATGCTTAACTTTTTCATCAGAATTGGAAAACAGCCTAGTCTGGAAGAGTCATCTTTTTATTGCATCTTTGATAAAACTGATCTTTCTGAGGAGAATTTTTTTAAAAAAAAAAAGCAGTTTGAATTATCAGTTGTTTTAAATTCAGGCTTGAGAAATGAAGACTAAAAGACTGTTATGAATCCTCCACAGTTCTATAGTTTTAGTGTAGACTTTATGTTATTTTTACTTTTGATTGGGAGCTGCCCTGAAATGGTTATAAGATGGCCATGGTTACATAAATGTTTTAAATAAATAAATTATAATTAACCGCAAAGCTGGACAAACCTCTGTCAGATTTCTTTTAAACATAGGTGGGCAAGCCTGCAGTTGGGAGCTGAAACACACTCACATGCCCGCCCAGCTGTGACACCCATTCTTTTCTCCCTCCCCCCTCTGTTCTCTCTTTCATCCCACTGCTTTCAATTTTGCAACATTGTAACCCAGACATGTCAAACACAAGGCCTGGGGGCCGGATGCGGCCCACGAAGTGGTTTCATGCGGCCCGCGAAGCCATCCTGGAAACAGTGAGGGAACGGCCCCCACTGCCTTGGCCCTGGCACAGAGACCCTCCTTCTGCCAGAGACCCCCAGATCTGTCCCACTCCTGCCCAGGCCCCCATAGGCACCCTTGATGCAAACGATGTAGAGCTGGCCACGCCCACCCAGTAGGCCATACACACTCTAGCCACGCCCACCCTGGCCACGCCCACCCGGCCCCCTGAGGGCAACCGCAATGCTGATGCGGCCCTCAATGAAATTGAGTTTGACACCCCTGTTGTAACCTTTGGGAGGGAAGTCTTGGTTTCACTTTTTATAGTGCTGATACTTTGTAGCCAATAAACATGTTCTTTAAGGAAACTTTCTGCCTTGGAGTTCTGTTTTTACTGATCTCATCTATTGGAACCATGCCGTTGGGTTTTTAAGAGGAAGCCAAGCCCTGGCTAGACTTGACTTGATTTTTGCATTTGGATTCTGTTGGGAGCAAAATATCCATGATTTGCCCCCAGTAGAAGCAGAGGCAGAATTCTTATACATCCTGCATTCCTCACTGTTTGCTTGAGTGCCTTTTTAAAAAGTGTCACCGCTTGCCTTTTAAAGCAGTAAATGGCTTATGAATTAAATCTTTAAAGGAGCCTCTTCCTGCATGCCTGCTAAATGTCTTTCGCCAGTGGTTGTCACTTTCCCTTCCCTGTTAAGAAATACCACTCCAGGGAATGTCCTGATTCCAAGTTTGCACACAAAGCAACCCGTTGTTGTTGTTTTTAAAAAAGAAACAAAACAAAAAACAACTTACCTGTGCTATTTTAAATCATTTCTATTAGCTTGGATCCTTTACAATTTCTGACTTTGCAGCACCTAGCTCTTGTTTTGTACTTAATATTTGTTCCTTACGTTTTGTTAACAAAAATGCATGATAAAAAGCCGTATCAATTTTCGAGAGCAAAATGAGTTTTGAGAAAATCAAATAGAAAAATGAAATGGCTGTTGAACACCCAGGCTGAAGATGTGTCTTTAATACACAGCAGAATATCTGTTCACATTTTCAGCCAACTGGCCAGCGTATGGCGCTCGCCTCTTCATGCAAGTATATTTCAGTGCAGGTCTTCTTAAGTGGATCAGGAATGCTCTCTTCCTTCACACAATAGCACCTGCTAGCTAATCTATGGGTGACTGAGGATTCCAGGCAAAGCCAGTCCATCTTACTTAAAAGGTTTTATGTCTTACAGGAACTTCTGACAGACTTGAAAGAAGAACTTGATAAGGACGAATGCAAGCAGGAGCCTGATGTTATTTATGAGACCAACTGTCACTGGGAAGGTTGTACAAAGGAGTATGATACGCAGGAGCAGCTGGTCCACGTAAGTGTTCTTAGCCAAGAGACAGCCCTTGGACTGAGGATTTAGTCTCCCATCATATCCTGAGTTGCATAGTCAAAATTCGAATGACAAAGCTTTAAAAATGATCCAGCTGAGCATAGGTAAACCTTGCCAAATGAAGTCAAGTGTTCAGAAGAATATAGCTGCAGGAAAGAAAGTCTCTGATAGTTTTCCATTTTTCCCAGCAACCAGCAGGTAAGAATAACTGTTGCCACACACAGCCTTCTTGGATCAATACGGATCTGTTGTTGGACTTTATTGCAATCTGCAAACCTTTGTGGACTAATTATTGAGTGATCCAGTCTTGTGCTGATTGTGCAATGAAGAGATGCAATGAAGAGGCAAGCAGGACTACTTCTGCTTGACACTCTGCTCTCCTGGCACTCACAGTCTCATGTTCACTTCCTTGTCCTACCTAACAGGTGAGCATGTCCCAAGAGTCGTTATGATAGAACAGGTGATAATACCTTCCCATTGAAACTGGGCTTCTGCTAGGTCCTATTATCCCTGCTCATGCTGTCTTATATTTTTCTAGAAGGAAAACATTAGGTAATTCTGAGTGATGACTGCCTTAGTATGAGGCGCCCATCTGAATTAATCACCAAGTAGCTTTCTTTGTTAGACTGGTATCTCACCTTTTTTTCTGGAACCTCAAAATGTTGTTCATTGTAATGGTATTCTTACGATATTTTGTGAAGTAAAAAATAATGTATTTTTCCCAATAGCAGTTTATAAGACATTCTAGAATCATCCAAAGAGCCCGTTTGGTGTAGTGGCTGCAACTTAGGAGACAATGAGTTCTGGTTCCACCTTAGGTACGAAGCCAGCCGGGTGACTTTAGGCCAGCCACTCTCTTTCAGCCCTAAGAAGCAGACAAGAGCAATCTGCTTCTGAAACTTTGCCAAGAAAACTACAGAATGAATGTTCAGCAGTCACCAAGAGTCAAAACAGTCTCGAAGATACACACAAAAAAGTCAACCAGTGTTGTCCAAAATTGAAATAGTGAGGATAGGCTTTTAAAAATTTCTTTATTGGTCTGGGACCATAAAACCATTTTTTAAAAAATGAAATCATTTCAACAATGACTAGGCGATGATATGAACACGGTAAGGCACTAGTGAGGAAATGACTGTTAGCCCTTAAGAAATCAAAATCCTGCATGCTAAAACTACTTTTACAATAAGATTACAGTAACATAATCTTGCAAGTCTGAATGGACCCTGCCCCATGCAGACACCCACCTACCTTCATGAGAAGCAGGGAAGGTTTTGTTTGCAATATTTACTCAGCTTACAATTTTGTCTCAAACTCAGATTTCTTTTATCTGAATGTTGTCTTGGTTGTGGGTCTTCCTCCTGTTCCTCAGTGAGCATTCCTTCTGCTCATTACAATGGTCTGTGAACTCTTCCTCATGATCACATTAAGGTGTATCCCTCCAATTACTGCAAAGACAAAATATTACGTGGAGATTGCATTACTTCACTGGCTGATGCCACTGTAGTGATGCTATGTGATCCACTTCGACTCAGATGCCATTGATTCAGCACATTGCTTGGCCATAGCATTTGTCAGATGCCTTTGGGCTTCAGACATAATACAAAACCCATGAGCCTCATGCATAGCCTCTATAACCAGCTATAATGAAGCCTTAGAGGTGACTTGAGTCATGATATCCTGACCCACACAAAGTAATTATATATTACAACATGACACCTGAGGCAGATATGTACGTTGCATTACTTATATCATGATGCCATGATGCTTGTGTTGTCATTTGCCCCCACCTTGTAGGTACCCCTCTCCATTCATTCCTCCTCCTTCCTTCAATACAATAAATAGAATTACTTAAGAATTACTTTTGCTTTTAATTCTCAACAAACCAATTCATCATTCTTTGTGCAAATGGGTTTTTCCTATTCGAATGCAATAGTAAATGCATTTGCCCAAAACAGTTAATATAAACAACTTCTGATAGGCAAAAAAAGTCATACTGTGGCTTGCCATTACATCAAAAATGGCTCATTATTTTCCATCAAACAAATTATGAGGACGTAATAAGATAATCCAACTCTAAAAGAATGTTGTTCTAAATTCTACAGATAAAAGGAAAGGGGTTTTCTTTTTGTTAGCCAGTCTAAAATAGGAGGGGTCTTGCAAAACTCTGAAGAGCAAAAATCAATTGAAGAATAATAAGGAGAGCCCTGAGCCAGGGAAGACATGCTGCTGCAAAGTATGAGACAGAAATGCATATGAAGAATTTAAAAAAGATAACATGAGATTGTGTGCTGTATGCCGTTTATTAAAGGAAATTTTGCTTTCACATGAATGCTTCTCCTCAAAAGTATGCAGGCTCGTCTCAGTTGAGTGCCCCTAGGGATGCAGTGCACATGTTAAATCTCAGTGTTAAATGGAAAAGAAATCCAGATTCTAAGAAGCCCTTCAGGTATTGCATTTTAACACTTTGTGTCTAGAAACAATTATATGGTGGTGAAATGGTTTGTTTCATATTCTTTGAGATATGGATAATTATATGTAATTACATTTTTCCTAAAGTGTCATAATAAAATCAACCTTAAAACAAAGAGTTAATACTTTAGTTTAAACTCTTTAGCAATTTAACATTTGAGTAAAAATAGAGTTATCAGGTTTGGGCTACAAGCACCTAGAAAATTACTAGATGCCAGAAAAGTTATATGAGTCTCTTGGCTGTCATCTCCTATACTCTTGCAACCATAGAACTGGGGTCCCCTGAAATCTTAAAGATCTGAGGATTCTTTGTGTTTAAAAATACATAACATAGGACCTGTCCTTCTGCCATCCACTTATCTTGTTACAAGTGATTTAGGAATTTTTCAATAATTAGTTAACCCGGGGTCATTTTCAACAACACATCACTAGTGTCGAGCCCCGCAGGCCTGACATTCGGCATGGGGGGTGGCTCCAGGTCCCCTCAGCCCGGCTGTGGCCGCTCTGACAGGCCCGCCTGGAACACCTGCAGACTCCTGGCTGTCTCTGGCAGCCGTGTCTGCATTGAACTGCCTCCGGTTGCCTCCAGCCACCGCACCTGCGCAAAAGAGACATGCAGGCACCAGGGCAGGACCCCAACCAGCTCTGGACACTGCGCCTGCGCAGGAAAGACCCACGGGTGACAGGGCAGGCTCCCGGCCGTTTCCAGCGACCGTGCCGGCACGGGGGTGCCTTGCTGGCGGAGACACCAACACACGGCTGCTGTTCCGGGCTTCCCTCGTTGTTCAGCGGACGGGAACCATGCCGGCCGAAAGGACTGATATTCTGACTGCGGGGGGTTTGATCTTGGGAATGCCTGGCCTGGGAGCTGGGGTGGCTCCAACGGGCGGAGGGGTCCCAGAGCCTGGGGGCCATGAAGGGAACGGTCCCGGGTGGGAAGGGACCAGTGGTGGTGGGGCTTGGGGGTTTTGTGGGGGAGTTTCCGGGACTACATACCTGCCGGGGATGAGCATGTGGGGCACAGAAGAAAGGCGGAAGCCAAAAGGCCCTGGAGGGGAGGAGTAGCACTTATATGGGGAGCTGGGCAGATGCCGGTTTGTAGGGGTGTGTGGTGTTTTGTGCCGGATGGCTTTAAACAGCGTTGGATGCAGAGAGCACCCAACGCTGACTTTGTTCCCACTTCAGATTGCATTTGCACAAGAATAAACGCGTTTCCTTCGTGGGTTGTCTTCCGTTCCTGCTGTGGTTTTTCCTGCCGTTCGCGGACGGATTATTGACAACTAAGAGGAGGCTGTGGACAAGCAGAAGTAATGTCAATTCATGAACTGGAGCTGGTCTTATTGTCTAGTCCCATATTTCCACACTCTGTGCTAGCAGATACCTTTGTGGTTCTAAGGTCAATTTCACTGTGTGACTATCACCACAGAAGACCAACCCTTTCTACGGCAGAATTACATTATCTAGACCCGTGCCAATCGGGTTTCAGGCCCGGGTACAGCACGGAGATGGCATTGGTCGCTCTGGTGAATGATCTCTGGAGGGCCCGGGATAGGGGATATTCCTCTGTCGTAGTCCTATTAGACCTCTCGGCGGCTTTCGATACCATCGACCATGGTATCCTGCTGCGGCGTCTCAGGGGATTGGGAGTGGGAGGCACAGTTCTTTGGTGGTTCTCCTCCTATCTCCTGGGACGTTCGCAGTCGGTGTTGGCAGGAGGGCAGAGGTCGACCCCAAGGTCTCTCGTTTGTGGAGTTCCTCAGGGGTCGGTCCTCTCGCCTCTCCTGTTCAACATCTACATGAAACCGCTGGGTGAGATCATTCGTGGTTTTGGAGTTGGGTAATATCAGTACGCTGATGATACCCAGCTTTTCATTTCGACCCCAAACCACCCCAGTGATGCCCTCGACGTGATGTCCCATTGCCTGGAGGCAGTTCGGGTCTGGATGGAGAGGAACAGACTTCAGCTCAACCCTGACAAGACTGAGTGGCTGTGCATTCCGGCATCCCGGGATATTCAGAATATTCCACCTCTCTCTATGGGGGGGTGAGCTTTTGCCCCCTGTAGATAGGGCTCACAACTTGGGAGTCCTCCTAGATTCGCGGCTCACTCTGGAAGATCATATAGTAGCTGTGACTAGGGGGGCTTTCGCCCAGGTTCGCCTGGTGCGCCAGTTGCGGCCCTATCTAGACCGGGATGCCCTGTGTACGGTCACTCATGCGCTCGTGACCTCTCGTCTGGACTACTGCAATGCTCTCTACATGTGGCTTCCCTTGAAGACCACTCAGAGGCTTCAGCTGGTACAGAATGCAGCCGCGAGAGTTGTCTTGGGAGTTTCCCCGTACTCCCATGTTACACCTTTGCTCCGCGAGCTGCATTGGTTGCCAGTTGTCTTCCGGGTGAAATTCAAGGTTTTGGTAATGGTTTTTAAGGCCCTACATGGCATGGGTCCGGAGTACCTCGGGGACCACCTGCTGCCGGCGTCAACTTCCCTCCGCCCTGTGCGTTCCCACAGAGAGGGCCTCCTCAGGGTGCCTCCGGTCAGAGAATGTCGGCTGGTGGCCCCCAGGGGGAGGGCCTTCTCTGTGGGCGCTCCGGCTTTATGGAATCAGCTGCCGGTCGAGCTCCGGATGGCACCTGACCTTCGCTCCTTCAGACGTGGTCTGAAGACCCATCTATTTGTACAAGCCGGCCTGGCCTGATGGGGATATATTGGGGTTTTAATGGGGATTTTTATATTGTATATTGTTACCGACTGTTTTAACTGGGCTATTATTTAATTCTTTTTTAATTTTTGTATCTCGTATTTTTATGTATGCCCTGTTCACCGCCCTGAGTCCTTCGGGAGAAGGGCGGTATACAAATACAATAAAACTAAACTAAACTAAGCATGGTGCCCAAATATGATTCTGCAGTACTCTCTTCATTTTTCTTAATAGCTGTATGTACATTAGCATTTTCCACTTTGATACTTCTTTATTTGTCATGAATTTTTCTGAAGCAACATTAGAATTCTGTTTGATGGGAATGCAAGAAATCTCAGTACCCCATCAAAAACCTACAGATCTCTTCAAGCAATGAAACGCCTATTAACCCAGCATATGTTGGCCTGAGGTTTTCTGTGGGCAATAGCTAGAAGCCCAAAGAAGATGTTCTTATAGATCTAAGGGAATGAGCAAGCAAGGGACAACAAATAAGAACTGCCATATTATCACAATAAGGAAGAATCACAGTAAGGAGCAAAATGGAAAAGGCCAGCGTATAGCAGAATTTAATATGTGGCTAAAGGAGTGGTGTAAAGGAGAAGGCTTTGGTTATATTAGTCACGATGTCTGTAGCTGGTCCAATGAAAAAATGTATAAAAGAGATGGTCTGCATCCATCCAAGAAAGGGACTGAGTTACTTGGCAATAAAATCACAGCTTTTTTGGAGGAACATTTAAACTAAATAATGGGGATAGTGAGTTAATTGATACAGAACATCACTGTCCCTGGCAATCTAAGAAAATAGGGGAAGCCAGGCACCACACAAGTTATGCAGCAAGTAAACACAGGATCAGTCATAAAGGACTCAAATGTCTATACACTAATGCACAGAGTATGAACAGTAAGCAGGGTGAACTAGAAATTCAGGTAAATGAGGGCAGATATGATATTGTTGCCATTACGGAAACATGGTGGGACGAAACCTACAAATGGAACACACAGCTAGAGGGATTTAAACTATTTAAAAGAAACAGACTAAACAAAAGAGGAGGAGGAGTTGCTCTATATATAAGAAATAACTTTATCTCTACAGAAATAGAGCACAACAATGACGAAAACTGTAAACTTGAAAGCATTTGGGTCAATAGAAAAGGGGGGGGAAATGACATTGCCATAGGTGTATACTATAGGCCACCCAACCAAGCAGAGGAAATAGATGAACTTTTTGCTAGTCAGCTAACTAAGGTATGTAAGAAGCACATCACAATAGTAATGGGGGACTTTAATTACCCTGATATCAACTGGGAGACAAACTCTGCACCAAGTGGAAGATCAAACAGATTCTTGTCAAACCTAGCAGACAACTTTCTCTCCCAAAAAGTAGAGAAGGGAACTAGGGGATTAGCCATATTGGATTTAATTCTCACAAACAGAGAGGAAATGATAGAAGGTGTCGAAGCCACAGGAACCTTGGGGGAAAGTGATCATGCAATATTGGAATTCAACATTCTGGAGGCACAAGCAATAGAACACAGCCAAACTAGAGTCTTGGACTTTAAAAGAGCTAATTTCAATAAACTTAGAGAGACCATGGGAAGAATTCCATGGATGAGAATCCTAAAGGGGAAAATAACTCAAGAAGCTTGGGAAATTTTGAAAAGTGAGATAATAAAGGCCCAGTCTAGTACAATACCAACAAAGAAGAAAAATAACAGCTCTCAAAAGAAACCAGCATGGCTGCATAAAGAACTCTCTGATAAATTGAAAGATAAAAAGGACAAGTATAAGAATTGGAAAAAGGGGCAAATAACTAAGTCAGAATATCAGTAGATAGCCCGTGCCTGCAAAGATGAAGTGAGGAAAGCTAAGGCTCAAAATGAACTAAGGCTTGCGACCAAAGTCAAAAATAACCAAAAAAAAAGCTTCTTTCAACATATAAAAAACAAGAAAAAAGTGAAGGAAATGATTGGTCCATCAGTGGGGGGAAAGTGGCAAGAAGGTGACAAGCAATAGGGAGAAAGCAGAACTATTTAATTCGTTTTTTGCATCTGTCTTTACACAAAGGGAAAAAACAGTCCAACCTACCCAAACCAGTGCCATAAAAAACAGAATAGAAACACAAGTTAAGATAGGCAAGAAAATGGTAGGTGAGCACCTGTCCAGCCTAGACGAGTTCAAATCACCAGGCCCAGATGGATTACACCCCAAGGTTCTCAAGGAACTGGCAGACGTGATCTCAGAACCATTGAACTATATTTTTTAAAGATCCTGGAGCACTGGGGAACTACCAGAGGACTGGAAGAGAGCTGATGTAGTTCCCATCTTCAAAAAAGGGAAAAAAATAGATCCAGGAAACTACAGACCTATCAGCCTGACCTCAATACCTGGGAAGATTCTGGAAAAGATAATCAAACAACAAATCAGCGAACACCTTGATGCAAACAAAGTCATCACTAAAAGTCAACATGGGTTTGTCAAAAACAGATCATGCCAGACAAATCTTATTACATTCTTTGACCAAGTGACAAAACTAGTGGACCAGAGGAATGCTATGGATATAATTTACCTGGACTTCAGTAAGGCATTTGATAAAGTAGATCACAACCTACTACTTGATAAGATAGAAAAATGTGGGTTAGATAGCATTACCACCAGATGGATTCGTAGCTGGCTGACAGGCCGTACTCAGCATGTGGTCCTCAATGGAACCGCATCTACATGGAAGGAAGTGTGTAGTGGGGTGCCCCAGGGCTCTGTTCTGGGCCCAGTGCTCTTCAATATCTTCATTAATGATTTGGATGAGGGGATAGATGGGGAACTCATCAAATTTGCAGATGACACCGAGCTGGCAGGAATAGCCAATACTCCAGAAGATAGGCTTAAGATACAGAAGGATCTGGACAGACTCGAACACTGGGCACTATCTAACAAAATGAAATTCAATGGTGAAAAAAGTAAGGTTCTACATTTAGGCAGGAAAAATCAAATGCATAGGTATAATATAGGTGGTACCTTGCTCAATAGTAGTAACTGTGAGAGGGATCTCGGAGTCTTAGTAGACAATCACTTCAATATGAGCCAGCAGTGTACTGCAGCTGCCAAAAAAGCCAACACAGTGCTAGGCTGCATTAACAGAGGGATAGAATCAAGATCAAGTGAAGTACTAATACCACTTTACAATGCTTTGGTAAGGCCACACCTGGAATACTGCATCCAGTTTTGGTCACCACGATGTAAAAAAGATGTCGAGACTCTAGAAAGGGTACAGAGAAGAGCAACAAAGATGATTAGGGGGCTGGAGGCTAAAACATATAGGGAACGATTGCTGGAATTGGGTATGTATAGTTTAATGAAGAGAAGGGTGAAGGGTGACATGATAGCAGTGTTCCAATATCTCAGGGGCTACCACAAAGAAGAGGGAGTCAAGCTATTCTCCAAAGCACCTGAAGGCAGGACAAGAAGCAACGGATGGAAACTAGTCAAGGAGAGAAGCAACCTAGAACTAAGGAGAAACTTCCTGACAGTTAGAACAATTAACCAGTGGAACAACCTGCCTCCAGAGGTGGTGAATGCTCCAACACTGGAGGTTTTTAAGAAGAGACTGGACAGCCATTTGCCTGAAATGGTATAAGGTTTCCTGCCTGAGCAGGGGGTTGGACTAGATGACCTCCAAGGTCCCTTCCAACTTTATTATTATTATTATTTTATGCTGTGGATTTAAATTGTTACTTATAGGCTTTCTTATTAGCAGTGCACTGTTTAGACCACATTTTGGGAATAAGTTAACTCTTACTTTCTTTATGTTGATGCAAAATGAACTTGTAATAGAGCTGAAGTTTACTCAGAGCAGTCTGCAATCTGAGAATGTCCTTAAATTGCACTCTACAAATACATAGAGCAAAAGAAGCTTGTTCCTGCACGTTGCCTGAATGACAAGTCCTGAAAAACAACCAACTGCTTCAAGGCTCTTGTTGGAGCAGTAGGCTATAAATGTGACAAACTGACCTAAATAATTGGGGATTGTATATTTCATTTGAAAAGAGTTCTACCACAACAGGATTAGAATTAAGAAATGCTCAATGCCTAATGTTCCTCTGACCAGGTTTTGTTGTTGCTGTGGATCTTGACGACAACAGGTAACACAAAGCATAACACAAAGCATCTGTTGGGCCGAAGGATTTCCCCAACTAAATGTCTATATTGATATATTCTGAAATAGCTGGCACTGCCTTTTGAAGCAAATCCTCTGAGCAGATTGCAGAACATAGAACTTTTTTTTTTGTATTAGCCTTCAAGTCAGTGTTCACTCCCGGCAATTGCCTGGACTAATCTGTCCCTGACATTTTCTTGTCAAGGTTTTTCAGAAGTGAAAAAAGGAAGTACTGGGTTTCTGCCTAAGGTCGGACTAGAACTCATGGCCTCCCAGTTTCTAGCCTGATGCCTTAAGCACTGCAACACACTGGTTCTCGAAAGAGAAATACTGCAGGTATTTGTCCAGGCAGTCACCAGGAGTCAACATTGACTGAAGGCACCAAAAAGAAAAAGACACAAATTACACATAACTAAGCCCGTTTATCAGAACAGCTGCATCCATAATACAGTGGCAGGATTCTGTTCATCTAAGAGCAATCCAGAACTTCCAGGAAACCTGTCAAGGAGAGACTCGAGCGCAATAAGATTTTCTTCCGTCTTCCTGGCAGAAGTGACACGGGGTGGGTGGGTTGCCGAGCCACTCATGTCACAGCCCAGCTTCTTTTTCTTGCCTTTCAGCACATCAACAATGATCATATTCATGGGGAGAAGAAGGAGTTTGTTTGTCGCTGGCAGGAATGTACCCGGGAACAGAAGCCTTTCAAAGCACAGTACATGCTAGTGGTGCACATGCGAAGGCATACTGGAGAGAAACCCCACAAGTGCACGGTAAGACAGTGTCACTGCGGAAGTGTGCTCAGCCTGAGGCATCAGCAAACAAGCTACTGCAGGCATGTGGCTTCCCTGCCCAACACAGGCAGAAGCAGCAGCAGGTTGCAGTCTGGAGCAGATTAAACGTAGTAAACTCTTTCCTCTGCCATAGCACTGAGAGAATGAGATGAAGACTCTTTCAGTGGCGGGGAAGGAAAAAAAAGGAGATCTCTGATCTGCGTCTGACTGGAGGGAAACTCTTTTTATTACCTCAAGGTAGAAAAAAACTCAGGGTTTCTTTGCAGAAGGAGGAGAAGGGAAGATGTTTGGCAGGCTATTGAGATAACCCCACATGGCCCCAAGTGTCTCCAATACTATAATCCTCCACATAAGCACAGAGCAGGTTTCAATATGTGAAGAATATCCCTGCATTTCTTACCCTCTCTATACTTGTGCTTATTAAGTATATAATATCCAGCAAATATCCACTGCATTATCCAGCAAAAGAGCAAAGACTGATCCAGATCACAGGGAGACCTTATGCTGTATGCCACTATCTCCTGCAGACTAGCATTCACAGGGCAGAACAGAGATTTCACAAAGAAAGCAATTGAATTGTTTGAATTACAAAAGGAGCTTGCTGCACAAACACATCCAGTGAGCAAGGCTCCTATTCTCCTCTTTCTACTGGTCTCCTGGTAAAGCAAGTTAATTATGTCTGATTCATATCGCCCCTTTAGATGTGTTCTTTATTTGGAACCCCACAAAGTAATTGGAGAATTCTAAGGGTTAAAGCAATGTCTCCTGCATCTGGGAATGGTAGCATTTAGCCAGCTGTGACCCTATTAGCACTTCTAACTTCAGAGCAAGAGACCCGTTCCACACATTGCCATAATCTATATTAAAAGCTCGCTTAGTGGGAAAATGTTCAGGTTTATTATCCAAGATTTCTCAGCCTGCACTTGTTCTTTAACGATCAAACGGAGATAAGGAATAGGACATCGAACAGAAGGCCAGGCTACAGCATTCGACTTGCATCCTTATACAAGATAAAGAATTGGATGGAAGATGATCCCATCTAATACCGAGATCAGGGCATAGAAATAGGAAACTGGATTGGCCAGCTGTCCTGCTCAAATGTGGATGTTTTTATTCAAAATTGCTACGTGCTGGTTAAGGTTTTTGGTGTATTCTGCTGCAATTTAGTGACTCTCCAGATCTCTGCAGTTCTAAACATAGACTCTGACAGGAATTCTCCCTGCATGAAAATTGTGCATGAAAAGAGCCCCAACGAGTGGGATGGTCTTAAAAGTAAAAGCACCTGCTTTCCATCAGTTGCCCAGATTACAAATTGTATTAAAAAGGGGGTGGGGGGAAGGCGGGGGAGACCTTTTCTGTCTCCGACTGCTCATGAAAGCTAAGATCTGCCTGGGATTTATTCTCTTCAAGAGAGATTAAAACCAGATGAGATGGAAAAATGCCTCCAGCTGATTAACACTCCAGTTTTCTTTTGTTTTTAGTTTGAAGGTTGCTCCAAAGCCTATTCACGGCTAGAGAACTTAAAGACGCACCTGAGGTCACATACAGGAGAAAAACCTTATGTCTGTGAACACGAGGGCTGCAATAAGGCCTTTTCCAATGCTTCTGATCGAGCAAAACATCAGAACAGGACACATTCCAATGAGGTAGGGAATGTCCTTTAGCAAACTTTTTTTTAATGTTAATAACATATAGTGATTTGTATTATAATCATAGCGTAGTGACTTTTTCACATTTATTGTGCTGTAAGGGGAGACGATGCTAGTTTAATACCTGCACATTTTCTCGCATAAACTGGGCCAGATTGAGTGTTCCTCCTGCTCAATTTTATCTTGTATATTTGAGAAATAAATTCACCAAGCTAGCCACTGAGTACCTAAAACTAAATGAAATGGCCGGCCTTGTGGGTGCGTAAGGCTGGCGCACAAGACAAATGTTGTATCATCCTCTTTGCTAATTAAGTTCCATTATTAGTAACTGGGGAAGGTCAGGAAGTTGCCTTTATTGTACAACATGTGATGGTCTACTGCAAATGGCTAATGCTGAGGTTGAAATTTATATTACCACTAATTAAGCAAAGGACAATAAAGGGAAATGCTCCAGAGTTCTGAAAAACCGCTGGGACTGGGTAAAGTTAATTTATAATCAAATCATGAATATACTTTATAATGAAGAAGCACAAGGTTTTAAAAGTGATACCTGGTTCAAAAACCTGGGGGTCACTTCAGTGATGTACCTTGAAATGTTTCCCTGGTGCTTTTGAAGGTCTTTTGCCACCTCACAAGCTTCCTTTTGAACAAATATTTTTCTTAACAAACACCATCACATATTTGTTATGTAAGGCTTGAGGGCAAAAGACCATGTTGGTGGCAGAAGGCTACCAATGGTAAGAAGTGGAGCCATCAAAACCCTTGATCAAGCAGGGGGATTTTTGCTCCCCAAGAAGGGGGGGAGCAGAAAATTAAGATAACCCAAAGTTGTATCTGCTCCCCAAAGTAGAGCAATGAGTTGAAGTGCTCTAGTCTGCCCGTAGACAGCTCACACCAAGCTAGATAGATTTACTAAGAGGCAACACATGCTCCAGATGGGATTGTTATAAAACTCTCAACTCTCTCTCTCTTTTTTTTTCTCTCTTTCTCTTTTTCTATTTCTCTCTCTTCTGGGGTTGTTTACATGTTTCTCTTCCCTCAAAGACAAGGCTGGCGGAAGCTTCAAATGGACCCCCCCCCTTTTTTTTTTTTGAGCAGATCCAAATTATTGTATAGTTTCCTCCCTGGAGAAAAAAAATGCTTGGCTTCTCATTATTTTTTCTTCAGGCAAGATTGTTTTGTCAAATGTTTAAGAATGTTGCTAGTTTGGGGTTAATCTCTACTTTTTGTGTCTGGAAACGTCGAAACTGTTATATGATTGGGTTTATTTGCACATCCCTTTGCATGTCCATCCAACGAGATGGAAGAAATGTAAACATCGGAATCAATCATGGGGTTTTTGTGAGAGGAGTAAGATAAAACTTTCTGAGTGGATTTCAGAGGACTGATCGCAATAAAATAGGAACATGCTTAATAAAGGAGCTTCTAATCCATTTTGGAATAGTCTCAGTCAGCTATCTTTTATGTTGATAATTGGGATCTGCTACCAGAACTCGGTCTTAAACATTTTTGCTTGAAGTACCCTTTCTATTTTCAGTTTATTTAATTATTTAAAAATTATCACATTTTTAAACTACCCATCTCCCTCACGGAGAGACTAGCTTCCCTATGAAGGACTACAGAAGGGCCATTGAATGAATGTAAGTCACTCTTCTTACCTGGGAAACTAGTTTCCTTCTAGTCTTACCCATACATGTTAGAAATCAGCTAGTGGAATTTTACATTTTTTATTTATAGATAGATAGATAGATAGATAGATAGATAGATAGATAGATAGATAGATAGATAGATAGATAGATAGATAGATATGGAAAACAATATCTAAATCAGAATTAGGGAAAGTAGAAAGGCATTTTGCACTAAAGCTGAGCAGTAAACTAGCATTCTTTGGATGGTCTCCTCCTAGGATCTAATGGAAAAAGTCTTTAAGCAGCCTGAAGCAGAATGTTACATGAATCCAGCCTTTCACAAGGAGCTACCAGAACTATCTTGCTGAAAGCAGATCGGAAGAAATGCATTTGGATTTGGGGGAGGGTTGTGTGTGTCTTCCCTGCTTGTTTGCTTGCTTCTCTCTCCAACTGTAGAGCCTAACGCTGTTTGTTTGTGCTGTGTTTATCAGTGGCTCAAACTTTCAAAGTTCTCATATCATCTTCAAAAATCACTGTGGGGCTTTGGATTTCACTCCACAGCATAAACAGCTACCAGGTTGACAGCTGGTGGAGATGTGGGGAAGATCTGATGGGCTACAAATCCAGTTCAGATTAACTCCTGGTTTTCTGTAGAATAGGGTGTCTCTTTCCCTCCCATCAATCACCCAAGCCAATTATATTTCAAAAGAAAAGTTGCCCTAAAGAGATTTCTTGCACGTCCCAGCCACATCCCATGGTAATCTTACTAATGCAGTAATTTTAACAAATGGAAATCAGTCCAATGCAGTTATTGGGTAAGGTGTTAAAATGCTTTGATAGGGACCCTGTGACAATTCACAATTTCTCACTTTCAGCTTGGAGTTTGCATTTGCAGGATTCTTACACGCTTTCATTCATTATGAATACCTAAGAAGAATGAGTAGATCCAAAGGAAGGCCATATCCATATCAAGATAGTTTGCAAACCAAGCAGATCTGACAAAGCAAGCTATCTACTCCTAAGGTGTTCCTCCTTCATCAACATTAAGGAGATCCCAAACTGTAAAATTACTGTCTGAGTAGTGATAGCATCTATGATATGTACACAAGTTGCCATATATTTAAAATGTTTCAGCCCCATGTCACAAAATAACAGAATAACAAAGTTGGGAGGGACCTTGGAGGTCTTCTAGTCTAACTGCTGCTCAGGCAGAAAATCTTATACCATTTCAGACAAATGTTGTCCAATTTCTTTTTTAAAACCTCCAGGGCTGCAGTACCCACAACTTCTGGAGGCAGGTTGTTCCACCGATTAATTGCTCTGTCAGGAAATTTCTTCTTAGTTCCAGGTTGCTTCTCTCCTTGATTAGTTTCCATCCATTGCTTCTTGTCCTCCCTTCAGGTGCTTTCGAGAAAAGGTTCACACACACACACATGTTTCTTTGTGTTACATATGCATTTGATTTTTCTTCCCTAAATGTTGAACCTTACTGTTTCTCATATACTTTTCTCACATTCTCACCATTTTCTCTCCACAAAACTGCCACTAAAATACATATCTTGACTGTTTTATTCTCATTTTGGTGGATCACTTCATCTTTGTTACTTTTGGCAGAAACCCTATGTTTGCAAGATCCCAGGCTGCACCAAGAGATATACAGACCCCAGTTCTCTCAGGAAACACGTGAAGACAGTGCATGGACCCGAAGCCCACGTCACCAAGAAGCAACGCAATGACATTCATCTGAGGCCACCTGTCCTTAAGGAGAATAATGACAATGAAGCAAGTGCCAAGCAGAGCAGCAGGTCTGCTGAACAGCGGGCTGAGGCAAACAGCACCATCACAGGCACAGAGGACAGTTTACAAGTCAAAACAATAAAGACAGAGAAGTCTGTGGTAAGAGAAGCTTTAGTTGACTTGTTGACAATACTGTATGATTTGGAGCAAAGAAATATTAACTCTTTCTCCACCCCCACCCCCCAACACACAGTTACAATCTTTTCAGATCTCCTAGTTTAGATTTCGCCTTAGCCCACCTCCAACTTTTTCAGCATCCTTTTGCATATCAAATTTAAGACTTCATACATCCACAGACATGGTTATTAGATATCCTCAGAGAGATAATATTTTGAATTTTAATAACATATAAAGCTACAATTTCCAGAGGGGTAAACTGTATTAGTCTTTTGTACAGAGACATTATTTTTCCGATACCTGTATATTCTAAGCAAGATCATAATTATGCTCTATCCTACTATTGTCCATCTGGTTCTCCAAATTATTATGAAAAAATGATTTGAAGGCTCAGTGTGAGAAACTCCAAACCATGATTCAGCTCTATGCCCCACTCTTGACATATTCCCCCAAATTACACCTTCTTTAAACATCCTACCAAAGATGTGATGGCACTTTACTACTCCTGTGACAATCCCCACCTCAGCATCTGCTCTACTTTTCTTGCTTTCCTCAATTGTTCCTCTTTAGTTGCAGTATTAAGTGACACAGGCAGGCATGGTAACTTGGGAATCTCACCCTGAGGATAAGAGCATTTTGCATTGAATTGAGAACATGAGCTGAACAGAAGCTTGTGTATTGTGCTCTTTGTCTGAATTTTGACTAAAAGTCGGTGGAGCTTCTCTCCTCTAGAAAGAAAGATGGAGAAGAAGACATATTACTTAAAATACTAAATAAACACTTCTTCCTGACAGAACCTACGGAAGGAGTACATATTTATGTGTGGCCTGGTCTGGTTTTATTCATCTGACTAAAATATGGGCCATAGCATATTCTCTCCAAAGTAATGCAGATCTCAAAAGAAATGAAAACTTGACCGTTCCTTTTTTAAAAAAAATAATATTAACAGTTATTTAAAACCTGAGACTAATAATATTGACAATTATTTAAACCATTTGATGCTGTTACTATAGTAATTATCAATTCTGCAGAATACATTGGTTCTATATGTCCAGATGACAGGTGAGGCTGAGAAATACATACCTTAAATTCATTGCAGATAATCATTTAGCAGATAGGTCAGCGATATGATATACCAGAAACTGCATTTGAATTAAATATAAAACCGGGATACACTGAACAGGTATCCCTAAGAAAATGTCAACACCAAAATGAAGTGCATTACTGATGTTTAAATAAGGTATACATTTTTAATGGTAGTGACAATATAGAGAGCTATATTTCACATTCTATATATTTGAGTGGTAAATATATATTTCAACTTACTTCAGGACATCTGGGTGAAGGAGTGAAATTATTTCTAGAATTGGATACTCTGATACTTATGATGAGACATCAGTACTGATTGTGTACCAAGACATATTGTCACGTTTGGATTCTGCAAAAGAACTGTATACAGTGATGGTAGTTTTAAAACAGATTATAAATGTGATGTTACAGACATTCAAGCAGTGTTTTTTCTGTGCCGTGGCTGTTGCTAACCTGCCATTATTTTATTTTTTTTGCCTCATGTCTTGTTCCATCAATAACCTCAACCCCTTCCCCTTTGTGTTGTCTGCGTTCTAACAACCTGTTCTTTCTCCTCTCTTAACTTTTTCTACTCAACTTCACAAGGACAGTCGGTACTAAGGTGAGCAAATACCCTGTCTTTGTCAAAGTCTCTTACAAAAGACATTATGTGCTTTGTCCTGTGTATGTGGCTAAGCAAACCGGCTGTGTGGTCTCTGTAGAGCTAGATGGCCTGTTTGGAAAAGCAGCTATAGTTAAGTATCTGTTACAGTGGTCTGCAATTCTTTCTCTCTCATCCTTTTTATGTTGGCATTCCACAAGTAAACTAACTATCCTATTGAGAACCCACACCTATCAAATTCATTAGACAAATCCTCCCTGGTCCAAAATTTATGAGGGAGTGGTAATTCCTCAGTTCAAGACATAGTTTGGAACAGACAACTGACTCTCTCTAAACTATGGTGTGAAATATGTGCTCACAGCAAAACTAAGTACAGCTAGTCCTCAACATATGACTGCAATTGAGCCCAAACTTTCTGTTGCTAAGTAAGACAGTTGTTAAGTGAGTTTTGCCCCATTTTCCAACTTTTCTTGCCACCGTTGTTAAGTGAATCACAGCAGTTGTTCAATTAGTAACACTGTTGTTAAGTGAATTCAGCTTCCCCATTGACTTTGCTGGTCAGAAAGTGGCAAAACGTGATCACATGAGCCTGGGACTCTGCAGCCGTCATAAATGTGAACCACTTGCCAAGCATCTGAATGTTCATCACATGACCATGGGGATGCTGCTATGTCATAAGTGTGAAAAACGGTCATAACTCACTTTTTTCAGTACATTGTAACTTTGAACGATCATGTTGCAAGTTCAGGACTGGCTGTAGTGCCACCTGCCATTTATATACAATGTTTTAAGAAGTGGCAGAAATATTATATTCCATTTCTGTGTTCATGTTAGCCAAGTCCCTGCTATTATAATAACATTGTAGTGTTGGGCCTCTTTGGTTATGAACTGCATCGCCAGCATCCTCTTGTTAGCACTTTTCACCTTTTGAGAAAAGGCTTCTTTTTCCTGTCCATTTACAAGTAATCTTAAAATATATTTTGTCCATAAGAAAATCCACTTTGGTAACTGTTTAGTCCTCTGGAACAATACTGTGCTAGAAAAAGAGAAAAGTCATTTCAACTCAGGGTTCCCAGTCTATAGCCACAGAGGGCCAGCAATCATAAATCACGATGCCATGGGCCAGACAGCAAACAAAAAAAATGAAAAAGCCTTCCTTTGAGGGAGCCAATGCAGGACATTTAACTTTTATTGCAGATAAATTACTTAATGTGAAACGTAATTCCTAATAAAAAACATTTACCAAACCAAGTCTGCAAATCATGCCCTTATCTGCTTATAAAGACTGTCAGCCAAGCATGCTGCTCGCCTTTGAAGCAAAGGGCATATACGGTGCCTAAAGCATTTCAGGTTTGATTCTGCTGCAGATAAACAGGCATATTGTAGAAGGGGAAATGTACTCAGGTTCCAGGTTTATCTGACAGAAGCATCAAGAGCTTAGCTTTTCTTGAGAGAGAGCACATATAATTCTGTGCTAACAAAAAAAAAGAAAAGAAAATACGCCCCCTTGGCTTTTAGCTCCCTGCTGTTTACATACCACTGCTTTAAAAAGTCATAAAAATTAAGTAAATCATTTCAATGGCTTATCTGATGGAAAAGCCTGTGCCCACACTACAGTGCCATCACACTTGTCGGCAATAATAGGCACATTGGTTTATCAGGTAATGAGGATTTGTTTACCTAAAGAACAAATCTGGCTTAAATGAAAGTTGCAATGCACTTGAATGCTCTTAATGCAGGACTGAATTTCAGTACTGAAGGCGGACTTAAATTGTTCTTCAGTTCTCCCTCTCATGCTGATTTAAATCTGAGAATATTTAATATGAAGCCTAAGCTTAAGTCCATAAAATATTTTTGTTTATTTAAATTTGTTGAAGCCACTCAACTCCAGTGGAATTTGGGCAGCATACAGGAACAAAAAATGCATAAAAACAAAATATAAAACCACACGGATAGCCCACACTAAAACGGTCTTGAACTCAGATCAGTACAAAGCACACATACATACACACACAGAGAGACATAAACGAATACACTGATCCCAGGCCTGAGACCAAACAAGGTTTGAAGAACACAATCTGAGTTTTCAGAAAGAAAAATTACAACATTCTAGGATAAACTATACAACTCTCAAGATGCCTCAATAAGCATTCCAAAGCTTTGTGATTTTTTTCTCTCTTTGTCTGCAGGGGAATTCTTTAATCGGTTAAATCACTTAAAAAAAAACTTACAGGGTTTAGTTAAGAAAGTCCTCCCCACCCATCCCTGGTAAGATTTATTTTCTTGGGCCCTGAAAGCATCTATAATTTATAGCTAATTTCTGACATGTTCAAATAGACACCAGAAATATTTCAATCTTCTCAATGCTATTTTTTTTCCTAATTTTCATTTATCCACACTGCACTTTAAGTTAAGGGGGTATAAACTCATGGGATTTTTGTTAACCCACCCCAGTCCAATATATTTTGTGATGATGTCATGGACCAGTCACCAACTCAATCATCGCAGCTAATCAGATTAAATATAATATGGGAAAATGAGGCAGAGGAGAAGGCAAAGAAATAAGAAAAAGAAATGAAAAACAAAGATGTGCCAAGATATGAAGTAATCAAAGGATGTCAGAACATTCCAAATGTTTAGCAGAATGGTATATTTCCTAGTAATTCATTTGGTTGTCTCGTTCATGTTAATTTTGCAGTGAATTTTAAACTAAACCACTCTTGAGTGCAGCCTTAACTTATAGAGCTAACTAAGAACACGAGGGGAAAACCTGGAATGTCTTCAATTGGTGGTCTTGTCTTTGCTTCTTTAAGATGTATCAGTCCAGTCCTGGTGGCCAATCATCATGCAGCAGTGAACCATCACCCCTTGGGAGCATCAACAACAATGACAGTGGAGTGGAAATGAACATGCACAGTGGGGGAAGTCTGGGGGACCTGACTGTGTTGGAGGATAATACTCCTGTTGTGGACTCGACAGTCTCATCTGGTAACTCAACTGTCGGTCTTCAACTAAGGAAAAACATGTCAGCAATGCAACGCCTTGAGCAGCTCAAGAAAGAGAAACTCAGGACAGTGAAGGATTCTTGCTCATGGGCAAATCCAGCACCACAAGTCAAAAACAGCAAGCTGCCTCCCATCCCAGGCAATGGTAAGCCAGCCTACTATTTCATATCTATCCAAACAGTGTTTCTAAATATCTTTCCTATACTTAAAACAGTGTTGGAGACTCAGCCGGGATCCAAACCTATAGGATGAGCCAAATAGGCACACAAAAATCCCTTCCCTTGTCTCTACTCCAATATCACATTGTATTGTAATATTGCTTTTCTGTGTTTCTTAACTATTATGAGAACTACTCATCACATTGTAGTATTGCTTTTGTGTGTTTCTTGACTGTTATGAGAACCAGTGCATGAGATATAAACTTAAGAGTATATGCCAACTTAAAAGAGAATGTGACTAAATTTTACCTAGACAAAATATGTTTTATTCCAATTTTCAATATTCCAGTCTTTTCTGCCTTCTTGAAAAATAATGTGCAAGTTCATACTTGAAGCAGAAAATGGGGATGTGCACACCAGCATCTCTTGTGATGTCTGTCTTGAAAGAGATAACATCTTGCATTATACTTGAAGGTTTCTTGACTTAACAGAAAATGAACAGGGGTATTGGGATGGTAGCCAGTTTTGAAATATAGAATTATGACTTGAACAGATGTACATTTTGTTTTGCTGTTTCAGTAGTGTACAACAAAATTAAGGTTTTCTTTGCCCAATTTTGTTTGAAATAATTTGGAAGACAGCAGTGGTCCTTCCAGACCACTTTCCACTTTCCAACCTACTTTATCCATATGTGTGAGCTGGATAAGTATTCAACCTGCAGTGATGATATTGTTTGTATCCAAGTGCAATAATGGGATGCCTTTCTTTTTAATCACTGACCCATAATCTTACTCTCTCTTTCTCATTTTCTTTCAGGTTGTCTGCTGGACAATATGCGTGGCACCTCAACAATGCTGCCTAACCCAAGAATAAGTGAGCTGTCCATCAATGAAGTTACCATGCTAAACCAACTAGCTGAACGCCGTGACAGCTCAACCAGTACCATCAGTTCTGCCTACACAGTCAGCCGCAGATCATCAGGAATATCCCCTTACTTCTCCAGCCGCCGTTCCAGTGAAGCTTCTCAATTTGGAAATCGCCCTAACAACACAAGCTCTGCTGGCTCCTATGATCCTATTTCCACAGATGCCTCTCGCAGGTCAAGTGATGCCAGTCAATGTAATGGGGTCTCTGGTCTCCTGAATCTCACACCAGCTCAGCAGTACAGGCTGAAAGCTAAGTATGCTGCTGCCACAGGTGGCCCACCACCTACACCATTACCTAACATGGAAAGAATGACCCTGAGGAATAAAATCTCTCTCCTTGATGGTTCAGAGCCTCCTTTGCCTTCATTTCATCTCCCTCCAGGGCCAAGGCGCTGCAGTGACAGCAATGCTTATGTGTATGGGTCATCGCCTGCATTCTCTCATGAAGTGCCTGGGAATAGTGCAAGACGGGCAAGCGATCCAGTGAGGAGACCTGCTGGAGACCCAAGCTCCTTTCCTAGAATCCATACTTTCAATAGCACCAACAGCATGAATCTTCTTCACCCTCATGCAGACAGAAGACAATTCAATCTTCCAGTCTTTCCACATTCAGACAGGAGCCTTGCTAGGCATGTGTATTCTCCACGACCCCCAAGTATTAACGAAAATATTGCCATGGAAGCCATGCCCGGTGAGACAGATAGTTCTGTGGGAGATGATGATATTGTCCTACCTGATGATGTGGTACAATACATCAAATCCCAAAACAATGGGATTGCCACAGAGAACTCTTCTACAGGGTATGGCGGTGAAATGCAAAACTTCCAAGTAAATGCAAAAGTGCAAAATAACAACACATTAAACCAGCGCAGAATGGCTGTTCCAGATCTGAGTATGAACCATTCAACCTCTGTTGGTGGTGGATGCCAAATAAACTATGGGGCTAACTCTAATTTGCATAAAAATAACATGCCAGTCCAGTGGAACGAAGTTAGTTCAGGAACTGTTGATGTACCTTCCTCTCAAGCAAAACAGCAGTTCCCTCAACGGAACCTAGCTGTATTCCATCAGAAGCAAAATTTTGGTCAGTATCAGAACTTCAACCAACCGCAGTTGCAGGTAGGCCAAAACAACACAAATGGAAATCTGCAGCAATTTGTGCAGAAGAATGCAACCATGGATGGACAAAGGCTCAACTGCATGCACTTAAAGCAGCAACAGGTGAATCCAGGTTCTGGTAACAACCTAGACCTGAACTCCCATGAGGTGTTCAACCAAGTTCATCAAATGCTAAGTCCAAATACGATGGGCAGTGATGTCACCCAACTTTCTCCTTCCTGTAATAACATGACCATGAAGCCTGCATTCCATGTTCGTTCTCAGCAATTAGATAATGGGGCTAATCCCATTTCAATAGTTAGCAATGGTAGGGAATATGTCATGCATAGTCAAGACATGCAGGAACCAGGGTATCAGCAGAGCTTTTCATCTCAGTCAAGCCACATGAACTTCTCCATGACCCAAGATGATTTCCACCAAGCTTCTACATTAATAACCTCAAATCAGCCAAACTTTGAGCCACAACAGAGTACAATTGGCACCATTGGACAGAGCTTCACTTCCTCAATGATACAGCCTCAACCTCCACCTAATCCTAATCCAGGAAACAAGCACCAAGGAGTTCGTGCTGGGCAGCAGTTGGGATACGTGAGAATATCTCACCCAACAAATGATGTGAGCTCAGGGCAGCAAAGGGCACACTCTTCCCCCAAGAGAACAACTGGTATAGGATCGTTGCAACCACAGTTTAACAGTAGTACAAGGGAAGGCCATTTGATGCACTATTACGGTCAAATACATATGTATGAACAAAATGGGAATGTCAACAATCAAACTGATTACAGTGTCAGACAACAATGTGTGCTGAACACCAAACCGGCCACCATGCCTTCCCCTGGTGCTAATCAAGTTTCTAGCACAGTGGATTCTCAGGGTCTGGAGTCTCCTCAGATAGATTTTGATGCTATCATGGATGATGGCGACCACTCAAGTCTGATGTCAGGAACCTTGAGCCCCAGTATCCTGCAGAATCTCTCTCAGAATTCTTCTCGCCTTACAACTCCCCGAAATTCTCTGACACTGCCAGCTATACCAACTGGAATTAGTAATATGGCAATAGGGGACATGAATTCTATGCTGACCACCCTGGCAGAAGAGAGCAAATTTCTTAACATGATGTCCTAATGCACGGGTGTCAAACTCGCCATGTCACGTGATGTGTCATGACGTATCACGACTTTTTTTGCATTGCCGGAGCAGGGTGGGTGCAGCATCCGTATGATGCCACCAGCCCACAGGTCGGCAGTTTGACACCTGACCTAATGCATAAAGCACAAATGTACCTCTAGGCATATCCAGAGATTATGTGCTGGGCAATGTTATGAATGTGCTTTTCTTTAAAAAAAAAAGAGAGAGAGAGAGAGAGAAAAGGAAAAAAAGTTGCCATAGAGTAGACTTTTACGAGTATTAAAACATATTAAGGGAATTCCAAGTAAGAAAAAAATATCTTTGTACAAACATGCATAAACTGTGTAAAAAAAAGCACTGAAAAGATGCACTTCTAGTATTATTTTGGTGCTTGTTTTGGGGAGTGCTGAAAGATGCCACCATCCTTCTTAAAGTGCTTCTAAAGTGTGTCACCGTTTATAAAAGGTAGACACATTGAGAATCCTTTCAAAAACCTGACTCTCGTTGCCACCATCCCTTCCCTTGTTAGCTTGCAAAGGGTTAACATTTCTCAAACCATCAACCTCAAAATTAGATGGCACTTTGCCAGCTGTGGGACACTCAAAAGCCATGCGTTAAAACAGGGGTCTTCAAACTTGGCCCTTTTATGACTTGTGGACTTCAACTCCCAGAATTCCTCAGCCAGCCACGCTGGCTGAGGAATTCTGGGAGCTGAAGTCCACAAGTCATAAAAGGGCCAAGTTTGAAGACACCATGTGTTAAAATAATGAGAATCAATGTTTCAAAGGAAGCTTTACTTTTTGCAATCTCCTTTTACCTATAGCTGCAAATATGCCTTGTCTTCCCTAGCAAGAATTATAAATTTAACCATACGCAAAGCCATACTATAAATGCTTCATGCTTTGCTTATGACCAGATGCATGTATGCGCGCGCGCACACACACACACACACACACAACTTCATTATTACAGCCAGTATCGCTCTTTGTATCTTGTAGCTTAGCTGAGAATTAGCTTTGCAGCGAAGTGCCTTACTGTGCATTAACAGTTGAGTCATCAAGGCATCTGTTGTCCAGTAATGTCAAATAAAGTGAATTGCCAGAAGCCTATATAAAATAAAGGTGCATTTATATCAGGCAACACAACATTGCTAAAAAGAGATTTGAGAGAGACACACTGATGGGGAAATGTGAAAAACTGAATGGCCTAATGGGTTTTGGTTTTTTTTTTTTTTCTAATCAGAGGCTATCGTGAAGAATGTAGTGGAGGTTTGAAAATCAAACTAATTTCAAAATATTGTAGGGAAAAAAAAACCTACCATGCATGGTGTGACACAGAGATCACTCTGTATGATCTGTGTGACTTCACTTTGGAATTGCTCATACAAAAAGAACAGTGTTAGAGTTTGTTAAATATGACATAAAAATGATGCTGCAGAAATGTGTACATTTTTATGTCATAAAATTTGTTCATCCCTCCCAGTTATGTTTAATTACAGACTGCATGAGACAGCTCTGACTGATATGTCACTTTGGAGGTGGCCATCTAGCTTTGGTAAAAATGATCTTCTGTTTGCTTGGCCAGTCGTGATGTCTCAGTCTCACCTTGCAGCATTATTGTGAGATTATAAAACTGCTCAGAGTTCCTTGGGAAAGAAGGGTAGCACAGAAAAAAAATAATTTAAGCATGAAATTAATAAATAGTGCCAAGCGCCTCTCCAAACCCATGGTTGGAACTCTACAGTGGCATGATCTCTTGAAGGATAGTGTAGTTGCTTTGAAGACCTTCCCATATTACCTAAGCATGGAGAAAACAAGGAGTTCAACAGCAGTCCTTCAGAAGGGTCTTCTGTGTCTTTGCCATTGTGCTCAGATGAAATGGGAAGGCCCTTGAAAAGCCAAACCTTCAAGATAGCATGAGTAGTAGAATGGTTTGTCCAACCCTAATCTGTTCAGTGCTACATGCTCATCAACTTTGGCTCATAAAAATGGAACAGTGCCATTATGGCAAATTTGTGGTCAGTTATGCATATTATGGCATCTACGTTGCCATCCATTTGCTGCATGTTTAGCTAATCTATACTGTTTATATACCTAACCCTCCAGTAAGAAGAGACAATACTTCCAAGCCCCCCCCTCTCTCTCTCCCTCTCCCTCTCCCCCCCCCCTCTCTCTCTTAAGATAATTTTTGGTGTCAGTAAGCAGCTCCTGCCAAAACTGCATGTCATCCAGAAGTACTTACACTGCATAATTGCATTAATTAATTCATGCAAACCATTGGGGCTGTTTATGCCTCTATCTAATAGAATTTTGGAAAGCATTACTTGGAAAGAGGAAATTATGAGATCAGACAATCATTAAGCCAGGAAAAGCTTGTGAAAAAGTAGAACATGAAATCAGGCAGCTGCCAATTGCCAACACAGGGTAGGATGAACACCAAATGTAAAAACTTTGGTGTACCAAGGTTTGCATTTTTATAAAGGGGCTCACTATATTTGGGTTAGGGTATTCAAGCCCAAATCACAGGCACTGTATATCAACATACATCAGTATCTGTCTAGCCAACATTTCTGGGTAACTGCTGATAAGACAAATTTCACTCTCCTATACAGCTTCTGCGTTTCTAAATCTGCTTCAGATGGTTGAAGTTTAGCTAAAACAGGTTTGAGAGCACGCCAAAAAGAGGAGCAGAGGAGACCAAAAAATAAAAGGAAAGTCCAATTGTCTTCTTTTGTGACATTAGAGTTAGCTCTATGGTTTCATGGTTCAGCAGAATTACAAAAGCATAGGTGTAAAAGGATGGTGTATTATAAATTCCCCACTTCATATATATTTATACATTTGATTAGAGTGATTTGTTTCATTATTTATTTTTGAACTTAAAAAAAATGAGATGTAAACCCAGTTCTTTAAGGAAACAGAGGCCCCCCAAGAGTGTCTTTGCTCATTTTTTCTATCATTATTCTGTATCAGAATCTGATCCCTTTACAGTGCCATTTATCCACCTCGTAGCCTCTACCTTGGAAATACAGAGTCAGGCAAACATTGCCAAGAGTCTGATTAGAATGACTTGAATGTGGACCATTCTGATTGTGTCCAAGCATATGGCCATAAAGCCAAGCCAGTGACACTTCTTCCTGCCTCTTTCCATACAAAAAGGTATGGGAGTTTTGAATAACCATGATTACATCAGGAAATGCCAATATAGAAACTGGTTCTCACCTTAGCATGGGAATGTAGGTCCCATTTAATCATATAAGAAGGATGAGTTGCCATAGCTGATTATAAGCAGGAGATGGATGACTGTCTCACAGCTTTCCCTGTGTGTCTAATGTTTAATGCCTTTTCTCATAACAGAGTTTGTGGTGGCAAAATTTTCTGGATAGTACATTTCCATATCCATTTCTTATTAGTTATCCTTTCCTTTGCCTGTATATTTTTCAGTGTCAGCAAGAAAAATCACTTTGATTATGTCTTTCACCGTGTTAAAGGTTAACCTGCAGAATATGTTTACTTAGGTGTCCCAAGAAAACCAATTCAGTATTCCAAAAATGTATTATTCCTGTTTTTTCATTCATAATGGACAATGGAAGACTTAAAAGAAAGTGAATGGCAGAGATGGCTACAGTAGTTCTTCTCAATACATCTGAATATTGCACATCTTAAGGCAGGACAGGAAAGTGAAATTTTAAAAAATTGAATTCAATTCTTTCAGTAGGATGACAGTGTTGCTATTGGCCTACTAACGTGCGCCTTTCAGATCTATTCATAGGACCATGCTCAAGTGATAATTGTGTAGCATTACACACATGATTTGGTTGTGTGACACCCCCCCATCCCCAACACTGAAAATTGTCTTGATATAGAATAAAAATAGCACAAAGTTTCAAGGAGCTAAGAAGATATTGGACATTCCACAAACCAACAGGATGCCTAGTTGCAGGAATGTATACTGACATGAACGCTGATAAGCATTAGTAAATGCAAACACAGACAATTTGCCCATTATTTTCTTCAATTTGTCAATGGTGGTCTCCCTTTATTTACTGTAATAGTATTATAACAAGAAAACTGGCTCTGTATATATTCTGTATAGAAGGCACTCATTATGAATAAGAGTACTGTAGCTGAATTGTTCTGCCTTTATATCTCCAGGAGCTTTTTATCTGTTTTCTACATCGTACGGATGGCAGTCATATGCTAAAACTGTATATAAATGTTTTGTACATTAAAAAAGTAATTTTTTCATAATTTCTGTTTTTATTCATTATTTTTCAGGCTGTCATAAGAGAAAGGCACAAAACTATATCATTACACATTACATCATTATATGTATTACATTTATTTCTTTATTTTAAACATTTATATAGCCGCTCATTTTATATCAAACACTGGGTGGCCCCCAAACAGCAATTAAAACAATATCAATAAAGAAACAACATAGTATTTTAATATATCAAAGCCATAAACATTAAACGATAAACTTTTGACATATCTTAGTATCAGAGGGGGCAAAAATTCTGCCTGGTGACTGATACATTTTGCCCATCCTTGCAAGTCCTCTCTCCCAGCCCATACATAAACCTTTACAGACCTACTGGGGATTTGATATGCACTTGAAAAAATTCCAGATTTATTCCTCCATAATGTGTGAGAAATCCTTCACTATTCTAGAGTAAATCCTGTTAGAACACAGGTGTCAAAACACCACGACAAGTGACGTGTCACGATGTATCCCAACTTTTTTCACATTGCCAGAGCTGGAGTGGGTGCGGCCTCCGTATGATGTAACTGGCCCGTGGGCTGCCAGTTTGACACCCCCTGTGTTAGAATTAAAGTCTACGCAAACAAACGATATTTTACTCCCTCTTGAATGAATAGCTATCCTGATCAGGAAGAGCAACAACATTGTTCCATGCTTAAAAGTTGCTAACGTAACTGCAACTTCTACTCATGAGGTCATTGTAAAAATACAACCTTATTTTGCATCAGACATACTGGAAACAATCTTGTTTATGGATGGGTTTAAAATAGTCTCTTCTTTGCATCTGCTTTACATTCACTTCTCTGTCAGCATCATACAACTAGAGACAAGGAGCACTGCAGTGATCCCCTGATGACACAAAAATAGTTTTGGGAGTAGACCCTGGTGATATGCTTGGTCTGAAGCTGAAGGTAGCATGGGCCTGACTATGTTAAAGCAAACAGGATCTTTTAAATTATACTATTGCCCTTTTCTCAGCTTAAGACATCATTGAGGGGGAAAAACCTTCCCAAGGGATGGGAAAGGAGCTGCTTATAAAAAACTCTTGGAAAATTTAACCATGGTATTGCCTATTCTAGTTATTAGGGAGGCAAGATTTTGGCCGTAATATGTGATTTGATCCTTTCAGTTCCTTGGAGCAGATATTATACCTGTGGAATTTTCATGAAGAGGGCCACTAAAGCATATTTTAAATTTGACTTGTGGAAAGAAGTAATGACTTTTAATAAACATTGGTGTTAAGGAGGTAATAATCAAAGGATAACTCCAAAAAGTAACTGATTCAGCTTCAGTACTGATTCTGTCTGTTCTCATCCATTTAATTCTAAACCACAAATTTGGTGACGTGGTCATAGAAGAGAAAGATCATCCTGCTTTGCAGTGTCACTTGTGACCTCTGATCTTAATGGTCTCTCTTTCTGCTTCAAGGAATCTTGTTCCTGAGAAACAGAGAATTGCACCTGGAGGATAGGCTACACATTATAAAACCACAAAACGTTCTACAGTAAATTGTATGGATGACAATTTATGGCCAAGCAGATCCTCTTGCTGACAGCTATTTAACGTGTAAATAAAACAGCTGAAGAAAACAAACTTGTCTTCTCTAAGTATAATTTCTTCCGGCAGAATTTATGTTTCAAGTAAAATCTGCAAACTACTGATTTAAATATGTTGCTGTAAAAGTAACCAAACAAACAAGACCAAAGTGAAGTTCATAAATAGAGGGCTGATCCTGACTTGTTAGATTATACTTGCATGTGGAATTCCAACAAGAGTTACTTACTTAATTTACTGGTAAAACATCATGTTTGGCTTTTTAGCAGTGGAAGAGTTTTCAGAGCTATTCTGAGGATGGCACCTTCTCCTCTCAAACTGAGGTATGGGTTATAGTATACGTATATATCTTCCCATATCCACAAATATGGGAAGAACCCTACTAGATTAGACACAGGTCAATCTACAAAGTGCCTCTCACAAGTTCAGAAACTGAGCATGAAGATGTTAGTGTTCTGTACCAGCCTGCTACCGGCCCTGCAGAAAAGGCAGGGACAACCCCTCCACAAACGGCAAGAGGCTGGAACTACGCCTGCCAAATTTATAGCTACAAAAACAAACAAGACACGAACCAAGAAACCGGAGCTTTAAGAAGCATGAACCATCCCAGTGGTTGCCTTCAGCAAACCAGCCCTCCCAGACATTCCCCTTATATAGAGTTCAGGGCGTGGCTTCTCTCTGCCTCCTTCCGAGAAGCCCCATTGCCTTCCTCTGTTTACTCCTAATTGACTGCCTCCTGCATCGGGCATCCTTGAACAGGGCCAGCTGTGGATCATCTTCATCCACACTGTCAGGCTCACACAGTTGAGTCTCCATGGTGACCAAGTGGGAGGGGCCTGGCTGAGGGCTATCATCAGCAAAATCTTCAACCCCCTCAGCAAGGTCTTCAACACCCCCCTCCTCCTCTGAGTCGTCCGACCCAACTGCCGAACCCATAGGCTGACCCTGAATCACAACAGCTAGTCCTCCTTGGCTGTTACTTCCAGCAGCTGGCTTTAAAGCATTCTATGGTTTAAGAGACACAATATGGCAACAAAGGCCAATAACAGCAATGTGTTGGTGTCAAGATGGTGGCCACAAAGACACCATCAAATCCCCTTTGCATGTGTATGCAATGTGAAGGCATGTATAAAAGTGGGGCTTCTGTTGAATGGTTGCAATTTCCATCTTGACTTTTCTTGCCTTTTTATGTAGATTTTTTTTATCCTGTCTTTATTATTTTTATTAATAACTCAAGGTGGCAAACATACCTAATACTCCTTCCTCCTTAATAGTTCTTCTCAAGCTCCCATTGCAAGAAAACTAGGCCTTTTGTATTTTACTCTGAGATGCTGCAAGGTGAAAAGCTGGGCAGCCACATACTCTAAGGCAGGGGGTGTCAAAGCCGCACCCACCCCATTGCCGGCAATGCAAAAAGAGTCATGATATGTCATGACACGTCATGTGACGTGGTGAGTTTGACACCCGTGCTCTAAGGTGTCATTGCACACCAAGAAACCCTGCCAAAGAGCATAGCTGCTGTATGTAAATGTAAATAGATCTATTTTGCGATCTCAAGAAAAAAACAGATGCAAAGTCACACACAAATGCAATTTATAGGACATGATCCTGTCTCAACTGAAGGGACAGGATATTGATTAAATCAGGTATAACAGGCAGGAGTCAGACACAATCCTTTGTCATGAATAGGTCAGAAAAGTTTCCCTTAAATGCTGCCAAGATTCAGTGTCTCATTTCCTAACCCACATATTTTTTACTGTTGAAATATCTTAGGGTTTTCAAATGTTTTATAAAAGGCAAACATTTTGAGACCTTTTTAAGTGTAACTACCAGACATGGAAAAATTTATGCTTTTTTTTTTCCAACTGGTTTTTCTCTTCACCCACCCACAATTTTTAACTGTTTTCAGATCTGGCCCTTCTTTCTTCAGCAAATGTATCCTCTAGAGCACCACTCAAAGGTTAGTACTGTTGCCTGTTCTTGAAATAAATTAAATCAATAAATGGAACGTTTCTGTCTTTTCCATATAAATAGGAAAGAAAAGCTGTGTAGACCCCCATATGTAGCTTGGCTGAATTGCACCCTGGAACTTTTCCAAATTTTATTCCTCAATCAGTTCAAATGTGACTGTTGTACCTTCCTATTCTCACCAATAAGCAGTTCTCAAGAACAACGGAATCACCAAATATCTAGCAAATAATATAAACACAAATTGGCCTTAGCACAAAAGCAATGTTCACGTGGCAGAGAGAAGACCTGCAGCATCGCATTCAAAGACTATTTTGCAGAGGTTGAAAAAATAATGCTCCAAATTTGCACTGAACAAGAAGCAACTGGTAAAAGAAAGTCCGTGCTTTTGATCAGTCAAATGCAGCTTTCAGAAGTGAACCCTTTTTCATTTGGTAATTCTAAATTGAGCTACCCTACATTAACCCCTCTTAAGATATGGTAAAAGGAGTTGCTAGCCAGCATAACTGTATGTTTGATGATAGCAAGGGATGGCTCGCTATGGTACAGAGGCGATAAGAAAGATACACCTTTTACTCTCTGGTTAGGTAGGAGATGGATGGGAGAGAGAGAGAGAGAGAGAGAGGTGTAGCAGAAACTGATTTTGTTGATGTCTAGAGATTCCAGAATGAAAGCCTATAGCAGGGATCTTCAAACGTGGACCTTTTATGACTTGTGGACTTCAACTCCCAGAATTCCTCAGTCAGCATTTGAAGATCCCTGGCCTATAGCAAGCAGAGAGCAGGAATTTAAGTGCTAATGCTCTAAATTTTCTGGAAAGCTCAATTTGTATCTATGCATAAGTAATTCTTAAATCTCAGAGAACTTTATATTTTTTTATAAATCCCCTCTAAGGTTTGCCAACCTGGTACTCTCCAGATAGTTGAAATTACAATTCCCACAATGCATTTTGAGAAATGCCACTTGGGGTTATGAGAGTTATAATCCAACACATCAGGAAGGCTGCAGGTTGGCTATGGAAGACTTTGTGGGGTAATTATTTTAAATGTTATCTATGTATGTCATCTATCTATCATCTATCTAAAGCTCCCTTTTTGTGACCGTATAATCCAGGGGTGTCAAACTCAATTTCATTGAGGGCCGCATCAGCATTGAGGTTGCCCTCAAGGGGCCGGGTGGGTATGGCCAGGGTGGGCGTGGACTACTGGGTGGGCGTGGCTAGAGTGCGTATGGCCTACTGGGTGGGCATGGCCAGCTCTACATCGTTCGCATCAAGGGTGCCTATGGGGGCCTGGGCAGGAGTGGGACAGATCTGAGGGTCTCTGGCAGAAGGAGGGTCTCTGGGCCAAGGCAGTGGGGGCCATTCCCTCACTTTTTCCAGGATGGCTTTGCGAGCCACATGAAACCACTTCACGGGCCAGATCCGTCCCCCGGGCCTTGTGTTTGACATGTCTGGTATAATCCCTTAATTAGGGGGACAGTTGGGGTGACTGTATGGAGCTGAACATTTACTGGCCAGATGCCCTTCCTGATGTTACACAGAGTTGGCAGCAGATACTTTAGATAGATAGATATAGATAGAATTCTCTCTCTCTCTCTCTCTCTCTCTCTCTCTCTCTCTCTCTCTCTCTCTCTCTCTCTCTCTCTCTCTCTCTCTCTCTCTCTCTCTCTCTCTCTAATATACTAATATGCTAACACCCCATTACAGAGTTTGACTTAGTATTCCCCTCACTGAGGATCAACGAATGTTGAATATTGTAGCCAGGCCTTTTAATGGCTTTGTATAAATACCAATAATTTATCGGAGACTTGGTCAAATAAGATGGAAGTATTTAAATGGTTTAGAAATAAATTCAGTATAATTTGTGAGGTGGAGAATGGTTGTGTGGTGAATTTTGTTCCTATTTAATAGTCTAATCAAAAGTCAACTTCAGGTCAGAGAGATTTTATTGGTGAGCCAAAGTGTCAAAACTATAATTCCAGAAAAGAAGGAATCAAATTGAGTATAGTAAATATCCTTCTTTCTATTCCCAAGAGGAATTAGGTTGCACTGTAGTTCTAGCTCGTTGTGCATCTGTTTTAGGGAGAAGCCAAGAAGCCATGGCAATGGAGGATCTGTGCCTCATTCTTTTGAAGTACTGTATAAATCTTAGAAAATAAAGGCTTCAAGGTGTTTCTGAATACCAATGTTTCTGAAAGTTCTGAGCTTTCTGACCATTATCTTATTATCTTAAGAATCTTAGATATTCCTAAACAAGTTTCCATTCAGACACTAACCAGATAGAAATTTATTTTGTTTTAGCAGTTTGTGAGCATTCCACATTTCAATCCATTGTCAGACTCATAAAAATTATGAGGTCATGAAAAACATCCAATACAGAAAAGCTTCATATCCTTTTAAACCTGCTTCTAGAATGTAGGATCAGAGATACTCAATAGTGGAGATCTATGTAGAATAGAGCACAAATTCGGAGAAAACTGAACCAATGAAATATGTCAAAGCAGAAGGCTGCTACAAACACACACACACACACACACACACACACACACACAAACAAACAAAACAAAGCCTACTTCTGCAGAAGCAATTTACTTTTAGTTAGAAATTAAGCTGTGATTTGAAAATTAAGGCATTGTAATTTAATATTAACCCATATGTCATAAAATAATGAGAAAAACAGCAAGGGAAATTGCATTCCGTATAGCCAAAGTTCTTTGTTATTTATAATAACCAAGATTACAAGTTAGGCCAATACCAATGGATCATACTTTAAAAATCCTGATAGCTCATTCATTTCTCTAATTACATTTATTATAAATTAAGTAAGTTGTGCCCACCCTCAATATACAAGAAGACAAAATTAATTTGCAAATCATTCTAAATCTGCATCAAACTAAGTAAAATAGAAGCAGGAGCAGAGTATGGTATGCAAATAATTTAGTAATTTAGCGGGCCAAGAAATAACCTCTAAATATTTTTAGTTGGTGATAGATTTGGCACAGAATGATAGTTATTTTACTACTTCAGTCATTGAAAGGGATGCTCTTATTTTTCTTTGTTTTCACAGCTGAGCTATTTCTTTTCCCAGATTCATTACAATAACTGTATTTTGCATTATTTGTCTAATTACATTATTCTATAATCAGTATAAATTGCGTTATTAAATCACTTTGTATAAATGCTGTAGAGAGCTTTGATTGTTGCAAAATTCACAGCAACTGAACTGCCTTGCCTGTTTCAGATCCAGCAGACTTCTCTGTTATTTGAGATGGTTAACCAAACAGACATTTGCTCTGAAGCATTTATAACAATGTAATATTATACTATAACATACCATTATTGAATTATTATAATATAATACAACATCCAAAGTTGGAGAACAGTTAAATCAGTGTTTCACTGTACTAGGTCTGAATGAAGGTGAACTGATCATGTAAATGAAACTGATGAATATGTGCATAGAAATGAAAGTGTAGGTTTTATTACGAATGAAAGGGCTCACACTAGATCAGAAGATATGAATTTCTGTCATCTCAGACTGCTGTGGATATGTGTGAAATTAGAAATTCATAAGTATGTTAGTTACGCATTACAATACAGTGAATTATGATAATGGGAGAACCAGGCCTTACGGTGCAACATTCAGAATGAATGTGATCTGGCAGAAAAACTTATTCTGCTAAGACATCATAAATGGAGAGCTGCAAAGAAGGTGGTGGGAGGCAGTTTACAAAGAATAGTACAAACTATTAAGATGTTTTTGAAGATTGTGTTCATTGTAATGTTTCTGAAGTTTAATGAAAAGAAAAAGACAAAGACTGCAACACAATCTCCGTGTGACACTTTCTCCTAATTGGTTCTTTCACTCTAATTCTCCAGCTATGGCAAAACAAAAAACAAAACAAAAAAAACCCCACCACTTAATGACCCGTTTTGCTGACCTTTCATCTCTCTAAACCCATGACAGGTTAAGGTTTCAAATCTGCGAGTCCCTTAAAAAGGTTCCTATGCGTCATGGTTCTTAGAGTTTCTTTCCATTTGATTATGCGTGGTTAGCCAGGAATCCCTGGAATCTGGGGTTCAGGCTGCATTACTGCATTATTGTGATCTGCAGTATATGATAAGGCATGAAACAAGGAGGAGGGGAGGGAGGCAATCTGAGACAACAGGAACCTTTGAAAAACTATGCTGAAGTGAAATGGAGGTTCAAGCTTTAGTTCTACTTCAACATGGAGTTTCTGGCAAAAGCAGGCTTCTTGGCTTATCAGTATGAGACGGAGAGTTGCCCATGTTAGGAGAAACCTGTTGTTATGTACTGGGCTCATTAGTAAGACCACGTGGGTTGCTGGAGCAGCTAATGGCTCTCCAGCAACCCAGACTACAAGTCTCCAGCACTATAATTGGCTATCCCTAGGCGGCAATGGTTGTTTCAAACCTATTGGCTGCTGCCTAGGGGCTAAACTATATATTGCAGCTAGTTGCAGCCATTTGCTCAGTACAGATACTGCACGAAATAAACTATGAGTTTCCTGTACTCAGTTACCTCGTCTTCATTCCTGCGCCAAAGAACCCGCTATTTAACACTGGCGACGAGGGTGGGAACCTACTTCACTGAATAAAAGAGTTGAAGTCTACGAGGGGAAGGCAGCGCACACCAGAGGGAAGAGGCATTTTCCCCCCCTCTCTCAAGGTCGGCTAGCAGCTACACTAGCGACCTCGTTCTCAGTGGACTCATTCCCTGAGCCTGGAAATCAGGATTCGGAAGGAAATGCAGGAACTAGCAAGAAAGAATGCCAAAGGTTGGGAAACTTTGAGAATTCAATGTGAAATACCCAGAGGAATAGCCATCATATTTATCCCAGGTAGAAAACTACCTCAGGGTGAATCAGATCGTGGAAGAAGGACTGAAGGCCGCAACGCTACTCTGTGTGTGCGGCCCAGCAACCTTTGATTTGGCCAAGAACCTTTTCATGCCAACTCCGATTGAAGCGGTCTCCTACGCAGACCTCAAAAAGAAGCTAACCGGACATTTCCAGCCCAAGATGCCTGAAATGGCTTGGCGGTTCAAGTTTGACCAAAGAGTGCAGCAACCCAGTGAATCAGCTTCTGAGTTCATAGCAGGCCTGAGGCAGGCTGCACGCCTTTGCAAATTTTCAAATTTGGAAGAGCGACTACGAGACCGGCTCATCTGTGGCCTACGGGACCGAACGCTTCAGCAGAGACTCTTTGCTAGACCAAACGTAACATTTTCTGAAGCACAAGACAAAGTGATGGTCGACGAAGCTGCCAGGGGCGCAGTTCAAACAGTACAGCCTGCCAAAACAACAAAGTTTGAAGAAACGGTCCACCTTGAGGACGCCAAACACACCGTGGAATCTTCCGAGGAAAAAAAGCCCGAAATCAACAGACTCCAAAAGCAACCCAACGCACAACACCACAACAGCCTGCAGCGAGAGAACAATTACAAGGCAGTAATCTTACCAAGATGTAAGGGGTGCGGCGGCAACCATGTTTGTGCCGATTGCAGATTCTGATCAGCCACGTGCAGAGCTTGCGGAAGGACAGGCCACATCACAGTGGTTTGCAGAGCCCGCCTGAGAGACTGGCCACCCAAATATCAGTCGGAAGAACTGACTAGGAGAGGTACTAGGGCCCAGGGTCCAGTTAGTGTGAGGTTTTTAAGAAGCCGTAGAAGCGTGTGGCTCACCGGGGCTCAACGCCCCCTCAAACCTAAACTCAGACTCTTGGTAGAGCTACAAGGAGTTCCATGTAAGATGGAATTGGACTCTGGCTCTGCAGTCTCAATTATTTCTCAAAACACTTTTAACTTCATGTGTAGGTGCAGTAACAATTGGGCCAAACTAAGGCCCTCCGATATAATCCTAACTGACTTTCAAAATGCTCAAGTTAGTTAAGGGAGAAGCCACTTTGACGGTAAAATTTAAGGGGTTTTTTAGGCATCTAGATGTTATTGTAGTAGGGGGGCAGAGAATGAGTCTCATTGGACTCAATTGGTTTGATGCCTTAGGTATTCAGATTACTGGCATAAACTGGACACAAACTGCAAACCTCGCATCAGTATGTGAGGACTATGCAGATATTTTTGATTCAGCCCTAGGAACATACACAGGCCTGCCTATCTCATTTAAGCTAGATCCCAACGTAGTTCCAATCAGGGTTAATCCTCGCAGGGTCCCCTTTGCCTTAAAACATAAAATTGATTCTGAAATCGATATGCTTGTTGAACAGGGCGTGTTACAGCTTCTTGATGGTGGGGAGTGGGAAACTCCTATAGTCACTCCACTTAAAGCCAACAGGGAAATTCGCATTTGTGCTGACTATACATGCACACTAAATAAGGCCCTCAAGCAACACGCTTACCCGGTCCCAGTGGTCAACCACATTTTAGCCTCCTTGCAAGGGGGTACTATTTTTGCTAAACTTGATTTAGCACAGGCCTATCAGCAATTGCCGGCTGATGAGGCCACAGTTGCGGCTCAGACAATCGTGACTCACAGGGGGGCCTTCAAAGTTAAACGCTTACAGTTTGGAGTCAGTGTTGCACCAGGCATTTTCCAGGGAATCATGGAGCACACACTTAAGGGTATTCAGGGTGTCTGCCCTTATTTTGATGATGTTCTTATTGCAGGGGAATCCCCAGAAGTGTTAGCCAGTAGGCTCAGGGCTGTTTTGCAGAGGCTTCGCAAAGCAGGCCTCAAATTTAAAAAGAGAAAATGTAGTATTGGGGTTTCTTCAACAGAATTCCTGGGTTTCTGAATTGATGCTAACGGCATTCACCCTGCTGATTCTAAAGTGAAGGCCATTAAAATGTCTCCTAGGCCCAAATCCAAAGGAGAGCTACAAGCATTCTTGGTCCTCCTAAACTTCTATCACACATTTCTACCTCATAAGGCCGCACTAGCAGAGCCCCTCCACCGGCTTCTAGTTAAGAAAGCTCCATGAAAATGGACTAACTTACATGAAAAAAGTTTCCAGGATTTAAAAGCACTATTGTCAGAAAAGTCCACTGTAACTCACTACAAAGAGTCTAAACCAGTATGTCTTGCACAAACCTCTGTTGGGACTTTTCACAAACCCCCCACATACTTTCTCCAAGAATGCTGAGATGGTCTATTTTTCTATCTGCATACACTTTTAAATTGATTCACAAACCTGGCAAAGAAATGGGCCATGCTGATGGCCTCAGCAGACTACCACTGCCACTAATGGAACCAGATCCAGCTCCAGCTGCTAGAATACTGTCCATACAGGACATATCTAAATTTCTCCTCCATGCAGGGGACATTGCTGCTGAAACTGCCACAAATAAAATACTTAATAGAGTATTGTCATGGGTATACATGGGCTGGTTGGATAAAAGCCCAAGTTCTGAATTTCAGAACTATTTTGTCAGAAGGCATGAGTTATCTGCCCACAAGGGGTGCATTTTATGGGGAAACAGAGTCATAATTCCCACTTCCCTAAGAGTTAGGGTTTTACAGTCACTACATGAAGGCCATCCAGGCATTGTCAAAATGAAAGTTTTAGCTAGAAGCTACCTTTGGTGGCCTGGCCTTGATAAGGACATTGAGGCACAAGTCCATGGTTGTTATACATGCCAGCAATCTAGGCCTGAAATGCCACAGTCTCCAATTCACAGGTGGGAGGAAACACACACTCCCTGGTCTAGGATTCACATAGACTACACTGGACCCTTTCAGGAACAGCTCTTCCTTATAGTAGTGGATAGCCACTCCAAATGGCTGGAAGTAATTCCAGTTCCTAACATGACTACTGCTAGGACCATCCAGGTGCTGAGAAAACTCTTTGCCACACATGGGTTGCCAGACGTCTTAGTTTCAGACAATGGAGCCCAATTCACTGCTACTGAATTTCAGGCCTTCCTTAGAGCTAATCTCATCAGACATGCAACGTCTGCGCCTTTTCATCCATCTTCTAATGGTCAAGCTGAATGCATGGTGAGGACAATGAAGGAATCACTCAAGCGCACTGTAACAGCTGACTGGCATCACAGATTGGCAGATTTTCTACTCTGCCAGCATTCTACGCCCTGCACTGCTACAGGCAAAAGTCCTGCAGAACTACGTTGGGGGAGGCGTTTGATCACTAAACTGGACAGGTTGCATCCAGATAGAGTGGCTGCAGTAGCCTCTCGACCAAAACCCCCGAGGGGGCTGCACATGGGTGATTGGGTTTGTGCCAGGAACTATGGTCATGGGAATCTGTGGGTTCCTGGTCAAATTACCAAATATTGTCCGATATAAGAGGGGAGGGGTGTTATGTACTGGGCTCATTAGTGAGACCATGTGGGTTGCTGGAGCAGCTAACGGCTCTCCAGCAACCCAGACTACAAGTCTCCAGCGCTATAATTGGCTATCCGTAGGTGGCAATGGTTGTTTCAAACTTATTGGCTGCCGCCTAGCGGCTACACTATATATTGCAACTAGTTGCAGCCATTTGCTCAGTACAGATACTGCACAAAATAAACTATGAGTTTCCTGAACTCAGCTCGTCTTCATTCCTGCGCCAAAGAACCCGCTATTTAACACTTGTGGTTACATTATGAGAGGGGAAAAGCATAAAAACAAAAGTGTCTCTTATTTGTGCAGGGGAGAGAACTGCCGGGTTTTAAGCCTGCAGATCTAAACATCTGTATAAAGAAATGTAAAATCTCCTTCAGGCTGAGATTTTCATCCTTTTGTAGTTTTCTTTGTAACAGAATGGATGCAGTTTGTCACTGAGCTGATGGGAAAGGAAGATCTGGGATGATTTTTGATTTCTCAATATAACTTACAGTCTTGGGAACCCCTCATGGTCTCCTATCTGAGTATTAATCCACTCTGACTTCATGTCGCTTCTAAATCCGAGAAGGTACCAAGCAATGAAACAAAAAAGCTGGGTTTCCAGATCAAGGTTGCAATAATACAGACAGCACTAGATGTCAGAGTAAAATGTATACAATTAATTGTTTGCGGACAGCTAGTGGTCATTTGGTTTTCTCCAGGCCAGACCAGGTAGTATTGGCAATAAAGCCAGCTCCACCAGTGCAAGGTATACGGTGTTGGCAAACTCTTAGTAACTCTCTTCCTTGCAAGAATACCAGGAACTTTTGTTAAATCGAGTCACAGCCTGTCTCAATAAGCACCATTTTCTGTTCTTCAAAGACAAAGCAGTCTCAAGGCTTCAACTGAAAATGGCCTGTCATTGATTACAAAGTTATTTAGTTATGGGTATGTAACTCTAAACTGAAGAGCTACATATTGCAGTTTATTAGTAAATGCTGGCTGTTAAAGGATATGGGAAGATCAATAAGACATGACAGGGTGGCTGGGCTGATTTTGCCTGGATTTTGGTTCAACATGTTGCAGAATTTTGGATTTAAAAATGGATCCCAGATGTTATTAAGATTTGCATCTGCTCTAAGAGAGGCAGAAAATCTCACGGAAGAATCCTATTCGATTTTTCTTATGCTGTGATGAAAGAGAACAAAGAAGGCCCAAATACTGGTCCTTTTTTTAATTAAAAAGTGTTCCAATGTCATCATGGGCTAATAAGAAAATTGTACTGTATTTTAAATTCATTCCTTTGATGGTATCGTCGCTTTATAAGTGACATTTTACTTATTTGTTTATTTATTTGTTTGTTCATTGGATTTCTATGCTGCTAATCTCACTAATACATCTTACAATCTAATAAAAGTTGAAAAGTGCAAAAAACAATTAAAATAGAATAAAAAATTTAAAGTTAAAACCAAGATGATGGACAGCCTGGAGAAGAGAATCTTCTCCATCCTGTCAGCCACCCAATGTAACCCATCCCTGTCGGGTCCCCAGGCCAAGCAGCAGAGCCATGTGTTTAGGCTCTTCTGGAAGGCCGGGCGGGGGTCTCACCTTTAACAGGAGGATATTCCAGAGAGTGGGGGCCACAGCAGAAAAGGCTCTTCTGTTGGACCCCACCAACTAAAATTCTTTGGCTCATAGGATCCGAAAGAGGCCATTTCCACTGGAAAGAATGGGACAGATTAATCCCAACAGGATAAGGCGGTCCCTAGATTTCTGAAGAACAAAATAGAATGGTTGAGCTTCCATAATTCAGTGGTGAAATCTGTTTGAAAATAGTGCAAAGTAATAATGGGGGCAGGCAACAGCACAAATCCTTTTTATAGACCTGTGAAAATTACTCCTTCGAGTAAGTGAAAGTAGTTTCAAGAGGGTGAGGTTTGAAGGAATATAAAAAGCCAATTTTTAAAAGTGAAAGTGGGATCCCAGGTAAATATGAATATTGTGATTTTTAAAACTAAATATCTAAACAAACAAAAAAATAAAGAGTGAGAAAGAAAAAGAGACATGAATGGGGGGATGTATATGGAAATATCTCTTGTCAGGAAATCAGGGGAAATGATCTCATGCTGTTTCAAGAAAGAATGGTATCAGATAGATGATAGATAGATAGATAGATAGATAGATAGATAGATAGATAGATAGATAGATAGATAGATAGATAGATAGATAGATAGATAGATAGATAGATAGATATAGATAGATAATAGATAGATAGATAGATAGATAGATAGATAGATAGATAGATAGATAGATAGATAGATAGACAGATAGATAATAGATAGATAGATAGATAGATAGATAGTAGATAGATGATAGATAGATAGATAGATAGATAGATAGATAGATAGATAGATAATAGATAGATAGATAGATAGATAGATAGATAGATAGATAGATAGATAGATAGATAGATAGATAGATAGATATAACGTTTATTGTCATTTTTTACTGTGGGCACAACGGCACACATTAAAAATGAATTTTAATTGCTTGCTCTCAACATGTACACACACATAACAAACATTTAAACATACTATATACAACATATGTATAGACCTACACCCTTACATATAAGTAACATAAATATTAATCACTCTCCATCTTGAATACATAATGGAAAGAGGAAGCTTGAGAGTTCACAAGGTTAACACTGTATGGAACAAAACTGTGACTGAATCTGGATGTTCTGCTGCGGATACGACGAAGCCTCCTCCCAGAAGGTAACAAGGAAAACAGGTTGTGAAGAGGATGTGTAGTGTCCCAGACAATCTTGTGGACCCTGCTCAAGCAACGCTTCTGTGCTATCTCCTGGGTGGGAGGGAGGGAACTGCCAATGATCTTTTCAGCCATCCTCACCACTCTCTGCACCGCCTTCCTGTCTGAAGCAGTGATGATTCTAAACCTGACTGTGATGCTGTATGACAGGATGCTCTTGATCATCCCTCTGTAGAAAGTGATAAAGATAGGGGAAAGAAGATCTGGAGTTGGCATACAGTAGATGTAAGGCTGTTGTTTTGTTTTTTATTTTTGATACTTTCAATTCAGTGTTGACTCCTAGCAACTGCCTGGAAAGGTCCCTACAGTTTTTGTGTTTTTCCCTTGTCTGCTTCCTAGGAATAGGAGAGAGGGACTGGCCCAAGGTCACTCAACTGGCTTTGTGACTAAGGCAGGACTAGAACTCACCATTTAAACGCCATTGGCATTGACAAATTCTCCATCAATCCATTGCAAAAGGTGGCTTTGCTGGGGAGAGTTTCCATCCTGCGACAATATCTGTAACAACTCGATGGTTAGGCAAAAATAAAAAAATCCAGTCTGAACATCTGGCTGTGTGATTAATAACAATAACAATAATAAACAACTGGCCTACAAGAAAGACCAAATGAAGAACAGAATGGAGGCAAAGAAAGACAAAGCACTACATGGCCAGTACATTAAAAAAAATAGCTGGGAAAGGAGATAATAACAAGACCTGGCAATGGCTAAGAGCAGGAAAATTGAAGAAAGAGACCAAGGGACTAATTCTGGCTGCATAAAACCAAGCCTTAAGGACAAATGCATACAAAGTCAGAATTAAGAAGACAGCAACATACAGTAAGTGCCACCTATGCAAAGAAGCTGAAGAAACAGTGGATCACCTGGTAAGGTGCTACAAGAAGATTGCACAGACTGACTACACGCAGCAGCATGACGAAGTAGCAACAATGGTGCATTGGAAGATCTGCAAGAAATATCATTTGCTTACAAGTAAGAACTGGTGGACCATAAAATAGAGAAAGTCATAGAAAATGAAAAAGTTAAATTGCTCTGGGACTTTAGAATTCAAACAGACAAGCACCTGCCACATAACACCCGGATTTAACAAGTGTCAATAAGAAAGATAAAAAGTCTGGATAGTAAACATGGCAGTGCCTGAAGACAGCAGAATAGAAGAGAAAGAACTGGAGAAGATAACAAAATACAAAGACTTACAAACAGAAATAGAATGACTGTGGCAAAGGCAAGCAAGGGTAGTACCAATAGTAATAGGCGCCTTGGGTGCAATCCCAGAACAACTACAGCACCACTTGAACACAATTGGCATTGACAAATTCGCCATCAGTCAATTGCAAATTCACCATCAGTCAACTGGAAACAGCTTCCATCTTGCGACGATATCGGTAACACCATCAAACATCCACATCTGCTTATCCCAAGTCCTTGGTAAAGACTCGATAGGTCGACAAAAATGCCAAATCCAGTCTGAACTTCTGGCTGACTGGGTGATGATCAATAACAATTGAACTGAAGGTTAAATCTTAAATAATAATGAAATCCTCATACAAACCTGATCTATTCCCTTTCCAGTAACATTTATGAACATATTGCAGTCCACACTGGAGCCATCTCCATGGCATATGAAGGGCTCTTGTCTGGCAGCCCAGCAGTGGCTTTAGTCTATGGCTATGATCACTTGGGATCATTTGCAAGTCTCTGCGCCTGGGTAAAAACACAAGACCCATATACTCACTGCCACTGCACCTTGCTACTAAACCTCCTCACTGTTTCTGCAGTTTCTGACTAGTTCTCAAACTCAAGTATCCAAATTGCTGCAGATGCAATCCTGAAGTTAATGTAAAAACTGAGATTTTAGTTAGCCACCTGTTATGCCAATTTTGTTTACTACAGCACTGGGGATTTTGTAATTGCCTTCTGTTCCAAGCTTTGGTGGCAATAATTGTTCTAAATAACACTAGCCAACAATGATTCGTTTAAGAAAGGAAAGTTCCCTACATTTACCCATGGCTGGAAAGTCATGGGAGAAAAGAAGGATCAGCTTGCTGCAAACAGAAGAGACATCTGAAACTCCACAAGTGCTTGCCAACCCACTCTTGAAATATTTTTCTGTAATAAAATATGGAGTGACGACAGGAGGAAACCCAAGACAGATTTTCTTAGGCTCTGATTGCTCAGAACTATTTCTCTGCTTTGGGAAAATAAGTGACAACAAAACGATGAACTTGGGATGAGGACATCTCCCACCCTCAGGTGAAAGAGGTATGCAGAGCTCAAACTCACATATTTAACAGACCACAAGGAATAGCAGAAGGGAGTAGAAATATTAGCACAAACTACGCCTAATGATCTAGAGAGAGGCTGGTTTTATTCACCTGATCTGGAGAATTTCCACTTAATAAAGTTAAATACATACATTGCTATTTAAGCCAACTAATTCAGCCCAGACAATAATCCCTTATAAATATTCATGATTTTGTTTTAACATTAAGATAACATCTGTTTGAAAACATCTGCAATCTGTTTTCAATGCTTCAGTAACATTTAAATTAACTGTAACTAATACAATAAAGCACTATTAGGGATAATGATAATGCAAGATGCCCATTAGAAAACAGGAATAACATGGACTATGGGGCACAGAGCGGATGAAACAGATGTGGGCAAATGCCAGTTTGGACATTTTCTGGATCCTTCTCTCTGTTTGGAGGAGTACATAAGTTGGGACTATCTTATGCTGCCTCTCTAAGTTGCCGGATTTAGAAAGTCAACAGTGTTTATTAGCTCCCCCTCTTGGGTTCCAGTATAGAGACCAATTGGAACAGATCTGTCATCTAATGTCTTTAATATTCCTTTAGAATCATTGTTTGCTTCAAGAAAGCAGTTCCAAATAAGGACACTTAGGTCAGGCATCCAGAACGTGAAAGCTGCCAAGCTGCACACAATCCACCATCTATATATGGAAACTCACAGTGGCTCATTAATCAGCTCCCACTTTGCCTCCCGCCATGGGAATGGAAAACAAAAAGCAGAAGGGTTGGCAGTTCAAAACACATGGCTGGTTAAAGATGTGCTCAGTTTGATACACAGACTTAGTTTAAATGGTTCCCTTGCTTGAATTTAGCTCCAGATCAACTTTAATCATATAATGGCTTCCAGAGGATGAGGGGCAGGGGGACAGAAAGGAATGCTTTTTAATCATATCATTTAATCACTCATATAATTTAAGTTTCACCCGTCTCACAACAATTTCACACTTAACAATATTGTTGCTGCTCCCTCTAGGGGTTGGTCATAATAGCATTGATCTTTCATGAGTGATCTCTTTTAATCATTGCCTTTTCTGCCTGGATCTCGATAGGTACTTAATTCTTTGCAAAGGGAGGAACACTTGCTGAGGAATAAGAAAGGAAATTGTACTCCAACAGTACAATTTCTTAGGGATTGTGAATACACATTTCTCTGTAGTCTTTGTTTCCATAAGTCTTGCTTGTAAGAACAACCATTTTAAAATCCATTTTTATTTGCATTTCTTTAATGCATATGTTGCTTTTTACACACTCCTAAGTTCTTAAGGTCAAAAGAGGAAATTGGAAATTAGGAATAGAGATCTGCACAACCATGGATACCAGTTTAATTTTATAATTCCAAAATGAATGAAAGTCTGAGGTTTTCATTCGATCAACATAGTCTTCTCCAGATGTTCTAGATTTCAGTGTCAAAGGGCATTTTGAGAAGTGGGTCCATCGTATCTGAGAGAAGCAGAGATATGGCAAAGGTAGACTTCCTGAGGCAATAGTGTCATTCTATGTGTGATTAGCAAAATAAAACAAAACACAAATATTAGGATATACTCTCATGTCTATCTGCACATGTCAAAAGTTTCTTTTCCAATATTATAGTGAATGCTATATGAAAAGTCCCCCCTGATAATGCAGACATCAAGGGGAAAAATATTTTTGTGACACCTGTTAAGAGATGTTGATATTTTGAGATCTGCCTCAAAGGAATCCTAGCACCATACTGAATCTACCTGAGTCCAAGAATAGAACAGCATGGCGTGGAATGGCATGGCATGGCATGGCATGGAATGGAATGGAATGGAATGGAATGGAACAGAATACAATATCTTATTGGCCAAGTGTGATTGGACACACAAAGAATGTGTCTCTGGTGCATAAGCTCTCAGTATAGTCACAAGCAACAAAATGATAAATCATACATTATAAGATACAACCAACAAAGTGATAGTCGTAAGAAGGTACTAATAGGAGTAAGTAATAGGAAATAATAGTTGCATTCTGAAAAGATAAGAATTGGCAGATTCTAAGACAGAAGGATATTACCAGGGCTTTTTGTCTCATAGAACGCTCAGAACGGAGTTCCGGCACGTGCGCACCATGCATTGTGTGTGTAGTTTCAGTTTGATTATCAGTCATGAAAAGACATTACTTAAAGCAGCAGTGACATTGTCTAATCATTCTTGTGAAATATAGACTTCTCTCTCTTCTTCAGACAGAGCCGGCATTAATACACATTTATGCAAAGCAGAGACGGATCTGTCACTGGCTAATCTTTGCAAGTATGATAGATGATGTTTATTTTCAGTGATGGAACGAAACACCCCGACTGACAATAATTGTAATAAAAAGGACAGATCAACTTCTATAAAATGATTGAATTACCAGTCTATTGCATTAATGCCTGCTCTCAGCTGTGTCATAAACCTGCTTGAGGTTCGCTCCAAATTAGAGCGTGCCGGGAAGCAACCACCTTCAGGGAGACATCCTACCCTTGACTTTGGCTAATGAAAGGGCAGCCATGTTGGGATGCACTTTCTGGCCTCTGCTATTTTTATTCATCTGGAGCATAAAGCAATGTTTCCAAGTCTCTTACCGAATGCCAGGGAACCAGAGAGGGAGGGAAGGAGGGAGAAAGGAGATGAACCCAAACTTTCCCACCTTAGTTCAACAAGCCTGGAGGGAAATGGTTTGGTGCCCAGACTTGGCATTGTTGTTTGTTAGCTGTGAAGTCGTGTCCGACCCATTGCGACCCTATGGACAACGTTCCTCCAGGCCTTCCTGTCCTCTACCATCTTCTGGGGTCCATTTAAGCTCACGCCTACTGCTTCAGTGACTCCATCCAGCCACCTCATCCTCTGTTGTCCCCTTCTTCTCTTGCCCTCAATCTTTCCCAGCATTAGGCTCTTCTCCAGTGAGTCCTTTCTTCTCATTAGGTGGCCAAAGTATTTGAGTTTCAACTTCAGGATCTGGCCTTCTAAAGAGCAGTCAGGGTTGATCTCCTCTAGGACTGACCGGTTTGATCGCCTTGCAGTCCAAGGGACTTGCAGGAGTCTTCTCCAGCACCATAGTTCAAAGGCCTCAATTCTTTGGCGCTCAGCCTTTCTTATGGTCCAGCTTTCACTGCCATACATTGCAACTGGGAAGACCATGGCCTTGACTATACCCACTTTTGTTAGCAGGGTGATGTCTCTGCTTTTTAGTGTGCTGTCTAGATTTGCCATGGCTTTCCTCCCCAGGAGCAAGCATCTTTTAATTTCTTGGCTACAGTCCCCATCTGTGGTGATCTTGGAGCCCAGGAAAATAAAATCTGTTACTACCTCCATTTCTTCCCCATCTATTTGCCAGGAATTGAGAGAGCTGGATGCCATGATCTTGGTTTTCTTAATGTTAAGTTTCAACCCAACTTTTGCACTCTCCTTCTTCACCTGCAACAAGAGGCTCTTTAGTTCTTCTTCACTTTCTGCCATTAGAGTAGTATCATCTGCATATCTTAGGTTGTTGATATTTCTCCTGGCAATCTTAATTCCAACTTTTGATTCATCAAGCCCTGCCTTTCTCATGATGTGCTCTGCATATAAGTTAAATAGGCAGGGTGACAGTATACAGCCTTGCCGGACTCCTTTCCCAATTTTGAACCAATCAGTGGTTCCATGTCCAGTTGTCACTGTTGCTTCTTGACCCGCATATAGGTTTCTCAAGAGACAAATAAGATGGTCTGGTACTCCCATCTCTTTAAGAACTTGCCACAGTTTATTGTGATCCACACAATCAAAGGCTTTAGCATAGTCAATGAAGCAAAAGTAGATGTTTTTCTGGAACTCTCTAGCTTTCTCCATGATCCAGCGTATGTTGGCAATTTGATCTCTAGTTCTTCTGCCTCTTCGAAATCCTGCCTGTACTTCTGGTAGTTCTCGATCCACATACTGCTGAAGTCTAGCTTGTAGAATTTTAAGCATAACTTTACTAGCATGTGAAATGAGTGCAATGGTGCAATAGTTTGAACATTCTTTGGCACTGCCTTTCTTTGGAATTGGAATATAAACTGACCTTTTCTAATCCTGTGGCCACTGTTGAGTTTTCCAAATTTGCTTGCAAATTGAGTGTAGCACTTTTACTGCATTGTCTTTTAAGATTTTGAATAGCTCAGCTGGAATACTGTCACCTCCACTAGCTTTGTTGTTGCTCAGCTTTTCTAAGACCCACTTCACTTCACATTCTAGGATGTCTGGCTCGAGGTCAGTGACCACCTCATTGTGATTATCAGAGACGTTAAGCTCCTTCTTGTATAGTTCTTCTGTGTAATTTTGCCACCTCTTCTTAATCTCTTCTGCCTCTGTTAGGTCCCTGCCATTTTGGTCCTTTATCATGCCCATTTTTGCATGAAATGTTCCCTTCATCTCTCCAATTTTCTTGAAGATATCTCTAGTCCTCCCTATTCTATTGTTTTCTTCTATTTCTTTGCACTGTTCATTTAAGAAGGCATTCTTATCTCTTCTAGATATTCTCTGGAATTCTGCATTCAATTGGGCGTATCTTTCTTTTTCTCCCTTGCCTTTCGCTTCCCTCCTTTCTTCAGCTATTTGCAAAGCTTCCTCAGACAGCCATTTTGCTTTCTTGCATTTCTTTTTCTTTGGGATGGTTTTGGTTGCTACCTGTTGTACAATGTTGCGAACCTCCATCCATAGTTCTTCAGGCACTCTATCAGATCTAATTCCTTAAATCTATTTGTCACCTCTTCTGTATATTCAACAGGGATATGATTTAATTCATACCTGAGTAGCCTAGTGCTTTTCCCTACTTTCTTCAGTTTAAGCCTAAACTTTGCAATGAGAAGCTCATGGTCTGAGCCACAGTCAGCTTCTGGTCTTGTTTTTACTGACTGTATAGAGCTTCTCCATCTTTGGCTGCAGAGCACATAGTCAATCTTATTTCTGTGTTGACCGTCTGGTGATGTCCATGTGTAGAGCCATCTGTTTGTTTGTTGGAAAAGAGTGTTTGCTATCACCATCGTATTCTCGTGACAAAATTCTATCAGCCTGTGCCCTGCTTCCTTTTGTACTCCAAGGCCAAACCTGCCTGTTATTCTGGTTATCTTTTGGCTTCCTACTTTAGCATTCAAATCCCCCATGATGACAAGCACATCATTTTTTGGTGTTAGTTTTATAAGGTGTTGTAGGGATTCATAGAATTGGTCAATTTCATCCTCTTCAGCACTGGTGGTTGGGGCATAGACTGATATTGAATGGTTTGCCTTGGATTCAAACTGAGATCATTGTGTCATTTTGGGGATTGTATCCCAGTATTGCTTTTCCTACTCTTTTATTGACTATGAAGGCTACTCCATTTCTTCTGAGGGTTTCTTGCCCGCAGTAGTATATCTGATGGTCATCTGAATTAAATTCACCCATTCCTGTCCATTTTAATTCGCTGATACCTAAGATGTCGATGTTCAGTCTTGTCATCTCTTGTTTGACCATGTCCAGCTTTCCTTGATTCATGGATCTTACATTCCAGGTTCCTATGGAGAAAAAATCTTTACAGCATCGGACTTTCCTTTCATCACCAGACACATCCACAGCTGAGCGTCCTTTCGGCTTTGGCCCAGTCGCTTCATTCTTTCTGGCGCTACTAGTACTAGCCCTCTGCTCTTCCCCAGTAGCATATTGGATGCCTTCTGACCTGAGGGGCTCATCTTCCAGCGTCATATCATTTTGCCTTTTGGTACTGTCCATAGGGTTTTCATGGCAAAGATACTGGAGTGGTTTGCCATTTCCTTCTCCAGTGGATCACGTTTTATCAGAACTGTCTGCTATGACTTGTCCGTCTTGGGTGGCCCTGCAGGGCATAGCTCATAGCTTCATTGAATTACGCAAGCCCCTTCAGCACAACAAGGCAGTAATCCATGAAGGGGAGACTTGGCGTATAAGTATATTAAAAGGCCTAGGCAGACGTTCTAATTAGGAGCCTCTGGTAGAACAAATCTTTACTACATTCAGCATTGTTTCTTGCTAGAGAACCAAGAATGCTATTGGATGGAACTTTGAACTCTGGACTAAGTAGCTATGAATGAAGCCCTATCTGAACTCTTAATTAGAGCAACAGTAGAGGAGAAATTGGTAGCTTTGAGACAGAAGGACATGTCCCAGTTGTCAGATCTTCTGCTTGATTCCGGTTAAATCATCAGTTGCCAGCAACAGTGAGTGGATATTCTAGGAATCTCTGCTCAGCATATAGATATACCTTGTGTCCACTATGGTTTAGCTACCCTAGGTTTCCTGGGTACAAAGCCATATCTTAGTATGGGAAAACTTCATCAAAGAAGAGCAGATGCAAATAAAGGAAATGGATGCCTCTTCCACAAATAAGTCAACCTGGGATCCTGAGACACAGTTTGACACAAAACATATATAAATGTAAAAGCTCAGATATGATTTTGCCTATAGAATATAATTAAACCAAGTTTCCGCTCTGGATTATCTCCAAATATACCAGACATTTTCTAAGGAGTCTTAAAATAAATATTTTATGAATCTTTATGAATCATTGGGAATCTTAATGCAGATGTCATGCAATTTGAAAGCTGAAAGGCTCAGCAAAATACTGATAACTACTTATTTATTACATCTCCACATGTTGAAGAATAGTGGCATAAAGTGGAGAAAACAATGGTTTTTTCCAGAGTATTTTATTGAAAATTATGCTATCATAGGTAGTAGATTAACTCTTTTTGTTCTACTGAAATGATAAACTTTCATATTTTACCAATTGTTAACAGTTTAAATGAAGTTTGAGAATTACGATAATATCCAAGTGGGTACTTCTCTCTTTGCAATTTTTTTCCAATAAGTAATCCATAAATTACTGAAAATAATATATAAAATAAGGCAAAAACATGCAAATAGATTGTTATCTTAGAGCCAAAATGTAGGTAGACCTAGTTTATTAGGAGATGTCATTAAAAATGAGATCCAACATGAATAAAGCAATCATAAATTTCCAAAAATGAAATGCTAGCAATCCAATCAATTTTCCAGTTTTTATTTTTAGTTTTTAATGCCTTCTAGTCAGTCTTAAGTCCAGGAGACTGCAGTCACAGCAGTTTTCTTGGCAATATTTGCCAAAGTGAAGACTGACCCTAAATCACTGCATTGACTTTGCGCTTAAGCCAGGACTAGAACAGGTCTCCCAGTTGGTAATCCAGTGTCTTTAACCATCATTGTCTCCTGAAAAACCTGGAACCAAATTGTGTAATAAAATGGATATTGCCACCAGAGATACTAGCATGTGACACTTGGATTAAGTATCTTCCAATCTAGAAAAACTTCAAATAATGAAATGCCATTTTAAGGAAGAATAGTGTGTAATCTATTAATTATTTCCATAGTCACCTCTTGCTGACTTTCCAAAATAGATTTCAAATGAATCTTATTGTAAGTAGTTTTTCAAAACTTTAGCTGTGCACCCAGGTCTTGGGCTCAGAATGTGTTAAGGGACCCATTTATTGGCTTTACTTTATTTGGTTAATTATCTTGGCTGTTGTGTCTTTATGATTTATTTATGATTCTTTGGATATTTTTACTGTTCTTATTTTTAACTGCTCTATAATTTTAGAATTGTAATCCACCCAGAGTCACTTGGCTGCAATGTGTGGCTATAGAAATTAAACAAACACACACACACACACACACACACACATACATACGTCACACATGCACACATATGCACATTTGATTCATAATTTCTTCTTCCCATTCTTTTTTTCTTTTTCATCACTGAGGTTTCTACTTCACATAATATTACTTACATTTTAGAATCTGAACCGTCCATTTATTAGGTTGAGTATTGCCTGTTGAAGATCAATATATTTACAAACTTAACCTCCATAGTCAGAACTTGAGTTCAGTGGACCTAGATAACCATGTACAGAACTAAACCTGCCTGTTGGAAACTAGGTTTTAAAACTGTAATAGTTGCTTGAGGATGGATTCTTGAAGTTCACCATTTACTATCAGAAGCATCTGCAGCTAGAGTGTATGTGAGTCAAATACATATGCAGAGAGAGAGAGAAATCTGAGAGCTTCAACTGGTCTGCATATGGTAACCTAGATTTCTCCAGGGTGATTTGCTTCCTATCCTCTCCCAGACACATCTTTGCTTTTGAAAAAGAAAAACCATCAAGTGCCTTGAAGTGCAGTGAGAGGCTCAGGCATCTGTGAGACATTTTGATGCATTCCCCCAGCACTATGACACTTTTGGTTTGTTACTTGTTGCCAGATTCATTAAAGTTGTATTAGATTTGAAAACACAGTGGAACCTGGTATTTTTAGAACTATGTTATTATACTTTCCCTGGGCTCTTCATGAGAAGGAACTAGAGTTCTATCTATCAAAATCCCTCTGGAGGCATTCAGAAGTGGCAAGAGTAGCAGACCTCTATCAGATTGCCTTTTATGATCCAATCCATTGTGCTATCAATAAAGTGCATGTGTGTGTGTGTGTCTGTGTCTGTGTGTGTGTGTGTGTGTGTGTGTGATTCTTCTGAAGTATGATATTGGCAACCAGCTTTGGGCCACAATCATGGGGAACTTGTAGAGTTGCAACCCCAATACATTTTGATGGGCACCACCTTGAAGAAGGCTAAAAAAATTGTTATAAAAATTAAACATATAGGTTATGACTAAGTGGGGAAAGGAAAATAGTTAGGTCTAGGAAACCATGCAGTTGGTTCCATAAAAGATTCCTCTGAACCTGAAGTGGAAAGCAGAATAAGAATGTTATCAGAAAACTCCAGTAGGATATCTTGAGATTCATTTGACTGCTCAGTCGATTTAGTTCTTCGGTCTGAAAGCAGCCTAGTCATCTTTTTGCACTAATACTGTCAACTTTAGAATGAGCATGGCTGCAGCCATTTTTTCCTTCTCATTTCTAGTTGACACATAGCACAAAGGGAGGGGGTTCTGCTTTATTTGTCTCTGTCTGTCAGAACATAGACAAATGTTTTTAATCAATTCTTCCATTTCATCAATCAGAGTAGACTACGAAATGCACCTCCATGTTTAGTTTAGTCAGTAGCTTTGGTTTATAGTTTATATAAACTATGCATGTGTTAGTTTATACCCAGTGATATCTTTTCACATCATCTTACAATAGTTTATTAGACCCATTCAAGATCAGCTATGACGGTTATTCCAATTCCCGATCTGAACTGAGATCATGGAACCATGAAGATCTTCAGAAGAATCAATAGATTTGCTGAAAGAAAAGGTAGAATTTAAGAAGCATATTATGAAAAATTTTGGAATTATTTCTATAGGTTAATAACAGAAATCTGTATTGTTACCACCACCACATATGTTATATTAAAGAAATACATACATCTTGGTTTGAACCTAAATTAGCTGAATTTCACTGAAATCATTAAAACCTCAGTCATGGCAAACACAATGATCAGAGAAACTAATAAAAGCAATACTGCCATTGATATTTATTACCTCCTGCTGAACCGCGATGCTTTCCAAAAGCAAACTGCAAAGTTTTCCAAGAGACATGAAGTATAGATGCATTAATAGTTGAGAGATGGATTTTTAAAAACATTGTTTAATAAGCTCAGAGAAATCGTAAGTGGGGCTGCATGGTAGATTAGTATAGACCTAAAACTGAACACTGTGGACTCATTTTAAACGATTCAAAAAATTTGGAGGCTAATACTGTACACAATCCTGAGGTGGTTAAAGAGGTTTGGGAAGAGGCACATTGAACATTGCTTCAAAGTCATGAAAGAGCCGCAGGCACTGTACTATTGTTCTGTCACAGATTCAGAAATTTAATGTAGCCATACTGAAAAATAGACTGGAATCCTTCCAAATCTACAGGCCACAGGACATTGGTACCTCTGCAAACATCTGGATCAGGTGCCAGGGAACACCAGACTTTTCCAGATGATGAGAAATAAATCTCATGCTGAATGTCAAAAACATTGAAGTAGCAGATACTTTGCCTAATATCCACCAAACCCTTCTAATTGAGACATAATTCTACTTTACAAGATGTTCTCTTAGATGACCACAGCTAAGATAAAATCATAAAATATTTATAGAAGCCCTTAAGTAGGTTTGGCCAGCAGAATAAACCCTTCAAGCAAAAAGAATCACTGTTTGTTTTATTCTGGGGAGCAGCGTCTTTTTATTTATGTGTTTGTTTGCCTTTGTGCCTTTAAGTCAGTCTTGTCTCCTGGCAATTGCCTGGACAAGAGACAGTGATTGGCCCAAGGTCACCCAACTGGCTTTGTATCTGAAGCAGGACCAGAACTCACTGTCTCCTGGTTTCTAACTTGGTGCCTTCATCACTACACCAGACTGGCTCTTTTATGTATTTGTTATTTCCCTGTATTTGACTGGTCATCTCAAATGACCAATCAAGTACAAAATACAAATGCAAAAGAAACAAGCAGGCAAATGTTATATTCTCTCAATAGTCCATTTGCAGAGTCTTACTTGGGCTCTGCAAAGTGGTTGTGGTGGCAATCTTTCCATAAACATTTTTTTTGGTAGAAAATTGCCTTACTTCAATTAGAAATAAAAACTGATTTTGTTATTGTGTTCCATGAAAGTTCTTTTTCACACTCCTGGTCTTGATATTCTGAGAAGGGAAAACCTTCCTGTAAGATGTTTCTCAGTTAGCCACTTTTCTAGGGCCCCAAGTCTGGGACTATAGGTTTTACAAACTCTACCCAGGCCATCCAATATTACAAGTAATATTTTACACATATTATTTATGATTCAAAGGCAGTGGCGTAGCGTGGGTTGTCAGCACCCGGGGCAAGGCAAGTAATTTGCGCCCCCTAACCGCACCGCACACCTGGCACACCCCCCTCCACAGTGGGCGGCGACCCGGTGGCTCGGATCGGATTCGCACAGCCAGCACTGCAGTGAGAGAGAGTGAGTGAGCCAGGACGGGGCAGAGAGCTGCGAGTGTGAGCGCGCCCCCCCAGATGTTGCACCCAGTGCGGCCGGGGCTCCCCTGCACCCCCCACGCTACGCCACTGCTCAAAGGATCAGCAGCTTGCAGGGGTCTTCAAACTTGGCCCTTTTATGACTTGTGGACTTCAACTCCCAGAATTCCTCAGCCAGCATGCCTGGCTGAGGAATTCTGGGAGTTGAAGTCCATAGTCATGAAAGGGCCAAGTTTGAAGACCCCCTGAGCTAGAGATACTGTAGGGGGCAGCAGTGGCAATGCAATTGGCAAAGCTGGTTATTGGACATTTACCAGCACACCACTGCTTATCCCTCACGTTCAAAGTCGATATAGGTAGTCCTTGACGTATGATTGCAATTAAGCCCAAACTTTCTGTTGCTAAGTGAGACATTTGTGAAGTGAGTTTTGCCCTATATTTACAATCTTTCTTGACACAGTTGTTAAGTGAATCGCTGCTGTTGATAAGTTAGTCACACAGTTGTTAAGTGAATCTGGCTCCCCCATTGGCTTTGCTTGACAGAAGGTCACAAAAGGTGGATCGCATGCAACCGTCCTGAATATGAGCCAGTTGCCAAGTGCCTGAATTTTGATCATGTGACCATGAGGATGCCGCAAGAGTTGTAAGTGTGCAAAACTTTTTTAACTGCAGTTGTAACTTTGAGCAGTCTCTAAATGACTACCTGCATTGCAGATCATTAAACTGGAAAAGCATAAAGGGGTTGAGGCGGTTACCCTGGTTTTTGCTTTATGCAGAACATCCTCTTGCTTGCTTGCTTTCTCTCTTTCTCTCCATAACTTTAACATTACCAAGACTCACAGAGTCAAGCCTTTGGGGACATGTAACAATAGCTAAAGAGTGGAGTTTTGTTTTGTTTGCGGTTGGGGAGACAGATGCAGCTCTGCTACGTTCACTGGAAGTTGCTGCTTGTCCAACAGAGTGTGTGGTGGGAAAGAATGCTGTCCAACAACAGCAGCGGATTAATTCCTCCATTGCCTCAGCTGATTTGGGTTGGTCTAGGTCAGCCAAAAGTCTGCATGGTGGAGATTTTTCTTCTGCTTGATCTCAAAAGCCAGCCAAGCAGACATGTGAGGAAACATCAAGTAGCTTTGTGCTGAATCAGTCTTTTGGCATGCTTCTTTTCATTGGGAGGTGCCCCCTCCCCCCCCAAAAAAGAGGACAATGAGATGGGGAGGAATTGTGCCAAACCTCTTTCCCATGAACAGAAGCACTTGAGGTACACTCATGGAAGAGTCAGGACCCTGCCATTAAGTAGAGCAAAGCCAATATTTTAGGAACATGGTTTGGGTTGCTACAAGAAGGCAGCTGGTGTTTCGTTGTTTGATTCATAACTGTTGTACTTGCAATGCTAGGGAGATATGCCTGAAGGCTCTTGCCTCAGGTGCCAAAATGCTGCATAACATGATGTGATGGGAGGAAACAATCCTGCCTCTGGCATCAAAAATGGCTTGGGCAATCACTGACTAGGGACTTCCCTTCTCTGTGACCCAAGAGATCCATATTTCCTTATGTTTATTCCCAAAGTTAGAACAGGGAGGCAGGAATTCCATTAGCTCCTTTTAATTTTAACTATTTTGCTTAAGTTACATATATATACAGTGTATATATACAAAAGACATACCAGTGGCTCCTTCCTTCACATCTTCTCTTTCTTCAGTCCCTTACCTCAGACAGAGTGGCACTATAAAGTCAAGAAAGCTATGCCTTCAAAGATATCTCTTGTGGAAAAACCAACAGGAAGTCAGTGTCAAAGTATTAACTACTAAGTAATAAATTATAATTTACAACAATTCATCTTTTAAAAATCAAGCCACAACAGATGTGCAGAAAACATTTGGTTCTGGAGATAGAATGTTCTTTCTTTGGACCATACTGTTTCAGGGCCAGACCATATCTGGAGCATTACAACCCCCTTTTTTTCTTGAAGATTTGCTTCCAGGAACAATTACCAGGCTATTCCTGGAATGCTGCAGTTCAAAGGAAGAATAAAACATTCCATCTCTGGAATGAAACTTTTTGCATATATTTTAAGTCCCAATCACAAGAGTTGTATAGCTTTAAAGCATCATATTGCCATATGAAAACTGAGATTGTTCTGAGCCCACTATTTAGCCATCTGATTGGCTTGTAGAAATAGCTACAGTTCTTCTTAATTCTTTTCCAGTTCTTAGCAACGTTATGGGACAGAAAACCCATGGGTACATCTCTTTTTTAAAAATCTTATATTCCTTCTATTCAGCAAATCTCATTCCTGATATAGTGAAAAATGATGTCTCTTTACGTAGATCAACAGGATTTTTAAAATGTCAATAATAAAGCAATAAGTAGTAAAATTGTTATTTATAATTCATTAGTCTCAACCAATAACCCACAGCCAGCTCACTCTCCTAGCAAAATATGCCAAGTTCTTAAAGGAACTGTAGTGCAAATATAGTTACTACATTCACTGCCATCATAAAATCATCATTCCCTGGGCCAATGGTAATTTTGTTTTTGATAAGAATTCATTTACATTCATTCCTTTACATACCAGTTCCATAAATAGCAAAGATAATGCTAATGAAGGGGGGGGGGAAATCATATGATGGGCTGCTTCCAAGAAACTGAAGTTATAGACAAAACTATAGGCTACAGGACAAATGTTGAAATGTGCCATGTGGCATTTCATATCAAAAGAATATAAAGTTATATTAGTGGATACACTGGAATTCTGTTATCCAGGATTTTCTCAAAAGCAATATTTTCATGATATTCTCTACTGTATTGTTCCTGAGTGTGTAATACCTCAACCTGTATGGCCAATTTTATGCTTCATTGTGTTGATTCAGCTGCCACAGCCATCAGGATTACAATCCTGGAACAGCTTCCTAGAGTAGCATGCAAGTTGCATGTAAGGCAGAAGTGAGCCAAAATTGTTATTGTAGAGCAATCACACAGGTGGTGTGATTTCTCTAAAATAGCTTCCTATTGGCCATTATGAAGAGAGCATGAGAACACTCTAGATTATCCTGGTCTGGTCTTAACAATTATGATTATTATGGTTGGTCATGCATCCAGCCAGATGTTTAGACTGAATTTGGAACTTTTATCCATCTGTCAAGTCCTTTCCAAGGACCTGAGACAGGCAGATGTTATTGTTTAATAATATTAAAAGTATTGTGGCAGGATGTAAGCTGTTCCAAATAAAGCTGCCTTTTGCAATTGAGTGATGGTGATTTTGTCACTGCTGACAGTGTTCAAGTGGTGTTCTAGTTGTTTACTATTGTTTACTAAAGGAACTAAAGAGCCTCTTGTTGTGGGTGAAGAAGGAGAGTGCAAAAGTTGGGTTGAAACTAAACATTAAGAAAACCAAGATCATGGCATCCGGCCCTCTCAATTCCTGGCATATAGATGGGGAAGAAATGGAGGTAGTGACAGATTTTATTTTCCTGGGCTCCAAGATCACCGCAGATGGGGACTGCAGCCAAGAAATTAAAAGACGCTTGCTCCTGGGGAGGAAAGCCATGGCAAATCTAGACAGCACACTAAAAAGCAGAGACATCACCCTATCAACAAAAGTGCATATAGTCAAGACTATGGTCTTCCCAGTTGCAATGTATGGCTGTGAAAGTTGGACCATAAGAAAGGCTGAGCGCCAAAGAATTGAAGCCTTTGAACTATGGTGCTGGAGAAGACTCCTGCAAGTCTCTTGGACTGCAGGGCGATCAAACCGGTCAGTCCTAGAGGAGATCAACCCTGACTGCTCTTTAGAAGGTCAGATCCTATCCTCAGATACTTTGGCCACCTAATGAGAAGGAAGGACTCACTGGAGAAGAGCCTAATGCTGGGAAAGGTTGAGGGCAAGAGAAGAAGGGGACGACAGAGAATGAGGTGGCTGGATGGAGTCACTGAAGCAGTAGGCGTGAGCTTAAATGGACTCCAGAAGATGGTAGAGGACAGGAAGGCCTGGAGGAACGTTGTCCATGGGGTCACGATGGGTCAGACATTACTTCACAACTAACAACAACAAATTTTTTACTATTTACTATTGATACTATCTTTACTTACTTTTACCACAGTTGTTGTCTTTGCATTTTGTGATTTTCTGCAGTTCTTTCTCTTATATTCTGTTGTCTCCAGGTACTGCCATGTCCACTATCCAAACTTTTTTGTCATTTTTATCAACAATTGTCAAGTTTGCGATGTTATGTGGCAGGTGTTTGTTTAATTCTAAAGCCCAAGATCACTTTAGCATCTTCATTTTCTATTACATTGTCTATTTTATGGCCCCACCTATTCTGGTTTGCAGGCAAATGGCATTTCTTGCAGATATTCCAATGCACCATTGTTGCTACTTTGTCATACTGTGGTTTGTGTGATCTTCTTGCAGCAACTAACTAGGTGGCCCACTATTTCTTCAGCTTCTTTGCAGAGGTGGCATTTGATGGTGTATTGCTGCCGTGGGGATGGGCTAGGGCTGCCGCTTTCGGCAGCTTCCTCAAAGAGCGGCGCCGCTGCCCCTTCGCACGGAGGTACGCACGCACCTCCCCAAAGGTTTGGGGAGGTGCGCGCGCAACTCCGGTCGTTCGGAGAGGTGCGCGCGCACCTCTCGGAATGGGCAGGGGCGCCGCTCTTTGCGGAAGCTGCCGCGGCCCGTCTGCTAAGCTGCCGCTTTCGGCAGCTTCACAGACGGGCCGCGGCGGGCTTCCTGAAAGAGCGGCACCGCTGCCCATTCGCGCGGAGGTACGCGTGCACCTCCGGTCGTTCGGAGAGGTGCGCGCGCACCTCTCAGAATGGGCAGGGGCGCCACTCTTTGCGGAAGCTGCCGCGGCCCGTCTGCTAAGCTGCCGCTTTCGGCAGCTTCACAGACGGGCCGTGGCGGGCTTCCTGAAAGAGCGGCACCGCTGCCCATTCGCGCGGAGGTACGCGCGCACCTCCGGTCGTTCGGAGAGGTGCGCGCGCACCTCTCGGAATGGGCAGGGGCGCCGCTCTTTGAGGAAGCTGCCACGGCCCGTCTGCAAAGCTGCCGAAAGCGGCAGGTTTGCAGAAGGGCCATCGCCATCGGGCAACCGGGAACCGGTTCCATCTCATTTTTTAAAAAATGGCAGCCGCGTGCGTCCGCGCATGCGCAAAAAACCTTTTTGCGCATGCGCGTGCATGGACACACGCACGCGGCTCCCTCTTTTTTTAATTTGTGATGGAACCGGTTCCCAGTGGCTCTTTTTCTTTTTTAGGTTGCCGACCCCTGGGCTAGGGGTTTCCTATGGGTTTTTATTCTGTTTGATTTTTAAATGTTGTAAGCCACCTGGAGTCACCTATATGTGAGTTGGGCAGCTATATAAATTTGTTTAGTAAATAATAAAATAAAATTTGCTATCTGATGCTGTATTCTTGATTCTGGCTTTGTATGCATTTACTCTTAAGCTTGTGCAGTCAGAATTAGATGGTGGTGGTGATGATGATGATGATGATGATGATTGTATTTTTTATTATAGGTAAATCTAGATTTCTCTACTTCACTTTCAGCTTCTGCATTTAAAGTCAAACTTACAGGGCAAATGAGCTTCATTTTAGGAAATTTAGAATGATATCAGAAATTCTTTATCTTGATACATTCCATTTTAATTCAGAACCATGGAACTCACCAAACTATTTCCCTTTCATTAGGTTCGGAGTAACTGGGAGTTAATAGTGCATTTCCATGTATTTTGGAGAGTCATTTCTTTAATTGTAAACAAACAAACATAATAATACTAACAATTCCCAATCAAAACCTAGCCCACTTCCCACCCACCTCTTGCAGTAACGTATGGCCAACTGGCTTTGAACCAGAAGTGGTTTTCCTCTATAGAGAATTTCAAACATTTATGCATAACGTGGATCACCAGCAAATGCCTCCAATCCTCCAGTTGCTTTTGCATTAATGAACATCTGCTAATGTTTCTTGCAAGTTCAAGGACTTTGTGGGGAGGCTGGAAATGAGGGTCTTAATTTCTCATTATGTTACAAGAAGAAAAACTGGGGAGAGGCAACTTTTGAACAGTGCAACCTTGATTTCATCCACTTCCTCGTGGGTCAATGTCTCTTATATTTCCTACCATAGGAAGAGTGTTTTTAATGCTATCCCCATGGAAGAAAATAAAGCCATGTAGAGGTTTAATTCCTTTGTAAAAAGGTATGTGAAAGTTAATATATGTGTGGCTCACAGCTGTGAGTTTCTAGCCCAACACTCACCTTGCTGCGAACCTTCTGAATAACCATAAGTCAGAAACATCAGGAAGTTGCCATCTTTGTCTCAGGATGTTTGTTTATTTATAAAGACATCCCTTCTGTGTTGGTTCCTGCTGTACTAACTAATGGCATCCTATTCAAATTCACTCAAGAGAACTTCCTAGTCCTGCCAAAAGAGGACCAAAATTGAAACTGAAATTTTCTTCATGCAGAGCCTTTTCTCAATCACAGAACTAGCACTCTACCTCTTAGTTACTAAGTTCAAGCATTTCCTGTGTGGACCAAACAACTGGGATGCCCAGTTTGGGGGGTGTGCCTTTCATGTCGCCAACAGGAGCTGGAACAAAGGACAGGAGCTCACCCCATCCCAGGGCAGCACTCAGATCTCAGACGCTTGCTGTTTGTTAACCCAGTGTTCTTAACCACACCAGCCACCATGGTCCTAATAGCAAAATACAAAATATTAACCCAAACAAGAAAAAAAAACAACTACAAAATGACGACAAGAGGGCAACCCAATGACAAAGCAAATCTAAAACATCACAAATAGGAGAGGTGGATAGCTGCTAATATTTCCTGTATACTTAGGAGCAGAATCAATCCAAGGACATTCCAGGAAATGTCCTCACAAAAGCAGTGTATTTGTACAGCTAAATTAAATAACAACAACAACAACAACAACAACAACAACAACAACAACAATAATAATAATAATAATAATAATAATAATAATAATAATAATAATAATAATAATAATAGGTAATAAACTCAGGAAATCACATTCTGGCTCAGGGAAGGATACACCCAAGGATCATTTTGCACAAAAGGATCTGTTTCTATGTATATAAAGTTTTTGAGATGGCAATCAATATGAAGTGATGATAGAAGCCAAGTCATAGCTATTAAACTTCTCAGTCATTATTTAACTGTATTATGATATGGGAATTAACAGTTGACAGATGTTTGAAATTCCATTACCAGTAGATCCTGAACTTTTACATTCAGTGATCTATTGCTAAACTTCACTGGGTCATAGTGACAAACTTTCTTATTCTCATACTCTCTCTTTGCAGCTGGGATGATTCTGCAAATAAACTATCCCATTCTTGTGGTATTTCTGGCTAGGAGGGAAGCAAAGGATGAATTTCCTTCCAAATTTTCAATAGGAAGCCCAGGAGGACTGAATAGTTCAGAAATGAGTCCAAATGTGTACAAATGTGCCCCAACTGAACTGCTGCTGCCTGAAATATCCAAGGCTGGAAGCAAATATGATCCTTTTCTTATCAACATGCTCTGCTGTTGCGTCCAAGTTTTGCAGCTCAGGAGGGGAAGTTGAAGATGAGAAAAGCCATATATCAGCTTTCCCAGCCAGCTACATTGGTGCTGAACTGATGGTTAGCTCTGGTTAGTATTTAGCATTGTAACACAAGCCACGATAGAGATGCTGCAGAGTAAACTTTAGTTAGTAATTTCCAGCTGGGCTACAACAACTCCTATCAGCCCAGTGTAAGCACTAGTCATAAGGGCTGGGGGTGGTAATCCAACAGGTATATAGATACTAAATTGGGGAAGACCAATATACATTTTCCTACTGTCCCTCAGATTGAGAGATATATTCATAGGCTTGGCTTTATTGATATTGTAACCAATGATTCATAAGATGTGACATAAAAATGGACAGATGCAGAGACTACATTAAGCATTTAATTATTAGCAGTCATTATAGCCCATAGAACTGAAAATATACCTCAGTAATGTAAAAGCCACTTTAAGCTATGAAATTGGTCTATCAATTATGTAACCTAAACATATGTTGACTGAGTCTTATAAGTTCATTCATTGTTGTCTCCCTCCCTCCTTCCCTCTCTCTCTCTCTCACACACATACACACAAACACAAACACACAGAGACACACCTATCACTTATCTATTAACTTACATAGTCCAAGTCATTTCAATTTGAATCAGAGTTCATAACTAAACAATCCTAAGACTCTTTCCCAAGAAAGAATCAGGTTTGACTTAGAGTAATTCAACTTTTCTGAATTCCAACTTGATTGCATAACCTTCTTTGTCGATTGTGGCAGCAGCAGTGCAGATGACTTTTGTCTTGTGGATCAAGAATTCATCTGCTGCAAACACATTACAGTACATGTTTTGGGGAAAATTATAAATCTGATGCATCTTATAATTGTAGGCCCCCCCAGTGACTGCTTTGTAAAACAAAAGAGCCCCAATTGTGTTGAAATAGTAAATTGGTTTTATAAAGTGGAAATGGAAGGGAGGCAATGGAGGGAGAGGACTTAATATAGAGGGAACTATTATTAATACAACGAGGAACACTTAATCAGTGGGTTGGGCGAAATGCTTTCGTGCATTACAAGTGAAGCCATAGGTGGTATGACTTCAGGAACCAAGAAAAAGTTTATGTCACAAGCCCTGTTAATGTGTAATTAAGAGGCAGAAATTATTTCTACAACATTTACTGGTACCAATCAGGAAAGGCATAAAGTATTTGTAGGTGACAAGATAAATAAATAGCCTGCCTTTTTTAATGGCTGCAGAAGGAATTGATGTTGCAGTTAGATCCCATGGTTTGCATTACCATTTAGCAAACTTGGAAGAGTAGCACTAGGGGATAGCTAGATGCTTACCCTCTGTCCTTGCAATCATTTTCTCCATGTGGTAGGCATAAAGCATTTGCAGAACAGTTGCTGGCTGCAGGATCTCCTGAAGAATTTGCTTTATAGGAAAGCAAGAGAAAACATATTGTTCTATTTATATTGTTCTATAAAGTCCACAAATATTCCTGCTTAAGGAAATCTGTCTGGCCCAACTGGCAGAACTCACTGCTAGAAGGAAAAGATGTTTTGTAGGTAGAATTGGGCACAAAAGTAGCTGTCAACTTTTGAAGCCTATAACAAATGCAGAATTTTATTATCATTTTTCAAATATAACAATCTGTTCAGTTAGCATTAAAAAAAATGCAGATCCAAGAGAGAAACTGTTGGGATGCACTCAGTATTAAATATTAACATTCAGCCTTTCATTTAAATGTGGTATTCCAAATCTGGCCACTTCCAATGAAGTTGTACTGGTTGGCAGTTTGGCGGGTCGAATCCTGAGTGCCGCATAACAGAGTGAGTGCCTGTTACTCATCCCAGCTTCTGCCAACCTAGCAGTTCGAAAGCACGTAAAAATGCAAGTAGAAAAATAGGGACCACTACGGTGGGAAGGTAACAGTGTTCCATGCACCTTTGGCATCTAGTCATGCCGGCCACATGACCACGGAGATGTCCTCAGACAAGTGCTGGCTCTTCGGCTTTGAAACGGAGATGAGCACCGGCCCCTAGAGTTGGAAACGACTAGCACGCATGTGCGGGGGAACCTTTACCTTTTACCTAAAGGAGATAAAGATTGACATGAATTATATATCACTTTAGCCTGCTGCCTAGTCAGCGGGCAATATCCTTTTTTATTTTTTTCAACAATCTAAACCATCTTTCCATTAGACTATTTATACAAAATTATAAAAAGGCAAGTAGACATTAAAGAAAATGGGCTTATTGGAAGATGAAATGGTATGTTGTCCTAAAAATGGTTTGTGATTTGTCAGTCTTTTAAACTGAAGGTGTCTCTAGATAAAAGTCTAAATAAAAAAATTGGAAAACATGGTGAAATTCTTTTGCATTCTATAATATTTCCAATTTTAAACCTGATTTTTCTCATGTATCCTCCAAAGTTCAAAATGGTTATCAAAATAATATTAATGCTGGTTTAACTCTTAGTTTTGCATCTGTTAATTTTTAATGTTTTATTTAATCCTGTTTAGGCATTTTGAATAGTCAAAAAAGATGGACTATAAATAAAATACATTTTAAAAAATCTATTTTAAAATCAGCATGAAAATTGTTTTGTACAATAATTTACATTCATATCATGAATTATTTACTTTGGTTTTACAAGTAATGTTGTTTTACCTTTTCAATAGTATTTTCTGTAACGTTTTGTTTTTGTGTGAAATTTCTCCATCTCTATGCAGTTTTATTTACATTTTTTAAATTGCAGAAGTCAAAACTTCTTGCAATGTGAAATAATTGTAGAAACAATAGATCACTGCTTTCCGAACTCAGATATTTGGGGAACTGTGTGCATTGGGTAGGTTCATATTAAAAATAAGCACATAAAACTCCCCCAGTTCTCATCCTCTGTAAAATTGGACACAGGACTGCATTGCAGCATTCTACCTTGAGTTTATCATATGATGCATTTTTAGGGATGGGATTTTATTAATTTATTAATTAATAGTATGAATAAATTTATATTTAACATCTTTTGAAATTTAGTAAATGTAGTAAAATTAAAATAATTTTATTATATAATAAAATTAAATAAATATTATTTAATTTCCCTCATTATTTTTATAAATCACTAAAGGCGGAGAATATACCTAATATTCATTTCTCCTCCTATTTTTCCCACAACAACCTTGTAAGGTGGCTTGCGCTGAGAGAGAGGGAGTGGCCCACAGTGAGCCAGCTGGCTTTCATGCATAAAATGAAACTAGAACACACGGTCTCCTATTTTCGAGCCTGGTGCCTTAACTACTAGACCAAAGTAAAACTAACTATCTAGTCATTTTCAACCCATTATGTAGGTATTCTTTGAACACTAATGACTTGTAAGTAATGAAATACTTCAACTGGTTGATCCCCTAAGTCAGAGGTCCCCAACCTTTTGGGCGCCAGGGACCGATTCCGTGGAGAGAGGTTTTTCTGCGGACCGTAGGGGGCATGGTTTTGTGTGCTGCCTGCATCCCGCGGATGCAGCTTTCTTTGTTTGTGTGGCCCAGTTGCTGGCATGCCACGGCCCGTCCATGAACCGGGGGTTGGGGACCCCTGCCCTAAGTGTATTGCTAGCACTGGATTTGAAGACTTTGAGGCATAAATTCCCTAGTTCTTTGCCAGTTTTTTACTCACCTACTTGAAAGTAAGCCCATCTGAAATTTGTGAGAATAATGTACACGTGTGTTAATATACTGGGTGGATAAGACAAAACTGGCAAATCCAGGGCACTTCAAATAGAGTTGAACTAAAACTTCCCAAAGCTCCACTAACATGACTGTTAGCAAAGGAAGCCAGGATTTGTACCCCAGCAACATCTGAAGGTCCCACAAGTTTTCATTCCTGCATTAATGGAACAACAATTCTGTGTCAAGAAAGCAATATTTTAAATATGCATTTTTTTCCCTTTCAGCTTCCAGGAAAGCAATTATCTCCTTTCCTCTTCTTGCTGTCAAACTGTGAGTTGCTTGCTTGCTTAATTTATTGTAACAACTGGCACCACCTGTATGAACCCATGGAAGGACAGTGATGGAAGAGACTGTGCGATATTGTCTTGGTCTTCTTAGTTTAAATATGTGGAGAAAAATGATCTTCAGGCAAGCATCTTCAAGCAAGCTATTCAGTGCCACCTTGTGGAGTGATCTCACTTAACCTTTCTAGAAGCCACATAATAGATTGTTACACCTCTGATATTGCCAAACTAATACAGTTCTCAGTTCTGCTAACCCAAGAGCATTTCAACAATTGCATTACCCAGTTCCAGTTCTTCACCTAGCCACTAAGTATTCAGGCAATAATAAGCAAGATTGACTTTCTTAAGTAATTGCTGGCTATTAGATTATGTTAGGACGCTGAGCTTGTCGATCAGAAGGTCGGCAGTTTGGCGGGTCGAATCCCGAGTGCCGCATAACAGAGTGAGCACCTGTTACTCGTCCCAGCTTCTGCCAACTTAGCAGTTCAAAAGCACGTAAAAATGCAAGTAGAAAAATAGGGAACACTATGGTGGGAAGGTAACAGCATTCCGTGCACCTTTGGCGTCTAGTCATGCCGGCCACATGACCACAGAGACGTCCTCGGACAAGCACTGGCTCTTTGGCTTTGAAACGGAGATGAGCACTGGCCCCTAGAGCTGGAAATGACTAGCACACATGTGCGGGGGAACCTTTACCTTTACCTATCTGTAGTTTAATATTAAATGAATAACTTGAGGTGCTTTCTGAAAAAAAGACACTCTGAATTAACTTGCAGTTTATTCTTTAAAGACTCACTAGTGTGGAATACTGCTCCATCTGACTAAGATTTGACATATGGATGCCTGAAATAGAGAATCCATGCAGTGATTAAATATTTTTAAATGACAATTTATTGTCTTAGTGGTCTGCCATAATTACTTTTCAAGAAAATCTCTGGGTTGATGCTATGGACTGTCCAGTCTAGCAAAAAGTACTTAGCATAGCAGGAGTTAGGAGCAATACAACAACAATAATGAAACTGAAATCTATTTGTTTCAGATAAATGACCCAGTAGTACACAGGTGTCAAACTCGCCATGTCACGTGACATGTTGTGACTCTTTTTGCATTGCCAGCAGTGGGGTGGGCGAGGCTTCAATATGATGAAACCGGACCATGGGCCGGCAGTTTGACACCCCTGCATAGCAGAAGAAAGAAGGGTGGGGAGGAGGGAGGGAGACACAGAAAGACAGAGAGACAAAGAGAGAGGTAGAATAAAACACAACACAAACATGACTAACAAACATTTACCTTAAAAAATATTTAACTGATTATGGGGAGGAAATCCACGTAGGGCTAGAACTGGCTTCATTTCATGATACAATTTTTAATTTGCAAATTCTGAAATGAGAGAACATAGTAAAACAGCAAGTGGCTCTAATGTTGTCATAAGCACTCAAACTTGACTACTATTTCTGAACTGTAAAAATATGGAAGGCCACTTATTAGTAAGATTGTCTAGTGATATCCAGTTCTTTAGTCCAGTATAGTAGGACTAATTCAAACAAGAGTGCTTGTAAAATGAAAACTAAACATCTTCCTCACCACCCAAAGCAAAATAGGGCAGACACAGTAATATCCCCAATTGTGGCTAGTAGATACATTCCACCAAGGAAATACTAAGCATTAGAACGTTTTCAAGAGTACAAAACTGTCAGGCTTATACCTCCTTCAACCTTAGCCAGGATATCAACAAAAGAAATTCAGAGGAGATAAGCAGCAGATCAGAATCAAGGCTTGTGGTGAACCTTTCCCCACATTCACAATTGTGGTAAAGTGTTTTGGTTTTTTTAATGTATTGGTACAAGTTTTTGAACATCCTAGCCCAGATTGCATCTAATGAGCTTTTCCACTTGTTAATCACCCTTGAAAACTATAGCAGATTTATTTTTTAGATCTGGTTTGAATTGAGCTTTAGAATAGCAGTCTATTTCCTCTCTGTAAATCAACTGATGGGCACCTTGGGCCATTTTCTTTGCAGAAGCAGGACAGTATTCATGTTTGTTGTTAGAAGTGAAGAGATTAAACATGCAGTATAGATTATTTTGTCCTATTTGCTTTATACTATTGCTTAAGATTCCTGGTAAGCTGCCCACCACCTCTTCTGCAAGCAGTTATAGCCTGTTGCTAACAATAAACTTTCTCAGATGACAAAACCAGAGAAGGAGACTGCAGGCTCCGGTATTCAGCTTCAAAACACAAACCTAAATTACCACCCAATTTTCCCAAGTTTTCCCATTCTTTCTGATCTTTTCCCTTCCTAGCATTCTCACTTCCCCAACATGAAGCTCAGAAGATTCACACAAAACAAGTCGTGGATGTTGAAGGAAATATCAAGCCAACTGCTAACTGATTGCGACCAACATGCATCATACTTTCAGTCTCAGGAACCATAATCAGACGGGGGAATATTTTCCTCCTGAGGCACACATTGGCTAAGTCTCTCCTTGTATGGAGTAGCCCACAGCACCAATGACAGGTCAACTTGTGGGCAATGAACAAACATTGAGAAGCATTTCCATCCCTAATGCAGATAGATGGAGCTCTATTGTCTTAGTGCACGTCAGTCAGCCCCACAATATCCTCAAATGCATAGGTGAAGTTTGTAAAAAGAAATATCCTTTTCCATCAAGAAGAGTAGCAAGAAGTCCACTAGGACTTTTCTTAATAGAAAGTGACACTCTCTGCCTCACATTTTCTGCCAGGAATCATAGAACCCATATCTGATTTAAAAATGTAGCAACCCTTCTTCTGCTTTGAGTTACATAGATGTGCATTCGATCCTATGGCATTTCATTTCAACTAAAGAGAAAATTGCTTGAGAAGTCATAGTTGTGAACATCTATTTTCATACACAACATAGCCAAAAGTGGGCAATCAAAAATATAACTTCCAACTGGCATGTCTATGGAGATTCTCCGTCATCCAGGTCATGGTTCTCCCAAAGGTGTTTTTTCAAAAGGCAACTGAATGCATTTTGCTTCTCATCCAAGAAGCTTCTTCATTTCAGACTGAATGGTGGAGGATGGAAGGATTTATGTTCCTTGCAGTCATCTGTCATCTAGCATTCTTTCAAGTTACTCTGAGGCCACAGATAAACTCCACGTGGCCTCAACAACTCTCAGAAAGAGTGCTAACAACCAGATGACTGCAAGGAATATAAATGCTTCCATTTTCCACCATTCAGTCTGAAATGAAGAAGCTTCTTCGTTGAAAAGTGAAACTTCTTCAAGGAAAAAACAAGTAAGTCCAGTTGGCTTTTGAAAAAGCACCTTTGGGACATTGCAATTAGCATATTAATCTGGAAAGGGCAGACTAGATTGGTTCACTTTTTAAAAAAATGAATCTTCTCCACCCCTATGGTTAGTGCTGCCAGTATGTGCCCCACCTCCCAGTTTGCAAGACCCTTCCCAAATGTTACAAAAGTTGGTTGAAAATACAATTCATCTCTGTCCATTATGGTGTGGACATTTCTTTATCTCATTAGAACTCAGGATCCTCCCTCAGTCAGCCATGCAGAGGAGGCTGTCCTGAAAAGTCAAGAGAAAGGAATGAGGTTTTTAACTTTTCTAAAATGTTATTTTCATTTATATAAGGAAAGTGGGTTATGCAGAGTCTGCTGGTTATATAATGTGGAACTTCTTTGATGAAAGAGGAAGGAAGGAAGGAAGGAAGGAAGGAAGGAAGGAAGGAAGGAAGGAAGGAAGGAAGGAAGGAAGGAAGGAAGGAAGGAAGGAAGGAATAAATTTAGGCAATCAGGGGATTTGTTTTTTATATTTATTTATTAAATTTAAGTGCCACCCACCTCACTATCAAGCCGCTCTGGGCAGTTTACAGTGTTTAACCACATGATTAACCACAGGAATCTGGACTGGCAGCAAGTAAAGGAGAAAACCAGGTTGTTAATGCTTCAAGCAATAAGAACAATGAGCTATCTAAAGAGGACCTTTTATAATTTTAGGCACAAGCACCTAATTATGAGTTGGATAAATTATCATCATCTATACATGTCACCTCTTAGAGTTAAATACAGGCAGCTTGTTGCTGAAAACCACCTGTTAGAATTCTGGTTAAGAAGCTTATGTTTTTAACTATACCACTACATCTAAAGAGATATATATCTGTGAACAGGTCAAGGCAGGCCTTGCCAATGATGTGCAGGATTGGCAGGAAAATAGGTTCCAGAAGAATTGGGCACGTGTGGTCTGAACCTTGAAGCTCTACACGCTTCCTAACTCCAGACCAGCTCTGCCTAGACAAGATGGAGGAGCTGAGATAACAATTGGCAGCACTTTTAACTAAGTTTGTTAAACTGTTCTCGAAATAACATCCTGGCTGGCTGGTGTCTTTTGTGTGTGACTCAGTGAGAAACAAAAGCAAGGGATAGAACGAGGGGAATTTTCTTCCATTCCTGAATCTTGCTAAGGAGCCACTTTTGTGGAAAACGCTGTCATGCTGAGGTGAAGCGCAGGTGTGAAACACCAGCACTGCTCCACAGCCCTTGGCAGGTGTGCAAGAGTGACCTCTTCCCTTGCTGGTGTCTGCGAAAACCCACAGTTCCCATCATCCACATGGTGTGTCATTTCCCATGAGTTCCTGCCATCTGCTGTGATTTATTGAAAATGGGCAATGATTAATAGCTTAGTCAATGCCGAATGAAGCCATTTTCTTTCATTTACCTGCTCTCTGACCTCCCCCTGCAGCCCCAGACAGAAGCTGGGGAAGTGTATTAATCATGCACTTAAAAATATTTAGGAAAGGAGATTGGCTTGCAGCCCAATCCTTTTTTTTCCTAATGGACTCATTTTTTAACAGAGGGTATGTGTTCAATTTGCCAGGTACAACAAATAGCCTTTTTAGAATGCAAACAAGTCACTGGAGCTAATTCTTCCTTGCCAGCCTAAACCCAACTCACTCCAGGGCCTTTTTCTGCCATAGACTGTACAGCAACAAACCAGGAGGAATCAGTGAAATAACAGAAGGGAAGACAGAGTTACTGAGAGAGTCGCTTGACAGTGAGATGGGCAGCATATAAATTTAATAAATAAATAAAATAAATACTGAGAGTATTAAGGGTGGAAGGGTAATTATTAAGGCCCGAGGCATGGGATGGCTTAAAACAAGGATTTAAGCTGAGATTAATTGTAGCAAAGAATAGTTGAGGTTGCAATGAATACTTCAGTACACAATGCAGTATACAAAATGGGGGATCCAAAATAGTATTATTGTTCTACCTGCCAAGTAGAAATCAGAATTTATGGCTGAGATCCAGGATCCAATAATGTAAGAATGACCAAAATGAATGCTAGAAAGCACCAGATAGTGGAAACAGGGCCATACCATTTTGTTGGCAGCTTTTGTAATTGGACCATAATTTCTTTTCTTTTTTTCCCCACCTATTCCTCTTTTTTAAGAATATCCACTTCTTAAATTACAATAACAATCATGATTGTGAATCATGATGAAGGTATAAAGTATCTTAGGCAGCAATACTACTGTATGCATGCTTCTCTGGGGATAAATATTCTTGAATTCCAAGCAAACACATCAAGGAGTGAGTATCAATCTTGATCAATCATCATCAATCCTGGCGGAATTGGGAGGTGGGAGAAATTTCTTTTGAGTACAGAAGTATGTATTTTCCCAGCTTCAGCATTTATATTTTTCTCATTCCCTCATTAATTTATTTTATACCACCTTTTCTAGAAAATAAATCTTTCCTTCCTGTCCTGGGAATCAACATTTGGAAATCAAGTTGTCATATTACCCAGCAATCTTCCCCAATCTGATTATGAGAGTTGTAGTCTAACACTGCTCAAAGATAATAGATTGAAAAATCAACAGCCAGTAATAGTATATTAAGTTATCTTGAGCCCTTGTGGAAACTCGGTCAAAAATCGAACAAAACCAATGGATATCACTGAGGGGAGTATATAATTTTCTCTCATTTTGTTACATAAAATCTTCCAACATCAACAGGAAATTCATCACATGACTCAGTATGGTTTAATGTAATCATTAGTTGTTGTTTTTTAAGATGTATGCCCTGAGGAGTATTCCACACTTCATGAGGTTGTTTGCACCCTGTACTATTTAAATGGCAGCTTCCTATCTCTAATTGTTGGAATGTGTTGTTCTTGACAGCATAATTAACTGTGTTCATAATGAATTTTTAACCACACATGACTAAATAATTATCAAAGCAAGGCCTAATCTTTCACCCAACAAATTGAAGTAGTGAGTATTCAAAAAGCTGGTTATACCTATCATAGATAACATTCTTTTGCACACTAATTGGAGTATAATTAAAAATATGTCAGGGCCAAGGTAATTATGCAGCATAGCACAGCAACATGAGAATTTTCAAGATGAAATGATTACTATCTTAATCCAGAAGGTTTCTAAACACTTTCAGATGGGTTTCAAGCAATTGCAGCAACACGGTGATGGATTGTTCAGTGGAGGCCAATATCCTTCAGCCACTGATTCCCCCAATTTGTCACTTATCTGATTACATAAAATGCAGAAAAAGAGTACAGACAAGCTTTTTTGGTGATTTTTCTTGATTTCTTTTTTGGCCATTATTGGTGGTGGGGAGTTTAGTGAGAGTCAGGTGAATATGGTCGTACTTCTCTCCTGGGTGAGAACTGGGGGGAGGGTGTCCCCCTGTTTGATGCATGACAGAGGCCAAGTAAGTGGTATGTGTGAGTTGAGAGGGCGAGTGTGGAAGGGAATGAGGGAGTGTTTTATGTGAATCAAAATGATGCAGCATCCATAATGTAAACCCACATTATTCATATTTTTTTAAAAAAATCCAGTGTTAAAATCTTTTGATTACATTAAATGAACATTCTTAAATCAACAAGCAATTGTCCTTATTTCCTTCAATATAATTAGACAGGTCCCAATTATATTTAAAAAATGAATAAATTACTAGCCATATTTAAAACCTTGCTGCTTTTTAGCAGGTACATTTTTTTTTCACTGAAATCAATGGGGTTTATCTGGGCTTAAATTTCTGCCCCGTCTGATAATGATTTCCCCACTTTGGTCCTTTATTTCTGCAAGATACAGTTTGGTGGAAACAGCCACTATGTAATACATTATTCCAGTGTAATTTAGGGGCTGAGGGGGGCAGGGAAGACTGTCGAGAGACTAAGATGTATTTGTGTCAGAAACATGGAATGACTGACAGCATAACCGAAAGGTAACTTTACCAATATATTTTACTTTCTGGTTTAAACATGGTAAAACTGTTCATCAATTATGTATATGCATTCTGTCTTTATTATTTTGATTGATATCCCATCTTTCTGCTCCAGGGCACTCCCCAGCTCCTTCAAATGGCCATACATAATCCTGCCATTTCAGTTATTGCCATCTGTGATATTTCAAAAAAAGCTGGAGGTTGATGCGTGAATATCTGACTCTAGCTCCTCTTGAAACATCCCAGATAAAGTGATATAGCAGGAGAATGTTTAAGCAAATATAATAATTAAATACAACATATATATATATATATATATATATATATATATATATATATATATATATATATATATATATATATATATATATATATATATATATATATATAAAACTTATTTGTTCTCATCAGTCAGCCAGCCATACCCTTCTGAGATTCGAACCTGGGCCGACTGTGTCTTAAGCAGTTGTTTTAACCCCTAGGCCACAGGCTCGCTCTCTCTCTTTGTTAGCTGAGAAGCAAGGGAGATATGGGACAAAAGCTGCTGTGGCTACTGCCTGTAGATGGCCTTGGGTTAGGCTGAAACAGGAAATAAGATTTGTCCCGTGTCTGGGACCAAGCAAGTGTATTCTGAATGCTTAACAAACATTTAACACATATCTCCCTTGCTTCTCAGCTAACAAAGAGAGAGAGAGAGAGCCTGTGGCCTAGGGGTTAAAACAACTGCTTAAGATGCAGTCAACCCAGGTTCGAATCTCAGAAGAGTATGGCTGACTGATGAGAACAAATAAGTTTGAAATGATCATATTGGTCTCCTTATATTCTTTGTTAGCAAGCCAAAAAAAAATAATTACACAAATATGAGCTGCCACTGCTGTGGCTACTGCCTGTAGATGGCCTTGGGTAAGGCTGAAACAGGAAGTAAGATTTGTCCCATGTCTGGGACCAAGCAAGTGTATTCTGAATGCTTAACAAACATTTAAAACACACACACACACACACACACACACACATAGTATTTAATTATTATATTAAATAATCATAATTCCATGATTTCACTGGATATGCTGAGTTGATGTCCCTCTCTACAAGTAGGTCTCGACTTACAACAGTTCATTTAGCAACCGTTCAAAGTTACAATGGCACTGAAAAATGTGACCTATGACCATTTTTCACACTTACGACCGTTGCAGCATCCCCCATGGTCACATGATCAAAATTCAGAAGCTTGGCAACTGGTTCATATTTGTGAGGGTTGCAGTCTCTCGGGGTCATGTGACCACTTTTTTTGCAGCCTTCTGACAAGCAAATTCAACAGGGAAACCAGATTCACTTAACAACCGTGTTACTAAATTAACAACTGCTGTGGGTTCACTTAACAATCATGGCAAGAACGGTGGCAAATTGGGGGCAAAACTCACTTATGTCTCACTTATCGACAGAAATTTTGGGTTCAGTTGCGATCCTAAGTCAAGGACTACCTGTATTTTATAGTAAGGATCGTGTGACATTTTTTGAGATGGGACAAGAAAACTTCCCAGGCTGCTCTTTGTGGTTTTCTTAGGAAAATGTGCCCTGCTCTGACAATCCTTCTCTTGTGCTACAGGCTTTGAAAGGCTTCCATAAATAGGCATGATGGAAGCTGATGAATCAGGAAAACACTTAAGTCAGCAGAGTACAATAAACAGCATGGATACTTCTCAGGGTTTATTTTGTATAACGTAGCAGATGATCTAGTTTTCCCATTGCCATATGCTACACGAAGAAGGACACCAACCCAAAAAGGAAACACTGCTGTGCCAAACAGCAAGAAACACACCTGCTCCGATGTTGCACTTGGACACCCTGCAAGGTTAAGGATGACCTAGAAAACCGAACAGAACCAAGTCAGTTTCCCATGGGTAAAATCCCATGTGGTCCCATGACAAATTGTTTGCTGGGAACTGTGTTGAGGCTGAAAATGGAAGATTCAGTTGAAAATCCCTATTCACTTATGTATTTCTTCCTCTATATCTTTTCCCTCACCCAAAAACCTAGAAACAGAGAAATGTGCAGTAGAAAGCACAAAAAGGTAAAATAACAGTAAAGAGAAGCAATTGCCTAAGAGGTTACTTTCTTACACTATTTCATTTATTTTGCAATATTTTGCATATTCTCTATCAACCCTCCTGGCTTCCAGAACCATAAAATGCAGAGAAAAGAAAACGGATGGTATTTGTTTTTTAAGTTAAGTAACGTCAACTTCTGTTGATACATACTGCTAAGCTTGTAAGCCGCCCTGAGTCTTCGGAGAAGGGCGGGATATAAATGGAATTAAAATAAAAAAATAAAATAAAAATAAATATTAAATTAATTATTTGTTCTGTCTTCTCCAGTTTGAGAGAAGACCGAGCAAATGGAGGTCGTCCTCAACTTGCAACAGTTCATTTGATGACCGTTCAAAGTTACAATGGCACTGGGAAAAGTGACTTATGACCGTTTTTCAGACTTACGACCATTGTAGTATCCCCGTGGTCACGTGATCAAAATTCAGATGCCGGGTAACTGACTAGTATTTATGACGGTTGCAATGTCCCAGGGTCATGTGATCAGATTTTTTTTGCATCCTTCTGACAAGCAAAGCCAATGGGGAAGCCAGATTCACTTAACAACTGTGTTACTAACTTAACAAGTGCAGTGATTCACTTAACAATTGTGGCCCGACAGGTCATAAAATAGAGCAAAACTCACTTAACAAATGTCTCACATAGCAACAGAAATGTTGGCTCAATTGTGGTCATAAACCGAGGACTACCTGTAATATGCTGAAATACTATTCACATAATTCTACTACCTCAAGAAGTGCCAAGTCTGTGGAAGCTGCATTCGTATGTATGTAACACAACTGGCAAATAACGTTTGCTGTTTGGAGTAAGTACGTGACTAATAAAAGGTTCCTTTTCAAAAAAAAAACTTTACCACAGACCAGGGTTCTGCAACTTTGACAACTTTAAGACTTGTGGACTTCAGCATAGCTGGCTGAGGAATTCTGGGAGCTGAAGTCCACAAGTCTTAAAGTTGTCAAGGTTGCAGACTCCTGCCATATATGAATGCTTTGTTTTCAATTAACTTACCCAACTTCCTGCAGCACGCAACTGGTTCACATCCAGAATAAAGAGGAATTGCCCTCTTTATTTATTATTGGAAGAAATCGGTTCACTTTTTCTGCCGAACAACGTCAAACCCTTCCAGAAAGTATAAGGTTTTAATTGCAGTCCTATTTCACATCATACCTACATTATTGCTGCTGCTTATTCTGAGACTTCATCAATGTGTCTTTGGGGGAGGGGGGTGTCAAATTCTGCAGATGGACAAAAACCACAACTAGGAAGAAAAAATAATAAAACGCTTCTCTTGGTTTCCCAACAGGTGGAGCTCTTTGGGTAGAGAGATGCAAATGGTTTAAGTGCAGTCCAAATACCTGAAAATAGGTGGGGGGTTTTCAGCACAGAGGTGTAAAATATCTATCTGGAAGTTCACAACTGGAAATAGGCTGTTTAGTATTTTAATCTTACAACATCTATTTAGTGAAGCCATGCATGGACGTTTATGGAGATTCTCAGTCATCCAAGTCATGGTTTGTCCCAAAGATGCTTTTCCAAAAGGCAACTGGTCTTACTTGTTGTTTTTTTTCCTTGAAAATATTTTACTTCTCACCCAAGAAACTTTTTCAGTTCTGACTTCAGTGCTGACTTCAGTTCTGACTGAAGAAACTTCTTGGATGAGAAGCGAAACATTTTCAAGGAAGAAAACCAAGAATGTTCAGTTGCCTTTTGGAAAAGCACCTTTGGGACATGCATGGAAAAAAAGTGAAGAACCATGGATTTTGTACAATAGTTAGATTTTCAGGTGAAAATTATTCAAAGTAAGATGCAACAATTCAACTGGACTTTGATTTCCTAAAAGAGTAGGACATTTTTTTTTTCCTTTCTGCTGCTTAAAGAGGCTTAAGCCAGACATTTTGAGAAGGCAAGAGTTAACCCATGTCAGAATGGGGGCATTTCTGTCCCTTATCAAGTCTTCCACAGATGCCAGGACATATGTTCCTTTTTCCCCCAGCTGTTGGAACTCCACTTTTTTCTGTGGTGTTTGGAGCCATTTGCCAACAGAGAAGCTGCATCTGAACAGATTTCTGCTTTAACTTGACTTCATTAATCAAATCAGCCCCTGACATCAAGCCGTTCAGGAATTGCTGGAGGTGTGAGGCCAGTGAGTGTACTGAATGGCTCTGTGGGATGTGTCAAAAGTGACATTGTATATCAATTGCTGTGAGTGAATGGGACTGCTGCACTCTCTCCTAAATGCCTTGCAGAGCAAACTGGCAAAGATTAAATATAAGGGCAATGATCTAGTGATAACCTTAAACTCTTTTTTTCCCCTTAAAAATATATTTTAGCATGATGTAGTGTATAGGTAAAAGTCAAGGTTTCTCCTGTCCATTTGCATCCAACTCTAAGGGGTGGTGTCCATCTCCATTTCTTAGCTGAGGGAGCCAACGTTGTCCGAAGATGCTTCCATGGTCATATGGCCAACATGGCTATATGCTGATGTGCATGGAACGCTGTTATCTTCCCACCAAAATGGTACCTATTTGTTTGATGCTTTCAAACTGCTAGGTGGGCAGGAGCTGAGACAAGTAATGGGAGCTCACCTTGTCATGCAGTGCTCGGGACTCAAACCCCGGCTGTCAGCTTTCCAGTGTCTTTAACCGCTGAGCCATCATGCTTCTTTTGATGCAGTGTATACTGATATACAAATATAGATAGATAGAGATATAGGTTCATGATTCATTTCCTTATTTTTAAAAAATACATTAATAGTGCTTATCTAAAGAACTTACCCAGCACCTCTATATAAGTGGGACAGCTGCTCCAGTAACAATCTGCACATGCTCTACAGTTATCCGATGAGATAACTCTAAAGCAGACATTAGTGGAACTGGCACAGGCAAGGGAAAGACATTTTGGTTTGTAATCTGCTACACAATTTTTCCCAGCCAATTCATGGCTCTGTTCTTGACTATGTGGCGTTAAGCATCATTTTTTAAAAAAAAAAAATCCCATAAGACTTTCAATGTGGTTTCTTCCCCCCCCCCCCAAAAAAAAAGCTGGTCCATCTGGTGGCTTAACTGATGTTTTACTATTGTTTCACACTGAAGTTTTGCCACACTTTACAATTTGAGATTTTTCTTTTTTTTCCAATTTTGTAAAATGTCCTGGAATCATACGATGAAGGGAAGTACATCAATTGCTAATTAATACTCCTTAGCACAACCGGCTCAAAATGATGCTAAAAAGAGCCCATGATCTCAACAGCACTGAAATGTTCATCTCCCATGGAAAGTTATTCAGTGAATTAGTCTGTTTCAGCAATTCTTCCCATTAAGTTGATTTCTTGCCTAAGAACTACCATAGTCCTGTGGATAGGAAGCAATAATAATGCACTTTTGGGGCATAGTTCTCAAAAGAAAAAGTAGAGATTGCATATATTTAAAAATAAAACACAGACTGCTCAGTAAACAGGGAAATCAGACAGATGGTGAGAACGGATAAAGGAAAATAGTGTAAAAATGGCAGAGTTCATTGAAATCTTGAAAAAAAAGCACTCTGCTGCAACACTATTGCATGGCTGTGCTTAGGTTCATGTTTAATATTTTAGAGAAAACTATATTGTTATTCATCTATTTAGAGGGTGCATTAGGCAATATACTCTCTAAATGAGTTGGGCTATGTTTCTTTGACTGCTATCCATTCTGGCTAGGGTAAAGGGCAGAAGTGGAGAACTTTGGCTCTTTTATGACTTGTGGACTTCAACTCCCAGAATTCCTGAGCCAGTCATGTTGACTCAGGAATTCTGGGAGTTGAAGTTCACAAGTCATAAAGGAGCCAGGGTTCCCCACCCCTGGTATAGGGGAATCTTTGACCAAAAGATTACAAGTTTGAGAAGTCTCATCCTTGATTCAACACTTACCATAAAGTTAGCGTAGTATAATGACCAAGGTCGGCAGGCTTGCATGTAGGCTGGCAGGCTGGCAGGCTGGGTAGTAGGTAAAATGGCTGGGAAGGCAGAGAGTCACCACAGCAAAGGTGGTGGAACTTGGAATGACTGCAGCTGGGTGGGAAAGTGTGTGCAAGTGTGCACAAGTGACTGGAGAGACATGGTGCAAACATAGGCTTGGGGATAGTGTGCAAGAGTACACAGGTGGTGGGGGAGGTGCAGTGCAAGTACAGAGGGAGTAGGAGACAGTGTGCTGACTTTGCTTGTAGGAAGCCTGTAGGGAAGCTCACAAATCATGATCATGTAACCATGAGATGCTGAAATTGTCATAAGTATAAACCAGTTTCCAAGCATCCAGATTGTTGCAAAGTGCTGCACCCGCCAAAAAAACCCCAATGCAATCCTAGGCTGCATTAACAGAGGGATAGAATCAAGAATACATGGTTAGTACTGCTTTACTAGTGCCTTGGTAAGACCACACTTGGAATATTGCATCCAATTTTGGTCACCCCAATATAAAAAAGATGTTAAGATTCTGGAAAGAGCACAGAGAAGAGCAACAAAGATTATTATGGGGCTGGAGGCTAAAACATATGAAGAACTGTTGCAGGAATTGGGTATATCTAGTTTAATGAAAAGAAAGAGTAGGAATAACATGATAGCAATGTTGCAATATCTAAGGGGCTGCCATAAAGAAGAGGGGGTCAACCTATTCTCCAAAGCACCTGAAGGCAGGACAAGAAGAAATGGGTGGAAACTAATCAAGGAAAGAAGCAACCTAGAACTAAGGAGAAATTTGTTGGCAGTGAGAACGATTAACTAGTGCAATGGGTTGTCTTCAGAACTTGTGGTTGCTCTATCACTGGAGGTTTTTAAGAAGAAATTGAACAGCCATTTGTCAGGAATGGTATAGGGTCTCCTGCTTGAGCAGGAGGTTGGACAAGAAGACCTCCAGTGTCCCTTCCAGCTCTGTTATTCTGATTGCAATCACATGACTGTGAGAATGCTGGGACAGGCAGATCTTTGAGGACTGGTCATAACCCAACTCATTAAGTGCCATTGCAACAGTCATTGAATGAGTGGTCATTAATCAAAGACTGTATATACAGTTTCATGAAGAATGCTCAGTTTGGTGAAATAAAGATTGGATTCAGGCTTACTAATTCTCTAGAATCAGCAGGACATCTTTAAGCATTGATAACTGAAGCATAAGTGATTTCAGTAGTTTTCATTATGATTGCTTGATCTTTCTTATCCACAGTTTCTTTGCTCAAAATCAGCATCAGCTCTAGATCAGCTCTAGATCAATGAAAAACAATCCTTCTGTGAATATGTCTTAAGAGAGGGGACAGAATCAATCTTGCTATTCTTTGCAGTTAACAAAGGAAAGCTGCAGAATTATTATCTTACCCTGTGTCTGTTAGCATGTCAAGCATCACAGCCATATGAGGACTTTGTCTATGCACCAAAGGTTTAAATGTTCGTAAAGTAGAATACAAAACAGAAAACTAAGGAAGAGCAAAATATATGAAACTCCAGTCAATCGGGAACAAAGAGGCAGACTAGTAAAGATATCCACAGCATATATCCCGAACAATATTTAATGGGGATTTAATGAAATTCTAGATTATTAAAATAAGACCAAAACTTTGAATATAATTTGTTGGGGGGAAAAATCTTTTTCTTCTTTGTCTTTTCTTTCTTCCTTCTGTATATGTAACCTATTTATTCTTTCTATATATCAGTGTTTCTCAGAAGTGAGGTCCAGAGACCACGAGGATCCTGCAAGATTTTTTTAATTAAAATGTAGGATTTTTTTTCTTGAAAGAATGTTTTATTTATATCTAATGAGTTTAATATTGTTATTTTCACATGATTCAATAAACATGTATCAATTTTATTTTTAATACAGTAAATATTAATTTACACAATCAAGTTATTTTGCAGTCCTCCATACCTTAAAAGTAGAAGGCAAAACTTACATTGAGAGCATCACCTTACATTGAGTTACCATTCTCAATTAGTGGCATATCCAGGGAAGAACAGCAGGTGGTGCTACAGGCTAAACAATATGTGCCCCACCCCCTCCAAAAAAAGAAGAACCCTAAATTTAGCCATTAAGCTAAATCTAGATTGAGAAGAAGAGGATCAATAACTCAAAGGGTTCCAGGATCAATTCTTTGCTGGTGTAGATAAGAAAAACATATTCCTCATTTTTTTTACTTTGGCTCTCTGTGGGATTTTAAATGGCTGGATATTAGAGTATAAACACGAATTGTGTATTTCTTTCTTTGAGGGGGAACTTTTTTCAACTTCCGTTTTCATGATGGTTAAATATGGGATTATACATCTGGTAAATAATAATAATAATAATAATCCCCTTCATGGATTACTGCCTCCCCTTCATGGATTACTGCCTTGTCGTGGCGAAGGGGCTTGCGTAATTCAATGAAGCTATGAGCTATGCCGTGCAGGGCCACCCAAGACGGACAGGTCATAGCAGAGAGTTCTGACAAAACGTGATCCACTGGAGAAGGAAATGGCAAACCACTCCAGTATCTTTGCCATGAAAACCCCATGGACAGTACCAAAAGGCAAAACGATATGATGCTGGAAGATGAGCCCCTCAGGTCGGAAGGTGTCCAATATGCTACTGGGGAAGAGCAGAGGGCTAGTACTAGTAGCGCCAGAAAGAATGAAGCGACTGGGCCAAAGCCGAAAGGACGCTCAGCTGTGGATATGTCTGGTGGTGAAAGGAAAGTCCGATGCTGTAAGGATTTTTTCTCCATAGGAACCTGGAATGTAAGATCCATGAATCAAGGAAAACTGGACGTGGTCAAACAAGAGATGACAAGACTGAACATCGACATCTTAGGTATCAGCGAACTAAAATGGACAGGAATGGGTGAATTTAATTCAGATGACCATCAGGTATACTACTGTGGGCAAGAATCCTTCAGAAGAAATGGAGTAGCCTTCATAGTCAATAAAAGAGTAGGAAAAGCAATACTGGGATACAATCCTCAAAATGACAGAATGATCTCAGTTCGAATCCAAGGCAAACCATTCAATATCACAGTAGTCCAGGTCTATGCCCCAACCACCAGTGCTGAAGAGGATGAAATTGACCAGTTCTATGAAGCACTACAGCACCTTATAGAACTAACACCAAAAAATGATGTTCTTATCATCATGGGGGATTGGAATGCTAAAGTAGGAAGCCAAAAGATAACTGGAATAACAGGCAAGTTTGGCCTTGGAGTGCAAAATGAAGCAGGGCACAGGCTGATAGAATTCTGTCAAGAGAATACGATGGTCATAGCAAACACTCTTTTCCAACAACCCAAGAGACGGCTCTACACATGGACATCACCAGATGGTCAACACAGAAATCAGATTGACTATATGCTCTGCAGCCAAAGATGGAGAAGCTCTATACAGTCAGTAAAAACAAGACCAGGAGCTGACTGTGGCTCAGACCATGAGCTTCTCCTTGCAAAGTTTAGGCTTAAACTGAAGAAAGTAGGGAAAAGCACTAGGCCACTCAGGTATGAATTAAATCATATCCCTGTTGAATATACAGTAGAGGTGACAAATAGATTTAAGGAATTAGATCTGATAGACAGAGTGCCTGAAGAACTATGGACAGAGGTTCGCGACATTGTACAACAGGTAGCAACCAAAACCATCCCAAAGAAAAAGAAATGCAAGAAAGCAAAATGGCTGTCTGAGGAAGCTTTGCAAATAGCTGAGGAAAGGAGGGAAGCGAAAGGCAAGGGAGAAAAAGAAAGATACACCCAATTGAATGCAGAATTCCAGAGAATAGCTAGAAGAGATAAGAATGCCTTCTTAAATGAACAGTGCAAAGAAATAGAAGAAAATAATAGAATAGGGAGGACCAGAGATCTTTTCAAGAAAATTGGAGAAATGAAGGGAACGTTTAATGCAAAAATGGGCATGATAAAGGACCAAAATGGCAGGGACCTAACAGAGGCAGAAGAGATTAAGAAGAGGTGGCAAAATTACACAGAAGAACTATACAAGAATGAGCTTAACGTCCCTGATAATCACAATGAAGTGGTCACTGACCTAGAGCCAGACATCCTAGAATGTGAAGTGAAGTGGGCCTTAGAAAAGCTGAGCAACAACAAAGCTAGTGGAGGTGACAGTATTCCAGCTGAGCTATTCAAAATCTTAAAAGACAATGCAGTAAAAGTGCTACACTCAATTTGCCAGCAAATTTGGAAAACTCAACAATGGCCACAGGATTGGAAAAGATCAGTTTACATTCCAATTCCAAAGAAAGGCAGTGCCAAAGAATGTTCAAACTATCGCACCATTGCACTCATTTCTCATGCTAGTAAAGTCATGCTTAAAATCCTACAAGCTAGACTTCAGCAGTATGTGGATCGAGAACTACCAGAAGTGCAGGCAGGATTTCGAAGAGGCAGAGGAACTAGAGATCAAATTGCCAACATACGCTGGATCATGGAGAAAGCTAGGGAGTTCCAGAAAAACATCTACTTCTGCTTCATTGACTATGCTAAAGCCTTTGATTGTGTGGATCATAACAAACTGTGGCAAGTTCTTAAAGAGATGGGAGTACCAGACCATCTTATTTGTCTCTTGAGAAACCTATATGCGGGTCAAGAAGCAACAGTGAGAACTGGACACGGAACCACTGATTGGTTCAAAATTGGGAAAGGAGTCCGGCAAGGCTGTATACTGTCGCCCTGCCTATTTAACTTATATGCAGAGCACATCATGAGAAAGGCAGGGCTAGATGAATCAAAAGTTGGAATTAAGATTGCCGGAAGAAATATCAACAACCTAAGATACGCAGATGATACCACTCTAATGGCAGAAAGTGAAGAAGAACTAAAGAGCCTCTTGTTGCAGGTGAAGAAGGAGAGTGCAAAACTTGGGTTGAAACTTAACATTAAGAAAACCAAGATCATGGCATCTGGCCCTCTCAATTGCTGGCAAATAGATGGGGAAGAAATGGAGGTAGTGACAGATTTTATTTTCCTGGGCTCCAAGATCACTGTAGATGGGGACTGTAGCCAAGAAATTAAAAGACGCTTGCTCCTGGGGAGGAAAGCCATGGCAAATCTAGACAGCACACTAAAAAGCAGAGACATCACCCTGTCAACAAAAGTGCGTATAGTCAAGGCTATGGTCTTCCCAGTTGCAACGTATGGCAGTGAAAGTTGGACCATAAGAAAGGCTGAGCGCCAAAGAATTGAGGCCTTTGAACTGTGGTGCTGGAGAAGACTCCTGCGAGTCCCTTGGACTGCAAGGCGATCAAACCGGTCAGTCCTAGAGGAGATCAATCCTGACTGCTCTTTAGAAGGCCAGATCCTGAAGCTAAAACTCAAGTACTTTGGCCACCTAATGAGAAGGAAGGACTCACTGGAGAAGAGCCTAATGCTGGGAAAGATCGAGGGCAATAGAAGAAGGGGACGACAGAGAATGAGGTGGCTGGATGGAGTCACTGAAGCAGTAGGCGTGAGCTTAAATGGACTCCAGAAGATGGTAGAGGACAGGAAGGCCTGGAGGAATGTTGTCCATAGGGTCGCGATGGGTCGGACACGACTTCGCAGCTAACAACAACAAAATAATAATACAGAAGTAATATTAATGGAGAAGAAAAGAAGCACAAAATCAGTTTAAGTAACTATAAGGACAATCTGTACTATAGAGTTTACCCCACAAAACCCATGCCCAATATCTATTAGATATTAATGCAGTTTGATGGACCTTTCAAAGTCTGGCAGTGGATTTTTGGTGGGTCCGTCTCTTGCTCTTGACCTTGAAGCTGAGTGGAAGTGGATGATTGCAACAGCAGCAGATCGATCATCTCGTGGCTGGGTTTTTGATGATTTGAAAAAGGGTCACCTGATTTGTTGCAGAAATGCAATTTCTAATGTGCATAGCTAATAGATGGCTTTGCTGAAGTCACCAATGGAAAGAACAAATTAATGAGGCAGAGAAGTAAAAATATTCATTCCTGATCCACTATGTGACTAAGGTAAGTGAAGAAAAGAAAAGCCATTGATGTTTTATGTGGCCTTCTCAGTTTCTTCAAAAGGCAACTGAACTGAGATTTATTTACCCCTCCTGGGGTTCTAAATCATGTGAGAATCTGACCCAAGTGAAAATAATCCCTAACACAGAAGTACAGTGTATGATGGAATGACAACGTTGTAATATGGAAAAGCATGGGAAGAAGGCCTCCATCCCACTCTTGGGTTCATAATTACAGGGCAGGAAAGTGAATTACTAAGTGGCTTCTCCTTGGTCTTCCCAAATAGAGAATTAGACCTTCGTACTTTATCACACCGATTGGATTCACAGAATAGCCTTAGCGTTACGAAGTCTGTAAACCTTGATTAATTTGATCATCTATTTTTAATATATTTATAATATTCCTAAACTGTCCTAATCACACAATGTACTGTTTTATGAAGTAATAATGAGCATTTGACATTTATTATTTTAAAAAATCAGATGGCCCCATTAGGGAACAAGAACATTCAGAAGCTTCCTAGAAGCCATACATTAAAGAGTCAAATCTATGTCTGGTGACTGCAGGTTCCATAGGTTGGGTGAAGAGTTGAAAAGCCCTGTCCCCCTCCCTCCACATACACAACACAGAATGAGCATATTGCTGTTGATAACCCAACGGAACCAATGGTGGTTTTGATTAACAAACTATAGTTACACAAACTGTCTCTGAGGGTGATGGGTAACATAATCATTGTCTGTCTGGGTTGAGCACTAAATTACTCATGAAATGATGCTGTGCAAAGAAAGGCCAAATCAGAGTGAAAGGAGGAACCAGATTTGTGCTGCAAAAATCTGGATGATGGAAACTCTTTCTTTCCATCTTCCTCTTTGATGTTGCCCTAGTAACCTGAGGTCAATCCTTGTCCTTCTCTAGTCCTAATGGGAGCTGTTCTAGCTTGCCACATGCCTATCAACCACTGTACCTCAGTATTATACTGGTGCCACTGATTACAGCTTAATTATTGCTAAGGTGCTCAGTTTTGTTCTGAGCTCACATGATTGAAAGCTCCTCCATAAGCAACTCCATTTCCTACAGTTCCACACAGTAAACTAAAACCCAAAGGGAGGGGGGGAAATAAAATTAATTTGCTTTATTTGACTGATTGAATGTTGCTTGGATTAACACCCAGAGCAGCATGTTATCTAGGGCCTTCTGTATCCATAAATCTCTTTAAACTGTTTTCCATTTCATGGCATTGTTTATGATGCTTCATAATGATCCATTACTTGGGTTTCACACCCTCAGGCAGCTCACAGTGGGGGTTCCTGGTGATACTTCTCAGAGCCAACTTGAAGGCCACAAACAGCATCTCCACACACTATAAATGCCTTATCCCTCATTTATCAATGAGAGCTGGGGAATAGCAACCTTGCCAAGCCATTCAAATTAGCTGTCAAAAACATTATGAGGAAATGATGACTACTTACCCTAACTAACCTTGGCACAATGACTACCATCTAACTTTTTTATTGTGGCATTCCAAATGTGACACCCCTTCCTATCCTTACCAAGTTAACAGAAGTCTGCCATCTCAGAGGCCAACTGTGAAGGCATCCCTGTCACTAAGGATTCTCCTGAAGCAACACTACTCAACAAAGTTCTCACTGAGGGAAAGTGTAGGGTCCTGTTAAACTGAGAGCTAATCCAGAGGACCTGGGCTGCTACAACTATAAATCTTCAGAGATTGAAGAAGATAAAGCAACAGTCAAGGGTCTGAGGCAAAAAAAATGTTCTAGAAAAAATAAGAGATTCAAGTTCAACCATGACCCACAGTGCTTTTTCAAAAGGCAACTGGACTTTGTTTTTTTCCTTGAAGACATATCAAGAAGCTTCATGAAAGAGTGCTAATGAGCAGATGACTGAAAGGAATATAAATCCTTCCATCCTCCACTATTTGGCCAGAGCTGAAGGAGCTTCTTGGATGAGAAACGAAATGTCCTCAAGGAAAAAGCAAAGTCCAGTTGCCTTTTGAAAAAGCACTTTTTGGACAACCATGATCTGGATGACTGAGAATCTCCACAGACATTCAACCATGCCATTTTCCTTGTACCAGCTTGACCTAGACTTTTAGTTCTTAGTTTAAACTGAGGAAAGCCTGAAGACAGCCTTGGGCCTCATTTATACTAAACTCTTTGCAATATTTAAGTTACAGTTTAACTTTCACCAGTGAGGAAGGGCCAACAGGCAAATCATGCAGACTTGGGAGCCATAGTCTCACTAGATGGAATCTCATTAGTTGGTGCGTTACATAAAGTGGCATTCTTTTCGGAGAAAAAGCTTACGACCTGCGATGCATAGAAATGGTGGGTGGTCAGTTAAAAACCCCTGAGCTGATCCTCTGACAGTCCCAAAGCAAGAGAAGTTTAACCTGGCCTTTCAAAATGTGCTGTGGGAAAGACTGGATCCAAAAAAATATAAAGGATAACTGATAGACCAACCTAAACTAACAAGCACCTCTGATCCAGAAATCAATCTTCAAATAGGTTAGAGCCAGCAGATACCATCTGATTGCAGTTCTATTTATACTAGCTTGGAAACAAGTTTTGCTGCTGAGAAAATGGAACAGATGTTAACCAAGGTGTCTTTAGGATCAGGCAGAACAACTATTTATTAACTAGGTTACCGAATTAGAAGATCTTTGCTCTTTTCCTTGTGATTTTCCAGTGCCATTCCCACCTGCGATGTTGGCAAACTCTGAAGGAGAAACTGTGGATACTAAAGAAGAATGGTTCTCGTGCCGACTAACAAAATTTTGATCAAGCATTTTTCTCCATAACTGCGAGGAGATCTGAGTTGTTCAGAATGGAATGGGATAGGACAGGGGTGTCAAACTCAATTGCATTGAGGGCCGCATCAGCATTGCGGTTGCCCTCAAGGGGCCGGGTGGGTATGGCCAGGGTGGGTGTGGCCTACTGGATGGGCATGGCTAGAGTGCGTATGACCTACTGGGTGGGCATGGCCAGCTCTACATTGTTTGCATCAAGGGTGCCTATGGGGGCCTGGGCAGGAGTGGGACAGATCTGAGGGTCTCTGGCAGAAGGAGGGTCTCTGGGCCAGGGCCAAGGCAGTGGGGGCCGTTCCCTCACTGTTTCCAGGATGGCTTCGCGGGCCACTTCGCAGGCCGGATCTGGCCCCCAGGCCTTGTGTTTGACATGTCTGGGATAGGATGTAAAAAAGGAAAACAGGTTCAATTCTGTGTCCAGGTAAATTTTAGAGTCGACTGGCTCTTAAATGTTATATAGTCCAACTCTAGCAAATGCAGTAATCCCATTACTACAAAACTTCCTCTCAGCAGGTAATCCAGCAGAAACTTTCTTCCACTTGAAATTGTTAGTCTGTTAGTGTTAGTGTTGTTAGTGAACAATGGAGAGAATTATTTCAGAATGAACCCACTTGGCAAGCCTCTTAAAAATCCCAGCTCCTAAAGTAAGTCATCCTACCAGCAATTTCTTCATGTATTTCCAAGTGTATTTCTGTATTAGGATCTAAGGCAAGAGAATAATATAATAATGCACAAGGCTCTCGTCACTTTTCAAATATTGCCACAGGTTACAATCAGATTGGGATGTTGGTTCTTCTGTCCCAGCCATGTTACAAATGTGGGTTTCTAGAAATATACTGATCAACACTATGTACTGTATATATGGGCAGGTTTCAAAACAATATTTCATTTGATCATGTTCTTCCAAAATGGAGACTACTTTTCAAGATAGTGCATAAAAAAATCCATATGCTGGCTTTCTCAGAAAAGTCAAACATTAAAGAGTGCTAGTAAGAAAAGAAAAAAAACCAAGCATAGTATTGGACAGCAGAAGTTAGGAAATTCTGTTTTATTTTGAAATATCAACTTAAGAATGGATGGCCAAATAGCATTAGGGTGAGACCATGGAAAAGTAAATACACCATCTCCTACAGATACATGGTCTTTCTGGAGTTTTCATACAACTCATTGCTAAGGAGACAATAAATAAAACTGGGACCTACCCAGCAGCATCAGGATGGGCGGATGGACAAAAGAATGACAGCAGCATTGTAGCATTGTGGATCAAGATTTGTGTTGTGAGTGTCACATGCGTGCACACGTGGATTGAATTTTGCAATGTCATGCCATGCATTTCATTTTAACAATCCTATAAAATCCAGAGAAGCTGTCCTCATGACTGCTATGAAATGCTACAAAAGTTGCTGGATTTCAGACTGAAGATGCTTCTTTGTGGGTTTTTTTACATGAAATAGGTTTTCTTAAAATGGGCTATCTTAGCATTTGAGAGGTAGCATGCCCTTTGTTAAGAAGGTGACTCTCAAATGCACGATGATCTCACCAGAGTATTTGAACTCTAACCATGATCAAAAATATCTTGATGACCTCTAAAACTTTAAGGAACATTATCTTCATATTAGTACTGGCATGTGTTAATTATATCAACTTTCCCTTCTCTTGCCTACAGCTGCTAAAAAAAAATTGGCTGGTTGCTGAAAAGGAGAGAAGATAGCAATTTTGCGCTGCAGGGTTTCTTTTCTTAAAATAGTTCAGCATTTCAGGAAGTCATGTTCTATCATTGTCCCCTTTAGTAATAATGGTTGCCCTAAGATATCTTATCTACCATTTCATTTCTTACTTGAGTAAAGAGATTTTTCAGAGTTCAAATCTCAATCTGTCCACCTATTTTCCTCAAGCGTGCAACATTGATACGAGGCATCCGAATTCTATTCAGGGGCATCTTCCCAGGGTTTGGGCTATCAAAAAAAATATATCAACATGGCAGTCATGATTGTGCAATCCAGCCCTACCTCATGTTATGCCTATTGCAGTTAATGGTCAGGGTTGCAGCCGCTATCTTGACTTTGTTGCCCCCACCATGGATACCCCTGAAATAATAATATCAACTCTTTAACAAATCTTTGTATCAAAACTGCTAGTAGTTTCAGTTAGTGGAGGTTAAAGGTCTATTGCACAATTTCCAATTGGATACCTTCCAGCTGCGTTAATGTCGAGTCTGGACAGGAGGGAAAGCACCGGGATAGACCATGAGTAAATTTAATAACTTCTTCAATGAAGAGGGCAGTGTCCAGAAGTTCTGGAGTCACAGGATGGCCCCATAGTAGCATCTTCTATTTATTAACTCCATGGACTTTGGGAACCCAAGGATTCACCATTCCAAAAGGCTGAAATAGGTAAGACCAAAGAACAGTAATCCTAAAGTCAGAATAAAAGAAGGGGGGGGGCTTTCAGCAACTGAAAGTGTAAAATTTCCGTTAAGTAAACGTTCTAGTGGGGCTTGATTAAGAGTGCAGGCTGTAAAGAAATATGTCCAGTGAATGATGAACACAGTCCAAAAAATAATCATTGTGAATCTTCCTCATTATGCAACGGGATACAGTTTTTCATAGGCCATGGCAGCAGGGTTAGTTTTGTTGGCGAGCCCATTCTCTCTCTCTTGCTCTCTATCTAATTTAATGCACATTTTAAACACAAGAATTAATACAAACTAAAAGAGACCAAAAACCAAAAGAGAAAAAAATGAAAAATGAAAAGAAAACTAAAGGTGGAAAAAAGAAAAAGGACTATCCGAAAAATAAGAGAGAAAGAAGAAAGATATAATGAAGTAGCTTCCAACCTTCTTTACAGCAGTTACAAGTACAATTATAAATTGATCCTTCTCTCTCTAAAGTTACAGCGTGACTCTCTTCTTTCTATCATCTGCCTTATCTAATCATCAAAACCGTAAATCATAAGTTCTTTCTTTTTCCTGTTTTATGCAAAACGTCCATAAAGGGTTTACAGTCACCAATAAACCTAGATATTTTCAAACACGTCACTTTGGGCATTTTAGTGATTTCTGTCATCCTCACCAACAATTCATCTTTTGTGGAACATAGAACATAGAATAATAGGGTTGTAAAGGAACTTGCAGGTCTTCTGATCTAACCCCCTGTTCAAGCAGGAGACCCTTCTTTCATTTGGGACAAATGGCTGTCCAACTCCTTCTTAGAAACATCCAGTGAAGGAGCACCCACAACTCCTGAAGGCAAGGAGCTCCACTGTAAAGGTAAAGGTAAAGGTTCCCCCGCACATGCGTGCTAGTCGTTTCCGACTCTACAGGCCAGTGCTCACCTCCGTTTCAAAGCCGAAGAGCCAGCGCTTGTCCGAGGACATCTCCGTGGTCGTGTGGCTGGCATGACTAGATGCCAAAGACGCATGGAACGCAGTTACCTTCCCACCGTAGTGGTCCCTATTTTTCTACTTGCATTTTTTATGTGCTTTCGAACTGCTAGGTTGGCAGAAGCTGGGATGAGTAACAGGCGCTCACTCTGCTATGCGGCACTCAGGATTCGACCTGCCAAACTGCCGACCTTCTGATCGACAAGCTCAGTGTCCTAACCCACTGAGCCACTGCGTCCCAGCTCCACTGTAGGTATTGCCAAATCTTTCCATCTTTATGTGTACAATAATCTTGCTGCAGTTAGAAATAAAAACAAGGTTCCATGCCTATTTTTTCCCAGCTCCTGGTCCATCAGTCCCAAGAGGAAGAGTTCTGGTTTCAGCTGGAAGTTAATCTTTCAGATCCTTTGAATCACTGCATGTGTTTGAACGAGGAATTGCATTTCTCTCATACACAATGTTGGGATAGTGAAAACTGAAAGATTCCCCATTTCTACATATATTTTTTTATTAAAGAGTTTTACAAAAACAAAATTTTACAATACATCCCCAAATCCCTCCCACCCCAAACCCCCCCACTTCCCCCCCCCACTTCCCAGAGCTAAATACAGGATTATAGTTACAATAATCATATTCTAAATAAAAATTATGCATAATATACAATTAACCAAATTCATAATGTGCTTTAACTCCCCTTTAATATAACTACAAACAACGTGCCAATAACAATATCCCACTAAAATCTACTCATAAGCTAAATGGAACTTTTTAGTGCCATATTTGTTCTGAATATAATTTATCCATCTCCTCCAAACTGAAATATATCTTTCCTGTGAATGATCTTTCAAATAAGCAGAAATCTTAGACATTTCTGCAAGATTCAAAACTTCACCAGTAACCGTGCTGCTGTTATCATGTTCAACATCAAGTTAGTTTCTTTAACATCACAATCTACAACAATACCCAATAGAAACAATTGTGGAGAAAACTTTATAAAAATCTGATTGATGTGGAAACTCCATAATGAAGAGGTTACAACCTTACTAAGATTCTCTATCAGCCTGCAATGCTAGAGTTCACTTGGAACTGGAATGCAAAAGAACCAGTTACAAGCAGGGACCTGGGGGAATATGTTGGTTCCCTGAACCAAAAAATTTATTTATTTATTTATTTTATTTATTTTATTGGATTTGTATACCGCCCTATTCCCGTAGGACTCAGGGCGGTTTACAGGGCAATTAAAACCATGAAATACAAAAAATTAAAAACAATTAAAACAATTAAATTAAATTCAAGCCCCGAGAGTAAATCTAAAACCCAGTTAAATTAACAACCCCACAGTCTGGACCAAACAGATCGAAGAGCTAAGTTTTCAGGTCCCGGCGAAATGAGCGAAGGTCAGGGGCAGTCCTAAGTTCTGTGGGTAGTTGGTTCCATAGGGCAGGCGCACCCACAGAGAACGCCTTTCCCCTGGGAATAACCCGCCGGCATTCATTAACCGGCAGTACCCTGAGAAGGCCCTCCCTGTGGGGGCGCACAGGACGATGGGAAGATGATGCCGGCAGCAGGTGTTCCCTTAGATAGTCCGGACCCAAGCCATTTAGGGCTTTATAGGTCATTACCAGCACCTTGAATCTCACCCAGAGGGCAACCGGAAGCCAATGCAGCTCACGGAGAAGAGGTGTTACACGGGAGTATCAGGAAGCTCCCATCAAAACCCGCGCGGCTGAAATGGTGCACACACAAAAAAATGCCATCCCTGGATAGAGATCTCCAAATAGGAGAGTTGAGAGGTTTATTTAAAATATAAAATTCCAACGTTTTAGGAAGCATCTTGTTAAAATCATGCCCTAAAAATAACTACCTTAAGGTTTGCATTACCCATAATTGCTGATTTAAAACCATATATCACTTACACATGTTTGTTATGGTAGCCAAAACATAACATTCATCTAAGTACAGATGGGTGAAAAGATATTATCCCATACCTAGGATATGTATGCTTACATATATGTTGTAGATGACAACATATAGATAGATGTCTTCCATGTACAGTGGGAATATATTCAGGAAACTAATTTCTCCAGTAGAGTCCACAACTAAACCCAACTTTTGCTCTTCATCCTCATTAAACTTTTTCTAATGCTCAGGCTGGAGGAAACACAGTCTGTCAGTTTAATTATTCACAATGGCCTTAAAAGCACCACACCTGGAGCACGTGGCCTTTCCAAGACCAGATCTTTCCAGTAACAAAAAGTGAGACAATCTGTAAGATTCATCCTGTTGCTGAATTCTGTCGAAATGAAAGATTTTTTTAAGGTATTGTCCCATCTGCAAATATGATTGAATGAAACAATTATTGTGCATGCCCTTTAGAAAGACATATATATATTATGATCAGACATTTGTCTTTTTTCTGTGCAATCCAAAAGTCTTATACTTACTTCTCTCTTTTATATCCTTCTGCCCCTTATGGAACTTTTATCAAATCATAATTTAGACCTCTGCTTAAAAAGCAGAGACCTCTCTAACATCAAGAGTTATAAGGAATCAAATAGTGATCATTCATGCTTGCAAGGGTCAAGGGCAGCTACACACCAAGGTGGCTGGTACAATGGGACATAACTTACTTTTTTATAGAAGAATTTGCTAAAGTGTAGACATAGGTTACGCAGGTGCAAATTTAAATCACCTGCCTCAGTGTACTTAAATAAAAATGGTTAAAGCTGCTTTAAATTCTCAGAAAAGGCAGTCACTCTCAAGTAAACATTTGCATGTTCCCTAAACAGATTAAGAATAACTGATAATTGTTTTTATGGGTTTGGATTTAGAAGAGAATGTTCAAGAAAAGTTTTTCACAAGGCAATAGACCACACAAACCTTGGCAATCAAAATCCAATAGAAATAAAGTTTCAAACAAATCCTTTGGATGATAATTTTCATAGTATTTGTTCTGTGCCTAGAAACACTGATCTGTAAACATTTATGGAAACATTTATTTCCTGGAACGTGGCCTGTTTCACTACAAGACACATGGACACTCTTCTTTCAGCTAAGTTAACACTTTGGGACTAAGAAGGAAATAGCATATCTGATATGAACAAAATGAGATTAACTGAAGGATATGCCATTGCACAGATTTTTCCATCATTTGTGTCATTTGGCATGATGATGTCATTGTGCAAAATAAATAATGTAAATAACAAACTTTACATCAGGGTCCTCAACCCCAGACCACTGCCAGGCCATGGCCTGTTCAAAACCAGGTCACGGGATAAATGGGCAAGTGTGCAAAGCTCCAGTCGCATGAGTGGCGGGCAAGTGCACACACACACACACACACACACACACACACACACACAAAGCTCCACTCGCATGAGTGGAAGGGCTTGCACTCGGACGCGAAGCTCCTTTCTTGCAAATGAAGCTACATGCACAAGCATCCTCCACTCACGCAAGTGGAGCTTTGTGCGCAAACACAAGCGCCGTCCACTGAACCTCCCTCCCCTCACGCAAGTGGAACTTTGCACATGAACACAAGTGCCTGTCACTTGAGCAAACTGAGCTTCTTGCCCAAGTGCAAACACCCTCCGTTCACACACAAAGCTTCATTCGCGCAAGTAGAGAGTACATGCGTGTGTACCTGCCGCTCACATGCCCCCCCCCTGCGCTGGGCTGGGCCACCAAGCTGCAAAGGTTGTGGATCACTGCTTTACATCATTTGGTTCAAGACGTCACCACACACAAGATGTACATTGCAGCTTCAGTAGTATAAATAAACAGCCCCTGTTAGAGAGATGAGTGGTTAAACAGTTTGATGTATAAATAAATAAATAAATAAATCCATATAAGAACAGAACCAATGCCTTGCTGGATCAGATTCCTAGCTGATCTAGTTCAGCACTGTGTTCTGAGACTGGCCAACCAACTGCACAAGGAAATCTCCCAGAAAACAGCCTTCAGAGGCCATCACACTGCCATCAAAGGTAATCTCCATTGATCCCCATGACTTCCATGAATTGGAAGGTAGTCAAGATGGCAGCCCATACCACATCTCATAGTAGTGAATTCCAGAGGTGAATTACATGTCCTTGCCAGCATGAATGGTCACTATTTGATTCCTTAATATCTGTCCTGATTCTTACAGGACTCAAATTCACTTGCTGACATCTGATTCTGGAGTAAGGGAAAATAACTTCTCCTCATCCATTATATCCACACACTGCATACTTTTGTATACCTCAATCATATCCCCTCTCATCTGACTCCTTTTTTAGAGTAAAAAACCCCAAACTTTCCTCCTAGAAAAGCTGTTCCAGCCCCTTGATCATCTTAGGTGCCCTTTTCTAAACCTTCCACAGCTCTACTGTATCCTTTTTGATGCGTTGCTTCCAGAACTGCACACAATTTTCCTGATGTGGTCACACTACTGATTTACATAAGGGCACAATGATATTGGCATCTGTGACAAATAAAGGCAAATATACATGTCCCAGGATAATGTTGCAGGATCCAATCTGGGTCGGTCACCAGGACCCAAGATTTTATCTTCTGAGCTTTCAGATTTGTGCTGGAGCCCCCATCCCTCAGGGAACTTTTCCCTAGCAGAGTGTGTCACACTGTGTCACACATTCGGCTAACACACATCTCTCTAGCAGAGTGTATCACACTCTATCACAAACTGAGGATGAGCCCCAGCATGAATCCTAAAACTTGGAAGACTAAACCTCTGGTCCTCATGATGGTATTGTGAGTCCTCGCCTACCAGCAGATCCAGCAGCCGAGTCAGATGAATCGGATGAGGGGAAGGGTTGCCTGGGGTCACATCGGAGTCTGTGGAAAGCTCTGAGGAGCATGAAGATTCAGAGCTAGGTGAGACCCCGGGACCATCTACTCACACTCAGGCAGAGAGACAGTTGGGTTGGGGGCCTGAACAGAGTGAAGATGAGGAGCAGCTGGGCCTGTTCCAGATGCACAGATGCTCAGAGAGGAAAAGTGTGCAGGACAGCGGAGGGCGGTGGGGCGGCTCTCCAGGAAAAGTAAAAGACTCTAAGAAGCCACGCCCATATTTAACCAGGTTTGTCGGATTTCTCTGTGTTTGAGTAACTTAAACCTTGAGCATTCCAGCTGAGAACTCAGAGACTGAATCTTGTTCGTTTCAACAGCTAAAGGACTGGTTGGAGTTTTGTTCCATAAAAGCTGTGTCAAAATAAAAGGGGTTTATTTTCTTACCAAGTCCTGCCTTGTTCCATGCAAAGGGGTTTTTCCTCGTGAGTAAGCAGTTGAGCAGTACTGGTGGAGGCTGGGACAGAACAGATGGACCCAGATTGGATCCTGCTTTGGCATCACTATTTCCCTGTATTCAATCATTCAGATAGAGAGATTTTAATTAAACAATAAATATGAAAGTGGTGCCGGTGGTGGCGGTATACCTTGCTTTTCCACGATGTAGCACTGCTTCACTCCATCATGGACAGTTGAGGTGGTTGTGGTTCACAAAGGAAAGTGGCACAGTCTCACACAGCCCCAATTTCTCTGTCTGTTTAAAATTTATTTCACTGCATCTGGGGAGGATTTTGTTTTGAAGTGCAGCATATAAACATTGGAACAAATAAATAGGTATTATGACTGATTTCTGGAGACCTGTGAATAATTTTTTACCAAATCATAAATGCAAAGCAATTCATATTAGGTGCTCTAAATATTTATGCCTGCCAATGTCACCAAATGAAGCAATATTTTCTTATTTGTTAGGTTGGTTTAAATCTAACCAAACCAGAAAGATAAGATTCAGGATCTAAAAAAAATTAAATAAATCTATGCACAGCCTCTCATTTCCACATGTTTTGGAAAATGGTGATTGAAGGGGGATCTGGTCTATGTTGTTCTCAAAAGCTCCTGCAATGTATCCATCGGGACTTGTCTCTGTGTGCACCCATAAATCTACTTTTTACATTCCCCCTTGGAAACATTTACTCTGTTGAACTTTTATTTCACGGTGTTCACTGAGAGTTTGTAAAACAGCTTTATGACAGGACATTTGCAAGGTGATGCCCTCAAACAGATGACCTTAAAATTCTTAACAGGAACTATTTAATGAGCTAACCTTTTGGTAAAGGCAAACTGGGCAAGTGACTCTCTTTGTCAAGAGGAAAGAAAGAGAACAGACCTGCAATACCTTAGGGCATTTTCCCAGGTAGAATATGTTCACATTCATATTTTTGTGGCAGGCAAAACATATGTGTGCTTCTTGTTTGGACTACATGAGTCTGACAGGTCCCTACCTTCTTTATGGTCTGGTTCATGCCCTGCTTCTATGTCTACCTGGTGTCTGCCCTGCTGTTTAACCGAACCAACCCAGACTCCCCTGTTGTAATCAGTCTTGACTTTTTTTAGATATCAGAGTTTTGTTGTTTTTAAAATTAAAATGCAGTCCAAAACTCTGATATCTAAAAAATGTCAGGACTGATTACAACAGGGGAGTCTGGGTTGGTTCGGTTACACAGCAGGGCAGACACCAGGTAGACATAGAAGCAGGGCATGAACCAGACCATAAAGAAGGTAGGGACCTGTCAGACTCATGTAGTCCAAACAAGAAGCACACCCAGAAGTACCAGCTCTAACTTTATTGTAAAGTGACAATAATATAAACTTGCAGATCTGAAAGTGCATCACTCCCCCACCCCACCTTTGTCTTTCCAGTCCAAGAAACTAGAGAGAGTTCCTTCTGAAACATTTGCCACAACCGTCTTTCTTCTGTGGACTCAACAGGTAACTAAGGCCGATTATCAACAGGCAGCCAGAACTTCCAAAGATGAAGTCAGGAAAGCAAAGGCTGAGAACAAACAAAGAGTTGCAACAGAAATCATGGATAATAAAAAAAAAGTTTCTTCCAACATATTAACAACAAGAAAAAAAGTCAAGGAAACTGTAGGTCCTGGATCATGGACTGCATTTTCTGTGCAAAGGACTCTTGGCAAAGGATGGGCTGCACCTCACGAAAACAAGGGAAAATGTACTCAGAGAAAGACTGGCCCAACTCATCGGGTGGGCTTTAAAACAAAATCAAGGGGGAAAGGGTGACCAATCTCTAGAATCTCTAGAACCCCAAACCAATCACAAATCCCAAGAAAACAAATCAAACAATGAGATGGGCAGTGATGAGAAAAAAGAAAAACTCAAACAAGAATCAGGAGATCCAGGAAACATACCCCTGGACAGGCATAACAGTCTTAAATGCTTATATACAAATGCTCAAAGCTTGGCGAACAAACAGGGCGAGCTAAAAGCAATAGTACACGAGGGAGGGTATAACATAGTTGGCATTACAGAAACCTGGTGGGATGAAACCCATGAATGGAATGGACTGATAGATGGATACAAATTGTTCAAAAGAAACAGGTCTACAAAAAGAGGAGGGGGAGTTGCACTATATGGAAGAGAACACTACATATCTACAGAAATACACACGATCAAAGATCAAATCTCTCCAGAATGTATATGGGTCAATATAAAAAAGAAAAAAAGTGACGTTGCCATAGGTGTATATTACAGGCCACCCAACCAATCTGAAGAAACAGACGAACTCCTTGCCAACCAGTTAACAAATATATGTAGGAAGCACCCAAAAGATGGAGTTGGAACCTAGATGTAAAGCTATACTGGACTCAATCCTTACTAATAGAGAAGAAGTGATAGAGGGAATTGAAATTGCCCGAACCTTGGGTGAAAGTGACCACGTCGTACTGGAATTTAACAAAATGCAAACACTAGCAATAGAAAACAATCCAACCAGTGTCTCAAACTTCAAAGAGCTGACTTTAACAAATTCAGAGAGAACCTAGGAAAGATCCCATAGACAAAAATCCTAAAGGGAAAACAACCCAAGAAGTTTGGGAAACTCTGAAAAATGCAATCATAAAAGCCCAGTCCAGCACAATACCACTGAAAAAGAAAAGCAAGAAATTCAAGAAGAAACCAGAATGGCTGCACAAAGATCTCTCTGACAAAATGAAAGACAAAAAAGAAAAAAAATAGAAAGAGGGGCACATAACTAAGGCTGATTATCAGCAGACAGCCAGAACATGCAAAGATGAAGTCAGGAAAGGAAAGGCTCAGAAAGAACAAAGACTTGCAACAGAAATCAAGGATAATAAAAAAAGGTTTTTCCAACACATTAACAACAAGAAAAAAGTCCAGTTCCAAACTTTTGGTGCTCCCAGATGCACGAGGGAATTGCTCCTCATGTTGCCTGGATTTTTTCATCGGGGGGGCCCCTGTAAAGGGGTCAAAAGTCGCCCTGGAGGGGCAATGAGCGGGGGAGAGGTCTCTCCAGTCAGTGGTAGAATGCAGTGGCCGTCCCGTTGGCTTAGAGCTACTCTCCGAACTGAAGAAGAAAGGATCGGCCAATCCCATGGGCCGTCATTTAGCCATTTCCTGCCAAAACCAAAAGCACAACAAAGCACCTGAAAGCACCTGAAAACTGGGTGAGAATTGCTTTCTTGTTTTCTTAATTGTCTACTTTCCCTGTCAAAAGCTTCTTGAATTTGCTTCCCCCTGCGAGAAGAGAAGGAAGGGATTTTTTCCCCACCCTCCTTAAGAGCAGCCTTTGTCTACATTGGGAGAGAAAAGAAACAGCCTTCTACTAAATTATACTGATTTATTGGACTTACTGCCTTTCTACTTTTGGCCCAAAGTTCCTCTATTTATGAAATGGACTATTCTACCTATTAGTCTAAAAAAGGGGACAAAAAAGAAATAAATAAAAAGATACTGTCTGAAAAGGATTTGAAGTATTCTGAGGACATCTAGTGAATACTATTGGCAAACAAGCTTGCTTACATTTTGGACTGACCTTGGCATTAAGATAAAAACCTGAAACAGCTGGAGATGAATTTGGCTTAGACTTGTGGAGGTGGACTCTTACTGATTTTTGTTTGAAACATAGCCTCCACCAAGGACTATTTATAATTATTACAAAATGGAGAAGGATCAGCCACAAAACTTGCTTGATTATAACCTCATACTTGAAACAATCTACAGAGTCACTGAGATGTCTATCTCCAGATTTAATAATTTACAGGCCAACCTTAAGTCACAAATTGAAACCCAGACTGCAACTAAAGAATTTATACTTCAGAATATAACAAAATTGGAAGATATTACTATTGAGACAGAGGAAAATAAGCAACAACTATCCAAAGAACTGACAACTCTAAAAGTACAAGGAACTATCACTATGGGAAATAACCTTAAGGACCAACAACAAACTATGGGAAAACTTAATACTCAACTTTTGACTCCATCAAAAGTGCCTATAACTTTAGAAGTATACTATGTACAAGATAGGGATGCAGTGGCTCAGTGGGTTAGGACGCTGAGCTTGTCAATCAGAAGGTCAGCAGTTTGGCAGGTCAAATCCCGAGTGCCGCGTAACAGAGTGAGCGCCTGTTACTCGTCCCAGCTTCTGCCAACCTAGCAGTTCGAAAGCACGTAAAAATGCAAGTAGAAAAATAGGGACCGCTACGGTGGGAAGGTAACAGCATTCCGTGCGCCTCTGGCATCTAGTCATGCCAGCCACACGACCACGGAGACGTCCTTGGACAAACGCTGGCTCTTCGGCTTTGAAACGGAGATGAGCACTGGCCCCTAGAGTCGGAAACAACTAGCACGCATGTGCGGGGGAACCTTTACCTTTTTTATGTACAAGATAGTGATGCTAACATGGAGGACATGGAAGATCAACAAAGACAGTTTTCTGAAAGCCTGGATAGCCAAGCATTAATTACAAAATTGGATAAGACTCTTTACTTAAAGCAGATGAACCCAGGCAGAAGGGGAATCCAGACTGAACTGAAGATAAAGTTTTTAGAGCAAATACAGAGACTAGAACAAACAGGGCAACAACATAATGATTACAAATGGTTTAGTTTTTGTGGATCACTGATGGCTACATGGCCTCCTTCAATTAAAATAATATGTATTGGAGCAAAGGGAGACCTATCTGACAATTCAAAGGCCTTGGGTTTGGAAACCTGACTGGCAAAAAAAGAAACAAAAAAAGTTAGATTTTAAAAGTGAGTTCTTAGAGAACCATTAAAGGTTATCCTTTTATTAATCAGTGATCTATTAGAATCTAAAATAGAAAATGTTTATGAGATAGAACTAGAATGTGTTTATGTATCTATTAGGCTTATTTTAGACATTATAATTTGTGCACTGACATAATGGAAATTTGGTTTATAGATCCCACTTTTGATGTTAAAAGACATTTGATTTTTCTATTTAAGAATTAAGAATTTGCTAAAATTTAAAACAGATTCTGGTTGTGTATAAATAGTTGTAGATTGATAAACATAGGCTGTGGCCCTGTCAGTAATGTATGATGTATTAGGATGTGAAACAGACAATGTTTATTAGGTAGAACATAGCTACTCAGCCACTGAGTACATGTTAGATGCTTATAGTTTTTGCTGTAATGAAATAAGGGAAATTTGGGTTGTGAATATTATTTGGGATGTTAAAGGTTAAATTTGAATAATATAATAAAAATTAAAATTAGGTAAACTTTAATAACAGGACAATATTTCAATGAAATTGAATTGACAAATTTTTCAACTGATCATGCTATTTCTAGGAATTTATTAGTTTAAACTGGTTGTATGAAATGTTAAGGGCAATTGAGAAGGATGTTTTGATAATGTAACCTGAATTATATACTGAAAACTCTGTTACTGAATCTCTGATTACCCAGTCATCATGATGCTTTCTAAATATGTAGATTTTAACTGAGAAACCAATAAAACTTGTTTAAAAAAAAAGAAAAAAGTCAAGGAAACTGTACGTCCACTAAAGAGAGAAGATGGCAAGGAAATAACAGACAACAGGGAGAAAGCAGAAATGCTTAACTCATACTTTGCATCAGTCTTCACACAAAAAGAAACTATAGCCCAACATACCAAAAAAAAATCACTGCAAAAGGCAAACTAGAAACAAAACCTAAAATAGGCAAGAAAATGGTAAGAGAACGCTTATCCATCCTTGAGGAGTGTAAATCACCAGGACCCGACAGATTACATCCCAGAGTTCTGAAGGAGCCGACAGATGTTACCTCAGAACCATTGCACCACATCTTTCAAAAATCCTGGAGTACTGGGTAAGTACCTGAGGATTAGGAAAGGGCTGATGTGGTTCCCATCTTCAAGAAAGGAGAAAAAATGGACCCAGGAAACTACAGACCAATCAGTTTAACATCAATACCTGGGAAGATCCTAGAAAAGTTAAACAAAAAACAGATCTGTGAACAACTAGAAGCAAACAAATTTATAACTAGTAGCCAGCACAGGTTCAATTAAAACAGATCTTGCCAAAACAATCTTATTTAATTCCTCAATAAAGTGACTAAACTATTAGACCAACGAAATTCTGTGGACATAGTATACTTAGATTTCAGTAAGGCATTTGATAAAGTAGACCACAACCTACTCCTTAGTAAGCTAGAAAAAAGTGGAATAGACAACATCACCACCAGATGGATCTGTAGCTGGCTGGCAAATCGTACTCAATGAGTAGTCCTCAAGGGCACTACATCCACATAGATGGAAGTAAGCAGTGGGGTACCACAAGGCCCAGTACTCTTCAATATCTTCTTAGGCCCAGTACTCTTCAATATCTTCATAACTGACTTAGATGAAGGAATTGAAGGGGAACTCATCAAATTTGCAGATGACACCAAACTGACAGAAGTAGCCAACATCCCAGAAGACAAACTAAGGATCCAAAAAGAACTTGACAAACAAGATGAGTTTCAGTGTGGAGAAAAGCAAATTTTTACATTTAGGCAGGAAAAATCAAAGGTATAAGTACAGATTGGGTGAGACCTGGCTCAAAAACAGTAACTGTGAGAGGGACCTTGGAGTCCTAGTGGACGATCACTTGACTATGAGCCAGCAGTGTGCAGCAGCAACCAAAAAAGCTAATACAATCCTGGGTTGTATAAACAGAGGCATAGAATCAAGATCACGTGAAGTATTACTACCGCTTTATAAAACCCTAGTAAGACCACACCTGGAATACTGCAAGTAATTTTGGTCACTGTTTCACAAAAAAGATGTCGAGAGTTTGGAAAAAAATTCAGAGAAGAGCAACTAAGATGATCAAAGGCCTGGAGACTAAAACATACGAAGAATGGCTGCAGGACTTGGGTTCGGCTAGTCTAAAGAAAAGAAGAAATAGGGGAGACATGATAGCAGTATTCCAGTATTTGAGGGGCTGCCACAAAGAAGAGGGGTCACGTTATTCACGAAAGCACCAGATGGAAGGATGAAAAACAATAGTTGGAAACTGATCAAACAGAGAAGCAACCTGGAATTAAGGAGAAACTTCCTGACAGTGAGGACAATTAACCAGTGGATCAGCTTGCCTCCAGAAATAATGGGGGATCCATCACTAGACATTTTTAAGAAGAGAGTAGACAGTCATTTGTCTGAAATGGTATAGGTTCTCCTGCTTGAGCAGGGGGATGGACAAGAAGACCTCCAAGGTCCCTTCCAGCTCTATTCTATTCTAAAAAGATGTTGAGAGTTTGGAAAAAAAATTCAGAGAAGAGCAACTAAGATGATCAAAGGCCTGGAGACTAAAACTTACAAAGAACGGCTGCAGGACTTGGATTTGGCTAGTCCAGGGGTAGGCAACCTTGGCTCTTTTATGACTCGTGGACCTCAACTCCCACAGTTCCTGAGCCAGCATGGCTGGCTCAGGAATTCTGGGAGTTGAAGTCCACGAGTCATAAAAGAGCCAAGGTTGCCTACCCCTGGGCTAGTCTAAAGAAAAGAAGAAATCCCCACTGGAGATTTTTAAGAAGAGGCTATAGACAGTCACTTGTCTGAGATGGTATAGGTTCTCCTGCTTGAACAGGGGGTTGTACTAAAAGGCCTCCAAAGTCTCTTCCAGCTCTATTCTATTCAACTGACACTTGTCTGCCTATTGCCTAGTATGAGGCTGCTCTTCCCGTCTCCCAAGGTCATTCTCACATACCACTACAGGATGAATGGCTGAATGGCGTAGCAAAAGCATTGACTCTAGAGATAAAAGGATGGTCTTCCATTTCTTTCCAGGCAAAATATGAAGTGTTGGTTACTTCTTTTAACACCTCTAACATACTACTATGTCATGCTACTGGGGACAGTAGCTTCTTCCATCATATTCTTACTCACCACATCCTCCTCAGGAGCTTGTCTAGAAGCCTAATGGAAGCTTAGGAACAAGACATTTCTGAAGCACCCTGAGCATCTGGAAGAGGTGAGGAACTGGAGATCATTATTGATATTTAATTTTTTTTATTTTTTTTTATTTTAATTCCATTTATATCCCGCCCTTCTCCGAAGACTCAGGGCGGCTTACAAGCTTAGCAGTAGCCTTCATTCTATGTATACGCCTGCTTGTTAGGGCTTTCAGCCCCCCCCCAAGCGGCATTATTACAAAGTCAGCTTAATTGCCCCCAACAATCTGGGTCCTCATTTTACCTACCTGGGAAGGATGGAAGGCTGAGTCAACCTTGAGCCTGGTGGGATGCGAACCTGCACTAATTGCAGGCAGCTGGTGTTACTTAAGGAGGCATCAGCCCTCTGCTCCACCAAGGCTCTGTAGAAGGCTGTGAAGAATATTTTTTAAATTAAGGTTTTATTATTATGTTAACATTAATTTGAATGGTTGCCCTGCACTAATAAATTCTGGTCAGAGGTATTTTGTTGATATTTTAAATAACCTTTTGAAATGAAACATTTGCATTCCCATTTTCCAGGTAAGAAAGTGAACAAACTAGCTGGTGAATATCCAAATTCCACCCCTACCCAATTTCTTGCAACTGAGTTTGAATCTGAATCCTACAGGCACACATTGGCTCTCTTCCCATGATCATCAAACTTGCATGAAAAGGAACGTGCTATGCTGTTCTACACTGCCTTCATGCCTGAATGGACCAATAGCATCTACAGAGGCAGATACCAAAGGAAAGATGGCAGAAGTGAAAGCCTCTCTCCTTTTGCACATGCCTACAATACAAATTAAATAATATCCCTGTTGAATATACAGTAGAGGTGACAAATAGATTTAAGGAATTAGATCTGATAGATAGAGTGCCTGAAGAACTATGGACAGAGGTTCGCGACATTGTACAACAGGTAGCAACCAAAACCATCCCAAAGAAAAAGAAATGCAAGAAAGCAAAATGGCTGTCTGATAAAGCTTTGCAAATAGCTGAGGAAAGGAGGGAAGCGAAAGGCAAGGGAGAAAAAGAAAGATACGCCCAATTGAATGCAGAATTCCAGAGAATAGCTAGAAGAGATAAGAATGCCTTCTTAAATGAACAGTGCAAAGAAATAGAAGAAAACAATAGAATAGGGAGGACCAGAGATCTTTTCAAGAAAATTGGAGAAATGAAGGGAACGTTTAATGCAAAAATGGGCATGATAAAGGACCAAAATGGCAGGGACCTAACAGAGGCAGAAGAGATTAAGAAGAGATGGCAAAATTACACAGAAGAACTATACAAGAATGAGCTTAACGTCCCTGATAATCACAATGAGGTGGTCACTGACCTCGAGCCAGACATCCTAGAATGTGAAGTGAAGTGGGCCTTAGAAACGCTGAGCAACAACAAAGCTAGTGGAGGTGACAGTATTCCAGCTGAGCTATTCAAAATCTTAAAAGACAGTGCAGTAAAAGTGCTACACTCAATTTGCCAGCAAATTTGGAAAACTCAACAGTGGCCACAGGATTGGAAAAGATCAGTTTACATTCCAATTCCAAAGAAAGGCAGTGCCAAAGAATGTTCAAACTATCGCACCATTGCACTCATTTCTCATGCTAGTAAAGTCATGCTTAAAATCCTACAAGCTAGACTTCAGCAGTATGTGGATCGAGAACTACCAGAAGTACAGGCAGGATTTTGAAGAGGCAGAGGAACTAGAGATCAAATTGCCAACATACGCTGGATCATGGAGAAAGCTAGGGAGTTCCAGAAAAACATCTACTTCTGCTTCATTGACTATGCTAAAGCCTTTGATTGTGTGGATCATAACAAACTGTGGCAAGTTCTTAAAGAGATGGGAGTACCAGACCATCTTATTTGTCTCTTGAGAAATCTATATGCGGGTCAAGAAGCAACAGTGAGAACTGGACACGGAACCACTGATTGGTTCAAAATTGGGAAAGGAGTCCGGCAAGGCTGTATACTGTCGCCCTGCCTATTTAACTTATATGCAGAGCACATCATGAGAAAGGCAGGGCTAGATGAATCAAAAGTTGGAATTAAGATTGCCGGAAGAAATATCAACAACCTAAGATACGCAGATGATACCACTCTAATGGCAGAAAGTGAAGAAGAACTAAAGAGCCTCTTGTTGCAGGTGAAGAAGGAGAGTGCAAAAGTTGGGTTGAAACTTAACATTAAGAAAACCAAGATCATGGCATCTGGCCCTCTCAATTGCTGGCAAATAGATGGGGAAGAAATGGAGGTAGTGACAGATTTTATTTTCCTGGGCTCCAAGATCACTGCAGATGGGGACTGTAGCCAAGAAATTAAAAGACGCTTGCTCCTGTGGAGGAAAGCCATGGCAAATCTAGACAGCACACTAAAAAGCAGAGACATCACCCTGTCAACAAAAGTTCGTATAGTCAAGGCTATGGTCTTCCCAGTTGCAATGTATGGCAGTGAAAGCTGGACCATAAGAAAGGCTGAGCGCCAAAGAATTGAGGCCTTTGAACTGTGGTGCTGGAGAAGACTCCTGCGAGTCCCTTGGACTGCAAGGCGATCAAACCGGTCAGTCCTACAGGAGATCAATCCTGACTGCTCTTTAGAAAGCCAGATCCTGAAGCTAAAACTCAAGTACTTTGGCCACCTAATGAGAAGGAAGGACTCACTGGAGAAGAGCCTAATGCTGGGAAAGATTGAGGGCAATAGAAGAAGGGGACGACAGAGAATGAGGTGGCTGGATGGAGTCACTGAAGCAGTAGGAGTGAGCTTAAATGGACTCCAGAAGATGGTAGAGGACAGGAAGGCTTGGAGGAATGTTGTCCATAGGGTCGCGATGGGTCGGACACGACTTTGCAGCTAACAACAACAACACAATACAGGTACAAAAGTAATGTGGCTTGCATCACAAGACTGCTCCTGGCTTCTTGCCTTTTTGGATCCCCATTGCTTCCCCCATGGCCATAATAGCTCCTCCCCATTTGAGATCCCTGAAAACAACCCAAGGCAGGGAAAATCTCTTTCCTCCAAACAGCTGTTCATGAACACAACCCGCTTTCCCTCCCACCTGAGGAAGAACTGAAATACCATCCAGAGAACATGTTGCTTCTAAGTCATAATTGGCCCACAGATTATAGTTTCTCCATGCCTGCCTTACCATATAGTTTTAAAGTAGTTGGAACAAAGTCTAAGGAAATTTCCCAATAAACAGTTAAGGCTTTTCTCCTTTCTATAATTTCATCTTGGCAAATATTTGCTGGAAATTGTATTTGGCATCTTATATGTTTCTTGTGAAACTTGCTTTGAAATACTCTAGCAGTAGTTACAGTCTAGAAAGAAACTCGTAGCCATGGTCGTTAACACGCTCATACCACATCTGAACAGATGTGAACATGACACATCTGTAATTTGTTGCTGGCTTGTAGGTAACATTTAAATGAGAGGTCTTCAAACTTGGCCCTTTTATGACTTGTGGACTTCAACTCCCAGAATTCCTCAGCTGAGGAGTTGAAGTCCACAAGTCATAAAAGGGCCAAGTTTGAAGACCTCTCATTTAAACCCTGATTTGTTAATTTTATATATGCATCAGCCTGTGAAGGGAGACCATCAAATGTTTAATCAAATGTCTGCAATCTGAAATAGAGCACTTCACCAGAAAGATCACATCAGTCTTTGCTGGTTTAATTCAAGTTATGTCTTCTTACAAATGATACTCTTTAAGAGAATAACAGAACAACAGAGTTGTTCTGGAAGGGGACTTAGAGGTCTTCTAGTCCAACCCCTGCTCAGGCAAGAAACCCTATACTATTCCAGACAAATGGTTGTCCAATCAATTCTTTAAAAACCTCCAGCGTTGGAGCAGCCACAACTTCTGGAAGCAGATGGTTCCACTGATTAATTATTCTAACTGTCCGGAAATTTCTCCTTAGTTCTAGGTTGCCTCTCTTCTTGATTAGTTTCTATCTATTGCTTCTTGTCCTGCCTTCAGGTGCTTTGGAGAATAGGTTCACACACACACACACACACACACACACACACACACACACGCCTCTTCTTTGTGGCAGCCCCTTAGATATTGCAGCACTGCTATATTTCTCCCATATCCCTACCTTTCTCCTTCTCTGTTTTCCCTTCCCCCAGCCTAGTTTCTTCCAAGAACATACCATGTTTTCAAATTAGTCATTATATTTGTAAAGGAACAGGTTCCATCCAGCTGAAGCTGGTTAAAGAACAACTTTTCAATCAGAGCCATCAGATTTTTGCAGGTTAAGCTGGAAGGAAATGATCCTTGAAAAAAATCATTCTGGGTAAGCTATGAAAACTATGTAGTGCTTTCCAGTTCTCTAAAGAGTGACAATAAGTAGAAATTACTTCTAAATAACCTTGTTCTCCATCTTCAAATGTTCCTACAGAGTGAATTGTTTGCTATGTTTGGACCATACCTATCTCCACATGCTAAAGTAACATGAGCCCTTCCATGAAATACCTGTCAATGTGTTAAAATAGAATAATTGTTAAGGTTCATTTACTTTTATGACAAGAAATAAAAATTAATTGCTGGGGCTTCCACAGCTGCTGAAATAAAAAGGTGAGTGGAACCATTTTAAATTGAAGAAGTTACAGGTTGATGTAATTTACATGGCAGGTAAATAAAAAAACTCAGAATACAGTGAATTTTAGTCCTGCCTTAGACACAATGCCAACTGAGTGACCTCGGGTCAGTCACTTCCTCTCAGCCCCAGGAAGGAGGTAATGGCAAACCACGTCTGGAAAACCTTGCGAAGAAAAGTGCAGGAATTTGTCCAAGCAGTCTCAAAGAATTGGACACAACTGAACAGAAGAAGAAAAAATATCCATATAAAACCAACAGTGTCAGAGGACTGTGTGGAGAGAGTTTCCTCCTTTAAATTTCTGGGAGTCTACCTCTGTGAAGATCTGACCTGGGAAGTTAATACAACCCAGGTGGCTAGAAAGGCCCAACACAGGCTTCACTTTCTCAGGGTCTTGCGGAAGAACAGGGTAGAACAACGGCTAATGACCCTCTTTTACTGGTCTACTATAGAGAGCGTCCTCTCGTATGGTATTGTGGTTTGGTATGCTGGTATGATAGTCGCGGACAGGAAAGCATTACAGAGGGTAGTGAGCACAAGACATTGTGGGCTGTCCCCTGACACCACTGGATGACATCGCCAGGGCTCGGTGCCTTGGAAGAGTGAGGAAGATTCTCAGGGATGACTCACACCCTGGATGGCATCTCTTTACTCTCCTACCATCAGGTAGGAGATACAGGAGTATAGCCAGCTGCACCAACAGGCTGAAAAACAGCTTTTATCCGAGGGCTGTTAGGCTTTTGAATGAGAAATAACTTTTGTGAACTTTTGTGAATTTTATGCAGAATTGACTTGGGAGGCCGGTGTGTGGTGTAGTTGGTTCACATGGTTTAGTAAGATGGAGGGTTTGTTGTCGCTGTGTGTTGGGGGGTGGAAGCACAAAGGGAGGCTCAGCTAATCTCAATGTACACATAGTTGTACTTTGACAATAAAGGTTCATTTCATTTCATTCTGTGACTTTCAGATTCAGCTCCAAAATTGTGGTTTTAGTCCACAGAGGTGCAAAGTTAACACTTGGTAGCCTCATGCTCCCTAAATGCCCTTTTTATAATCATATACAAAGCCTTAAAAAGTAAAGGTAAAGGTTCCCCCGCACATGCGTGCTAGTCGTTTCTGACTCTAGGGGCCGGTGCTCATCTCCGTTTCAAAGCCGAAGAGCCAGCGCTTGTCCGAGGACGTCTCCATGGTCATGTGGCCAACATGACTAGACGCCAAAGGCGCACGGAACGCTGTTACCTTCCCACCGGAGTGGTCCCTATTTTTATGAAGCCCTTATACACAAAGGTAAGAGGGCTACATACAAAGGAGAAGGATCCTGCATCTTCAAATATTGAATAGGGTGATATAGTGTTACTCTATTAGGAATGAAGGTAGGCTTTGTTTTGCTATGAGGATGGTTGGGTAACAAGACCATATATTAAGCAGTGAAGGAAATGCATCTATGTCACCCTTGCAACATTCCCTTGAGAAGCTGGTTGGTATTTGAGATAACAACAGGTCAACGTTATGCATTGAGTTTCTGTGGCTAGGTATCACTTAAGGCCCAGCTGCACCAAAACAAGAAAAATTAGCAGCTCCAAGTTGTATTTCACACTACGCCTGCTGACATTCCCTTTTTTTACATATTGTTTTACGAGACATACAATTCCTTTGCATCTGCCCACTCTGTATAAAAATAATAGGAATGAACCAATCTCTGCTCAAATAACCTTTTCAAAAGGTGCATTTAATACTCCCTGTCATGAGTCCCTCTTGGGATTTTTAATTCAGCCCATGTGTGATGAAAAACAACAAGAACAAAAGGGATAGCTGCAGCACATCTCATTCCTCTGCTCAGTTCCAGTATTTATTTATTTTTTTTATGTCAACACATAAATTTTATTTTGGTTTCTAATTGTTTACACGCATGAGGTTCGGTTATAAAGTCTGTGTTTAATACTTTTGAAAATCTATCAAATGGGTGCTAGAGCAGGGGTAGGCAACCTTGGCTCTTTTATGACTCATGGACTTCAACTCCCAGAATTCCTGAGCCAGCTGACTCAGGAATTCTGGGAGTTAAAGTCCATGAGTCATAAAAGAACCAAGGTTGCCTACCCCTGTGCTAGAGCATGTGACAACACTAAAGTAAAAGTGCTTCGTCATTATCACTGCCCCAGAATTGGGCCCAGGGGTGCATTCTCACTTGTAACCAACCATTGTGGCTAAGAGGATGGTGCTAGGCTCTAACTGGTACTCTGCTTGTTCCATCTGCTGTGTCTTCCTAATAGCTGTGCCATGTTCTTCACAGGTAACTAGGAATTTCCCCTGCAAATACCTCCATCATTTCTATTGGTGCAAAAAAAAAGAATGTAATTGTGGGAGATGGGAGGAAGAGCCTAGGGGTAGGCAACCTTGGCTCTTTTATGACTCGTGGACTTCAACTCCCAAATTCCTGAGCCAGCCATGCTGAGGGAAAAGGGAGAGGTTTCCAAGCTGAGCCATGCTGGCTAAGGAATTCTGGGAGTTGAAGTCCACAAGTCATAAAAGAGCCAAGGTTGCTTACCCCTGGCCTAGATAAACAAACAAGCAAACAAACAAACAAAAGGATGACAAACAAAATCTGAGTATGAAAGGGAGGGGGAGAAAGCATCTCAGAAGGGTCCCTCCCAAGTTTTCAGGAGAGTAAAAGTAAGGGATAGGAGGGGTGCTTTCAAACTTGCAAGATTCTTCTAGTAGGGCAATCTTACAATAAAGTTATTACTTGTGGTTGTTCCTCTTGTCTGTGGTACCTTGAAGGGCTAGCATCAATGATGTAATGCAAGGGGTTTTCAAACTTGCCCCTTTTATAATGTGGACTTCAACTCCCAGAATTCCTCAGCCAGTGTGCCTGGCTGAGGAATTGTGGGAGTTGAAGTCCACAAGTCATAAAAGGGTGGAGTTGGAAGACCCCTGATCTAATGGAACAATGTCTAATTGAATAAGGATTAGATCGGAAAGCCTTGGTATGAAATAAGCTGAAGAGGAATAGGGAGAGAAGTACCAATGGTATATGGAGGAAAAGAGTGAGCGGCAAGAAGCTATTTTCAAGCAGGAAAAGATTATTTCAGAGTGTGCACAGGCAAGCCTATCACATCTGCCAGCATCTCTTTAAACCAAAAACCTCTTTTCCCGGATTGTGCAAATCAGCCATGCAAACCCAAGAAAAAAAATACTTCTGATTTGCTCCTGGCCACAAAATGAATATCCCCAGGCTTTTGGGGTCATAGTTTCCACTTCAAATCCAGATTGAATAGGGTATAACCCTATTATAATTGCCGGTGATGGAGGGGGGGATATGTTTCTCTTTTGTTTCTTGTTATGACTATAATAAAAATATATGAATAACAGTAATACAAACAGAAGAGTATCCATGAACCTGCTTCACGTGAGGAGACTTAAATGCAGCAACTATAATAGGATATGGGGAAGTATTAAAAAAGTGAATCCTGAGAAGAAGAATTTAAGAGTAGGATTAAAAATAGCCCAGGAAAAGCAGTGTTAGAGAGGGAGGTATACAAAGAAAAAAAATATAGCACCAACAGTAGACAGGTACAAAGTGAAACTGTGACGAGCAAAATGTGCAAAGTCTCAGTGCAAATGTACGGCTTTTATCAAGCATGGTGTTCCAATATAGCATGGCAAGAAGAAAAGTCAACCTAAAAAAAATCACCCTCTAACCAAGATATGTCAAAGAGCTAGGCAACAAGATGAAAAGTAGCAGCAGTTAGATGTTTCAGTGCCATGGTGAAACACCATAAGCCTAAATCTGAGTTCCTGGCCAAAGAAACGGAACACTTCCCTAACAAGAGTTCTGTAAACCTGTCCCTGAGCCAAGAAAGCACATGTTGCCCCAATTAATTTAATTTCTTCTAAAAAAAATATTTGTGGTACATAATCTGAAGGCTCAGAGCATCCTTCCTACCAAGAATGATGTCTGGATCTATGCCTGTCTATGAAGTTCAGAACTGAAAGCTCTGAGGACCATATTGATCCCTAACAGCTCAATCACTTTAGTATTCATACATGACTTCTCTTTGACAATGAACAAATGATCACCAGGAATGCAAAGAAACTGAACTAATACTATATTCTTTGCAGTACAGAAAATCCTGCACATTTGGTGTGTGTGTGTGTGTGTGTGTGTGCAGTTAAGCTTCAAATTTGCCATTTGCATTTTGGAGAAAGACCACTCGCTTTTCAAGACTGTCAAGTCTCTTTATCTTGCCCATAAGCTTGATTCCATCACATGCCTAAAATTGGCATGTAGCTCATGGATGATTAGTGATGCAAGGAATGCAAGCCTAAAGGCTGAAAAAGGATCCCACCCCCTGCTTCATAACCTTCACAAGCCAGAAGGAGTTTCTAAGGCCTCCTTTACAGTCCTCATACTGCATTGTTGCTAGAAAAACCTGGCTTCTTGTGCACTTTCCAACAACTGACCAACAATTCAACTCAAGCTCAACCCTCTTGTCTTCTCTCATCTTTGCCTACCCTTCCCAGCTCATAGAGCAAGAGTCATCCTAGCGCTGGGCTACCATCTCAAGTGTCCACAGTATCTGGACACCTCTCATTGTGTTATTGAAGTAAGATTCATCTGCCAGGCTAAAAAAGCTTCTGTCCATTACATTGTGGGGAGTCCTTCATTTCAGTTCCCAAAATACGTTGGGTCTCCCCAGCTTATCCTTCTGATATGTACTATGGCAGCAGCACATCATGTCCGCTAATTCCAGGTAAATTGCTTTCCCATTATCTTGTCCTGGTTTCAGTATCTCAGTACCTGGCTGGACCTGACTAAATAGAATCCAAGCAGGGTAGAATCTGGCTAGTTTTTATTTATTTATTTTTATTTGGGGGGGGGGGACTTAGCTGTTAGCCAGAGTGGGAAATTTAAAAAAAATCCCAAAATGTGGTCATTGTAAATCACTTTGTAACTCTGCCAAGAAATTGGCATGAGTAGTCAACAGGAGTTTGGAAAAACATGAGGGTGCCTTTTACCTACTGAGACCTTGTCCTGAAGAGACCTGTTGAAGGACTACTATATAGTAAGATTCCAATACAGCTATGAAACAATTCTCCACATGTTGACCTTCCTAAATGAAAGTTCTTGCTAAACCCATTGTCAGTGATCATGAAGGAACTATGGTAATAAATTATTTGTCTGGCCCCGGCTGGCGGCTAGCACTTTTTTGTAGACAAGCGTGCTTGCTTTTGGATGTTCTTCAGCATCTGATAAGCTGGCATTGCAAGTTGCCAAAATATAGTAAAGGGAACACACTTGGAGCCTGGCGTCTAGACAAGCCACTCATTTCATAACCAGGAAATTATTTTAGTTGTAGCAGAAAGATAAAACTATTCCTTCTGACTAGCTTGCCTTTCTTGGTTTAGCTGGGACCTGATTTTCTTTATTCAACCAGTGGGCAGACTTATCAAGCACCAGGGGGGGGGGACAGTTTATCAATGAAACATTTTAGCCTAGCTGGAATTTTCATATAGCAGGAGCCTGCTTTCACCTTTTTTCCCAAATGCATTATGCTCTGCATGGAGTGAGAATAACTGTATACTGAAACCAACTATAAAGAAAATCAATTTAGCTGAACAACAAAAATGCCAGGCTTCGTATCAGAGACTTAAAAGTATCAATAACTATATCTCTCTAAAAAGTTGAATTATAAATATCCACAATTTCCTATCTAGTGTAAACATTCTATTAATCAAACTTCCTCCTTGTCGTTACCTTCCTTCCTTCCTTCCTTCCTTCCTTCCTTCCTTCCTTCCTTCCTTCCTTCCTTCCTTCCTTCCTCTCTCCCTCCCCAGAAATCCTGCCAGCTTCCCCATTTACTTTTCTTCTGGGAAGCTTTCAGGGAGAAAGTCAATGGGAAAGCCAGCAGGAAGCTGCAAACCAAGGCCAGCACTCAGATAAGTACGTAGTTCCTGCTGGATAGGGAAGGGGTGTACTACAGGGGTGTGGGTCAGAAGGGTATGTGGAAATGTGTCAGAGGTGCATCAGAAGTGAGGAAGGGGGAGTGGGTGTGCACAAGAGATGCCATGTAGGCCAGGGAAGGCATGTGAGTGGGTGGCATTGGTTAGGAAGGGTGCATGGAGTGAGAAGTGATGTGAGGGTTGGGTCGGGCCGACAGGAAGGTAGCATAGGTTGTGAGGGCCAGTGAGGTCATGTGGATATGCAAGAGGTGCCACATGGGTCAGGGGGAACGTGCAGGGGGTGGCATGGGTTGGGAAGGGTGCTTGGGTGTGCTTGGGAGTGTGTGAGAGGCCAGGAATTTCATTCCCTTGAGAGTCGTGGACCCTGGATTTTGGGTGTACTCTATAAGTTAGCCCATCTGAGGTACCTTGGTTCAAAATTTCTTGCCCTATGACCCACCAGTTCATCCAGTTAAAAGGTCATGACAACAAGAGTTTTAGCAGCATATATTATGACTATGGAGAGTTAAAGTGCGATAGAATTTAATGTTTTATTTTTGCTTGTTAGCATATTTTAGCTTATGTTTGTATCACTATACCAGGGGCCAGCAACCTGAAACAGTGAAAGAGCCACTCGGAACCGGTTCCCTCACAAAAGGAAAAACTGGGAGCCGCAAAAAATATGTGCGCATGCGTGTACATGTGCGCATGTGCAGAACAGGGTTTGACTGAAGAGTGGAGCCAAGGCGAGATATGCACCTACCCTGCATATTTGAATTGATTGGTTGAACTTTTTAGTCCCCTTTTTTTTGGACTGCACATGGCAGAGGACCGGGAGTCGCAGGAGACGGCTGAAAGAGCCGCAAGCGGCTCCGGAGCCACAGGTTGCGGACCTGTGCACTATACCCTGTATTCAGCTCTGGGAAGTCGGGGAGGGGGGAGGGGAGGGGAGGGGAGGGTTGGGGAGAGGGGAGGGGGAGGAGGGAGTTTTTTGTATTTTAAAATGTATTGTAAAACTTTTTAATAAAAAAAAAGTGTTTTAGCAGCATATAGATTAAGAAGGATTACAAAACACAATATTTTCTAAAGCCAAGCACAGTATATCCATGTAGCAGAAAGCCACTCTCTTGGTTATGTATGTCAACACAAGATAGGCTTTTGGTTGGTCTGGGGATCAAATAGGGCAGTTCCATGCTGGAAGTGGCCGCTGGATTGATTGCAGACTCCACCTTCTCCCCCCCCCTTTGTTCTCTGCTCTCAACCCATCCATCTTTTAGGTTATCCTATTGATGTATTCTCATTGTGTTCTTTTTCTTTTATTTATTGTTCTATTATTTTACTTCTGTTCTGCGTACTCCCTTTTCATTTCTTCCTTTTTATTGTTGTAAGCCACCTAAAGTAGCCCTATGGCGAGATAGGTGGCTAATAAGTTAAGCAAACAAACAAACAAACAAACAAACAAATCCTTTAAGCACATTTTGGGATATGACTGAGTTACCGATTTAATTCACCAACTGTATCTTTTAACAAGGTTGGCTATTCCAGTGCCCCTATATATCAAAAAACAGATTTAGTTTTTACATAACTAGCACCTATAACATGACTGTTAATTTTTTTTTCCACACTGACAATATTTCCAATTTTTTGATGAAGTTAATATTTGGCTTAATTCAATACAAAATTTGAGTATTTGTTTTGACTGTTTTATTTTTTGTATCTTTTTTAAAAAAAATATTGGATTACGAATACTTGGATAAAGATTTAAAACAATCTAAAGATTGGAAAAAAAGAACTGAACTGGAGATAACATATCACTTGTGAATACACAGCTCCGAATGTTATAGGCAAGTATAAGGTTGCTTCCCTGAAACACAGTGCTGGAAGTAAAACCTTTCACAAAGATTGCAACTTTGCTTTTCTTCCATGCCCCCAATCTTGCTCTGGTGATTCAAGAAAGTTGAGTTTCATGTGACTAAGCATATGACCACCTTGCATCAGAAGGTAGACAATAAAGTTTCCATTAACAGACTTACCTCATCTAATCATGATTTATCATAGACTAACTCTGAAATTGGGTTACTTCCTTTCTAATTTAGTCCAAGACTTGTTCACCTGGCACAATTTACTTTATTTTTTAATACAGTGATGACAGGATTTTGTCACCTTTCTCATCGGGATGGGGGAAGGCAATCCAGCTGTGTTTTTCCAATGTTAGCCATCTCTAAATCCTGACATGTTTAAACAAGAGTCTAAGCCTATCAAAGAATTCTAAGAAAAAGCTAGAACAGTTTGGATATTATTTTATTTATGTGATATATTTTATAACTTAGCATGTATGCCACTTTCTCCACCTATTTTTCCCCTCAACGAAGACTGAGGGAATGGCTGGCCCAAAATGCACCCAGTGCATTTTTGTGGTTGACAATGGACTAGGAACCTGGATATCCCTGGTGCCAGTCCAACATCTTAACCTGTACATGTTTTTCCTACATAGAAAGAGACACATAGAATCATCTCTGAACCACCGTTATGTACATATTGTACATACTGCATTAGTAGTTGCAAAATCCATCATAGTTGATATCATTTCCTTTTAGCATTTTCATTAAATACTGTAACTTTTTTTTAAAAAAGGTGCAATTTTTTTCTTCCATTCAATCGTGTCAGATTTTCAAATACTTTTGGGACAAGTCCCTGTAGTCTTCTTGGCATGATCTTTCCAGAAGTGGTTTTCCATTGCCTTCTTCCTAGGGCTGAGAAGAAGTGACTGGCCCAAGGTGACCTAGCTGGTTTCCTGCCCAATGCAGGACTGGAAGTCACAGTCTCCTAATTTTTAACCCAATGCCTTAACCACTACACCAAACTGGCTCTTCTAACTGCATTAAATTTAGTTATTTGCCAATGCAGCATGAGTAAATGGTTGTGAAGGTAGTCAGATTGACAGCAGGACATGAATGTTCAAGCCTCAGTAAACAAATGGCTAAGTTCATCCAACCATAGAGTTGACTGAGCATGTCTACTATACAATAAAACAGTCATCTGTTCTTTTCCGTGGCTTTTGTGCCATTAATGGCATTTCTGATCAAAGAATTAAACAATTACAGTTTTCCTTATGTAGGATAAATAATGGTTAAACTATCACCTTCCGAATTTAGGCAAGTCAAGCTATTATCAAAACTACAAATATAGAATCAGTAAAAAGCGCTCTGCCCCACTTCACACAAAAAAGTCATGCATTAGATTTTTTTTAAAAAAAATGTATGTAACTTCATATGTTTATCAACAAAGCAGCTAGCAAGCAAATGGAAATAATTTCATGAATAGCAATGGTACTTCCTACAAAGGGCTATGCAAAACTTCCTAAAGTCAGCACAAATTATGTGGTGGGTTTGCTATGTTTCAGGAATCCCTAGGGGTTTATGTCACAAAAAAATGTCTTCATTGCCATGTCCAAAAATATCCCTTTTCAAACATGAGCTCGTAAAACTTGTAGAGCCTTGGTGGAGCAGTGGGCTGATGCCTCCTTAAGTAACACCAGCTGCCTGCAATTAGTGCAGGTTCGAGTCCCACCAGGCTCAAGGTTGACTCAGCCTTCCGTCCTTCCGAGGTAGGTAAAATGAGGACCCAGATTGTTGGGGGCAATTAAGCTGACTTTGTACTAATGCCGCTTGGGGTGTGTGTGAAAGCCCTAATAAGCAGGCATATACATAGAATGAAGGCTACTGCTAAGCTTGTAAGCCACCCTGAGTCTTCGGAGAAGGGCGGGATATAAATGGAATTAAAATAAAAAAAACTAGTAAAAAGAATATGCCAGACACTCACCAGGTCAAGACTTGAGGTCAGCTGCATTTAAGGAAGACAGAGAAACAGCTGACATTTTGAGAGCTGTGGGAACGAAATGTACAGATTAAATAACTTAGTAAGCCAAAAAAAATGTACCTTAGGCAACTTGTGTTCTGTCCTGCTCCACTATCTCAGGTGAACAGTGAATTAAATCAGGCCTTGCTTGCCAAGAAAACAAATGTCTAGTACTGTACACTGTAATTTCCCACTAAGGAGCAGGGCAGAAAGAAGAATGGGAAATTCATTATATTTAAAGTGGGAACAATTAAAGGGAAAACTTAAAGGAAACTCTTTCAGTGGTCTTTCAAATTAGAAGCTACAGAAGATTTGTTTTCTGAAAACATATATGATATCATTTAAAATAAGGTTATTCGTTATTTTACAATTAAAGCATTATGGTCACTGTGCAGAGATAAGAAGTTTTCCATCTGCCTCAATCTATAATAATTGATGCAAATCATTTGTAGAATTTTACTTTTCCCTATCTCTTTCATTCTTTTGGGAATGGAGACAGTATAAAGATATATGTGGATCTGACAAAAGTAAATCAAACGTGGAAAATGCAAGTGAGTATACAGTATATCTCAACTATTAAAACTATGGTCCCAAGGATATCTAGCAAGATAGAAAATTATTGTACCAGTTGACCTTAAGAAATGTCAATACAGTTTTCAATTACAGGCCTATTGAAATCACTAATTCTTATGATTCTGGATTTTGTTTCTAGCAGTTAATTTGTTTAGGGCAGAGACCAATTGTGGCTTTGCAGACACAGGTAAGTCCTCAATTTTACAACCACAATTGAGCCCAAAATTTCTGTTGCTAAGTGAGACATTTTTAAGTGAGTTTTGCCCCATTCTAAGACCTTTCTTGCCATAGTTGTTAAGTGAATCACTGCTGTTGATAAATTAGTAACCCGGTTGTTAAGTGAAACTGGCTTCCCCATTGACTTGGCTTGACAGAAAGTCACAAAAAGTGATTGTTATGTATTGGGCTTAACTGTAACACCACGTGGTAAGCTGGAGCTAGCTAACGGCTCCCAGCAACTCCGTCTCCGGTGCTGCTATTGGCTGCCCCTAGGTGGCAATGGGTTGCTTTAAACCTATAGGCTGCTGCCTAGGGGCCAGGCTATAAATTGCTGCAGGCTGCAGCTCAGTTCCTCAGTTCAGATCCTGCAAGCAAATAAACAGGACCATTGCTGAACTCACTCGCCTCGTCTTCATTCCTGCGCAACAAACTCACTACACAACAGTGATTACATGACCTCGGGACATTGCAACCGTCATAAGTATGCACCAGTTGCCAAGCATTTGAATTTTGATCACCTGACTATGGGGATGTTGCAATGGTCATAAGTGTGAAAAATGGTCATAAGTCACTTTTTTCAGTGCTGTTGTTATGGTCACTAAATGAACTGTGGTAAGTCGAGGACTATCTGCATTGATGAATTACCATTTCCAACATCCTGGAAATATGGCCTGTGGTGAGGCAGGCTTAGAATATAGTCCAGAAATAACTAAGATGTGCTCATTAGCCTATTTCTGACCTAGTGACTACAGATGGCAGAAAACCCGAACATTCTGTAATCAAGGTGAACCTTGTAAGTGTTCAATTAGCATTTTTCAACTTTGATCCCTTCCAAATGTGTGGACTGGAATTACCATAATTCTTAGCTATGGCCATACTGAGTGTGGAATTCCAGAATTTGAAATCCACACACCGATTGCCAATTGCCAAGACTGGAAAATTTGGACTTAGAAAACTGAATTCACCAAATTCTAGGAGTACCATAGTAAATAATAGAGTTTTTCTCAGTTTATCTAATCACTTTCTCTTAAAAGATAGTAGGTCAGGCAGCATTTGGGATGGCATTCTTTTTCCAATTATTGTTGCAGTATCACTTTCTTGTTAAGCTACCAAAGGAGACTGAAAGTTCACCAATGATGTATTTTCTATAAGATCAAGCAGTTGCAATCATATATAACTTTCAGCACAGATATTCTATTTTGCTAAAAGTTTTGTGCTACTTGGTCAATGGTTTCTTGCAAATAAGGACAGCAACATTTTTCTAGAAGGCCACAATTACTATTAGTAACTTTAAATTCCCTTTCTTTTTTCAGTCTAATGCATCTGTTGTTCATTACACTCTTCTTAAAAGATCCGCAGAGAATTCATGAAACAAAAGCAAATATTTTTGGTATAATTTCTAAGCATGTTTATTTCAAAAATATTTGTAATTCAAGATCTTGTTTCATTCATTTTAGAGCATCCCTGTTCTTTAAAGAGCTTCCAATGGTGTTTTGTTCTTGTCTTTATTGAACTTCATCTTAACTCAGGAAGAACCATCACAGCCTCAAGCCATACCATTCATTGTGCTGACATGCAGAAGTTCAGCAGCTGAAATCTATCCACTGTAATTTTGTCAAGAAAAGTTTTGCAATCAAATTTATGTTTCTCAGGCTGTTTTGAAAGCACAGGATTAAATAAATTATGAACCTGGTAGATTGAGACATCTTTTCATTCCACTTTTGGTTTTCTAACCTATAAATATAATCCACGAATCCATGAGATTAAATTTGAGATTTTTAATACTATGTCCCATCAATTTACATGAAAACGGAATGTAGGTAAGATGTGTACATCAGAAGAATAAAATTCAATCACCCCTAAGTAAGGTATTCTCATCATGCTGGTATATATTTGTCCTCAGGCCTCCTGTTTTCTCAGACTGTAGTCGTTGCTTAATATTTAGCTGGAATTTCTTTAGCCTGACCTGAATTTGACTCTTCTGTGAAACTGAAGAGAGCCAGGAAAAGGGTGCAGTGTTGTGCAAACTCCATCAGACGCTCCACTTCAGGATATTTCATCAGTCCTACTTATTTATTTCCAAAGCATAATTTAAGAGGTTCTGCCATCTATACCTAACCATCCTCTTGTTTTGCATCAGAACTTATTTTTACCCAGTTGTTTTTCTTAAATGGAGATTGTATGAACTTTTGCCCTTGGTATTGTGAATTATACTGATGTTGCTTGGGTAATACTGAAGAGTAGACAGTGCCTCACACAGACACACCTTAGCTATGAATAGAAAAGTGTAAGGGAGTAAGTTAGAAAACAACTAGAAGGTGAAGCTTATGGTAGACATTTATTTATTCATAAAATTTATTGGCCACCTCAACCTTGAGTGACCATGATAAGTATTCAGGGGAAACTAGCTAAAAATTGCTTATCTTGTGAACTTTAACCTCAAAAACATGAAATATTTTTTGTGGTCATTGATGATAAGGTTAAAAGAGCAGTAGTGGTAAATAAGCTGTCTTTGCTATCAAGGTTTTCCCCCATTCAAGAATCTTCCTACATTTCTGAAACACCTCAATATTTTCAAAACACTATTTTGGTAAACAAAATACAATGTTTTGAGAGGCAGTATAAAGGCATGCAGGTTGTTATGCTGCAGGGGGGGGGAGGAAGAGGACAAGGTATAGCATGGGTCTTCAAACTTGGCCCTTTTATGACTTGTGGACTTCAGCTCCCAGAATTCCTCAGCCAGTGTGCCTGACTGAGGAGTTCTGGGAGTTGAAGTCCACAAGTCATAAAAGGGCCACGTTTGAAGACTCCTGAGGTATAGGAAGCAGAGTTGTGATAAACACTTTATATTGTGCTTCAACTGGTGATTTTCTCTCCATATTGAACTCCAAAGAAGTCAGTTACACAGTCTACAGAAAAACCCAGCTGTGATTTCCCTCTTCTCCCCCCAAATAAGCCCCACTGAATTTAACAGGAATTCCTAGGTAACCCAGGAGGAGGGTGACTTGGGTAACAGCATACATGTGGCAAGAACAAATGTATTGTAATATGCCTTGTCAAATGTTGGACTTGTCTAGACAGCAGGAGTGGGAAATGGATAATCTTAAATGTTTGAAACTAGAAACAAGGTCCTGTCTCCGTCAAGCGCGCTGACGTCTGTTTGAGTTCAGGTGCTCTGCCTCTCTCCACTCGCCCCTCCCGTCGGGAGCTTTCCTCCTGTGGCGAGCAATCCTCTCGCTGTTCGTTTAACCCAGGGCTCTTCAAACTTGGCCCTTTTATGACTTGTGGACTTCAACTCCCAGAATTCCTCAGCCAGCCTGCCTGGCTGAGGAATTCTGGGAATTGAAGTCCACAAGTCATAAAAAGGCCAAGTTTGAAGACCCCTGGTTTAACCCTTTCACACTCGCTGTTGCTGTCATAGTCCGCCGCTCGCCCCTGGTGCCAGCCTCGCCATTTACACCAGTCAGGTGCCCTCTCCCTCGGGGGCGAGTGGTGGACTATGACAGAAAACAGCGAGTGTGAAAGGGTTAAATGAGGATTGCCTGCCGCAGGATGAACGTTCCTGACGGGAGTGGAGAGAGGCAGAGCGCCTGAAATCAAACAGACGTCAGCGCGCTTGACGGAGACAGGACCCATGCAATTGATTGCAGGAGGGCGGGAGCGGAATAGATCTGTTACACGCTCATTAGCCAAACTACTGGCCTCACAGAGACTATAAGAACATGCTTCCCAATCCTAGTTTATACTCTGACAATGTCAGCAGGCGCTGACGAAAGCTCAGTTTTAATAAAAAAATTTAAGTCTTGGTGATCCTTGTTTCTAGTTTTAAACATGTATAAACCCGAGACTCATATTTTTAGGACTATTTTAGATAATCTTAAATGCAAATGCTGCCTGCAATTAGTGCAGGTTCGCATCCCACCAGGCTCAAGGTTGACTCGGCCTTCCATCCTTCCGAGGTAGGTAAAATGAGGACCCAGATTGTTGGGGGCAATTAAGCTGACTTTGTAATAATGCCGCTTGGGGTGTGTGTGAAAGCCCTAATAAGCAGGCATATACATAGAATGAAGGCTACTGCTAAGCTTGTAAGCCGCCCTGAGTCTTCGGAGAAGGGCGGGATATAAATGGAATTAAAATAAAATAAAAATGAGTTCAGCCACTGATGCAAAATAAAGGAATGATTGCAATCATTCAAGTGGCCCACAAGCCAATATAATAATATAAACCTTCTTGATAAGATACATTTGAAATTTTATACTGCTAACTGCAGTATTGAAATATCTTTGTTCAAATGTTGAAAAACAACTAACAGGTTCTGGACTTCTTTGGTCTTTTCTATCCTTTGATTAGACCCACTACCACATGCCAGCAATTACTTTTGCTTCTTAAAACATTGTTGCATTGTTCATTCTATGTTAAAAGCTTTGTTGATTTTATGAAGAAGCAGAAAATCAGCTTTCTTTTTAAACATTTTACTTCCTGCAAAGCTTAAAGGCTGATTAACAGAAAATGTTGACCAAGTTGTTATAATTAATTTTTTTAAAGGAGGAAGAGAAGTACTAGTATTAGTAGTAATTCCATCAGCTAGTGGTAATTTAGTGGTAGTTTCTGGCTTCTGGTAGTTCTGCAATTTACAAACATGGATATCAAACTTACCTGCTACATCTGACTAAAAATAGAAGAAAAAATATATATTATTTTTTCTGCAAAACACTGGGTTTCAGAACCTATTAGACTGCAGCCATTTCTACCCACTGCTCAATAAACAGTTGAGACTATTAACAATTAGGGTTTAGCCTTCTTTTCTATTAGAGTAAGAAAATACATTATATACATAGTTTTCTTAATGTAGTTCTTTGTCTCAAGAATTAGTTTTCTCCCTTTATCTTTCTTAGAGTGCTCGGATAGGAGACCACCTCACAGCCCATCCAAATATTGCTCAACATTGGACCCTGACATCCAACAATTAAACTTCCTCATGCATCTTCATATCACATACACAATATTCTCAGCAACCAGCATCATGAGAATCATGCCCAAGCCTAGAACTGAAAATGGGTTCCTAATTATAGAAGAATTTCAGAAATGGGGCAATTCACAATTTGTAAATGACAAAACAATTCAACGGGGGAGACGTGAGGCATCTCAATTCACCAGTAGTTGCTGGATCACAATTTCAAGAGATGCAGGGAAGGAACATTTTCCTAATATCTCATAAATCTTAGAGCATTGCCCTTGCTTCTTGGAAAAATATTAAGGGAGGCATATAATCATTGACAGCCAGTTTGTTGTGTAGTGCTTAAGATATCAGGGTTGAAACCAGGAGACCGTGAATTTTAGTCCTGCCTTTTGAACGGAGTCAGCTAGGTGACCTTGGGCTAGTTACTTTCTCTAAAGCCCTAGGAAGGAAGCAATGGCAAACCATTTCTGAAAACCTTTGCCAAGAAAATTGCATGGAGTCTGAATAATTTTGGATCCACACTCCAACTTCCTCAGTTTAGTTAACTCTCCCTGTAAGACTAGGTCAAGTACAATATGATTGCACTTATGCTGGATATCAAAATCTTCTGTTCACAATAGAATGCAGTATCAATTTTACTAAAAGTCATGAGTGCCATTTAGCCGCTCTGCTGTCATGATCACATAAAATAATTTCATTTTGCTTTGCTGTTTTTACATTTTTCTTCAGTTGTTCCACAGCAGCAGAATCTGGGAAGACAACAAATTAAGGCACCTCAACAGAATTGTCAATAGAAATCTATTTATAATTTGTTTTCTCTAGAGTCTTGACTGGGAAAGTAATATTTAAGTGGCAAAAAGTCAGTCTTAAGACACTGAATGAAATGAAATTAAGCAGAAGGAATTAAAATGATAAAAAATACTCGAAGTAGATAATATATAAACTTCAAAACCAGAATTGTTTTTTTTACAAACAAGTTTATTTATAGTTTTACCAGAGCACAAAGTTGAATGACAGCAAATATTTATTTCTATACAACTTTAGAATGGCCAGTGCAAAATATGTATTTTTAAAAATCTATAAACAAACATTCTGACACTTTCACTCAGAAATGTTATTCTGGGCCTCCATTCTCCCTTCATTTATATCGCAATTAAAATTGTTCTTGTGTTACACAGTAAAAACAAGAAAACTCCCACACCCATTCTGAAAGACACAAATACCTAATCCAATCATTTGAAAATATCAAATATTTAGCGAGATTAAGATCAACCAGGCTTCACAATAAGACAGAAAATAGGGATAAAACAAAACGCATAAGCGCAAATATTCAGCATACATTTTTAAAAGTCAGGCATTGATTTAAAGCTGCTTTTCCTGAGAGACTAGCACTATTAAAAGGTATCATGACCATTAACATCCTTTTGGTCACCAAATATTTTCATTACCCAAACATTTTCTCTCAAATCTCAGGGTCAGTACAAGAGAAAAAGGACAAATAAGGTTTCATAGCTGTAGATACAGCAAAATAATATAATTTTCTGGCAGTAACTTCTCATAATCCTATCCCTTGGTCGCTATCATCCCAAAATTTGCTTACAGATTTAAATTTTAAATGGAAAGTTGACATGCTGCTTACCATTTCCAGCAATTTCTTTATTTCCACAATAAAGTGTATCCAGACCACACAAAAGTAGACATACTGATCACAACAGGAATATATTTGTGAATGGGAGCCCTAACATGTTTATTTGGTGAAGGGCTCTCAATCTTCCAAATAGGTCCTCATCTCAGAAAGACATGACCCCTCTGTTGTGGAGCAGGGTTCCCCAGCCCCCGGTGCATGGATCGGTACCAGGCCGCGGCATGCCAGCAACCAGTCTCCACAAACAAGTAAAGTCCCATCCGTGGGATGCAGGCAGCACGCAAAACCATGCACTCTGCAGTCCGTGGAAAAACCTTTCTCCACAGAAACTGTCCCTGGCGTCTAAAAGACTGGGGCCTCTGTTGTAGAGGTATTTTGAAGAAGTCAGGAATCAGCACTATTTTATAAATCTCAATCAGCTTCCTTTTTGGCTTACAAGAATTAACACGCAGCACTTAAGGCAGAAAATCACGTTGCTACTGACTCAAATGGTTTACACTTTTTAACCTAAAATAACAAGCTTCCTCCAGTCTTAAAAAAAAACAACAACAGACATTTAGCTATAACCTGTTATGAAGGCTGTTCATTTCAGGAACTAAAAAAGACAATTATCAAGAGCACAGAATTTATAGTACTTCTGTGAAGTGCAACATGCAGTTATGAATGTGCTAAAGGCAATTTTGAACCAAAATGTATTGTGTCATGATATGTTTCCATCAAAACTGTATGAGGAGTATAAAAAGGTAAAGGTTCCCCCGCACATGCGTGCTAGTCGTTTCCAACTCTAGGGGCCGGTGCTCATCTCCGTTTCAAAGCCGAAGAGCCAGCGCTTGTCCGAGGACGTCTCCGTGGTCATGTGGCCGGCATGACTAGACGCCAAAGGCGCACGGAACGCTGTTACCTTCCCACCGTAGTGGTCCCTATTTTTCTACTTGCATTTTTACGTGCTTTCGAACTGCTAGGTTGGCAGAAGCTGGGACGAGTAACAGGCGCTCACTCTGTTATAATAGTTCAATATTTTGCTTTATTTCAAGAGCTTAATGAAGGTAAAACATATATAAATCAAAATTCTGGCCTAAGCAGTTATCTCTACATATGAGGATTCTGGTCATGAGCACTTACTCAACAGATGCCAATCAAATGTTGCATGATGCAGCTGCATATAATCTGCCATCTCAACCAATGTTGTCTATCTTTGTGTACACAATTCTAATCTGGGGCCTATCATACAATCATGGGAGATAGACGTACATTAGCTTTCTTTATGTATGTTTCTAATCCAATGGGGATTTTTTTTACAGAAGCTACTTCTGCACACCCACCATTCAATTTATCAGGGTGCAAGGGTCTGTCTTAAATGCATATAAAATATATAATATTAGACATGTGTCCATCTGATTTAATGTGATTTCTATGCAACTCTGCAATGTCTAAGAGAAATGGGAGCAATGTAAGATTTGCCTCTCCCCACTCTAAAGGTTAGAGATGTGAAAGTCCATACTACTTGTGGAAGGAACTTTAACATATAAAGCATGTACATTCCTGCAGGTTACATTTTCAGATTAGAAAGCATGAGAAAACAGAAGTGGCATATCCACCCATTTTCCTTCCATAGGAGCAACACTCTCTTTAAAGCTTTGAGACGAAGGCATGGAATTACCATCAGAGCTATGGAATAACCACAGAAATAAGAGGGTTTTTTCACATGTATTATAAGTCCAAGGCACAAAAGCCAGATATTCCTAATTATGCCTATAGCTTTCTACCTATGTAGTGAATTGAGCCATTTTACTTCATTTGCAAAAACCATGCTTTATTCTTGAACATATCATTGGCTTAACAGTAAAGCTTAATGTCCAGCCTTGAGTGCAGCTAGGTTTGTTTAACAACAGGCTATGTACACATGCAACCATTTTTATTGTCTTTCAAAGTCAAATCTCACCCAGTTCCATGAGGGGTGTTTAGTTCTTTTAGCTATAATGGTGGGAAAGCCAAACTTGCAATCTCCTATTTTCCCACTCAAAAATCAGCCCCTTTTCATCTATGCAATAAACCCGAAGGAAAGTCAAGTTGTATGATGTAACATAAGCCACCTACTAGGGGCATCATTCAGTTGTAAGTAAGATCTGACCCTATTTGTCCTGGTTTTAGTTTGAATTCTGAAGCTCGTAAAAAGAAATGAATTAAAAGTTTAAAAATGGAAACTGGAGGTATAAAAGATCAGGAAATAAAGGAAAAAGAAAACCCTCATGTTTTTGCTTGACACCTCATTAATATGAATAGAGCGCATAAACTTTTTCTCATGATGAGTTTAGAAGATAGTTTCTTCGCTCTGAAGTTATCAAAGTTATCAACTTTGGCAATTTGAAGGCATGGGAAATTCTGACAGCTGACGTCCACAGATCTTCAAGTTGCCAAAGCAGTATTTAAAAATACTGCCTTAAGGGGAAAAGCAGTACAAATCAGTTATAAAAGCCTGCAATTGACTTCCTATAACTGTCTGGAAAGAGAGGAGACAGTAGAATAAGCCCAGTTAATTTCAAATTCACATCCAAGATGAATTCCAAAAGGTAGTGGTTTATTGCATCAGCTTATTTCATCTGCTCATTTCAAGACTTTCTTAACAAGGCACTTGAATCAAACTATCACTAGGTAACAAAGCGCTCCTTAAGTCTCCAAACACCACACACTTTACTCTTCTTGTTAGGGCATTTGGTTAATAACAGTGTTTTATCCAATGGATTTTCTATCTGTATAGACTGAGATGCAGGAAGGAGAACGAGACATCGAACTGTAAAGCTGTTCCAAGTCCAAATATACAGAGGAGTGGGTCATTTCAGAATAATATGGTAGCCATCGTTACTTTCAGCTGTAAGAAAAGGGTGAAAAGAAATCTGTCAGGAATTCATTGCAATATTTATATTTTCAGTCCTATAAATTTCTACAATTCTGTGGTCTGTACTTTCCTCAGATTCTGATTGTACAACAGGAGACTATAAAAATGCCATTCTGAAAAAATCATTTTGAAGATATTGGGAAGGCATATCAGTGTTAAATTATGGAACATTTTTCTGCTAGAAAATATAAACTTTTTCAGTGGGAGGCAAGATACATACAGGTAGAAGGTGATCTATCTTTTCTCCCATCCAAAGTATCAGTCATAAAAAAATAAAAGAAAGATTGGTCTAATTTCAAAGCAGACTTCTTCAGTTTCCCTCCCAAAACACCTACCCAATCGTAAGCAGACTTTTTATTGATTTGAGTCCTAGGGCTGCATTTTATCAGATTCCCATTCAAAATCTTCTAACAATTGCCAAGAGGACCTTGAACCAAAGAACTTTTGAAAAATGCTTATAGGTTGCTTCTTGCATCTCTCAGTGTGAGACCCAGAAAAACTATTACATTATGGCAGGAAATGCATGCAGATATACCTTTCAATGTAGAGATGATGAAGCAAGATTCATCTTGAAAGTTTTGTACCATCTAGATAATGGGAAAAATGGAAGATGTTTTTATTTCTTTCATGATACATTTTTCTATTAAGCTTTATTCAATAAGAAAACACTGATCAGGCCTGAGCTACAAACTCCCAATGACCTCTGGATGGCAAAAAGGAGTATATTTTTTATACTACCCAACGTTTTTCCAGATGTCGGTAGCTCTAAATAAGATGCAGTTATTTTAAAAAGAAAATCATGTAGTTACTGTCTATTAGTATTAGCAAACCCAACTGTTAAAGAAGGAGGATTCCCATTCTAATTTGAGGAATCTTTGGGCTCTAAAAAGTACTTAATGTAACTACTACTATTACTACTACTAATTCTGCTACTACCACTATACATCTATACACCCAAGCACTATTTTGGAGATACAAAAGGAAGCATATCTGTTTTAGTTCTTGAAAACAAGTGAGGGAAAAAGCTTTCCAATTCAATACGCTAACATTGTTTAATGACTGGTGCTCAAGTACTGAAATGCACAACTTGATTGTGAATGTTTAGACATCAGTACATTTAGCACTTAACCTTTCTAAACATTTGTTCAGATTGCTATAATGACTGACACTAGGATCCATCTCCCTGTTATAATTCGTACACACATTTAAGGTTTCTTCTTTCCCACTCACTGTCCAAATGTAGAAATATTCACCAAAACTAAAGTCAAGGCTACTAGCAACATGCATAAATCAAGCATGAGGTAGGTACAGCCAACTGCTGCCTTTCCTTTACATCCCTGCTACTGCCCTACCATTGGAACACAAAAATAAGGCAATAGCAGTTGTTAATCAGTAACCTAAATATTTAATGAAAGTCTTTTTGCACCAAACTCCAAATGCTGCCTTAAAGCATTTCATGACTATTCAAACGTTACAAGTTTCTGAATCATTGGGGTGAAACAGTCGAGCAACTTTCAGAACAAACATTACAGGCTTGATCCATAACCACATGGGAATTTTGTGCTTTGCTATAACTCCAGTCCAGAGGTCAAATACAATGAAACTTCTTAAGTGATTCTGAAGCATGCAAAAGGCTACTCAGAAAAAGCTGTAATATTTGGCAGGTAAATACAGGGTATAATTAAGTGAGATATATTTAGAAGTAGTTAGAAGAAAGAAGGTAAATTTCCTCCCCATTTGCCCCAAAGCAAGAAACTTCATAGTTATTAGGGCTGATATCAGTTACTTTTACCAAAATATCTTGCATTTTTAATGTATTTCAGTCTTCATATAGTGCTATCTAGGAACATCTGTATCTTTTTCCTTACCCTCTGCCTGTCAGAAGACTAATTAAAATGACACAAAGCCATAGATTTTGCAGTTGAAATCACTTTCTAAAATGTAAATTGAGATTGTCTGGCTTCCTTTATTTTTACTCAAAACTAACTATATTTAAACCTATTTATGTAATCCACTCCTGTTTATCTCAAACTTTCATCAGTTAAATGGAGATGGAGTAGGGGTGACCTTCTGCTATTACTCTTAAACAATTGAAACTCAAAATTTCTTACTGGATAACTACAAATCTTCCCAACTGTTGCTGTATTTCTCCATCCACACCTTTATTATCTTTCAATACTAGCCTTTTGTAGACAAGAGAAAAATTAGGCAATGTTTCAGAATATTGTTTTGTCTATTTGCAGGGCTTATAGCCTACTCTGATCTACCATCTCTGAGTACTGTACTCTTCTACAAGCCTGTAATCAGGTAATATGATAAAAAAACAGATTGGGAAATAAAAACTAAAATATTAAATAAAGCAAATTACAAAATTATAAAGAAAAAACTAACTGATCTTTCATCTGTTGATTCTACTCCCTTTAGTACCATATAAATTCTACCAGAAATTTCTGATTTTAAATATTTCAAGGATCAAGTCACCTTAAGTTGATGAACATTTTAAAAAGTAGTAAAGAGTGATTAAGACATTTTAATGTTTTGAAGCTAAGTAATTTGAAAGGAACCTAATTCAGAACGAACAAATATGTTAATGTTATGCCTTGAGCATCAAAATCTAGTATCGGGTGCAAAATATTCTAGTGAAAGCTCTTACCTCGTTGCTCACTAACACGTGGATCCCTGTAGGTCCCTGTCGATAGATCCGGTTTATCTGCTGTGGGGAAATACTGTACAAGTTTGCAATCTTCTCCATCAACTCCAGTGTTGTTAACTCTTCTAAGAAGATAGCATGGTATACTGCAACAGTGTTGGAGAAAGAGCAACTTTCAGGAGTGAACATACTGGCAAGTTGCAGGTGACATGTGATTACGTGAGACCCTCTTTTGTGTTAGTCACTCTCTTTCAGCCCAACCCACCTCACAAGGCTGTTGTTATAAGGAAAATAAGAGAAGTACTAGGTATGTTCCCCACCTTGAGTTATTTATAAAAAATAATATAGGATAAAAATAAAAAAAATAAAAAATAATCCTAGCTAATGCAGTTAACTGCTACAAGCCAACATATTAGTTGCACAAGATCAGCCTATAAATTATTTGTTGTGTCTTCAGGGATATGCTTTTTGCCTTCCATATGATTCAAAGTACCTCTCCTACATTTCATCCATCCAAAACGTGACGAAGAGTGTTGAAAATCAGACATCGTGCTGGTTGACACACAACTTTTCAAAGGTTTTGCAGGAGGCAGGCAAGAACTCATGTGATGTTGTATGTCTTCCAGGGACAGCCAAAATCCTCTTTTAAAAGTAAGTTTTCCAAGACCACTATATGATTCAAAAGGTAATTTCAGGGCTACAAACCCATGTCTGGCCCTCGGAAAGAAATCATGTAGATATGGTCAATTACTGATTCTTTTTTCAATTTTGCACCTAAACCATTAGATGCAATAATTGCTTGCCCTTTGGTTGAATGTTTAAACCTTCAAACCAACTCATCTACTTTGCAAGGGGACTGGGCCATGAGAAGAATCCTTCTTTTATCAGGAGAAGGAGGGGACACTGTGGAGACTTATTTCCTTGCAAGATGCTAAGGAAAATGGAGGCTTTGGCCTACCCGAGTGGTCTTTGTATTGTCAAGCATCTGTATTAACATGAGTGAAAGAATGGATAATGCTTAGGAAGGAATAGCGGCAAAATCAACCACAATACTTAGTTCAGATCTCATTTTGGTGATTAGCCATATATCGCTTTGGACGCCATTTAATTCATTTCAGAACTGAATTAACATTATAGACAGAGTTCTCCTAATGAAGACATGAAGCCTACCTGACAAATTTCACATTACTAGGGACCAGTTAGATGTGCTTAGAATTTTTCAGATGCTATGGGAACAATGGATCAAAGATGGGGGGGAAAAAACCTTTAATTTCTTTTTTTTTTCTTTACAGAATTTGGTCATGGAAAGTGCAAAAGGGCAGAATGAAGATAATAAAAGTGAAGCGAATAGTGGCAAGGACAAACACTGAATAGCAAAAAAAATATTTTATTATATTGTTTTAACATCCTTCTATGTTAAACATTTTAACTGGAAAATTGTGATAAAACTACTCACTATGTTAGAACCTGAAGCAATCACTTAAAAATTATGATTCCCATCATTCCATCTTAAAATTTTCCTTATTCAAGAGCTTCTAGGTTATAATTTTTTATAAAAAGATTGTATCTGTGCTATGGAATCACTATACATGATTTCAGGAGGGTTCCAGTTCTACATTCGATCCATTCTGGAGAAACACCACACACGTCCTGAATCTTCTAGTATGCATCCAACAGGATTTCTCTGAATCTAATCCATATTCTAGATTTACATGTCTAATAAAACCATTTTAATGATTTCTTAAATTTTGTGAAATGAATAATAAAAGTTCTCAAACATCTCAGATTCTGCCCAAGTGACACTTACTACAAAGATTACCATTTCCATTCTCTCGTTTTTGATGAAGATGGGACCGATTTTGCTCAGGTTCTTGACAGACATAAATGGTCATCTTAGGCCTTACATTCCTAAAGACAAAACAAAATTTGCTTTTCAGTGTTGGCATTGTAAGGAAACGTACAGTTTTCTAACAATCAACAACTTTAACATGACTGTCCAAGGATATGATCAGTATGACTTCTGCTTAAGTAAGGGGTTGGACTAGAAAATCTCCAAGGTCCCTTCCAACTCTGTTATTCTGTATTCTGTATCAATAAATCTGTTTCTGTATGCTGTAAGGTGCTAGCAGAGTCACAAATGAGGGCGAATCTACACGTCCCAGGATGATGTTGCAGGATCTAATCTGGGTGTTCTGTACCAGCCTACTACCGGCCCTGCAGAAAAGGCAGGGACAACCCCTTTTACAAAACGGCAAGAGGCTGGAACTAAGCCTGCCAAATTTATTAACATAAAACAGAGCAAACAGAGCAAAGAGAGCAAACACGAACCATGAAACAGGAGCTATTCAAACGGTTGCCTTCAGCAAACCAGCCCTCCCACACATTCCCCTTTTAAACAGTTCAGGGCATGGCTTCTCTCTGCCTCCTTCCGAGGTGCCCCATTGCCTTCCTCTGTTTACTCCTGATTGATGGCCTCCTGCATCGGGCGTCCTTGAACAGGGCCAGCTGTGGGTCATCTTCATCCACGCTGTCAGGCTCACACAGCTGGGTCTGCGTCATGACCAGATGGGAGGGGCCTGGCTGAGGGCTCTGCGGAGCCTCAATACTATCCTCAGCAAGGTCTCCAACACCCCCCTCCTCCTCCTCTGAATCATCCGACCCAACTGCCGAACCCACAAGCTGACTCTGAATCACAACACTGGGTCAGTCACTGGAAGACCAGCGTTTCTGTCTTCTGAGCTTTCAGATTCATGTTGGAGCCCATCTTCAGGGAACTGGGCTAGAGAGAAGTTCCCTGAAGATGGGCTCCAACAGAAGTCCAAAAGCGTGGAAGACAAAATCTCTGGTCCCGGTGACCAACCCAGATTGAATCTGAGGACATCTGCAATTTTTACAAGCAACAGTAATAATGACTGATGATGCAGAGTTACAGTATTAAATTTGGGCCTCTATCTTCCACAATATTCACATAACTCAACTCACAATGATTGGTATAAGAACAAGGACTATAACAAACCTTCCTTTAATGGCATTAAAAAGTCGAATGCCATCAGCTGGGCCACAAATCTGCACAAAGTCTTCTTTGGACATCTTCAGTAAGTCGGCACCTACACATTTCAAGCACAGGTGATTTTCTTTTTCCTTCCAAGAACATATATCCAAGAATACAGACCCACCTTTCACAGATGTTTTATGACAGACGCTTGCTGACCATACATGCTAATTAGAAAACGGGGAGGGCGCGGATAGAAAAGGCAGTGTTTTGCACGTAGTCATCAGAAAGCCGTTGTATACAAATATGCCTAGTTAAACTATTCTGTAGAAATGTCAACACACGGCCTATGCAAAGTAGAGGTGTACCCCTTTTAAGCGTACATTAAATACACATACCTGAGAAACTTGAAAATAGTCTACAGAACTGAGAAAACCTATTTCGATGAAGCCACTGCTGAGCATCTTGAATAGAAGCAGAGGGAAGGAGATGCTACATTGCAAAAAGAATAAGAGGGTCTTGAAATGAACTGTTCATCAGTGTCCTAAAAAAGAAAAGCACCACATTAACACGATCCCAGATACTTACATCATTGCTGGAAGGCAGGAGCTCCACCTGATGAGTTGGAGAACTGTTGCTAAAAAAATGTATAGAGTTGAGAAAAAAGAAAGCATTTTTTAAATCTCTCATTTAATAAAGCTGGCCATTCCCCCACCACCCCCTCCACCATACAGTCTGGTTGATACATTAAAACATTTAAAATGAATCTTTTTTTTTAAATGCAAAGACACCTGCTCCTGGTTTGAACAAGAGCTGCTTGAGTCTGGTTAATGACTACAGTACAGTTTTAAAATAAAATGTCAAGCATCATCTAAACTGTGTCTTGATTTTTAAAAAGAAATCGGCATTACTTGGAGCTAAATCTCATTCAAGCGGTAGAAAAAACTTTGGTGTGAGCTAAGTCTCTTCCCTCAAAGTTTGTCATCTGGCTGGTCCTACAAAGCATAGAACCTTTTTCATAGCAGCCCCTGCTCTGTGGAACACCTTTCCCTTGTGATCTGGCAGACCTTCACTTTTTCTTTCTTTTTCTTTCTTTCCACAAAGCTGTAAACAGCTGGTTTTTCTACAAGCAAGGAGATAGGAGGAGATTGGCGCTCACGGTCCATATTTGGTGGTATGTCAGAGAATGTCAAGTCCTGCTACTGTTTCTGGGGTTTTAGTATTGCTGAGAGCTATGGCTCATAAGATGGGTGGTCGTGTTTTAAAAATAAATATATAAATAAAATCATTATCATTGTAGATCACTATTCTAGCAAGGTTTGAAGTGACTCATATTTATTTATGATGACAAGATCTTGAGATCCAGAGGTGGTTTATAGATCAGACTGAGGGAAATCATGTCCAGTTCTTCACTTAGCCTTAAAAATTGCTACAGAACTAAGCAAACCAACATTCCTTTGCCCAGAGGTCTCCAACCTTTTGGGCACCAGGGACTGGTTAGGTGGAGAGAGGTTTTTCCATGGACCAGAGAGAGCATGCCTGCACCCCACAGATGGGGCTTTACTTGTTTGTGCAGCCTGGTTGCTGGCATGCTGCAGCCCGGTACTGGTCCACAGACTGAGCGTTGGGGACCCCTGCCTTAGCCCAACACACTTTTTTTGTTACCAAGCTAAAATGGAGGGAATAGGTTGCATATTGTATCTTAAGGTCCTTGAAGAAGGAATAGACATAACAGACAATTAAGACATTACCTTATCTCCTAGCTAATAGTGGGGGGGAAATTGTCTAAAAACTCTCTTGCGTATATTCTCTTATGTAAATAGCTTTCAAATAAAACAAAGTTGTGCAAGAGTTCAGCTGCAGAGGAATGGATCTTACAATCTCAGTTCATCAACATTAAGCTGGGCCTGAAAGCCAGGTTAAGCTTCCTAATCTTTTACATTCGGAAGTGTTTAGAACACACGACCATAAACTCTCAAAATTGGGGTGCCTCTGTCAGCAGAAAAGACAAAAATATTTATCACGTACCCATCTCCAAGGTTGAAACTGTTTGGAGAGCTGTTGTAATTTGGAGATGGAGCGTTGTTCACTTGATAAGGCACATCTGGCCATGGGGAACACTGTGCAAACAAAACCAATGTGTTGAGAAAGAGAATCCAGAACTACAATCTCATTCTATTTTAAAACTAGCTTTTGTTGGATCAATAGCAAAAATATATTTATTATCACCAACATGCATATTCCCAACATCATATATGATCATATATGCACTAGAATTCAAATAGCTACTCAAATGTTAAGAATAAGCAGGGAATTAACCTACAGTTAGTTTCCTAGCACTGTAGATTTGTACGTGGTGAAACAAATTAAAAGCCCTACTTCAATTGTATATTCAGTTGGAAAAAGGGCTGCCAATTTATAAATATAGAATGTAATGCATTTCAAGCCCTCTTTAATACATATAACCATGTTATACTAAATATATGCAGAATGGATGTTACAAGAAAGCTATTACAAGTCTATCCCCTCCCTTTTTACACAGAAATAATTCTAAACCTATGCTAAATTATTATATGTACTGTTGTATAATTAAATTCTTAGCAGAATCTAGTGTTCTAAGCGTAGATGTTTGTGCAGCTGGATGTTCTCTGTTTCTCCTCCAACCCCACTTCCCTAGAGCTGTGCTTCTGAAATATGCTTAAGAAATTCCCATATTATCCCTTATCCATACTGTGGACTTGCTAGTAGCTGTAAGGGGTGCCACAGCTGGGACAGCTAAAAGGATTTCACCATTCATTTTCAGTGATACAACAGGCAACCTATGCATTACCTTAAGATTTCTCTTCACAGTAAATACCAACATTAGTAAATATTTAACTTTTTTTTGGAACAAGGACTATATGACTTCCTGCTTTAAGATGCTAAAGGTTATCCTCATCAACAGCAGGCCACCTTTATCTGATAGTCCTTTAAAACTAGGTCACTTTCCATGCAAAGGTCTCATTGCCCTCAACTATTAGGACACATAATGTGCTGGCTAAATGACACAGACAGATATAAAAGGTTCTATGAATGAAACAGCAAATTTGTTTCAGCTCTTTTTTAAACATTAACTTTACCCTACTTTCTCAATATTTGTTTAATCTGGGTCTTGCAGCAATGTGAACTTTAAGCCTAAAATGTCAACATCCAATTAATTCTCAAAAGAAGAATGAGACCAAAGCTTCCCTGCAGACCAAGAACATATCTGCATATTGATCTGATTGTTATTTGTTTTAAATTGCCCAGCAATGAAATAAAATGACCTGCACAAATAAAACACAAAATCTAAAATGAATTAGAAGAACTGAAGGAAAAAATATCACGAAGGTAGAAGTAAGCAGAGGGTAACATAATAAGATAAAAAAAATTATTTTTTAAAGATTTAAAAAACTGAGATCATCAGAAGACCTTCAACTCTGTGCTGAAAGAAAATATACAACAGTAAACCTCTCTAGGGAACTCAGCCTATAATCTGGATGCCCCATTGTTAAAGCTGTGTTTCTACAAGCAACCCCTCTCATTCAGTGGAGGTACTCATGAAGAGGATTGTGGTTCTTTCTCACATGTTATTTCCCCAGCACAACAGCACAACCATTCTCCTTCTGTACACCCAGCCTGGCACATTGTGAGTATCATTCTGAGGAGGTCTGCAGAATTATACATGTTGAGATTACAATATAATTGTACATGCAGCCTGAGATGCAAAAGAAGTGCTTATTATTTATTATTCCGGTGGCAGGTTTGGAAGGCAAATGGGGGTGGGAGTTTGACCTCAATTCATTGCCAAAAGTGGCTTCTTCACCAAGTGGGGACACTTTAAGTAACCTCATTCCAATTGACCTAGAAAGTTATTATTGGCCACCCTGATATTTTGGAATCACACAGAACATCCTTTTCAGCTCTTTGGAACTTTAGAAAGCATCAATTTTAGGATATATTAGTTTTGAGTACAGGTCAAGCAGGTCATACTGAGCACCACCAAATCTAAAAATGCAACAGCGTCCTGTTTTAGACTTTACCCAATGTATCATTTTACTTCAAAATTGAACACTCCACAATATTGCCTTCTATACATATAAAATATGCAGTCTTTTGCAAGTAATAACCATAAAACACTGCAACTCTAGGACAGTGGTACCTCAGTGAGAATGGTTGTATCATAGGAAGGCTGATATTTCTCCCTTTCTTGAGTGGTTTTCTTCTCCATTTTTTCTCTGTCTGTTTTCTGTTTCCTATCTGCTCCTTTAGGCTATAAAAGCACATACAAATTTAGTTTGTCTTAAGCAAATGATTGCTAAACAGAAAGTGCAGAAGTTTTTATTGATAGATGAACAAAGTGACATTGAGGCATAACTTAATGGACATTCTTCCCATGTATATATGTGCCGTGGGGTATAGGATAGAAAATTATTTTTGTAAAACTGGCTTGGGGAATCTGTTCCAGATGTTGTTGAACTCTAAATCTTGCCCAATATGGCTCTGGAGAGAAATTCTGGTAATACAACAATATAGAGAGAGTGCTGCAGCTTCTCCAGCCTTCCTGAAGGATAGTTTGCATTAGCAACGGCATCAGTGGATATGACCATGGTGAGCAGGACAAATCCTGCTTTTCTTCTGCAAACCTTAGAGTTTAGCTACTCAGTCAACTTAGAAGGCTCACAGATAATAGAATTATTAAAGTGATTATTCAAGTGAATTTCATGGCAGAGAGGATTTTTATTGGAGAACTTCCTTTTATAATTTTAACTTTATTGCATATAAAACAATATCCCAATAAAGTATCAGTATCACACTCTCCATTCCAAAAGTCAAACATACATACGTGTATATAGAGACATACCCGCCCTCATTCATAGGGATATAATCTATTATATTAATCATCATTGGCTAATATTCCAATTTGCTTGGTGATAGCTAGATTCAATTTTGTTTCTAGTTTTTATTTATTTGTTTTTTTATCACACCTTTATTTTAGCATGTGTTATTCCGGAAATTGATCCAAAGTAGAATGCAGGAAGGAATAGGCCAAGTCACATGAGTCAAGAATCTTTATTTAAATGCACAAATTATAGTAAAAGAACAGAAAGAACTAGGAGTCTAAATGCAAAAATGATATAGTCAACATTACAAAATCCGGTAGGATGAAACTCATGAGTGGAATGTAGGGATTCAGTGATATAACTTACTCAAAAGTAATATGCCAGACAAAAGGGGAGGAAGAGTAGTCTCATATGTGGGAAGCGCACACATGTACTGACAGACAGAAATTTTAGCATCAGTCTATTTGGAAGTACTTTGTAAGAATACAAGGAAGGGAAAATAATGAAAATAGTATTATGATGGTGTGCTATAGACTACCAAGCCAGACAGAAGTGGATAATCATTCTTAGATATCTTACAGAAATTGCAGAGAAAAGAAACATGGTAATAATAGAAGACTTTAACCATCTGGAACATCATTGGAAACAAAGTCAGCATTGCAAGATCTTCAGAGCTGGGCTTGCTGACTTCCATTTTTCCAGACAAGAAAAAAAGGAGACGGACTTTTCTAGATCTCATCCTAAACATTTGAGAGTGCTTACTGAAAAAGTAAAAGAAATAAGAAAGTGTCCATGCTCAAGTTATATAAAAATAGAAACTGAAGCAGTCATTCATTCACCCTAGAGTTCAGGAGAGCCAATTTTCCCAGAATTTGGATCCCATGAATACAGATCCTTACATCAAATGAAGTGCAGGTTGGGAATAAGATATTGGAAGTACAAATGTACCCCATTCTAATGAAAAAAAATGGAAAGAGATTAGGAATCAGTTCTGGATGCACAGGGAGTTTTTCAGTGAACTAAGACCTGAAGGGGCCATATAGAGGAAACTGAATAACTGACAAAAGCGGGGTAATGATCACCAAGAGGAAGTAAAGAGATGTTAAAAATTAATGAAAAATCCAAAATATATGTGGTTATCTGTAATTTTCACAGAACAATCTCTCCCCACCCACAATTGTGCCAATTTAAACTTCATACACCCTCCTTTTTCTGAGAGCCTACAGATCCCCTCATATCTGTCCAACCATTCTCTTTTCAAGAATAATGAAGAGGGGGTGAGGAATGTCATTTGTAGCATCTCCTTATGGCACCAAATTAATAGAAGAAATTAGCCACGTACCTTAAATACTTTGATCTGGCAGCTTGCAGAATGCAAGTGTTCTGTATACTCCCCGTTTTCATTCTGTTTAAACGTATCCATTTGTACTCGGAACGGTACCCCTTTCTCCCCTCCATGTTTCCTTGGAGTAAATTCCGTACTAATACAGTGTACCTAGCCAAAAGAGATGTGCTTAGCGCTCAAGTCCACGCTGTTTGAGATTTGGAGTGTTGTTTTTTTTTAATAGAGGTATTTGACAGGCCCCCTTTGGGGAAGCTGAACTAATAATGTAACTTACTGGGAAAGAAATCAGTATTCCCTAAATGGAGGTACCCATTGAATCCTCGTGGCACAGTGGTTAGAATGCAGTATTGCAGGCAAACTTTGCCCACAACCTGGAGTTTGATCCTGATGGGGCTCAAGGTTGGCTCAGCCTTCCATCCTTCCAATGTTAGTAAAATGAGACCCAGATGGGAGCAATATGCAAATAATGGTTTGACATTGTAAACCACCCATTGAGGTGTAAAGCTCAATGGGCAGTATAGAGATGCTAATGCTATTACCCAAATTGCATTCTCCTTTTAATCAGCTCTTCCCTAAAGCAGCTATTTTCTTCTACCAAACATTAAATAATGGAAAGTATAACATTTATCCTATGGTTAGCTACCTTTTAATGATTAAAAGTTCACTGGTAATTTGGACCATACTTCATTACGGTTAACTGAAGCAGATACCGTTGTGCTCAGATGTTAAGGCTGCTTTTAATATTCAGAGATACCTTTAACCCTCAATGTTTTTGGTTAAAAAATATTTTACTCCTCTTCTTGGAGAAAAATGAAAATTATGTAATCTTCAATAATTGGAATATAAAGTGCATAATATTGCCTATTTGTATCTTCCATTAGTTGAGCTGACATATATATATATATATATATATATATATATATATATATATATATATATTGCATAAAGTTAGTGTTATATATAAACTATGACTGAAAGTTGAGATATATTGTTCCAGCCTGCTCTCTTGTAGTCTTGTTTCTTTCTTGCCTTATAAAACATTAAAAGTGAAAACACAATTCAGTTGACTTAATTATAGCATATATGTAGCACATGCTCCTGAGGTTAGGAAGACAGTACATGTAGTCCTCAACTTACAACAGTTCATGTAGTGACCGTTCAAAGTTACAGCGGCACTGAAAAAACTGACATGACCATTTTTCACACTTTCAACCTTTGAAATATCCCCATGGTCATGTGATCAAAATCTGAACAGTTGACAAGTGGCATGTATTTATGATGGTTGCAGTGTCCCAGGGTCGTGTGATCACCTTTTGAGAATTAATTTTTAAACATAAGTTAAGGTGATCTGTCCTGCCCATTTAGTAAACATTCTTGTCCTTAGAAGTGTTATTTTATGATCAATTTCATTTTTATAGCAGCCATTCTTCAAATTCCAAAATGTGCATACCCTAGAGGTTGAATGTCATTGTTAAATGCACTGTATAATCCTATTTTTACGGTCTTCCCACAATTCATTATGAACGTAAAGATTCCAATCTCATTTTAAATTACATTATTTATTTTCCTTTGGTGTGATTTCTGGGCAATATAGAAAGGAATACCAATTAAAGTTAAAGGGAGGCTGAAATAAAATTCTCAGATTCTTAATCCCATATATTCTCAACCAAATATATCCCAGAGAACATGAAAGAATAGTACCCCCTAATGATCTGAGACAAAACATATTCCATTTAGGGGTTATTTTCTCTCCTTACCTGAATAAATGCAGATGCTCTCTTAGATGGATCCCACAGAAATTCAACTGTATTCAACTGGGTGGGACTTGCTCTGGGATCTAAGATACCAACTGACAGTGGGATATCTGTAGAAGAAAACCCCTAAAATATTAAAAAAATTAAAAATTGAAGAGAAGAAACATTGCAGTGTAAACACCAGATGCATTTGAAAGACCAGCCTGACACAACTAGCTGCAGAATAAGAAACCTTAGCTTTTCCATCTAAAAGGGATTCTTGGGACTTGTATTTCACAATACTGGGAAACTAAAGTTATCCTACCCTATTTAATACATCTTCTGGCTTTCACAGCACAGGTAAAGAGTTTGTTTATATTATCAGCAAAAATGGATATGGTTATGTAAAAGCCACTTTTCTAACAGCTTTTACCTAAAAGGTGAGAAATAAATATATTAATACAAAAAACCACACACACATATTTCATTGATGTTGGAATGAAATCTAACAAAAGCAAAACCTTGTTGTTTATTCCAAGACACCAACTATTTTCCAGTTTGTAAATATTGGAACAGGTATAAAGAACCAACTATTTTCCAAATTCATAAATATTACAACAGGTATATTTGTAATATTTGTTGTGTTTTACAGGAAAGTCATACATTCAAGAAAGAAGCAATGGATACCGTCCATGCTTTTTTTGTAAAAAAAAAAAAAAAGTGCCGGAACTCACACACGTCATACAACCTGCCTTGCCTATCCTACAAGGTTCCATCCAAAAACGGTGCCGGAACTCCGTTCTGGGCATTCTATGACAAAAAAAGCTCTGGATACCGTAATGAAAAGTTCTCACCTATGTCAAGAATGCGATCTCCAGGGCGACTCCATCTCCAGCCTTCTAGCTGCTGGTGCTCGGTATATTGCAAACGCCGATCATGAAAAACTACCCGAATAATGCTCTATGGGGAGAAAAGTGGATGAAATAATACAAGATGGTAGATGTATGTATTTTTTTAAAAATTACACTTTCCACTTCTAGGACAAAGCTGATAGAAGACTTGCAGTGTGTGTTTTATTTAAGTGGATATGCAGAAATCACCCATCATCATAAAGAATATTTTAATAAAATAAAATAAAATTGCTATTCAGAATATATACTGACCAGACACCTGCAATCTGGAAAACTGTATTGTTTAGTACTATAGTATCTTGTTATGTGATATCCATTGCAAATAGCTAGATATATCCCACTTTGCAAATCATATCTACTGTCACTACTTGTATTTAACAAATCCTTGAAAGAAGTAAACATCAAGAAATTGAAATATTTGGAGAAAGACTGAGTAATAGAAAGGAGAACAATATTCTGAAATCCCCAGGAACTGACAAAAGACAAAAGTGAGTAGCTTTTATAATATAGGATATTAATTATTTGTCTTTATGTAATCAGACCATTTTTTAAGGAAGAAAATCTTAGCAGTTTTATATCCAAATGAAAAGTTCGAGAGAGATCCAAAATGATCTGTGTTTATGAACATTTGTTTGGCCAGGATAGAAATATGCAGTCATTTTATTACACGATGTTTTGTTTTTTTATTCTAAAACACAATATATAAACAAACATTGAATTCTTAAGTGATAGCAAAACTCCAAATTATAGTCATACATTCTCAAGTCATTTACTGATCTGCTATGCTGACCAAGTAGTCGACAAATTTCTGTTATCATACACTGGGGCGAATGTGAAAAACTCTGGATGCTGTCAAAAACTACCCTTTATAGATCAATATTATGAATGACAGCAGCAGTGTAAAGGCAGTCTTACCTAGTCATACCTGCAATTTAAAAAAAATCAGTACCCCTTGATTTGATCTTTAATAGATGTTGCACTATTGCAAATAAGGATGCAGTCAAGAAATGTAAATGCTATTTCAGTCCAAAATATGTCTAACTTTGTGACCAGAAAACCAAAGGTCTACATCAGTAGTTCTCAAACAGTATTCATTTTTTGAGAGTCCTCAAACATTGGGGATTTCTTAAAAAGGACTATGGGTATTCAAGTTTCCTTAAAAATGAGTTATGCATCATGAATAATAATATAAAATACAAAAGAATCCTGGATTCATTCAGGTTCCACACTTGGGAGACAATGTACAATGTACAAAAACTGCATTCTAGAATTGAATATGGAATATTCTAACACGCAAAGTGAATCTGAAAGAAAGGCACAGATTAAATACAGATAATTTGTGAAGAAAATGTTCATAGTAGTCAAGGAATTTAGAAAATCTCTAATGTATACAAAACGCTGCAACTCCAGTTATTTCTATGTAAATCAGGAAGCAACCACTATGGCTCATGTACCATTAAAGTGTTTTCCAGCAGCATAATCTATATCCAGTAGCTTTTGTGTGTGGCAGCAGGAAAAAAATATCCTTACCTTTATATATTTTGTGTTTAAATCTTGGAACTCTCCCAATTTCCTATTCTCAAGTAGACGGATTTCATATGACTGACCTAGGAGTTCAAGGAAACATTTCCAAGTTGTTTAAGCATGTTGCAGCAAGAATAGCAAGAGACAGTTGCACCAGCATCAATCATGTTTGGGAGAGATGCTTTGGGGCTGTTGTTGTTTTTGACAATTTTCTCCTAATAAATGGCGACATTATTGCAACTTATGCTTAATTTAAATATTGTATTTTTGTTATATCAATGATGTGGATATTCCAAGAATTTAGAACCTTCTAATTCCTTCCAAGACGACTTGAAACATATTACGTCAGACATGTCAAACACAAGGCCCGGGGGCCAGATCTGGCCCGCGAAGTGGTTTCATGCGGCCCGTGAAGCCATCCTGGAAACAGTGAGGGAACGGCCCCTACTGCCTTGGCCCTGGCCCAGAGACCCTCCTTCTGCCAGAGACCCTCAGATCTGTCCCACTCCTGCCCAGGCCCCCACAGGCACCGTTGATGCGAACAATGTAGAGCTGGCCATGCCCACCCAGTAGGCCATATGCACTCTAACCACGCCCACCCAGTAGGCCACGCCCACCCAGGCCACACCCACCCGGCCCCCTGAGGGCAACCGCAATGCTGATGCGGCCCTCAATGAAATTGAGTTTGACACCCCTGTATTACGTGGTCTAATTGTATGTAATCATCTGAAAGATGCCTTCTTAAACAGCTACATCTTTCAAACCAGCTGCAGCTCCAAGAATACACAAGTATTCTTGAATATTTTTTATAATTATTTCAGCAATATGTGTGTTTTTTATTGTATTGTACCATCAGAGTGAGATATTCTGCCATTTAAATCCACAGAATTTGACTAATGGATGTTTGCTTTAGGAATTATCAGGAGAGGTTACTACTATAGCCACTGAGTCTAATCCTAAAATAAGGGAATAAGTCCCACTGGGCACTTTTGAGTAGTCATGCATAAATTTGCACTATTAACATTTTTCAAAAGCTAACTGCAAATAGATGAATGGTAAATACTAAAGCACTCCAGAGAATTCAATTACTTTAATTCAAGAGCAGATATAATGAAGGAATTAGTCTGTTTCTTCCCTTTTTGGGCTCTTTACTAGCTTCCGGAGGATCACATGGATGAGAACCCAGTGACAAGATGGCTCCTACTAATGTAACTGTGCATCACACAGAAACCCTCAGCATGAAATGAGCAGGTGTGTTTTTAGTAAATAGCAATGACTTTTCATTTATTTTAGAAATAGCTTTGAACATTTGTTTTGTATTAAGCTTGTCACATGTTGCTATTAGAAACACAGTTGAATCTGATCAATAATCTTTCAAAATGGTACAAAAATATACAATTAACTGTAAGAGTTTGGTGCAATACAGGACCTCATGGGAATTAAACCTGTCCTTCTATTAGGTAAGAATTTGGCATGTATTTCCATGTACATAAGCCTAATCAGGAATATAAACGTATTTATTTTGGATATAATACTGTTTGTTTGGTAAGCAAATGTTGAGAACAAGATCAAAATTATAAATACGATAAAACAAGAAGCAGACATAGAGAAACAAGCTTTTCAAGTTCTTCTAATCACTTCCCCTCCTTGTACAAGAATGTAGTTCAGGGTATAACAAGGCAATCTAAAATGATAATCAGTATGACTTCTGGTTTGACCAGTGAAATTTATTTATTTTTTTTAAAAAAATAATTATCTTTTCCTTATGCAGAGAAAAGAAAAATGTTACATTTCTGGAATATTGTCTAGAAATAATAGTGGTGTTTTGTTTTTTTTTGTTACCCAAATATTTTAAATGCTTTACACCGAAATTCTATTGATATGGACTCTGAGAATTATGGAATTAGCTATTGTTGAATAAGAGCTCAAGAATAAGACAAAACTCTCGGGAAAAAAGGCTAAACAAAGGCTACCTGTATGTGTAGTCCATCTTTTCTTACTACAATTTTCCACAAGCTGAACCAATCAAAAGTAAAACAGCCTGCTATTAGGCCATTTCCAAAACAAAGTACAAATGGATATTGCATCACCGGTTCACAAGAGAATCGCTTTATGTAGAATGGGTGGGGAAAAGGCACAAGGAACTGAATATTGACTGTAGTATAAATAGAACTTGCGTTTGATGCACTGCAATCACTAGACTTCTTTTGTAATGGGTCAAAGGCTTGCCACAATAAATCTGCTTTATCTGTGCCTTTGTGCGCTGGGAAATATATTCTTGCAATATTTTGTCTTGTCAGCTGAGAAAGGCCTGACAGCAGATCAAGACATACCAGAGCCAAAGAGGTTTGTTTATATGGTTCTACTAAGCAGGCTATAGTACATATATATTCAGTGTGGTTCCACAATAATAAAAAAGTAGTAAAATCGACTGGGTTCACAATGTTCCTGAATTGTATTATATGCAGCAATTCCATCTGTCTTCAAAAGAATTTTTATGAGCTTTCTGCATCAACTAACACCATTTTTGCCTGCAATTAAAAACATCATAAATAAAAGAGCGGTATGCTTGGGCACTTAGGGCAAAAGATCTGCCTACTATCAATATAAAATAAAAATAAAACATTAGAAGGTGATGTTCTGACAGCAACAACAACAAAAAAAAACACCCGGGGGCTTTTTTCTTTCTTGTTTGGCAAATTCACTGCCAAGTATGACAGAACTTTAAGTTCCCTCGTAAACTTGGAATTATGGGACTGGGGGGGAATGGCTTAATGAATGAGAGTCCAATCCTTCCTTACTTCCAATTTCCAAGGCTCAGAGGAAAGCTAATGACTGTTTTGCTAATGAGAGCATCTTGGATGCAGAAAGGCAGAAAAGGATATTTATTTTTTGCCTCTTCCGGATAAAATTTCCTCCCAAAACAATTCCTTGAAAATAATATGAATTAGAAATAAAAGCAAGAAACAAGCAAAAAAGAAAAAGACATGTTTTTCCATTCATGATTTGTTTGTTGACTTTTTTTAACCACTCTGATCTTACAGTAGACTATTTGGAGGCTTAGACAGGTCCTAGAATGCTAGAAAACCACAAACCATACATCTTTGTATAAACATCCTATTGGTCCACAGTTACAGTCAATAAACAAGTAAGCAATTATGGTTTAAATGAGGAATGACCCCATCAGCTAAACAAATTGCATCAAGTCTTAATATAAAGTGTAAACCAAATGTTCTGGTACGGCTTCAATAGTCAATAAATTATCAGTAGGTATCAGATTGCATTTATGCTTTCCTATATTCTACAACTATGTTTATGTCTTATGTGATTAGGAGTGCTCAGTTCTGTGGGACTGCTCTTGATAATTAACATACATATGCTAAAATTGCTCCAGTGGCATCTTTCTCCCAGAATTCAGCCAGTTCGCACCAGTTCGGCAGAACCGGTAGCTAGTTTTTTGTTGCCCAGGCCCAGAGTGGACTTCCGGCAGTGGCATCCACACAGAGAACCGGTTGCTCATATATTTCAATCCCACCACTAAGTGGTTTATATGCTGACTTGCATGCCTACAAGGCAAAAGCCAACCAATGTAGAAATGTGTGCATGTTGACTTTCGTATAAGTCTTATAATGGAACCATACTTGTGGAAGCTCCTCTCCTTCAAAATGTCTGAAAATTGCAGTGGAGAAATGTTAGCGAAGGGATGTGGGTTATTTAAATTTTGTAACAGATGAACAGGGCTAAAGCCCTCAAGCCAGGGAATATTTTTAAATTCTTATATCACAAATGGATTGTTGATTAAAGGGCCTAATTAGTTAACTTTGATAACAATTTGTGTGAACCTTTGGTTATTTCAGAATAGGAAACTAATCAGAATATTTCATGTGATAATTGAAAGCTAACAACTGGTTAATCACCCCACTCTTTTTCCAGTTGAAACTCTGGATACTTCCATGAACAGAACAACTGGAATCAGCTTCCTGTTGAGCTCCGGATGGCTCCCGACCTTCGCTCTTTTCGCCGTGACCTGAAGACTTGGCTATTTGAACTTGCCGGCCTGGACTGAGGGACTGGGATTTTAGATCTTAAATTTTAAAAATTTTAAATTTTAGAATGTGTTTTATTGTTTAGGGCTATTTGGTTTAATTTCATTTTAATTTTTGTATATTATGTGTTGTTCATAGTGTTTTAATTGCCCTGTACACCGCCCCGAGTCCCTTGGGAGAGGGGCAGTATATAAATCCAAAAAATAAATAAATAAATAAATAAATAAATAAATAAATAAATAAATAAACAAACTTTCCCATCCTGGTGGTCTCCAGATCTGATGGATGTCATGTCCCTTAACCAGACTGGCTGAAAATTTTGGAAGCAGCCTGTACTATATTAGCATAATCTCACATGCTGCACTGGCATATTATGCTTCAGTTGTATGTTATGTTCTTTGATCAGAATTTCTATCAGCAGGTCGTGTAATGATAGCACAAGCAAAATAACAGAATAATAGAATTAGAAGAGACCTTAGAGGTCTTCAAGTCCAACCCGCTGCTCAAGCAAGAGATCTTATACCATTTCAGGCAAATCGTTGTCCAATCTCTTTTTAAGAACCTCCAGTCATGGAACACCCACAACTTCTGAAGGCAAGCCATTCCACTGATTAATTGTTCTAACTCTCAGGAAATTTCTCCTTATTTTCAGGTTGGTTCTCACCTTAGTTTCCTTCTGTTGCTTCTTGTCCTGCCTTCAAGTGCTCTGGATATAGGTTCACACACACCCTCTTCTTTGAGACAGTCCCTTAAATATTGGAACACTGCTATCATGTCAACCCTAGTCATACCCAATAGGTCTGTTGAGATCATTTTATGTCTTGAGCCTATATTCTAGAGTGTTGGCTATTCCCACCAGCTTGGTGTAATCTGCAAATTTGTGATTTGATCCTGCAAATTATGTGACATATACCATCGTGGTATGGTCTTCAAATCCAACATTCTCAGATCCCAGTTATTCCTGGCAGGTGCTAACCTATAGTTTTATTATGCACATAATTTTAATCAAATTATGGTTCCTTTTATTTACTATACATTCTTAAATACTATTGGTAAAGACTGTATCCATAACAAACAGACACTTAAACTTTTTGTACTTGAACTCATGTAAGTAACTGTAAGTCATTTTATGTTTGCATGAATCTATATTAAAAATCAAAATTTCCTCCTTTTAAAACCTTTTTCTCTACATATTTCCTATACCTTTTTTAAAATATGAATTTCATTTTTCCTTCTCACAATTTGAATTGGTGTTTTTTTGGGGGGGAGGGGAAATCATTCATTTGGTTCACACTGGTTCCCTTATCTATTTATATAGCCTACAGTATAGAAGAGAATTTTTCCAAGAATCTACAAATACCAAGAACTAGCAGAACTGCTCATCTTCACAGAAGCAAAGTAAAGAAAAACCAGTTCCAGGAGATTAAGTTGACATATCTAAGCCATATCTATTTAATAAGGTCTGGTTAATAATCAGCTGGACTCTCACATAACACTAAGGGGGAAAAAGCATATTTCTCAGTTCATGAAAGTTCAGTCCCTACATTCCATCCATGAGAAAGAAGAAAACACGGTCCAGCGTGAAATATAGTACAATGGAAATCAGTCAAAATATATTGTGTTCCTGATGCTCACCCGACTAACGAACTAACAACTCCCGAATTTTTAAGGTTTTTTTTCACTAAACTTCTCTGAATAACACATATAGCAAGAATACCATCAGAGGGATATTAGAAACTCTTTACTTTTTTCTGAAAATCCCACTAATATTTTATCCTTGGTATTCAATGCAAAAATGGAGGCTATAGTTACACAACTACTCAGAAACAGGACAAATGGTTTTTCTTCAGATTATATAAACCTTTTTGCCTTATAGAAATAGATTTTTTTACAGCCAGAAGATACATGACTATAACTATAGCCTCCATGTTTCTGCATAAATATTGGGAAAAGCTTAAATGTTTTAAGAAAACTTCTCCTTGTAGAACACTTTTTTTATCTACGGAGCTCCCCTAACGTTGTATGAAATGTTATATTATTTAATGATAATAATCTTCCTGCAATTTCTTTGAAATGCTCGTTTTAAGACAATCTGTTTCTTTTGAAAAATGTCTAAATTATGCTGTGTGCATCAACCATGTCAAAGAAATAACTGTTTGAGAGTTCCTAGAACAAATGATCCTTTGAATTGAATGAAAAGGTCTTCAGCTTCAAATAGCACATATGTTGGTTAACATATCTAGTACAATATGCCAAAGACTTCCTTCTGTAAGGATGACTTTTGATTATAACATCTGCCTCCTTTTGATCACAATGCAGGAGTTCATACAGACAGTACACTGAACAGCATAAAGTTATTATGAAGCCTACAATTTTCTTGGAACTGTATAGATGTTACAAAGACAAATTGCTGTCCAGAGGCGCAGTTAAATTGGCATGATACAGAAAGGGAAGGCAGAGAAAGAAAAAAGCCAAGAATTGTAGCAGCAGCAGTTCTGCCAGTGATCTATGTAATATTAACTTGACTTTTTATTTGCCATGCCAATTTTGGAAATATAGGTTCTTTCTGGTAGGAAAAGAAAGTGGCTTCAATCTTGGGTAATGGAAGAGAGCCAGGCTATGCCTTCTCTTATTATGGAAGTCCCTATTCCCTTTATTGGGATTAATTTTTATTCTTCTGGCACTCCGAATTTAAATGTCTATGGAGATTCTCAATCATCCAGGTCATGATTGCTCCAAAGGTGCTTTTCCAGAAGGCAACTCGGCTTTCTTGGTGTTTTTTTTCTTTGAAAACGTTTTGCTTCTTATCCAAGGGGCTTCTTCAGTTCTGAACTGATGAGAAGCAAAACGTTTTCAAAGAAAAAACCCCCATAAAGTCCAGTTGGCTTTTGGAAAAAGCACCTTTGGGACTCAACTTCCCACTCTTTCCTTTCCTTGAATTCAGAAAGAGTATTTCAGAGAGAAGGGGAACAAAATTAAGAAATGGTGAATAAAATGATAATGCCATATTAATATCTGGCTAAATATAACTGAACTTTGATGCTGATATGGATGGGTACAAAGTTACCAGATTATTAATGCTGTGGAGACAACGGACAATTTCTTCTCCAATTTTAGTGTTAGGTTTTTAAAAAGGCAGTGACATCTAGTCAGCAGTACGTTTAGGGGAATTGAAAATAATAAATGTGATTTACTACTACAAAATGCATCCAGTATGATTCTTTAGCTTTTATGTCTTTTAAAAAGTGTAAAAAAAAGATAATAGATCTTTGTAAAATAGTTCAACAGAACTGGGAGTTATGAGGTGGACTTTTTCCTCCGGAGCTTAATTTTCAATAACATTGGGGGTGGGGGACACAAGGAAACAGAATGACAGACCTTAATCCAGTAAAACATAGATTAAATTAATTTTTTAAATTTTTATAATGCCTACTTATCGTTATATCTAAAGTATTATTCTAGCACTACTAATGTTGTTGGTAAATCCTTATGGAATTAAGAGTGAAGTTTCGTTCTCCGAGCTTGTGGGTTGGTCTCCGGATGTTTCGTTACCAGGCTAGGTAATGTCTTCTGCAGAGTTTAGGAGATGTCAGCATCAGTGTTCCTCTGTTTATAAGGGCTTCAGGCGTGGGTGTGTCAAGTGAGGGTCTGTGATGGGTCTTGCGATGGGTCAAGTGTGAGTCATCAGTGAGTCTTGTGATGGGTCTTGTGATGGGGAGATTACCTCTGGTCAGGGTCATTGGGAGGTGAAGTGCTGGTGGGGCTGCTTGCATGGGTTGGTTGAGGGTTTGTGTGCGGTTGATTTGGATTATGAGGGGTTCGTAGCCCAAGTGTAGGTTGATGTATCTGTTGATGGAATTGCTCATGAGTGCCAAGCTTCGATGAACTCACGAGCGTGGCGGGTGGTAGCATGGCCAATGATTTTTGTGTTGCTCCAATCAAACTGGTGCTGTTTGGTGTCGGTGTGGGTAGAGATTAAAGATTTGGGATCGTGGCATTTGACTGCCAGCCAGTGTTTGTGGATCCTGGTTTTTAATTGATGTGATGTTTGTCCCAGGTAGAATTGGTTGCAATGGTTACAGTTGATTTTGTAGATTACTTTGTTTCTTTCATCCTTCTGCATCTTGTCTTTGGTTCTGTATAATTCCTGGGGAAGTGTGGCTGTGGGTTTGTGGGCTACTGCTATTCCTAGGGGTTGGAGAATTCTGGTTGTCATTTCTGACACCCTTTTGTGCATGGTAGGGTTAGTTTTGGCATGGCGGTTGGCTGTGTGGTGTGTTGTGCTTTGGATGCTGTATGTGGGAATATGAAGTTTTTTAGACTATCTCTGTCATAAACTAACCCTATCATATACAAAAGGGGTGTGGGAAATGATAGCCAGAATTCTCCAACCCCTAGGAATAGCAATAGCCCACAAAATAGAAGAACACTGACACTTGACATCTCCTAAACTCTGCTGAAGATGTCACAGAGCCTGGTAATGAAGCATTCAGAATCCAGCCCACAAGCTCAGAGAACAAACCTTCACCCTCATCTTACACCCGAGCTACAGATACTTACCACTACTGCAAACCCTATGGAACTGTTAGTTACTATTTGTTGTTGTTGTTAGCTGCGAAGCTGTGTCTGACCCATCGCGACCCCATGGACAACGTTCCTCCATGCCTTCCTGTCCTCTACCATCTTCTGGAATCCATTTAGGCTCACGCCTACTGCTTCAGTGACTCCATCCAGCCACCTCATTCTCTGTCATCCCCTTCTTCTCTTGCCCTCAACCTTTCCCAGCATTAGGCTCTTCTCTAGTGAGTCCTTCCTTCTCATTAGGTGGCCAAAGTATTTGAGTTTCAACTTCAGGTTCTGGACTTCTAAAGAGCAGTTACTATAGTGCATGCCTATGGTGCTGTCAGTTTTCATTACACAAGAGCTTTGTAAATATGTAGTAATATTGGGAGGGTTTTGGACATATAGTTATCTCTAGTTATATATTTCCAAAAACAATTCCAGCTGCTGTTGTTAAATAACTGATTCCTGTTAAATAGAATATATTTCATCACACTAAATAGTAATTATAGGATTGACCCTTAGGTGAACAATCTGAGTGCTTGTCCCCAGTATCAAATCAGACCCGATTTTGGCATTTGTGCATTGCTAGATGAGCTAGGATAAAAATGCTATTTGAAAGGTTATAGCCCTTAACTGGATTTAAGACCTACTGAATTCAACAGACTTAATTTTGAAAAAGCCATGTAGAGCATTAAACTCTAAGTGTCTCTGAGGTTCTGCTTGGATATTACTACTAAAATTAATTTATTTTCAGTAATAAAAAGTAATGTATTTCACTATCCAATTGAAGTTTATTCTACAGTTGACATGGTTTTATCCTGAATTGATATTACCAAGATTACAAGAGCAAATATAACTAATATTCAATATTTTAAAAGCGATAACAGATCATCTTGAAAACAGAATATTTTTATTTACAAATAATTTTTTTGCCCCCAAGCAAGCTTACTGAAGTATTACCATCAATATTAATAAAAGAGTATTGGAAATAATATTTTCATTCTATTAATTAATAAAACTGTTCCTGTTTCACAAGAAAGGTTGTAATTTCAACAAGGTGAATGTGAACAAATACAATTCATCAGTTGTTCCTGATTCAGGAAAATTGTGTAAAGGATTAAAGAATATACTTGTCTGCACTAAATGTCTTAGGCTTAGGCCAACTACACCAATGAAGAATCACTTGCTGATTTTACTGGAAGAAGCATGGAGACCATTACTTGGGAACGGCTGCTTCACCAAGGAATAGAATTCTTTCTGTAACCCACTCGCCAATTTTGTAAACCTAAGGAGAGCTGGGCCTGAATAGTTCTTGGACAAGAGGACACCATAGAAGACAAAACGTTCAGGTTTAATTGGGTAGTAGAAAAATCTTTCCAGAAAAAAAGAAATGGCAACTGTTTCCATACCTTTGGTAAGAAAACTATATGAACATTTCCAGGAATCAAGATTTCTTTGGAAATGTCTTCTTTATTCCTGTAACACCAAAACAAGATTCCTTCCCTGACCAATTACTTCTCTCCTCTTCTCATCCCCATCCAGCTATGTTCTTTCCTTTCTTTTTCCTTCCCTTCCCAATGCAGTGATCCTTCCACCCATCTCTAATCTGTTTTTCTTCCTTTCCTTTTGCTATTTGTAGTAGAAGAAGGAAGGGGGGAATATATTTCTGTGTTCACTACAGAGTAAATTATTGGTATTGATTTTAGAAATAGCCATAGCACTTAGACTTATATACTGCTTCACAGTGCTTTATAGCCCTCTCTGAGTTAGCATATTGCCCCCCAAAATCTGGGTCCTCATTTTACCTACCTTGGAAGGATGGGAGACTGAGTCAATCTTGAGCCGGTCAGGACTGAACTCCTGGCAGTGAGCAATGAGCTAGCCTGCAGTGCTGCATTCTAACCACTGAGCCATCATGGCTCGTTGCAAAATGAGGTATCTTATTTTAAATTTTGTCAACCTTAGTTTTTGTGAAGCATGGCTTCTAGCAAATATAAAATGCAGATACACATATACAAATATATGAGAAATGTCCCCACATTTATTAAGGAAAAAGAAACCTCTAGAAATAGTTTAAAGCACAATTAACTGGGTTCATGCAATAAACTATCAACAACATGCAAGTTCAATCTAATAACTGTGGGTTGTACAGTACAAACACACTTTTTCCACAAACCAATCACTATTCAATCCTCAATGTTCATTGCTATGTTCCATCTTTTATCTAAGAAGCCCAGAATCATACACAATATTCTCCAACTCGTACAATGCACACCCAGCACAAATGTCTTCCGGATGTATTGGCTGACAACTCTCAGAATTCCTGGCCAATGGTGGCTGTGCTGTATGGGAATTCTAAAGATATACATTTTAAACATCTAGAGGGAACTAGCTGGGAAAAACTGGTATATATAGTCTTCAACAATTTGTAGCAGAATCTTCATACTACATCGTGTACATTTTGCATTTTTCTATTGCACCTTGATTCCTAGATTCAGTAACCAGATAGTATTGTCTTAAGCAAAGCAAAATCTACAATCTCTCACCATTCAGTAAAGTTCTGTTTTTCTACCTCAATAGAATTAATGTAAAATGAGTACAACATTGCAACTGGCAATCACAGTATTTTTCATTTGTCAAATATGTCTCTAACACAAAATCAGTGAAAATATAATCTTCCTAAATATACATAATTCTACTCCACTGTGACATATTTCAGACACAGTACCTTAAATGATGTCCTCCAGACATGCACAGTCTTCAGACCAAATTAGGGTCTGCTATGTTTAGTTTTCAGACCTCCAAAGATCAATTCAAACAACCAGAATTCATTCAATTTTGCTTTGGTCCTACCTTGGTTGAGATAAGTCAGAGTCTCTTCATGAAGTTTTATGGCAGGAGATGTCGCCGCACACAGCACATATTGAAACGGAGGGAGTTTTGCATCATTCTCAGGGGAAAGTTGAGGCTCTTCTTGTTTAAAGAATGGCAGTGCAAGCACATCACTGAAAAAATAAAACGAAAACTTTAACTATACAACTACAATGGAGTTAAAGGCAGAATCCTCTGAATCCATACTACATGAGTATTTTTTTCTGTGAACACATTACTTTAATAGGTTAACCTGTCAAAAAATAAAGATATCAATTTTGATACATTTCAATGTGACCAAATTTATATGATGAAAACTGGCATAATAAGCTCAATATTATACACAAAGAAAAAGATACAAAAATATGTGCTGTGGTGATACTGTTTTTCAAGTAATCTGATTTAATGCAGTATCATATATTCTGTCACATTCATAGATGCAGATTGAATTACTTTTAAAGAATCATGCTAGTCTCTAGGACCAGGAACAGCAAGGGAGCTGTGTGTCATGTTAAAATTTAAGAGGTTTGCTATTCCATAAGTTTTTATGGATTCTAATCCACTTCATTGGATGTATTGAATCTAGTGCTGAAAAAAAGGGTGGGGAAAAACAGAAAGATAATGTAGGTAATGTAGGTACTACTGATGTGGATAAGGGGAGGTAGTCCCAAAGGCTCTTTTTTCAAAAGTTAATGGACTTTGTTTTTCTTTGAAGACATTTTGCATCTCATCCAAGAATCTTCTTCAGTTCTTCTTCAGAACTGAAGAAGCTTCTTGGATAAAAAGCAAAAGAACTTCCAGGAAAAACAAAGTCCAGTTGCCTTTTTGAAAAAAGCTCCTTTGGGACAACCATGACCTGGATGGCTGAGAATCTCCACAGACAAAATGGGAGGTAGCAATGTGAAAGGAAATATGAAATACATAATTTTTTTTTGCCATAAACAAAATACCATTGAAATATTCCATGAGGAAAGAGAATTAAAGCATTCAAGCCACATTTTACTTTAAAGCTATCTTTACAATAAAGATATGCGGATCATGTTAGAAAATAGTTCTTTTTTAAAATAAAAATAAAGGACTTGCTAAATAGGAGGCAGATTTTTCCAAATATATTTCAATCTATGCACTTGTTCTTGATAAGACAAGACACTCCAATACACTCCAACACTTCAGCACTGCAACCTCCTCATACCTAGCCCCTCCCATCAAGAACAAGAAAACATCTTCTCTCAGTCTATCCTCCCAGAAACTACCATTCCTAGAAACTATTTCCCAGGCTCAAAAGTGATTCAGTCACCCCGCTTTATAAAAAAAACAAATTACAAAGACATGTGTGCATGTGTAATAGATTCCAGACACAAATCTCATACTCAGTCAATGTTACCTGAAAATATATGCACATATATCCTGGTAACTGCAGGAGAAATCTATCACCTGTCCATACTCTTGTGTACTCCAGAAAAGTTAGAACTAGAGTTTTGCTCAACTTCTGGTGACTTCCCTGACCATTCATGTAGGTTTTTTTCAATAGTGGTATGGAAACGGTTGCCGTGAAAGCATTCCGTGCTTTGTTCCACTGAATGTTTTTTTCACCCTATGTTTACCTATGGGTATTTCTCAGTGTCTGCCATCCAAATCATATCTGCCCAGACTTAGCATTTCTAAGATAAAGTAAGGTATACTTAGATGTGCGTCCATGTGGGGTATGTTGGGATTCTAGCTCCAAATTTTCAGTCATGTGTCTTTTAAAGACCACTCTTCTTGATTATAGATAAGTTTATGTTTAGTATTTCCAAACAAGTTGGGCCACATTCTAAAACTGTTTAACTAGTCATAAGATTAGGAACGTATATGCCAAAAGTTTAAAAAGACTCAGTATATATAATAGAAAGTCCAGTTATATTTCAGTAATATAAATGTAACATGAGGTTTCAGGAAACTAATGTTTTACCGTATTAAAACTAATTATGCTGCATTCATAGATGGTTCTAGTCTATAAAATGAATGAACAAAGCATAAATTGTGACTTTTTCTAAGCAGAAGCAATCAAAATATTTATTTATTTTCTAATGAAACAAATTCATTTAACTTAATAGGCTTAGTTTTTGCTTTTGATTCTAAATATTCAAGAAATGAAACATTAGGTCAACTGTCTTCCACAAATATTTGTGTGCATGTGAATAAACCTACTTTTTCTAAATGCCACCACATCTATAATTATCAAGGCAATCCATCCACATCAACTGAAAATTAGGGCAAGAAGGTGTTTGTCTTGTACTTACACAGATTAATAATTCACTTTTTCACCAGCAGGAAGATTTTTTAAAAAATGGTGAATCCATTAATCAAACTGTCTGATAATAAACATGATAAAAGTTCTTAACTGAAAGAGAATGTGATTTCATTTTATGGAGAAGTAAAGTTAAAAAGCATGTGAACTGCAAAGTTAGATATGAACATTTAGACAGATTTTCTGGTAACTGACAATAGCTTGACCATATTATTTCTTTATTTTATAGTTTGCAGAAATAATTGTTTCAAAGTTAGCAAAGTAATACATTTGAAATGCAATACAGAATTTAGGTTAGCAAGAATCTAAACCAGCAAAATACATTCTGTACGTTTCCTCTCAGGTCCACTATATAAGAGGTCCCCAACCTTTGGGAGACCAGGGGCCGGTTCCTTGGAGAGAGGTTTTACCGTGTGTAGTTTTGTGTGCTGCCTGCATCTCGTGGATGGGGCTCTGCTTGTTTGTGTGGACCGGTTTCTGGCATGCTGCAGGCCAGTACTGGTCCATGGACTGGGGGTTGGGGACCCTGTACTATATAAAGACTTTACATCATCTCAACATAGAGAGCTACTATAATGATAAGTGGAAATGTATAAAAGGACTGGATATTAATAATCTTGTAAAAAGAGTGGTTGTTATAAGCACACAATCTCCTTCTTTTGCTAAATCAAAAAACCAGGGTAAAGTAGTGGCTAAATGAGTATTCACCAATCTAGTGCTCTCCAAATATGTTGAGTCTTGTGATCTGGATGTTGTTTGTTTTAAAAGAATAACAAAACACAATTTCGAATAGATTTATAGCCTATGTACAGTTAGTCCTTGACTTACAGCCATTTATTTAGTAACTGTTCAAAGTTACAGCAGCACTGAAAAAAGTACCTTATGATCAGTTTTCACACTTATGACCATTGCACCATCCCTATGGTCATGTGATCAAAATTCAGGTGTTTGGCAACTGGCATGTATTTATGACTGTTGCACTGTCCCAGGGTCATGTGATTACCACTTGTAGCCTTCCCAGCTGGCTTATGACAAGCAAAGTCAATGGGGGAAGCCAGATTCATTTAACAACTTCAATGATTCACTTAAGAACTGTGGCAAAAAAAGGTCATAAAACGGGGCACAAGTCACTTAACAACTATCTTGCTTAACCACAGAAAATTTGGGCTCAGTTGTGGTCATAAGTCAAGGACTACCTGCATGTATTCTCACAAGAAATTCTACATTCAGTTCAGAACAGATTGAAGGAGAAAGCGGATTGGAGATATGCTTAAATTAGAAAAATGTCATATTTTGGCATTCCAAGTTGCCCAAAACCATGTTCTCTCCTTCGTAAAAAAAACAAGCAAGGATTAGTTTATGAACTCTCCCAAAAAAATTTTTTAAGGAAAATAGTAGAGGATATTTCCCTATTATCTGCTGACATGCACATTGGAAAATCATCACCATGTCTTTAATACATTCCTCAGTGAAACACTCATTCGTTATATACCTCAGTGCTAAATTGAGATGGCTGTTCCAGGGCTGGTGTGACCTGCCCCACCCCCAGCCATATTATACAGCCTATTTGCATTTCTTTTATGAAAAATCCCTTGCAGTAAACTATATCCAATGTTTTTGAAAGGTTTAGATTTATAGGCTTGACCCATCCCAAGGGCTGGGCTGGTAGCAGAATTGCACAAGGTGAAATCACATAGTTCTCTCTCCCAGAAGTCTTGCTGTTTTCAGTATTACAAAACCAGGTGGAAAAAAGAAGACAAGAAAAGGTAAAAGAATACAAGCCCTACTACCCCTTTCCAGAACCATCCCATACTCCAGTTCTTACACTTACTTACACTTCAGTTCTTCCCAGAAACCTAAATCTAGATGGAGGTCTCCACAGACTCAGGTTCTCTCCCTCACACTCCAATTCCCACACATCCATCTATTTTACCTGATTCCCATGAGAATATGCTTAGTTCAATGCCAGTGGGAAAAGGCTAATTTTAAAACATCCAGTGAAGTTAAGGAAGTAGATGAACAATGGGGTAATAAATGTCCCTTGAATTGAATGTTCAGTTTCACATTCAAGAATCCATTTAAAATTATGCCATCTTCTTGATCACAAAAGTTAATATCCAAGGATTAGGAAGAAAAAGGTTTAATTTTATCACCGGCAATATTATTGAGGTGGTAGAAATACAGGAAATAAATGTCATAAGGCTGCATTTAATTTTAGTCTGCTACTGATTTCAACAAGGGCTAGAGAGCATTATTAGCCTTAGACCAGAGAATCCAGGCTAGAGAACATTTCTTTGGGGAAAGAAAATAACATGCCCTATATGTACATGGATAACCAAATGAAGAATGCTAACTCTTCAGGTTCATTGCTTCCATAACTAACACACAAGATATAGTACAGCTAGTCCTCAACTTACGACAACAATTGAGTCCACAATTTCTCTTGCTAATTTTGCCCCATTTTACAACTTTTCCTAATATAGGTTACCAAAGTTTGTTAAATGAATCACTGCAGTTGTTAAGTTAGTAATGCGGTTGTTGTTAAGTGAATCTGGCTTCCCCATTGATTTTGCTGGTCAGAAGGTAGCAAAAGGGGATCATGGGACCTGGGACACTATAACCATCATAAATATGAGTCAGTTGCCAAGCGTCTAAATTTTTATCATGTGACCATGGGGATGCTGCTAAGGGTCGTAAGTGTGAAAAACGGTCATAAGTCACTTTTTTCAGTGCCGTTGTAACTTTGGTCATTAAACGAATTGTTGTAAATCGAGGACTACCTATATTTCAGATATTAGAATCAGAGGAAAAAAATACAGCATTTCTTTATATATAATCATGTTTATCACTGAACTGTATTCCATATAATCCTGTATATCCTTGCCTACTTTATTTAGCAAGAACTTTTCTATTTATTTAAACATTAATTTTAAAACATCTAAGAAATCCAGTCACCCTCTCCCATTTCTTGCGGTTTCTTTTTAGAGTCAACATTTGAAAAAAATTAGGAATTTTCTCTCCCTACTTTCCTTCTTTTTTTCTGCAGAATGTTAAAATTGGGTAATAAGAATATAATTCTGTGTACAATTAAAAGTACAATCAGAAGTAAGCACTTGGGATTGGGTTCACACATTCTGGAAAGCCATTATGTAGTCTGTTTGGTTTGATTCAGTGCTGTGTAAACTCTGTCATTGTGGCTTATGCAACAATGCAGGGCTGTGAAGTTACTTAAAGACATTTAATCTGTACTGGGATTTTCTGTAAACCAAGGAAGCATCAGATTCCTGTGAATTTCAGCTCCAAATTAAAAGAAACTATATTGTCTTTTTCAAAGAAATCTATCTTAGACAGAAATAATACAGCTAAACCTTCTCTATACCAATGGTCACTTTACAAACTTATAATAACAGAAGGCTGGATGACATGAAAATAGTAGAGACAAAAATGCAAAATATTGTTACAACATCATTAAAAAGACTGACTCACCATTAGCCTCAAAGGACTCTGTCCTTCACACAAAGAGATTTAAAAACAACATAAGCTGTACCGGGGAAATCACACGTGGATGGAACTTGACTGTACAATGAATATAGGCTTCCACCCACCCTGCTATCAATTCACCTTAGTGGCAAGACAACTGTTTTACACAACTTGCTCATCCATGCTTAAATAAATGAATTTACAATTTCTGGATTTATACAATATACCGGTACTACATCATAAATCTAGACAGCACACTAAAAAGCAGAGACATCACCCTGTCAACAAAAGTGCGTATAGTCAAGGCTATGGTCTTCCCAGTTGCAATGTATGGCAGTGAAAGTTGGACCATAAAAAAGGCTGAGCGCCAAAGAATTGAGGCCTTTGAACTGTGGTGCTGGAGAAGACTTCTAGGAGTCCCTTGGACTGCAAGGCGATCAAACCGGTCAGTCCTAGAGGAGATCAACCCTGACTGCTCTTTAGAAGGCCAGATCCTGAAGCTGAAACTCAAATACTTTGGCCACCTGATGAGAAGGAAGGACTCACTGGAGAAGAGCCTAATGCTGGGAAAGATTGAGGGCAAGAGAAGAAAGGGACGACAGAGAATGAGGTGGCTGGATGGAGTCACTGAAGCAGTAGGCGTGAGCTTAAATGGACTCCAGAAGATGGTAGAGGACAGGAAGGCCTAGAGGAACGTTGTCCATAGGGTCGCGATGGGTCGGACACGACTTCGCAACTAACAACAACAACAACATCATAAACATTATGTGGCTGGGCTCCATACAACATGCTGGCTAAACATGATTAGCCTGAGTGGGCACTGGATCCAACTAGTAAGCATAATTTTATTACATTAACTGAAACATAAGACTGAAACAATGAAAGTTTTCTACTTTAGTCCAGCAGAGGTGTCTCAGATGATTCCTGCGCCTTTCAGAATTATACAGAACAGAAAAGTGTACTACGGTAAGTGTGGCTAACAAAGATCAGCAGTGATGAGAGAAACTAAAGACAGTTGTGTTCTCTCCCAATACATGGAAATAACTACTTTAGCAGGGCAGGCCTAGCAAGCTCATAAAATGACAATGATCACAGCAGGGTTCTTTATTTTACAACTATATCAGCAAAATCAGAAGTTCTTGTGTTTGCCTCTGGGAAGTTAAGCTTCCCAAAATGGCATTATCCCCATTATGCTTCACTGGGAAAGAGGCACATTTGTGCGTCAATTATTTACTTACTGCAGACTAACAGATTTATGTAATGAATGTAGGTAAGTAAGTGAGAATGACAACTCCCAGCCTTTTTAATCAACAGGATGTGCCGCTGGCTGGGGAAATCTGTAAATTGAAATGTGCAGTTGATAAGATTTAAGAAGACTGGCTCCTTACCTAGGCAAATTCTCACATGCTTTTAACTAGATTAGAGTCAGCAAAGTGCTATGCAACAGGTCTCAGGCTTAGTCTTCTGTAAAATTTCCTTCAAGTCATGTTCAGCTCCTGGTGACTTCATAGACAGAAACATGAGGTTTCATTGGTGCATCACTACTTTTCTCCGGGATGTTTTCTAATTAGCATTACCTATTGGTATTCCTTGTAATTTTTTTATCCAAATAGTAAGCTAAGCTCTAAGTTTAGAACAGATTGAGTAGGTGCTGCCACCTTCTGAGACACGCTCTAATCCTTAGATTAAGGATTAAAATTTATAAGCAAGACTTTAGTGAGTGGCTTCTCAGACACAATGACAAAATTAACAGGGAAACAAAAGCAAGCCAAACAATATGATTTGTGAATCTGATTTTACTCAACCAATTCCGCTTTTCTTACACTCAGTCCTATCCAATCTGATGAAGGCTTCTGTAAAATTATTTATTATGGCAATTTAGGTTTAAAAAGATGTTGCCAAACAATGTATTTTTAAGCAACATAAACAATTATGCATTTAAAAAAAATTCCCCAACCACACACATAAAATCATATTAAAATAAAGGAGTCCTCCATTTATGGCTTGCTGCTTAGGGGGCTCAATGAAGCCCTTCCATTTGTTCTTTCCCTGTTCACTGCCCTTTTTTGCTTAAGTAAAACACGATTAACACAGAAATAAAGCAGGAAAAAACTGGATTCATCAAGTCCAGTAAGTAAAATAAATTAAAGGAACTACTCATCATGTATAGATGGGTGGGGGCAGAGCGGGCAGGGTTGAGGCCACAGATTTAAAGAACCGTTAGTCTTTTAAATCTACAAGTGCTTGATACTTCTGAAAGAACACTGTGTCTTCCAAATGCGTTCATTAAAGGGATTTACTTCAGGCAACCTCATCTGAGCATCTTTGCTCAATATAATCAATAGACTTTTTTTTTCTTTTAAAAAAACCCCATCTACATCTAGTTAAGAAGGACTGATCTGGGGAACATGTTTGGTTGTTTTTTTTTCTGCAACAAACTAAGCATCTTTTATTATATAAAAGTTTTGTTGATCACAGTCTGCTTAACAAAGAGTTTCCAATGGTGCGGACCATATCCCCCAAACATTTATGCTATAATAAATTAGTTATTTTTCTTTGCTTTGAAATGTCACAAGATCTTTTGTTCCTTAAACAGCAGCGTGTCTATAAATACTCCAGAGAGATGGCTGAAGCAAAGATGACTTGCCGGGATAGAATGGATAGTTTTGTGGAATGTTGATCCAGTTACATTTCTTTTTCTTTTCTCTTATCTCTTGCTTTCCTTTTCTTTTACTTCTTTGGGGGGGGGGGGTTTCCTGTGCTTTGCATTAGCATTGCATATTGTCTGAGAAGGATTTGCATAAGGAACTGAAGCAAAAACAAAGGTTTAGAACCTTAGAAACTAAGACAAGCAGAGATAAACTATATAACCACAACTCTTGCCATATTTTTAAATGTTTCTGCTCTTATCCCCCACTTTTTGGTACTACATCTTTCAAGAAATTGAAAATTCCTTTGGGTTCATTGATCATTGTGTTCTAATAAAGATATGATGGGCTAAAATCCATACATTTGTAAGTACGAATATATAAAGTTGTAGAGATCTATATGGAGAGCTAGTTTGGTGTATGTAGTGCTTAAGGCATCAGGTTACAAAAAAAGGAGATGGCAAGTTTTAGTCCTACCTTAGGCAGGACACCACCTGGGTGATCTGGGACCAATCACTATCTCAGCCCTATAAAGAAGACAATGGCAAATCATTTTGGAAAATCATTGCCAAGAAAACTGCGGGGACTTGTCTACGTAATTGTCAGGAGTCAAACACTGTAGCATATACACAAAAAAGAGACTCAAAGGGTATATCTGCCAATTTAGGATTATGGTAGTAAATGTATTAAGTGTAGCATGGTGGTAAATGTATTCATCCTTTAACAAGATAGCATATTACAACATTTCAACATTGACTACCATACTGCTTACATTTTAAAAACCCTAATTGACAGACTCAAATGGGGGATCTACACAATGCCAGACTGCTGGCTATTTAGTCCAAATTATATTGTTTACCATCTTCCCATCTTCAGACCCCACCATAAATCAGTTTCCCTGAGTCACACATTTTCAACTAATCTGGTTAGCCTGATCTGAAATACCGTACTTAACCCATACACTGATGTGAAACAGGAGTTGTAAAATCGGCAGAGGTTTTCTGTAATTTTTACTTCTTTAAATATACCTCAGTTATCCACTATGGGGGTGATCATTAGGTACCCCAATATGTTCCACTACACAGAGAACAACCAACAGCAGTTCAGAGAGCGCGTAACAGTCTAGATCAGCGTTTCCCAACCTTAGGAACTTGAAGATGCGTGGACTTCAACTCCCAGAATTCCCCAGCCAGCTATGCTGGCTGGGGAATTCTGGGAGTTGAAGTCCACGCATCTTCAAGTTCCTAAGGTTGGGAAACACTGGTCTAGATACATCCCTCTCTCCCGGTTCGTAGAGTAACCGCGATGCAAACGGGCTCCCAGGATGGAATCAACCCCTTCAGCCATTCTAACTTCCAGGAAGTCATCCCCAAATAAAGACGCTTAAGCAGAGTTCGTCTGCATAGTATCACTTGGATCTTACACTCATACTGCTCTGGGGAAAGGGGCGAGATGCTTGTTAGCAAACCTTATCTATTGAACAGAACCGGTCCTCCGAGATATTTTCTCTTCCCGTTCTTTTGGACTTTCCTTCCCACCGTATGTATGTATGATGTAAAATCTTTGAGAAGAGTTTACGCCATTAATGCAGCCAATGCCCCGAAAACGCCTTTCTGGACCTCTTAAGAGTCTGATACATACAGTATACAAACCACTCAAGTTGGGTGGTTTGGTCCCCGAGACTCCGGGCAGGTTGGCTCTTCCTAAAGCTGCGTTACCCGCTTCTCCCGCCTCAGGACGCCGGCGGCTTCGCACCCCACGCCTCTAACCAGCAGCTCAGGGTCCCTCGTGAAGATGACGCCGGAATGAATACACGCGCTGGCTCGCTCTGTTGGATGCCCTCAGATCGCCCCGTGCCCCTCGCTTCAGAAACCTTCCCGAAAGACCGCCCGCCCACCCCCAAATTCAAACCGAAGCAATCCCCCCCAAAGCAATGCCGCCTGGCCAAAGGAGCGGGTGAGGGGGTTTCTCCTCAGCGGTCACTTTCGCTTCTATTCGCCAGCACGCGCGCTTTTTTTTCCCCTTCCCTTTCCCCTTGGCTCTTGGGCATCCCGCGCCCTTTTCGCCACCCGCCCGCGGTTGCTCGCCTTTGCCTCAGCTCACCGCAAGTAGCTGCCCGTCGAGTGCTGGTTGTAATGCTCCGGCTGCGTGTGCCAAAACAGCATCTTGCCCTTCGCTCGCCAGCCAACCCCGACCCCAAGTCAAATCCCTCCGGCCAAGGCGGGCTGCGGCACCTCGAGGCGCTCAGTCAAGTCAGTCAGTCAGTCAGTCAGTCAGGAGCGCGGCAGCGACGGCAAGCAAGCACTCGACGGCCGGCGCCGCTCGGCGCGCTTTTTATTGGTCAGCCGCGTGAGCCCGCTGGGCGGCCGCTCCCAGCGCTGAGGTCAGGCGCGAGTTTCTTGGCTTTCCCGGGTTTTTTTTTTTTCTTTTTCTTCCCTCCGCCCCGTCGCGACTGGGCGCCGGTGCTTGGGTTGTCGCCCGCGGCATCGGTGGCAAAGCTGAGGAGCCACCGAAGCAAATTGGAGCGGGGAGACGAGCGCCGCGCAGAAATAGAGAGAGCGGGAGGCGGGCGCCTCTTCCCCCTGAACGCCTCCCCCTCGGTTGGCGCCCCCGTTGCCGGGCTTGACATTCGGTGGCCGACGAGAGGGCGCTGAGAAGCGGTACGGCTTCGTCTCCCTTTGGTGGCACTTTGCAGCCTCCCGGGAGTTGAGCCGAGGGAAGGGGGGGGCAGCTCCTCTGTGGGTTCTGGAGGGGTGGTGAGGATTAGCTGTGACCCCTGCGGGAGAGGGTCTCCGTGCGAATACGTAATATGGAGTAGGATGACCCTGCCCTGAAAAACGCTCTCTGTGGGCTTTAATTATTCCGGGAAAGGACCTCTTTTTAGTCAGGCGGCGGAGGGGGGGAGGGCTAATTTATGTTCTATGAATTCGGCTTTGAGGGGAGCTAAAGGGGCTAAAGCTGTGCCTCTGTTTACCCAATTAACTCAATTTGAAGGGCTGCGTACTGCATACCCATTTCCATCTGTCCTGTTTGCCATCGTTTCACTCCCTAGAGACTAAAATGGACAATGTGAAATTTGAGCGGCCCCGAACAAGGAGTATATATCGGAGGTGGTGACCTTTTGAGAGCTGTATGCGACGGAATTTCATTTTGATGTATGCTGATTGGTGTACATTCAAAGTGACAATAAAGTTATCATCATACGCGGCCCCGAACCACAGGAATACCTTCAGTGGCCTGGTTAGCTTTCCTGAAGTAAATACAGCTTAAATCAAGGCTTTTCAACCAGTGGTATGGGTACCACCTGTGGTACATTGGCACCTGGCAGGTGGTATGCAACCATCTTAGAAAAGTGGTAGCTGGGGAGGGGAATGAGCTGCAACCAGTGGTATGGGTACCACCTGTGGTACATTGGCACCTGGCAGGTGGTATGCATCCATCTTAGAAAAGTGGTAGCTGGGGAGGGGAATGAGCTGAGCCGATGGCAGCACCGCACAAGCTTGAGCGAGAGATGGCTGGAGCTGCAGGGCTGTCAGGGCTCAGCGGATGCACCAAGATCTGCGCTTCTTCGGGGCTGTCAGGGCTCAGCGGAAGCGACAAGATCAGTGCCAGTTTCCAGCAGGAGCTTGGCGCTGATCCTGGCAGTTCTGAGCCCAGAAGAAGCGCCTATCAGCTGGAATGTTGCAGCATCTCCAGGGTCTTGTGATTTACATTCAATGCTTGGCAACTGATTCATATTTATGATGGTCACAGTGTCCCAGGGTCATTTGAAGTGACCAAAACCTGCTGCAACCACCCAGCAGACAGGGACTACCTGTATGTCATCACTTTTGGGGGGGGTCATCACGTTTTTGACACCTTGCTAGGCGACTGGTGGTACTCGGATATTGCCATATGCTAAAAGTGGTACAATGGGTGAAAAGGTTGAAAAGCTCTGGCTTAAATGACCAAAAGGGGCTACTTTCTTTGCACATTGCATGCCTATGTGAGACATTGAAAACTGATTTCTGAGATTGGGGTTTTATGGTTAATTTTTAAGAGCTTCAATCTGCCTTCAAGTCTCCCAAACAGGAAGCCAAAGATAAGATAACCTACTCCCATGCAACTCCCCAAAGGCAGACGTTATAGATAGATCTACTGAACCCATAAACTAGCCAGCCACATTTTAATCTAGTCTGTTGTGTGAAATCTCTCTATGTGGCTGGTGTATGGTTCGGAGTGCTTTGAAAACAGCCTGGCTTGAATTGGAAAAACCATGGTTAAGGTAATCAGATAAGAGAGTCAAACAGGCTAAATTAGGAGGGAAGATGTAGAGCCCATAGTAACCCTGAGGAAAAACAGAATGTCTTAGAACATACATCTTTTAGAGATCATTTGAATAAGTGATTTAGCATTAGTTAAGCATAAATAAATTTGGGCAGAATGGTTTGAAGTAAGACTGCTGGGGGCTGGGGTGGGGGGAGTTATCTAGTTCTTTCCTGCTCTTTATGCTCCTTTTCCATAGCAGTGGAAGATTGCCATGAATTAATTGATACTTTTCATTTCAAACAATTATTTCGTATTATTATTATTATTTTTTAAGCCCATTTATATCCCGCCCTTCTCCGAAGACTCAGGACGGCTTACAATCTAAGAAGCACAAATCAATGTGCTTAGCAGTAGCCTTCATTCTATGTATATGCCTGCTTATTAGGGCTTTCACACCCCTCCCAAGCGGCATTATTACAAAGTCAGCTTAATTGCCCCCAACAATCTGGGTCCTCATTTTACCTACCTCGGAAGGATGGAAGGCTGAGTCAACCTTGAGCCTGGTGGGACTCAAACCTGCACTAATTGCAGGCAGCTGGTGTTACTTAAGGAGGCATTAGCCCACTGCTCCACCAAGGATGTCTTCAAAGAATGTTCAGTGGCTATAAATTGAGTTGACATTGGATTCTCAGTCTGTTACCATTCCAATACTCAGAGTAGATATGTATTATCGCAATATATTTAAAACTCCCTTAAAATCTTTTTAGCAGGAGCATTAAAATTGCATTATATCAATCAACATCTTTCTAGTCTACATTGTAGTTACTACGTTTGGTGACCTAATTGTCCATTTTTCATAAGAAGTATGTTTTTATTGTTGATTGTCAAACCTATTAAAGGAAAACACTGCAAAAATGAAAATCTTTTTTTTTTGGTGAGATCAACATATTTAAAAGGAGGGAAATAAGCATTGACTGAAAAATATTACACAGCAGCAAAGACTTTGAAGTATCCTTTAGTTATACTTATCCTATAGTTTTACTCACATTTAATCTATATTTTCTTCTTAAATTAACAAAATTACATTTCTTACCAATATGTACATAATCTACATTGGAATATGGCATCCCATGGTAGACTCTGTTGGGCACAATGAGAGATGAAAATGAACCAAGCAACACAGTTTCAGTAGGAGTATTACTTTAAGTCAGTTGACTGATTAAACCTCATAATGGACAGAACAATAATTATTCAGGGTAGTATAAATTAATAAATAATTGCATAATATTGTCCCTACTTCCTTTTCTTATGAATAGTAGTTTTTCATGGATTCCTTTTGGCTTTGTCAATACGGTTATATCTTAAATGAATTTTATGAATGGTTATTTGTTCTGAACTGAGAGGGCACTTCAGGTTTTCTCTGCTTTGTTCATCTGAATCAAAGGTAAAAGGGGAAAAAAAACAGTATAAAAACAGAAGGAGCAAGTTGTGTTCCCGTTAGCATTTTCTTGAATAGGACAATTAAGCAGTAACGGAAGTTCTCTATACAATATCAAGAGTAGAGATATTAAGAAAAGGGGCTACTTGTATTTCACATCACATGTTCAGTTTTTTTTCATATGGCATTATAATTGTGGACCTCAAATATTACAGTATGCTTTCTCTTTAAAACCATATTGTAAAAAAGAAAATGTTTTTTTTTAATTTTGGAGTGCCACTAAAGACAGTCTTTCATAGAAGATATAATGATAACTATCATTTGTTGCATGCAAACAAGCTATTACTTTGATTTCCAACATTAATGCCATATATTTGCTTTTACGGTACTTAACCAATAGTTGGCAGAACTTACAAGATAAAAAAATCATTACTTTAAAGAATTTTTTTTCTGAAGAATTCTCTAAAGTCATGGCTGGAATAAATGTAGAACAGACCTGGAAAATTGTAGATTAGTGTATCACATATATGAAGGTCAAAATTGTTGCTAAGATGTTTGTTTTTAATATGCACTGTTAACTCTTTTTATACCTATTTAGAACAGATGAAGATAATATCTATTATCAGATCAAAAATCCAATTGAGGAGGACTTGATAAAAAAAATAGACTGAAATATTAGTGAAGCTACATTTAGGGTGTTTTTTTCCAAAATATATAAAACAGTACAATTCTATATACAATGATATAGAAGAAAGCCTAAGGCCAGATATTTGTAAGGAATAGACATTATACATTTAAATAATGCCTTCTTTATAGCAAATTGCGATGGATGAGATTTAAGGGGCAGATGCCTTCCAATTTGGTACCATTTCTTTTATTTATTGTGCCATTTATTGAGGAGCTCCAAGAAATGAAACAAGTGAAGAGATAATTGGATTAATGCAACCAGAATGCAACCAGACAGAAATAAAATCCCACATCTCAACATATTTAGGGGAGAAACATAATTACTTCACTCATACTGCATGTGGCTCCCCCTTTTACAATTTGTGAATTTGGGTGCACAAAAAAAAATCAAGAAAGCAATATAGTATGAAAACCAGAAAAGCCTAACAAAAACAGCATCCGTACATAATTAAGGCTGGTGAAAAGAAAAATGCACATCATACAATAGGTTCCTCTGCCATCCTGCAGCAGTACATGGTAGAGAAGTCAGGTCTTCATAGCTCTATGGAAGACCAATAGGGTGGTACCATTTGAACCTCAAGGAACTTTGGGATTGCTTGTTTCAAAGAGTAGGCAGCGTAAGAAAGAAGGCATCTTCCTAGGTCCCATTAGATGGCATTGTTTCATAGAGGAAGCCTGTAGCATGACCACCCTATGCAATCTTGTGGGACAGGTAGAGATAACAAGGGCCCTATTATATTTCACAAATAATGCAACAAGAATAGAGCAAATACTGTTTTATTATTATCTTCCTATTTTGATGTAGCTGCTTGGTAATTACTGCCACCATCAACAATATTCCATGGGGTGACTTTATCTGGCATCCTTCCCTTTAACATTTTGGCAAAATCTTGGCAATTGGATACCTTTAATTTATCACAATATATCAATGTATCTCTGTCTCTTTGAGTGGAAGTTTCTTGATCATCTTACTAAGAACCAATTAATGTTGTATGGAGGTAGCTACCCATTAACCTGGCAAAGAAAGAATGTGCAGATACTCTGTGCTTGTAAGATTGTGCAACCCTTCCTCTTTCCCAACATGTTACAAAAGTAGTCCAGCAGTTCTATTTCCACCAATCAAGCTAGGAAATAATAAAGTTACAGTGTTGCTATAATTACAGACATCATCTTACAATAAAATGCTCTAAAGGAGAAGAAAGAATTAGTTGCAGATAACAGGATGTAATGGATCTGCTTATAATATAGGAGATACTACTGCACAGAGATTCCAAGATGCATCAAACGTATAATAACTAAACTTACATAAACAAAGCATCAAAAACAATAAATATCTTCACCTGCATAAAAAAAAACTTTAACATAGTACTAATAAATATGTATCATATAGGATCTATGTAACAATTGTTTTCAGTCAGAAGTTCCTTTTCTAATTTAATTTTGCCTAATTTCTTGATTTTGTAGAAATGTCAAGCTTAAATCTGATGCTGAATTAAGATAGACTTCAATTGCCCCTTCCCTCCATTCCAACACAACTTCTTGATTGTCTCCCTTCATTTGAGATGTCCCTCAGAATAAAACCTTTTTTTTTTACCTAACAAGGAGGATTTGAAGAAATCCTGCTTTCATGAACTGTAGCATGTCATGCTCCCTGCTTTGGAACAGAGGCCATTTATTGTGATTGTGGGATAAGAGGCTGAGAGAGGCTACACTTGCAACACTGGTGGAGCAGTGGGCTAATGCCTCCTTAAGTAACACCAGCTGCCTGCAATTAGTGCAGGTTCGAGTCCCACCAGGCTCAAGGTTGACTCAGCCTTCCATCCATCCGAGGTAGGTAAAATGAGGACCCAGATTGTTGGGGGCAATAAGCTGACTTTGTAATAATGCCACTTGGGGTGTGTGTGAAAGCCCTAATAAGCAGGCATATACATAGAATGAAGGCTGCTGCTAAGCTTGTAAGCCGCCCTGAGTCTTCGGAGAAGGGCGGGATATAAATGGAATTAAAATAATAAATACCCATCTCTAGAAAACACCGGGATTACTTCCTTAGCAGTAATACCCAAAATAAATGCCTTCAGTGTCCTGACATTAGGAACTACTGAAGAGAGCAGAGGCCTCTTTGACCTTGCTTTGGTGTTTTTATCATGTACCCCTGCCTATATATATTTAATAAAAATGATGGTCATGGCAAAACATTGATTCTTAGATTGCCTAAGGCCTGTCATGGCAGAAAACGTTCTTGTTGCATCTTCTCACTGCTTTTATATGATAAGCCAAATACAAGGTTTTTCAAGCGTGCATTTATACTCCTCTGTTCTATTCTATATATTGGATATATATATATCTCCAATTTCCTATATTGAATGTTGTGTATTTCGTATCACTATTTCCCTATTAGTATTTGTTTTTGCTTTTAGGGTTTATATAAAAGCAAAGCGTGGATATGGTGTACAGCATTTAAATGACAACTGTTCACTGAGTACAAATTACAGATTACATCTAGGAGCATTTATTCACCTGCCTTCCATACTGTGTATTTAGTATTATATAAACAACCACACACACACACACACACACACGCACACACACACGCACACACAAAGAAGAACAGAGACTACATAGTTTTGTAAAAATGTTTTCTGGTGCAACCCATGTGGGTGCCTGTGTGCTGGTGCAGAGCAAATGATACTAATACTACTCTGTGTGACTTAGCATTCCTGCATGTCTTATGAGTCTGATAAGAATTTAATCTTAAGACTCCTTAATTTCTCAATTGAAAAGCATTTCATGATGTAGAGTATAAACTTTTAAGTTAATGTTTAGCATGGGGACAAATATGAAATAGCAAACCTACAACACTTTGTACTGATCTCATTGTAGAAAAACTTGACAAAAGTCTTTATTTCGTCTAAAGATTAAGTAAAAGTAATATTGTACGTTAAAGTAACAAATTCCCCAATGTTCCTGAGTGGCTCACATTTTAAGGTAGAATCCAACAGAGAGGAAAAGCATCAATATACTGTATAACATAATCACCTCCTTATTTTTCCTCCTCTCTCATATTCTGCGTATTTGTTGAAGGAACCATTATGTCTTAATCTAATTTAAAGGTTTTGAATTCTGCACATATACACACAGAAACACACACACAGAGACACACACTTGTCCTCTTTCAGGTTTTCCTAACCAAAAAACCCACTGAATATGTAAAAGCCCTGGAATCTCATTTGCAATTGGATGGGTATTCCTTGTTAACAATAGTTTCGTTTAGCAACCCTTTGCAGTTACCACAATGATGAAGTAACTTTATAACCAATTCTTTCATTTACAGCCTTTGCAGGTCTCTAAAGCAAAGCTGAAATAAGATCATAAGCACAGCTGCGGGTTCAGTTTTTAACCGTTTCATTTAATGACTGAGTTGCTGGTCCCAACTATGGTTGCTAAACAAGTAGTGTCCATATCTATGCTGTCAGCTGCTATTCATAAGTAGTTGTATGTTTTAGACAACAGAAGCATAAACATTATTTAAGTGTTATTTTTTCTTCTTCTTGTCATTTCATTTATGCAACGTCCAATCAAGGAAATGCACAGTGAAAAAGTTTGGCTGGAACTGATGTGGATGGTGGGAAAAACTTTCAATAAGCAACATCAGGACAGAAGGTGAGAAAGAAGAGGCAGAGTATGTGGCTAGATAGATTATTGGAAATCCTGATGATGAGAAGGAAATAATGGGATCTCTGTCTAGCACAGGGGTAGGCAACCTAAAACACTCAAAAGAGTCACTTGGACCCGTTTCCCACCGAAAAGAAAACACTGGGAGCCGCAAAACCCTTTTGACATCTAAAATGAAGATAAAACTGCATATATTGTTTTTTACTTTTATGCTACGTATAAAAAAACTATAGTGTGCTGCATTTATGAAATCAATGAACTGCTACAAAGAAAACAAATTTTTATTTCTGCATGCATCAAAAGCATTTTGAACTCCAAAAAAAAGATGCTGGGTCGAAGGTTACCTTCAAATAAAATACTCAAATGTCTATTTGAGGAGTCCTTGTATTTATGAAATAAAAAAGCCAGTGCAAACTATAAAAACTACAAACAGAAAAATAGAAAATAAAAAAATTGCGGGGGGGAAGGACAGGAGAAAGGGGGAAAAAACCTTTCTCCTTCATCCCAACAGGTAAAAACAATTTTATTAGTTTATCTACCATTTTTAAACACAGCTTAATTATCCCCATACCTCACCTCTTAATTTAAAAAAATCAAAATATTTCATTAAATGTACTTTACTAAATGTCCAGTAAGGACAACCACATATATTCATATTTTTTTCTCTCCCTCTCTCTCTCTCTCCCTCCCTCCCTCCCTTCCTTTCTCCCTCCCTCCCTCTCTCTTTCTGCCCTTGGTCCTGCCAGTCCTCTTCCCCCACTCAGTGTGTTTGTGTGTTGTGTGTGAGTGAGAGACAGAGAGAGGCACTTGCACTTCCTTTCTCTCTTTCCCCCTCCTCCTTCTCGGATCTTTAGCTCACCTGGCAAGCTGGCTTCAGGCTGTTCTTGGACAACCTGATGCACATTCTTATTGGGCTGCTTTCTGCTTCCTTTGGAGCAGGAGCCCCGCCCAATAAGCTTGTCAGCTGCTCAGACGACAGCATGAGTTACACAGAGAGAGAGAGAGACAGACAGACAGACAGACAGAGAAGGGAAGCGCAAGTGCCTCTCTGTCTCTCTCTGCAAACTGGGAGCCGCAGGAGAAGGCTGAAAGAGCCACATGCGGCTTCAGAGCCATGGGTTGCAGACCCATGGTCTAGCAGCTCTAAGCATACCAGGAAATTGATCCCCTCCTTCTTCTAACACATTTTCACTGTTAGGTTGCAATTCTATGACTTCAAGAATAGCAGTCAGGCATCATAGAATAGTTTGAAGCTTCCTCTTCAAGTTTATCTATTTAGCTATCTAGCTATCATCTATTTATCTAATCTTATGGATGTACCATATGTTATTGCTGCTATTGCTGAATTGAAGTGCTAATAGTTAATTGAATTTATATCCATTAATAGTCTCTTCTATACTGCAGTAATTTTAACATTCATCATTACTGGTTACTAATAAAGTCCTTCCAAAATGCAGAATGATTTTTGATTTCTAGTAAGATTTTTTTGATAAGCTACTTCCAACAAATGTTGATTTATTCCTATTGTAAATATTTCAGATGGGAGCTTCTGCTTGCAAGTACAATTTCTTTTATGGTTAAAGTTATTCTGTTAAGAAAGAAACTGTCTAAGAACAAACTTCATAATAAACAGCTTAGAACCTGGGTAATAAATAAACAGTATCTAATACTGTATATCACATTGTTTAGGAAGAAATATGTTGTGTGACTCAAGGATTTTCAGACTCTAAACTTTATTAATGGTGAACTACAGCCAGATAAATGATCTAGCCAAAAAAAACTTGTTTACCAAATTAAATGTCAATGGAGATTTTCAGTCATCCAGGTCATAGTTATCCCAAAGATGCTTTTTCATGAGGCAACTGGACTTGTTTTTCTTTGAAGATGTTTCACTTCTCATCGAAGAAGCTTCTTCAGTTCTGACTGGGGGGTGGGGTATTGAAGGATTTATACTCCTTGTAGACAGCTGATCATTTGCATTCTTTTAGAGAGTCGTTGAGAAAACCGGTAGGTTGATCTGTGTCATCAGGATCACCTTAGTAGTGCAAATGGGTGTGAGGCCTTCTTGAAACTTTTGAAAGGACTGTGTTGTAAACTGGAGATAGATGATGCTATATCCCTCCCCCTCTGTTGAGAGAGGGCTGTTCAGTTTTGACATAGGTGGCCTCTTTGACCCCTCCTTCAAACTAGCAGTCCTCTCTGTCCAAAATGTGGACTTTGCTGTCTTTGAAAGAGGGGCCTTTGTCTTTTAAATGCAAATGTACTGCTGAATCTTGTCCTGATGGGTTTGTTTTCCTATGTTGTGCCATGTGTTTATGAAGTGGTTGCTTTGTTTCCCCAATGTACAGATTTGCACATGGCTCACTGCATTGTACTGCATATACAGAGTAACTGAAATTGAGAAACTGAGCAAACTGAGCAATGTGATATATGAGGTACAATGCAGTGAGCCATGTACAGATCTGTACATTGGGGAAACAAAACAACCACCTCATAAATGCATGGCACAGCATAGGAGAACAAACCCAAGAGGTCAACTATGTCAAAACTGAACAGCCCTCTCTCAATAGACATCATCTATCTCCAATCTACAACACAGTCCTTTCAGAATTTCTAAGAAGGCTCCACATCCATTTGCACTATTGAGGTGATCTTGAGGACACAGATAAACCTGCAGGTGGCCTCAATGACTCTCTAAAAGAATGCAAATGACCAGCTGTCTGCAAGGAGTATAAATCCTTCCATTCCCCACTGTAATGTATTGGCCATAACTGTTTTAATCACTTGCTTAATGTCTGACCTAGATTGCTGTATTGCTTAACAGTTGCTGTTACTGAAAGTCAGACTAGCTGTCTCCAAGCTGATAATTAGGCTTGGGGCGGGAAACTGTTACTTTAAACCTATTGGTTGCCGCCTAGAGGCCAATAGTATAAATAGCTGTGCAGCAGCCATTAGGGCTGCTTCTGTTCTGAGTTAATAAACTTACTTGGTGTTTCAACACCTCTGCCTCGTTCAATGCCTAACGAACTGAAGATATAACAGTGGCGATGAAGGTGAGATGTGCTGCTTCATCGTAAGAGTCTGAAGTCACTAGGGGTTGAGGCCAGCACAGAACCTGGCAGGAACTATGTTTTCCCCCCACTCGGTCTGCCAGCAAGCCATGCTGGAGACCACCATGCCCTAAGGATCCATTCTAGGGCCTACACAGAAGCCAGCAGCACAAGGCATCATGAGCAAGGAACACAAGCAACTCGCCATGGCGAAAGTGAGAAAACTTGAAGAATTTGACGTGACACACCCGGAGAGATGGGCATCCTACATTTCCCACATTGATAATTATCTCCACGCCAACCAGGTCAGCGAAGATGGACTGAAGTCTGCGACACTCCTTTGTGTGTGCGGTCCTGCCACTTTCGACTTTGCCGAAAACCTGGTCGCCCCTGCACTGCTTGAGTCAGTCACTTACACAGACTTGAAGAAAAAGCTCTGAGACCACTTCAAGCCCAAATTATCCATCATAGCATAGAGGCACTGCTTTGAGCGGTGGGAGCAACAGCCCGGCGAGTCTGCTACAGGATTCATTGCAACCCTTCATCAAGTGTCTCGACTCTGCAACTTTGCAGACTTGGAGGAGACACTAAGAGACCAACTCATCTGTGGACTCAGAAATTGAGACCTCCAACAGAAACTCTTTGCCAAGGAGACTCTCTCTACAGGAGGCCGTGAAGGACGCCATGGTGGACAAAGCCACTGGAGGGGCCATCAAAGCACTACGGCCCTCCAAAAGCACGCCAAGTGCCAAGACCATCCACCATGAGGACACTGAGCGGATGGAAGACACCGACTCAGACTACGAAGTCAACCAGCTGTGGAAGCAACCGGAGAAGGGACTGCGGCCAGCTGAGAAGGCAGCTCCTTTCCTTAGATGCATGGGCTGCAGAGGCCACCATCAATGCGTGGAATGCCTATTTTGAACAGCAACGTGCTGGGCATGTGGCAAACCAGGCCACATTGCCGCCATCTGCCGAGGTCGCCAGAGGGACCGTCCACAAGAAGACTCATGCAGGAGAGGTACCTGAGCCCCGGGTCAACACCGGGTAGGGTTTTGCTCCAGCCGGAGGAGCGTGTTCTACACTGGTGCCCATCGCCCCCTTAAACTGAAGCTTCAACTCCAGGTCAAGCTTCAGGGTGTTCCATGCAAAATGGAACTGGACACAGGCTCAGCCATGTCCATCATCTCCCAAGGAAGATTCAGGCACATATGCAATTGCAGCAACAGATGGGCCAAACTCCGACCATCTAATCTACTGCTCACAGACTTCAAAAACTCCCAAGTGGCAGTCAAAGGAGAAGCCACACTCATTGTGCAATTTAAGGGGTTTGAAGGCCCACTAGATGTCATTGTGGTGGAAGGCCAACGCACGAGCCTCATAGGTCTTGATTAGTTTGATGCACTGGGCTTTCAAGTAACCAGCATTCACCAGACACAAGCAGCAGACTTGTCTTCAATCTACCAAAAATTCGCAGATGTTTTCAGTTGAAGCCTAAGGAAGTAAAAGGGTCCTCCGATTGCCCTCAACCGTGATCCTATGGTAACTCCAATACAGATCAAGCCTCGTAGAGTGCCTTTCACCCTAAAACCAAAAATAGACACAGAGCTGGACAAGCTGGTCAGATAAGGGGTATTGCAGCCCGTGGACAGTGGGGTGTGGGAGACCCCCATAGTAACGCCACTTAAGGCCAACAGAGAAGTACACATATGTGCTGACTATAAGTGTACCGTCAACAGAACACTTCAACAGCACATGTACCCAGTGCCAGTTGTCAGCCACATTTTGGCGTCATTTCAAATTAGATTTGGTGCAGGCCTACGAACAGCTGCCTGTGGATGAGGCCACGGCAGCAGCCCAAACCATTGTCACCCATAGGGGGGCCTTCAACATTAAGCGCCTACATTTGGGGTGAGTGTAGCCCCAGGGCTTTTCCAGGGAGTGATGGAGTGCACCCTCAAGGGCATCCCTGGGGTCTGCCCCTACTTTGATGATGTCCTCATTGCCAGGGAATAAGCAGAGATTCTGGCTGAATGGCTTAAAGTTGTCCTTCAGCGGTTCCATGCAGCGGGACTTAAATTAAAAGAAGAAAAGTGCAAGATTGGGGTAGAGTCAACTGAGTTCCTTGGGTTCTGTATCAATGCCGACAGCATTCATCCGGCGGACTCCAAGTTAAAGGCAATTCAGTATGCCCCAAGTTCGAAGTTCAAGGGAGAGCTTCAGGCCTTTCTGGGCCTCCTGAATTTTTACCATGCATTCCTCCCACATAAGGCCGCAGTGGCAGAGCTGTTACACTGGCTCTTAGACAAAAAGGCTCAGTGGCAATGGACAAGCGTCCACGAGAGGAGTTTCAAAGCAGTCAAAGCACTGCTGTCCTCGAACTCAGTCCTCACACATTTTAACGAGAGGCTGCCTGTATGCATCGCGTGTGATGCATCTCCCTATGGGGTTGGGGCTGTGTTGAGCCATTTGTCAGCTGATGGGAAACAGTCTCCCATCGCCTACTATTCTAGGACCCTGTCATCTGCAGAGGCTTTGGCAATCGTGGCTGGAGTTTAAAGGTTCCATGACTACTTGTATGGCCACCAGTTCATGGTATTTACAGACCACAAGCCACTTCTAGGGTTGTTCACTATGAACAAGCAGACATCTCAGATTTTGTCTCCTCGAATGCTGAGGTGGTCAATCTTCCTTTCAGCCTACAGGTACAGGCTGATTCACAAATCGGGCAAAGAAATGGGCCATGCAGATGGCCTTGGCAGATTGCCCCTGCCACATGTAGAGCTAGATCCAGCTCTGGCTGCACGCATCCTGGCCATCCAGGATTTGCCAGAGTCTCCCCTTCATGCTGGGGACGTGGCTGCAGAGACAGCTGCTGACAAAACACTTAGCTGCATGCTAAATTGGGTACACACAGGATGGCTGGACAAATGCCAGAATTTCAGAGTTTCTTCATGAGAAAAGATGAGCTCTCAGCTCATAAAGGGTGCATCCTTTGGGGAAGCAGGGTCATAGTTCTGAGCTCTTTAAGGCCCATAGTTCTTGAGTGTCTACACAAGGGCCATCCGGGAATAGTCCGGATGAAGGCACTTGCAAGGAGCTACCTTTGGTGGCCAGGGCTAGATAAAGCTATAGAGGCCCAAGTACATGGTTGCTACATGTGCCAGCAATCCAGACCGGAGATGCTGCAAGCCCCTGTCCACTGATGGGGGGACACTCACACACTGCGGTCAAGAATCCACATCGATTTTGCCGGGCCCTTTCAGGGACAGCTGTTTTTAATAGTAGTCAATAGCCACTCTAAATGGTTAGAGGTTGCACCAGTTTCCACTATGACTACTGCCAGGACCATCATGGAGCTGCACAGAATCTTTGCAATGCACGGGCTACCAGACATGTTAGTCTCAGACAATGGGGCTCAGTTTACCGCCAAGGAATTCCAGTTCTTCCTCAGGGCTAATCTAATTAGGCACACCACTTCGGCTCCCTTTTACCCAGCCTCGAACGGCCAAACAGAATGCATGGTCTGTACAACCAAGGAATCCCTGAAATGGATCATCACAGGAGATTGGCACCACAGTCTGGCAGATTTCCTACTCTGCCAATTCACAGCTCCCTGCACCGCCACGGGCAGAAGCCCAGTCAAACTCTGATGGGGCCGAAGATTGATAACCAAGCTGGACAGGACACACCCCGACCAAGTTGCCTCAGACACTGCACAGCCAAAAGCACCAAGAGGCTTGCAAGTTGGTCACCGGGTTTGGACCTGGAATTACGGGTAAGGGGCTTTGTGGGTGGCAGCAGTGGTTGTTAAGGTGTCAGGACCACTCTCTTACAAGGTGGTCCTGGAAGATAGCCAAGTCATTCGCCGGCACATTGACCAGCTGCGTCAGAGGCTAGCAAATCAGTCACTGGCTCAGGACTCTCAACAGGGCCACACACAGGGCCCATGCAACAGCAGTCCAACAGAGGAGCTTGCATGCTCTGACAGAACTCTCAGTCAAGGAGATGGGGAAATGGCCATAGGAGAGTTCACCCCGGACAAACAAACTGTATCCACTGTGCAGAACCAGCAAACTGCGCTGAGTGCCAGCCTGGTAGATTTTGCTGCACAATTGGACTTTGGTTTTGGCCTACCAGGACAGGCCAGCCAAAAGGACTCGAGTCAGCCTGACTCCACTGGACTTCAGAGTCCTGATCTACCCAGCCTGGCAGATGAGCGGGTAGACCAGGAGAGCCCTGAAACCCCTAGACGTTCAGAATGGTCAAGAAGGCCACCTAAATATTTGCAGGATTATGTCAAACAATTGAAGGTTTGAGCCATCTAGGGGGAAGGGTTGTAAAGTATTGGCCATAACTGTTTTAATCACTTGCTTAATGTCTAACCTAGATTGCTGTATTGCTTAACGGTTGCTGTTACTGAAAGCCAGACTGGCTGTCTCCAAGCTGATAATTAGGCTTGGGGAGGGAAACTGTTACTTTAAACCTATTGGTTGCCGCCTAGAGGCCAACAGTATAAATAGCTGTGCAGCATCCATTAGGGCTGCTTCTGTTCTGAGTTAATAAACTTACTTGGTGTTTCAACACCTCTGCCTCGTTCAATGCCTAACGAACTGAAGATATAACACCCCACCATCCAGTCAGAGCTGAAGAAGCTTTTTTGATGAGAAATGAAACATCTTCAAAGATAAGAAAGTCCAGTTGCCTCGTAAAAAAGCTTGTTTGACTATAAATATGTTAAAAGAATCAGAAGTAGCTTTAGTTAACCTTATCTCCCAATAAAACTGGACAATGTAGAAAAGGTCTGTGTCCACATGATTCGCTTCCTTCACTTCAGTAATCCAGTAAATCCTTAAACCAAGCTCCTACAATAATAAACAAAACAACCTAAAATCAGCTGTTTCTGACAAACAACTGACAGGTTTCCTTCCAAAGACATTGTGTGAAAATACAGGCAAACCACCAAGACATCCAGTTGATGGTTGGGCTCTTCTGAAACCCCATTTTGTTTGCCTCAGTGAGGCCCTTAAAATCTCTTGAAGGTACACTTGTAATCAGTGTCAGTAGTTACTATATTTTTAAAAAGGCAAACTGGTATATTTACTTATAAATAGACCTAAATTATTTAGTTCCTTGGGTGTATTCCAAATCATGTTGGATTCGAAAGCAATATCGCTGACTCTTTCAGCCCTGGTTCCAGTGCTATATCAGCAAAGAAACAACAAAATAATAATTGCACGCTACAACTTCATTTGGAAGCTTCAGTTTTGTCCAGATTGCACCAATGCATACAGTGATGGCTATGCCCTTGTATACCAGCAAGCTACGCTGGTTGCCAGTTTGTTTCAACTTGCTGGTTATGACCTATAAAGCCCTATATAGGATAGGGACTGATTCATTAAGGGACCTGTGGTGTTGGCCTGATTACAGGGTTGGCGTGCACTGGGTTCCTTCAATTAAGCAGTGCCATCTGTTGTGATCCCTGAATTGTGCCTTCTCTGTCATGGTGCTGCCTTTTGGAATGAGATTCCCTCAGAGATCTAGCTTACTCCCATCCTGATGAAGTTCCAGATGGCAAATACTTGCCTCTACTCCCAGGCTTTGGCCTAGGATAGATGGAGTGGCTTATAAGCTTGATGTTAACTAGATATCCCATTTCATCTTTTGCTCCATGTTTTATTGTCTGATAGTATTTGATGTTTTGTTTTTATTTTCTGAATTACTCAGAAATGAGTGGAATCTAGCAGTGATAAAGTTAAATTGATTAATTAATTAATTATGAGTGTAACTCCTCCTACACAAATGTCACCAAATTTACATTGTACACAAGATAGTGGTATCTAATTGAGTATTTGGTGGCTTACCTGATACTTGATGTACAATATATAGAAGCATGTAATGAGTGTAGTAATGCTCTTTTTATCTTCCCAGGAAGTTTTCCAAAAATATACAATAAAGGTCTCTCTCTTCCCCTCCCCTCCTCTCTCTCTCTCTCTCTCTCTCTCTCTCTTTCTCTCTCTCTCTCTCTCACACACACACACACACACTTACTGACTGTACTTACTCAGGTTTACTCAGAGATAAAATGCCTGTGATGCAATAATGTATAACAATTACAACTAACAGCCAATCAATCTTTAGTAGGATTGAGATGTGAAGGTCATTATCAGTTCAGTTTATCATTATCATCATTTATCAGTTTATCATTATTTCTATAATGTCATGCAAAAGGTGGAGTTGACTGAAGCACTGGGCAAATACAATTAATTTGTCTGCATACAAAATTTCATAAATAGGAAAAACAACATAGAAGATAATACAACTGAATTAATTCAACCAAATCCTTTTAGAGACAAGAATTTCACTAATTGTTGTTAGTCTGGTTGATAGGATCTAGTAGTACCTCTGGAGTTTCTCCAGTCAAAGGTGCTCAATTATTAGTCCAACAATTCTGGTGTTGAAATGAGTCTTCCTAAATAATTCATGCTTCTCTCTATAAAAGAAAATATATGTATCTAATTTTGTTGCCAATTTTTAGGCATCACACTTAGCTTTTGTGGTGCCTGTCAGCCTGGTTAGCCCTGTCAAACCAATGTGCTGACTTCCACTATCATAACTTTCCATTTTGATGGAATGGGATCCAGCATTGCATAGTGGTGAACTAGGGTGGGAATATTGGATTCAGTTGGACATTCAGTCATGTAGTTAACTTGTAGACCTTGTAAGAGAAGAATCATATTAGTTTATGGTAGCAAAAAAATCAGGATTTCCTTTTCCAACCGATAAGGTATTTTTATAACCCTGTAATCCTTTAATTCAGGGTAAATTTCATTTAAAAAATAAACTTACATAGTCCTTTTGGAGGGTTTGAAGTAATAAGCAAGCCTATGTCTCAACAGAAGGATGATAATTCTGTTCTGATAAAGTTAAACCCATGTCCTTTCTGAATCAAGCATAATATATATATGGAGAAATCTGTGTTCACCCAGTTTTAGTTTTTGCCAAGTTAACTTTCCTGGATTCCTTTTCTAAGACTCACTGTTGTTCCTGGGAAAACTTATGTGACCGATTTTCATCCTGGCTTAACCATGCAAACCTTTGATTTACATGGTAACAAGGAGGGTTAGCTTTCTGGTTTCTGCTTCTATTACAGTTGCCTTAAAAAAAAATAGACCTACCAAATCATTTACAAAAAAAACACCTTTCTGTAACTTGGTTGTAAAGCCCACTGACAGGTTAAGGATTCTAAATTGTTCAGCTGAATAAGCCCTGGTAATCATTCTAAACTTAGGTCATAGACAGTTCTGGGTTGCAGATGCCTCTTTGCAAGAAAGATCAGGGAAAAACTGGCAGGGAGTGGAATTGACTGGCAAGGAGATTAGAAACCTTGCCTCCTATTTTTAGAAGAGCGACAAAATCATCAAGAGTATTAGCCCTTCAGGCATGTCAGTGGTAGCTTAACTCTTTGAAGCTTCAGATGACTTAGAAAATAAGGGGGGGGGAGACTGCGGTGAACAAACGTCTATTGAAAATACTTATACTGAAATGCCCCATTTTCCCCGCACTGTTTTAATTCAGAATATGGACATTTAGGACACAGAACTGTTAATGTGTACAGAACCCTTTACATGTATAAAAATACTTTAAAATAAAAATGTAGGTTAAGGTGTTGTAAATGGGTTAATAATCACAATCAAATTTTGACTGGCACCAACAGATAGCAATAGCCATAGAACTTAGACTTATATACCGCTTCACAGTGCTTTACAGCCCTCTTTAAGCAGTTTAGACAGTCAGCATATGGCCCCCAACAATCTGGGTCCTCATTTTACCGACCTGGGAAAGAGTCAATCTTGAGGCGTTCACAATTGAACTCCTGGAATGAGCAGTGAGTTAGTCTGCTGTACTAACAACTACACCTCCACGGCTCCCCACTGAGATGCAGCCATAGTGGCAGATTTGTACATAAACACAGCTATATTTGCATATCTTTACGGAGAGGAAGTAAACTTAAGAACTGGAAAATGAGTCATGGCAACTGTACTTCTCTCCTTTTTGGCTTGAAATATTTTGTTGACCCAACTTCCAGACAACTCTACTTGGATGACTGAGAATCTTCATTGACTTAAGACAGATTGAGAATGCAATTGTATTGGAAAATGAAGACCTGCTAATGAACCTGCATCAGATTCTCTAAATAACTTATTGCAACCAGTCTCTTTTCAGACCAGATAAATTCCTTTTCAAAACCTCTCAAAACTCTGTATTCAAGTGTGGCACCAGCCAAGATCTCAGAGTAAGGGATCAGAGATATTTGGGAGGCATGTGGGAGTCCTGCCCATCAAATTGTTGAGTGAAAGTTCCTATTTGTTCAGTTGGGCACAAAGAGGGTTCAGTGGGGACTGTTGCTGTTGTACCAGTCTCTCTGGTGTGCAGCAGCCTCACTGACTGAGCAACTTGACTTTATGGCTTGGTTGGTGGTGGATTTCCCCAGGCTTATGGTCTTGGGGAATCTTAATTTGCCTTCCCTAGGCATAAGGTCTGAGGCAGCTTGGAAGTTCACGACCACTATGGACCTGTCCCAAGTCATCCAGGGCCAGATTCATAATAGTTCTCACATGCTTGACCTGGTTTTTCTGTTACAGAAGTAACACAATGCTATGGATTTGGGGGAGATATTGATTTCTCCCCTGTCTTGGTCAGAACACTCCATGATGAGTCTCCAATTCACTAGAACCACCTACCCCTGGAAGACTGGGTCTGTTAGATCAGCTTACTCCAGGTGACAGATGGATCCAACTGGATTCCAGAGAAAGCTTGGCATTGTTCTGGAAGGTCTACACAATCTGGAGAAGCCTTGGTGGTCACTTGGAATGGAAGAATGATCACAGCTTTGGACAAGATTGCATAAGAATGGCCTCCCCGTGCCCACAGTTCCCATAACTCCCTATAGTAGAAGGAAGGAGGGAACTAAAGAGGGCTAAGAGATGCCTAGAACACCACTAGCAAACAATCAGGATTGAAGACAATCAGGCATGAGCTAGAGCTGCTGTTATAGACTACCTTGTGATGATTATAGCTGCAAATCATATCTATTTCTCTGTCGTTACTATGTCTGCAGATATTCTCCCTGCAGCCGTTTTGGGTGACTCAGTCTCTCTTTGGAGGAGATAATACTGAGAGTCACTTACAGGATCACTGTGAGAAATATGCTGTACATCTAGAAGAGAAAGCTGTTTTTATTCACTCTATATTGGACTCCAGCAGAATCAATGGAAGTCTGCATGGTTATCTGAGGGGAGTTTGATCCTGTTGAACCTGAGGAGTGGATCATGCAACTGCTAATTCAGCCACTTCTGTGTTAGATTTGTGCTCTTCCTGACTGGTTAAGACTGCTCAGAGAGGATATATGATTGGGTCTGGGGAGTAGTTAATTCTTCCTTGAGGGAGGGATGCTTCCACCGGTTCTTAAGGAGGCAGTGGTAAATCCTCTCCTCAAGGATCCATCACTCAACGAAACAAGTTTGAACACTTAGCATCCAACGGTATTTCCTTACCTCAATAGAGAAACAGAATGACCAAGGATGAGGCAATGGAAGTATTCATTCACTCTAACTTGGTTAAATTTGAGAAAATTCTAACATATAAGGATGGAAAATTAAAATCAGATGGAAAATTAAAATCTAAACAAGAGTTAAAAGTTCAGGGTATTGACTTATCATGGTGGCCTCAACTGCAAATGCAATCGAGGTATGATACAGACGTTAAAATTTATGGTCTTTATAAAGACCAGACAATGTTTGATCAGGTGTTGTTGACGTCTGATGAAAAACCGATTAAGAAATTGTATAACTTCTTATTGAATCTGAAAATGGAAGATGAACAAGTGAAAGAAAAAATGATAATATGGGCAATTTTGGGGGGGTATAATATAGAATTAGAGAAATGACAAAATGTTTGGGAAAGAAACTATAAATTGAGAATGACTGTATAAAGAAAACTTATACAAAATGTTCTATAGATGGCATCTTCCACCTGTTAGATTAGCAAAAATGTTTAAAAATATGTCTAGTAAATGCTGGAAATGTAATCAGAATCTTGGTACATATTATCACCAGTGGTGGACATGTGTTAAAGCAAAAAGATTTTGGACAAAAATACATACTTTGTTAGAAAAGATGTTAGGAAAACACATAGATTTTAAACCTGAACTTTTTTTAATTAGGTATAATTCCAGAAAAATTTGATAAACAAAATGTATATTTAACATTACATGTATTAACAGCAGCGGGGATTGTATTTGCTCAGCACTGGAAAAATGAGGTAACACCATTGGATGAAGCGATAATCAAGAAAATACTGGTGTCAACACTGCTAACATTGGATGTTCCCACTTTGACAACTGATGAAAATGCAGCCATTTTGTCTGTTCCTTTACAATGCTTTTCTTGCTTTAGAAATTAGGTGCAACAAGGGGGAGGGGTTGAAATGTAATCTTAGCTAGCCATAACATATCGTTGTGGTGGGAACCCAAGCTGATAACAGTTTGGCGGGCTGTGGAGTTAAGGAGAAAGCCTGCACTTTAAGCTAATTGGGGAATGTGATTTATGACAGTTTATTGGGGGTGGGAACTGCACTTTGTTACTTTGTATCAGGGGGAAGGGAATTTAGTTTTTGGGTTCAACTATGTAGTGCCAATACTTTGTTTCCTGAATAAAAAGATTCTTTAAGGAAAACAATGCCTCGAAGTTCTTTTGAAGGGTTTCATCTATCGGAACCATGACATTAGCCCCAAAACTACCATTTTCTAGCTTAGCCACATTGGGGTCCTGAGCTCCAGTCACCATCCCTAATTTGAGGGACAGGCTGACAAAGACTCAGGGAAGATCTCAACATAGAGAAGGAAGAAATGCCTGGATCCAGCACCCCAGACATGGCTGCCGCCTCAGTGGAGGGAGCACAAGCCAGCGCACCAGTGGAGAAAGAAACTTCCCAGGCCTTACAGCTAGGGGCAAGACCCAAAATGCAAGAGCTGATCTGGTCTTCGGAGTGGATCCTGCCCAGGGGAGACTCCAAACACCTCGAGATGACCCTGCCAAAAAAAAGTTATTCAAAAGTGTCCGAAGTTGAATTGCAAGAAGGAATCTCCTGGGAATCGAATTCCATGAGCCACTAGAGGATCAGGAAATTGAAACTGAGGACTTTGGAGAATGGAACTACCTGCCCGCGGCCCATAGCCAATCGGTGGAAAATTTGGTGGAAAGGTTTGAGGGGCTAGAGATGAAGAGTGGGGATCAGCCCTCTCACTCTTCCCATGCAAGCGATCATGACGATAAGCAGAGCAGATGTCAATCTGCACCTAAAAGAAGCCCCAGCCTTGCCTATGGAGCACAAGTGGCTTCCCCATCTTAGAAGCCGCCAACATTAACCTCCAGCCCTGCAAGGAGGGACAGTCCCAGCCATTACTCTGAACATGGCGGACTGAGATGTTGTCATTCCTGCAGAAGCCCAGACCGCCATAGGTACCATGAAAGGCCTGACCATCACTGCCATCGGTCACATGGCCCAGAGCTTCTCCATTGACACCCCATGAGCCGGAAGCCTATGCAGGTGGAAGACTCAGATGGGAGTGTTCAACATGATATAATGCAACAGCTACATGATCTGTTGGCTGGGCAGAAACAGGTGAGAGCACCGCAGCCATTGGGGGCCCTGCAGCCATTGGGGATCCCGCAGCCACCACTGCTGGGTGGTCAGCAGCAGGTGGGGGTACCACAGCAGTGGGGCTGGTACCAGCCCCTGAATGTGCAGCAACCATTGGCAGACCTGCATCAACTGGGGATGCCACAGCCACCAATGGGAGCGCAGCAATAGTGGGGATGGCAGCAACTGCCACCAGGACCAATGGGAGGCCTGCAGCAGCTGGGGATGCCACAGCCGCTGCCACCAGGAGGTCAGCAGCCATTGAGAGTACACCACCAGTGGGTTGGCAACAGCCCCTGAATGTGCAGCAACCGCTGGGGGGCCTGCAGCAACTGGAGATGCAGCAGTCACCATTGGAAGGTCAGCTTCCTCTGGGGATGCAACAGCCACAACAGGGAAGCTAGAAACTGCTGGGAATGCAACCACACTGGGGGGGACAGTAACCCATGATGGTGCCGCCCCTCAGAGAGACATTTGATGGTGACCTGGAAAAGCTAATCTTTTTTCCTAAATCACATGAATAGCAATGCCAATTTCTACCCCAATCCAGCTTCTATGGTCAATGCAGTCGTGGCCAATTTAGAAGGGGAAGCATCTGAATGGCTAAACAATCTGTACAATGAGCTGGCGCCTGAGTTGGGGAACCTACACCTCTTTCTCCTTGGACTAAGAACCAGGTTCGAGGACCCACCCACAGCCCTCAAAGCAGAGACACAAAAACATAAGATAAAACAAGATGGCAGACCTGCTCTGGAATACATACAAGAATTTCATAAGATAGCAGGCCAAATAGAAAGTGGCCTGAACAATTCCTAGTACACCACTTCAAGGAGGGACTAGACGATCACCTTTCTCAAGCTTGTGTCTATCAGGCTGTCCCTAACCTATTGCAAGAGTGGTACCAGGCAACAATAAGATTGGATGTTGAGCTGCTAGTTCTTTATAAGAAGCCACTGCCTCAGGAAGCCTGGCAGAAGCCAGAACAGACCAGATGACCACCCCCACGTAAGCCTCCAGCCATCATGGCTGCGAAAAACCTCAGACTATCTGCTGGTCCACTAATCAAATGTTTCAGATGTGGGAAACAAGGACAGTGAGCAGCGAGCTGTCCAGTCCCATACCTGCAAAGCAGAGCAGACCAGAACCACAGGCAAGGAAAAAGCCAGTCCAGCAACAAGCAAAAGAGAAGTCAAACTGGACCAAGCAGGAACCCATCGCCCAGGTTACGTCATCCATGCAGGAGAGCACCGAGGCCCCAGCTGGACCTGCCACCACTCTGCCCTCCTATGACAGTGACAAGTGGGAGAATGAGCCAATGGTGAGTCAACCCGTTTCATCTTTTTCTTTTGCAGCCAAATTCATATTCCCCAAGACAGGTGCACGAGTAGATTTGAAAGTGCTAGTGGACTCAGGGTGCTCCCAGTGCATTATTAGCTTGCCACTTGCCCTCAAACTGGGCATATGAACAAGGCTGTTGTCCAAACGCATGAGATTTGAGCAAGCTGATTGCTCTTTAATGGGAGGAACTTAGTCACACAATTGACTGAACCAATACACTTAGAAATAGGTGAACATTGGGAGTTCATTCACTTCATGGTGGCTCCAAAGATGACTGAGGCTATGATTCTAGGGCTAGCCTGGCTGGATAAATGGAGACCGTTTATTTGGTGAGAGAGGAGATGAGGACTGTGAGACTACCTATAGGGCCCGAGTCCCCCCCTCTTAATTTGGACGACGTTACTGGAGAATTTAGGCCGTCCACTGAGCTAGCAAAGATAGCCACCCTGCCTCAACCAGGTGAGCCACTCATTCCCAGTAGATACTGGGATCTAGTGGAGGTGTTTAGTGAGAAATAATGCGACACCCTGCCACCCCACTGGCCCAATTATTGCTCCATTGAACTGTTACCGGGAGCTAAACTTCCACAACCAAGGATGTACTCCATGACCCCCCTTGAAATGGAGGAAATGCAGCAGTATGTGAACAAGAACCTAGTGAGGGGATTTATTTATTTTTTTATTGAAAAGTTTTATCATACATTTTATCTTTAACAATCCCCCCTAACCCTCCCCTATCCCTCCCTCCCTACCCCTCCCCCCCTCCCCCCCGACTTCCCAGAGCTAAGTACAAGGTATAAAGAACAAAAAAAACCCAATCGTAAACATTCATATGCTAACAACCATAAACTCTAAAATCCATCTCTCTCTAGCTCATATAAGGTAATTACAAACACTATTAATATAAGATATATAAAAAAGGAAAAGAGAAAAAAAGAGGAGAAAAAAAAAGGAAGACTTATTCAAATGCTACATGAAACTTCTTAGTCCCATATTTGTTCTGGATATACTCAATCCATTTTCTCCACTCCATAACATAACGTTCTTGCGAGTGATCTTTCAAATAGGCCGAAATCTTTGCCATCTCTGCCAGGTCAGAAACCTTTAAAGTCCATTCTTCTACAGTCGGCAGTTCCTCCTTCTTCTAATATTGGCCTATTAAGAGTCTTGCTGCTGTAATTAAATTCAACATCAGCTTAGTGTCCACAACCGTAGCATCTGTAATTATACCCAACAAAAAAAGTTGCGGACAAAACTTTATCCTTTGCTTGAAAATCTTCTGCATGTTCCACCAAATTTTTATCCAAAGGGCCTTAACCTTTTTACAAGTCCACCATATATGAAAATATGTTGCATCTTCTTCACCACACCTCCAACATTTAGGCTGATAGTTCGGATACATACTTGTCAGCTTTTTAGGATCTAAATGCCATCTGTAAAACATTTTATAAAAATTTTCTCTTAAATTTTGAGCTTGTGTGAATTTTACGTTCCTCACCCAAATCCTTTCCCATGTGTCCATTGTAATAACTTCTTGGATATTTTGGGCCCATTTAATCATACAATCCTTAACGAGTTCTGTTTCTGAGTCAATTTCTATCAAGGCAAGATATATCCGTTTAATATGTGCTGGACCCTGATTTCTGATTTGCTTTATCAGATTTTCATCAGTCATTGTAAAACCATTTTTCTGATCTTCTTTCCACCTGGCCCGTAGCTGAGTATATTGAAACCAAGTCTGAACAATCTTCTCATCTCGCAAGAGACTATATGGTTTCAAACACCAGACATTTCTTTCCAAGCTTAGAATCTCCTTGTACGTAGTCACATCATGTTTGAAACCAGCATGTATATTTTCTATTGCATGTTTTGGGATTGCCCACAATGGTATCTTACAATCTAATTTATGTCTGTACTTCTTCCAAACCCTCAACAATGCCTGTCTTAAAATATGCACTCTAAAAACATTATCTACCTTCTTATCATACAATAAATATGCATGCCAGCCAAACAACAAGTCATGGCCCTCAAGATTTAATAATCTCTCTTGTGTCAAATTGATCCAATCACTTATTCCTGCTAAAGCAGCAGCTTCATAATATAATTTAAGATTAGGCATTTTAAGACCACCTCTTTCACGAGTATCCTGTATTATCTTTAGTTTAACTCGTGGCCTTTTCCCTGCCCATACAAATTTATTGATACCTCGCTGCCATTCCTCCAAATCTTTCTTAAGAACCGGTATCATTTGAAATAAAAATAAGAATTTAGGCAGGACATTCATTTTCACTGCTGCGATTCGCCCCAACAAAGACAATTGCAATTTTTCCCAACTCTCCATTTCTTTTTGAATTTTCCCCCATAATTTTTCATAGTTATTTTTATATAACTTTGTATTAGAGGGCGACAAAAACACCCCCAAATATTTAACCCTTTTAACAATCTCAAATCCAGTTAATCCTTCTAAGAGAGCCTTTTGCGAAACTGTCATATTTTTGGCCAGAATTTTAGTTTTTTGTGTATTAACTTTAAATCCAGAAACCTTCCTATATTGTATTATTATCTCCATCAGGTCCACAACAGAGTTCTCCGGCTGGGTCACTGTAACAACCAGATTGTCTGCGAACGCTCTCAATCTATAATCCTGATCTCTAATTTGTATACCCTTAATTTTTTCTGAATTCCGTATTTTAACCAACAATATCTCCAATGTTAGTACAAATAACAAGGGCGACAACGGACACCCTTGCCTTGTGCCCTTCTCAATATTACATGCTTCTGTCAGGCTATTATTAACTATTATTCGGGCAGTTTGTTTTTGATATAATGCCCTAATTGGTTGCAGAAAATTATCCCCAAAATTCATTTTATCCAAGACTTTCATCAAAAATTGCCAATTCAATTGATCAAAAGCTTTTTCAGCATCTAAAAAAATTAGCGCCGCAGGGATCTGGTTATTCCTTTCCAAAAACTCTAACACATCAACTATATGCCTCACATTATTTTTCATTTGCCTACCACTAATAAACCCCGTTTGGTCCCCATGAATCGTCTGTTGCAGAACCCTCATCAATCTATTAGCCAACACCTTAGCAAATATCTTATAGTCTGTATTTAAAAGCGATATCGGGATTTATTGAACAAGCCAAGTCTCAGGTGGAAGCTCCGGTGTTATTTAAAGGAAAAAAAAGATGGGTCACTTCATCTCTGTGTAGACTATAAAGGATTAAACACTGTGAGTGTAGAAAACAAATACCCCCTCCCTCTCCTGAAGGACTTACCAACGCACCTGGTGAAGGAAAGTGTCTTAGACCTGAGAGAGGCATATTACCAAGTAAGAATAAAAGAAGGAGATGAATGGAATACTTTTAACTGTCCCATGGGGAGCTACCAATTTAAAGTCATGCCGTTTGGACTACAGAGGGCTCCGGCTGTCTTCATGCAGCTGATCAATCAGGTACTACATGACCATTTCTATAAAAGAGTTTTGGTGCATCTTGATGATATCCTGATATACAGCACAAATATGACCGACCACGTAACACTAGTGAGAGAGGTGCTAAAGAAACCGTTGAATGCCAAACTTTATGTTAAACTATCAAAGTGTGTGCTTCACCAGACCCAACTAGATTATTTTGGCTACAGAATTTCCAGTGAGGGCATTGAAATAGACCCGGCTAAAGTGAAAACCATAATCGAATGGCAACACCCAAAGACTTGCAAACAGCTTCAGAGCTTTCTAGGATTTGCCAACCTTTACCAACAGTTCATCCCCTCCTTTGCTGAAATTGCTTTACCCCTTATGGACTTACTGAACACAGGCAAAGAAGTGGGGGGAAGCCGCGATCGGGCCAACTGCTAACATGGACTGTGAACTGTCAAACTGCTTTTGAGAATTTGAAAAGACTGTTTGCGGTCAAACCAGTCCTAAAGCATCCTTGTCTGGGGAAACCCTTTGTAATTCAAGCCGATGCCAGTGACATGGCTGTCGGATCTGTACTATTACAAAAAAACCATGACGGAGTACTACAACCCTGTGCCTACACCTCAAAAAAGTTTACCAAGTGCAAGAAAAGGTGGGCAGTGTGGGAGAAGGAAGCCTTCACAATACACTGGGCTCTATTAAACTGGTGACACTACCTAGAGGGGAGCAAGATGCCTTTCGAGGTATGTATGGATTGATCCAGTGGCGTAGCGTGGGGGGTGCAGGGGGGGCCGGCCGCACCGGGCGCAACATCTGGGGGGGGCGCGCTCGCACTCGCAGCTCTCTGCCCCTGCCTGGCTCACTCACTCTCTCTCACTGCAGTGCTGGCTGTGCGAATCCGATCCGAGCCGCCAGGTCACCGCCCACTGTGGAGGGGGGTGCCAGGCGTGCGGTGCGGTTAGGGGGCGCAAATTACTTGCCTTGCCCCGGGTGCTGACAACCCACGCTACGCCACTGGATTGATCACAAAAACCTAGAAGCACTAAAAACTCCCCGTAAGCTGTCCCAGAAACAAGTACGGTGGGCGCAATACTTCAACTGTTTTAACTTCAGCCTGAAACACATACCGGGGGAAAAAAACTTTTTAGCGGATGCTTTATCCAGATTACTTCAATAAAAGAGCCAGCGTGAAGAGGTTAATGAAGCAATTATATCTACACCACAAGCTACTTCTCAACTAATACCTTGGAGAGCCCCATCTTCGAAGGTTCCAAACCCTGATGACCCTGGGGTGAAGAAAATAAAACAGGGACTCCTCAAAGATCAATGGTTCAAGGAAAATCAGACCTCTTTGACGTGCAGGGATAGTTTGGCTTACAAAGGGGGGAAGTAGTATTTGCCTGAAACCCCCCACCTTAATGCTCTGCGGCATGGTCATGATGTGAAACAAGCCAGACACTTTGGATATTTAAAAACACTACATCTGGTTCGTCAGCAATTTTGATGGCTGGGTCTGAAATGGGACATAGAGAACTATGTCAAGAGCTGTATTGTATGTGCTACCATGAAAAGAATTCCAGGAAAATCCCCTGGACTATTACAACTGGTTGCAGACCCTTCTCAACCATGGGAAGAAATTGCTATGGCTTTTATAGTGGAATGGCCTGAAAATCGGGGGAATATGGTGATTTGGACTGTGATAGATCTATTTTTTAAACAGGCTCATTTCATTGCCTGCAAAGGACTCCCATCAACCCAAAGATTAACCAAGATGTTTTTAAAGCATATCTACAAACTGCACGGTGCACCAAAGCGAATAATCTCAGACTGAGGGGTTTCCTAAAGTTAATCGGCTTGTCACAAGGACTGTTGTCAGCTTTTCACCCATCTACAAATGGGGTGGCTGAGTCAGCGAACTCAATGGTGGAGCAGTACCTCAGATGCTATGTGGACTAGCAAACAAACTGGACTGACCTCCTCCCTTTCACAGAGGTGGCTTCCAATAACTGTGTTCACAGCAGCACTGGTTTTATGCCTTTTAAAGTCACCACAGGAAAAGAGTTTAACCCAATACCCGAATATCCTCAGGAACCCTTTACTTCCCAAATGCTTGACCAGTGGGTGAGCAGGGGGGGGGAGGAGGTATGGAAAAACATGAAAATTGCTCTGAAAAAGGCTTCTGAAACATATAAAAAGCAAGCAAATAAAAAGAGGGCTCCCCAAAATCATTCCAAGTTGGGGGAAAAGTTTATCCACAAAATATTTATGACTTAAGTTGCCTAGTAAGAAGTTAGGAACAAAGTACTGGGTCCCTTCCCTTTAGTAAGAATCATTAACCCTGTCACTGTAGAGTTGAAGCTTCCCAGACTCCTAGGGACAGTCCACCCTGTGTTCCATTGTAGCCTACTGAAACCTCTCCGGGGTTCCACCTTATGACCTCCCCCTAAGAAGGCATCTGGACCTCTCATGGTAGCTGGACAGATTCATTATGAAGTGAAATGTATTCTTGATTCTAGAATTTTTAAAGGAAAGTTACAGTACTTAGTGTAATGGAAAGGATATCCATTGTCTGAAGCCACATGGGTAAAATATAGTGATGTAAAAGCCAACAGACTCATTAATAGATTTTATGAGAAACACCCTAATAAACCAAGGGGCAACCCCTAACCTATAATTTTGTTTGAATTACAGGATTTGCCCTTTTTGTAAGGGGGGCTGGATGTCAATGCTGCTAACACTGGATGTTCCCGCTTTGACAACTGATGAAAATGCCGATACTTTTGAAGAATTTCATCTATTGGAACCATGACAACTGGACTGTGCTGAAATGGATAGACTTATATTGAGAATGCAAAGAAAAAGAAGACACAGAATACTTTCAAACATGGAACTTATTTTATCAATGGCTAGAAAAACGAGATAGAGAGTAAGAACTTAATTTTTATTACTAAGCAAAAATTAACCCAGACAACACATTCATTGAGCACTAACGAATTGTAATAATAGAAAATTAATAAAATACTTTTTAAAAAGGATGAGCAAGGATGAGCAAAAAAAGCAGTGACAGTGACAGTGACTTCCAACTTCCTGCTGGCTTCCCCACTGAGTTTCCTTGTATGAAACTGGCAGGGAGCATTGGAAATGACAATCTTGTGTCTCAACCACAGCATTGCTAAATTTCAAACTTATGGGGGTAATGGGTTTTGCAGTGTTGATGCCTTCTTTAAATTAGCCAATTTGATGAAAGTCCTTATCCACAAAGTCCAATAAAACAAGAGTTTGAAAACAGGCTAACCAAGAGAGAGATGAGAGACATGCATTCAGTCAACATCCCAAATTGGAAGATAGGAGAGTTTTAGTAGTATATAGATTAGAAAAGCAGGATCTGCACATTTTTATAAACTATAAACCATTCTGAGATTCCTTTTAATGAGCTTTGCAGAAAGAGGTCTTTTGAAGGAATCAGCTTCAGGTCTTTCACATGGTCCCCTTTCTAAGCTAAACTTCCAGCAGATCATTCTATTGTTGTAGTAATGAAAAAATATATTCTAGTACAGAGTTTTTCAAACATTGGTATGGGTACCACCTGTGGTACATTGGCACCTGGCAGGTGGTACATGACCATCCTAGAAAAGTGGTAGTGGGGGAGGGGAATGAGCTGAACCGGTGGCAGCACCGCACAAGCCTGAGCGAGAGATGGCTGGAGCTGCAGGGCTATCAGGGCTCAACGAAAGTGCCAGGATCAGCACTTCTTCGGGGCTGTTAGGGCTCAGCAGAAGTGCCAGGATCAGCACCAGGCTCCAGCTGGAGCTCAGTGCTGATCCCGGCGCTTCTACTGAGCCCAGAAGAAGTGGCAATCAGCTGGAATGTTGCAGCATCTCCAGGGTCTTGTGATTTACATTCAGATGCTTGGCAACTAATTCATATATATGACAATCACAGTGTCCCAGGGTCATGTGAAGTGACCAAAACCTGCTGCAACCACCCAGCAGACGGAGGGGGGAAGAATAAAAACCAAACAACCCCCACCCCCACCCCATCCCCACTGCCAATCCTGAACAGAAATGCTCACAACAATGAAAACCTCAGACAGGAGGAAGAGGCAGGTGTCTTACTCGGCTGTGGCTTGGGGGGCACTTTTTTCAGTGCCATTGTAACTTTGAACAGTCACTAAGCGAACTGTTGTAAGTCGAGGACTACCTGTACTTCATCACTTTTTTCCTTTTGGGGGGGGTCATCAAGTTTTTGACACCTTGCTAGGTGACTGGTGGTACTCAGATGTTGCCATATGCTAAAAGTGGTATAATGGGTGAAAAGGTTGAAAAGCCTTGTTCTAGTAGAACTATATTTCCTTGAATTCCTTCTTTGTTACCATCACAAAGCCATAAACTGTAAGATCAGGGTCCCATACAACTACAAGGCTGATTTACATTTTTTAAAATCAAGCAATTATGTACCCTGCCTGATAAAAGAAATGCTACCGATATCAGTATTTTATAATAGGTCCATGATTGTATAATGAAATTACTTTTGAAATACACATTGCCATGAAGGTAGGATTTTCTTGTTTCTTACTTTTAAGTAAACATGCAAAAATCTACTAGTTACTTTTAGAGTAACTTATAGACATTTTATGTTCTCTATTTTTGCAGTATTTTGTTACTTCTTAATTGATCCAAATCCTGTTCTCTTTCAAATTTTCTTGTTAAAACTGGATAGGGGAGTTCATTATCTCAGGTGCTTGTAAGTCAACCTTTCCTCACTAATTACTCATTACTACTTTCTCTTTAGCGTTCTTTTGCCTGCAGATATATTTGTAAACAGCCTGTTTCCCAACCGCTAATCCTTCTGACCATCCTTAAGTCATTCTGGTTTGCACTGCTTTTAATGTTTTCCATTTGCAAGTTTAATTGACTTTTCACATTCCCAGTGTTTAATTTACCACTTCACCAATAAAAGTAATACTGGGAATATTAATATGTGGTGCTTTCGTTATTGGGATGCTTCAGAAAAATGTAATTTGTTAGCAACCAGAGGTGATTAGAATGAAACTAGATAGGAGAAAGGAAGGAGAGAAGTGAAATCTTATAGCCATGAAATAGTTAAGCAAGGTCTTCCGTACAAAAGAATGTTCATGGCCCAAATGTCTAGAAAGGTCATATATGTTTATCATCACCTCCCGCACCATTTCTTTTTACCTAAATCCCCATAATAGAGCATAGTTTTAGTTCCTATTGGAGAAAGTCTCATATTTATATTTCATCTTTTATGCACATTTTAAAGGACCACGGAGACGTCCTCGGACAAGCGCTGGCTCTTTGGCTTTGAAACGGAGATGAGCACCGGCCCCTAGAGTTGTAAACGACTAGCACGCATGTGCGGGGGAACCTTTACCTTTACCTTTAAGGATATGTTAACTTTTGATACACAAGGCATTGATTTAAAATGTGGCACGTGCTCAGGGACTGCAGTGGTTAGAATAGTCGTATAAAATGGCCAGGGCCACATTATGCATTTCCACATCATCAGGATATTTTGTGGCAGTTGTGACTTTTGTTTAAAATCAAGCTTATTTTAGAACATATGTTATAATTTTCAGATGTTTCTTTATGTCACCACAGAACAGCAATCAGGGTTGGGGGGGGGCTCTACTGGCTGCAAAAAAAGAAAGAAAAAAGAAAAGAAAAGAGCCTTGGGACCATAAAATTACCCATTCTTGGTATATGTTTGGAAAGAAGATGAAGTATTGCATAAAATTTGTATACGGCCTTTGTCAGCTGGAAAATCAGAATACAGAAGTATTTAGAGAAGTCTGGCCTCATGAGTCTTTCACCCTTACCTAACTGTATAAATAGCAAACTTTCACTAAATGTAGATTTCACCATTACAGTGCTGGAAGAGATCATACCTGATAACTATTTTAAATGTTTCTTTTTTCTTTTTAATAAATCTTTTACAGAGCAAAAATAATACAAATTTAAAAGAAAGAAAAGAAAAAGAAAGTAAAAAAAAGTGATAAGTAAATAAGAATTAAAACACAGAAAAGGAAGAAAAATAAAGATATAAAAAGATATAAAGATATAGATCGGTTATAAATGCATTTATATTTTATGCTTTCTGTCTAAGATTACAGTTGGCTGCCTTCTTTCCATAGCCTAGCATATTTTATCGCCAAACCCATAAATTCCAAGTTCATTTTTTCCCCATTTTCAACAAAAAGCCCACAAAGGGTTTCCAGTCACTAGGCAATGTTGCTATTATCTTCTCCCTAATCCAGGTACAGGCAACCTTGGTTCTTTTATGACAGAGTTAAAGTCCACGAGTCATAAAAGAACCAAGGTTGCCTACCCCTGCCCTAATGAAACAAGTCAATTTTGCCATCTATGCATATTCTGTCATCTTTACCAATCATTCCTCCTTTGTGGGCATTTCACAGTCTTTCTATCTTTGCATATGTGATAATCTCACTGCAGTCTTCCATAAATCTTTTCTGCCTGTCTGTCCATTAGTCCCAGCAAGAAAAGTTGTGGTTTCAGTTGAATCTTTAAAGTTCTTTGTATTATTATATGTATTTGAACCAAAAATTGCCTAGCTTTTTTAAAAGTCCAGTAAGCATGATAAAACAACCTTTCATGTTTACCATATTTTCAACAAAAATTTGAATAGTTTTTCTGGTGTCATATACTAATGCTACATCCTTTTATAAAATTGTCTTTTACAAGAGGAAAGACAATATTGTATATGAAAATGTTGGTGTCTTTTTAAGACACTCTCCCTCGGTATCTAGTACTATTCATGTGAGGTTTATTTAAGGCAGTGATATGTGAATTCACATCATCAGAAAAACTAAGCTGATGACATTAGCTGAAGTCCCTAGTCTGTCTTGATCTTTATACTAGATTTAAGTAAAGGTTAGCTTTTGAAAATTATTAGTGGCCCTCATGAACTACATGCAAAGTTCCAAGAGGGAAGACCTTTTGAGGAAGATGGAAATTCCCCTTTACACACACACACACACACACACACAGAGAGAGAGAGAGAGAGAGAGAGAGAGAGAGAGAGAGAGAGAGAGAGAGAGAGAGAGACAGAGTGTTACACAGATACACAAGGTAACATTGCTGTTGCTGTAACTTCAAAAGTAAAGATGAGATAAGGAATAACATAGTTTCAGGAAGCATGCAGCCATCACCTCTTCTGTGGGCTAGAAATTTCCCAGTGCAGAAGGAAGACCTTTAATCTGCATACATGTTAGTAAGCTGTCTAAAAACATTCCATTTGTTCTCTTGAAAATTGGGGATGAGGAGTGCTACCCAAATCTCAATGAATCTTCTGTTGCTCTAACCAGCTTTTCTCAATTCTACTCTAAATTAATATTTGCCCGAATTTCTTCATAATCTGTTGATAGTTGAAGGACAGGTTTCTTGTACAATTTTTCCCCCAACAGATTCTTTGCCCCCTGGAATCAAACTTCTGGAACCCAAACAAATCGCTCACTTTTGTTCATTTGGATTCCAAGGATTTCTGTAATTTATTAACACTGAATTTGTCAATGAGAATGTTAATGAATTGTTGAAACACCTAAAAGATATCAATTGATGGAGCCAAGCGCTAAATTGAAACCCTAATAAAACTCAGTGTTTTATATATAGTCAAATGTGTTCTTCCCTATCGGTTCTGTTATGGGAACCAAAACCTAGGCAGCATATTAAGAGAGAAAAGTTGCTGGAGAAAAAGAAGCAAGTTTCTCTATTACAAACAATGTGAAATGAAATGTGAATATGAAATATACCTCAAAACTCTGGTAGCAACTGTTGCCTACCGAGATAAAGGGGAGGGAAGCTAATGTCATAAAGTCTTGGGAGATACTAATCATTTCATGAGAGAACTGAATAGGATTCTGTATTTCCAAAATGATGGGGTTTAATCCAGTTTTGCTTGCATGGTATTTTGTTTTCTATGGTGCTTGGAGCACGGGTAGAGCGATTTCATTGAGATAGTCAGTGCCTAAAGGTTTATCCATACTATCCAATTTCCCTGTCATTAGAGCAGGCAGGGAATCTTTTCCAGAGGGCAAAAATGGACAACATTAATTAATTTAACATTAATTAATTAATTAATTTCAGCAATCTCAGGGTACACTTCTGTGATCCACTTCCAAAATACTATTTGGACTGGAGTGTTTTTGTTGCAAGCTACCTTCAGCAGTTATGTGTGGAGGAAGGATCTTCCTTTCAAGTAGGTCAAAGCTGGTCAAGCACTCTAATCTATATATATATTACTGAAGCTCTCATCATGACTTTTAACTGGATGAAACAGTGTATCATAGGCCAATCATTTTTTTAACCAAGATATTGATTTTGGAACCTGAGCTCTTCTTTCAGACACGGGTCTGGGCATACTAATTTTTTACACAGGAATTTAAAGACCCTTCAAACAAGCATTCCACCATCTCCAGTTGGACATGTCCCTGTCAAATAGTCATTTGAAGAGTGCCATCCTTTGTTTATTTTCACCAGCCTGATTAATCAGTGTTATAAGGCTGAGCTTAGCAACCAACTGCAAGTAGGTATTTGTGTGTAACCAAGTAAAGACAGATGTCGAAGGCAAGGCAGTATAATAATAAGGGAACAGTGTCTCCAATCCTGTTCTTTCCAGATGCCATAGGAGTGTTTTTCTTTAAATTCATGACTTATGCAGTGTAACTCATAGGTTAATAGAGCTTTTTTTTGTAACTTTTATGGTTTTTTAAAAAAATAGCTTCTAAAAATGTTATTTATATTTATTTTATACTGGTACTCCTACCATAATAAGCAAACCTTTCCCAGCCAAGATCCACACTTAATATTTTTGGAGGCTGAGGTCAAAGTATCATCACATCACAGATAGACAGAGCTCAGTTTAGTTCAATTTATTAGTCATGCCGCAGTTCAAATAAAATTCAAAATTAAAACATACAATTCCCATTACTGAGTAGTGTGCGTGAACAATATAAAAATCTGTAAAACCTATTTATTAGTTAACTAATTAAAAGCTGCTTATTGATACATTATGGCAAGTAGTACAGACAAGTGTAGTATTCCATTCATTGAAACAGAATTCAATTGGTCAGACAGTAAATGAATCTGAGCCAAAGAACACTTACCTAAAAGTTCCTCGTATGAAATAGCATAATAAGAACAGTACAACGTGACTCAGTGTCTTGATTGTTTCTGTGCCACAGGGCACAGTTTTTGTTCAAATGGAATATGAACAGGGCTTACTTGGAAATTCTCTTGTCTTTTTTTAAGTGAAATGTCTGCTTTAAAGCTCACACTGTAGTTTTCAACTATCTCCCACGATGGGAGTAAATTGAGTAATTTTCAAAGTAATGATGCATGTGGACTTTGAGATCAACAAAAAAGACCCCCAGTTGCCCATCTGTGTGTTTTAAATTATAAAGATCTATATACGTTTAAGTATTTTTCCACCACAGTCTCATAGGAAATTCATCCCAAGATAATTGGCTGAATTGAAACATGAAAGGCATTAATAATTTTGTTCTGTAAAAAAAAATCTATGAAAGTTATGGTTAGACTTCTTGAGGTAAGAACAGTGGATAACATACTTTTCCTTGGAAAAGTTAACTTAGATCCAGTTAGATTTTTTAAGACTATTATGATAGAATCTAATATTGTTATTTTAAAATTGTGTAAGCTTATGGAAGTAAAAGGTACACTATTATCTCCCAAAACTTGTCATTTCTTTAATCTAGCCTTCCACAACCTGATGCCTTCTAGATGTTTTGGACCTAACTACCATAATTCCCACTTGGGAATTCTGTGAACTGAAATTGAAAACTTCTGGAAGGGTTACCCAATTGCGGAAGGCTGGATAATTCTAAGGAGAAAAACTGTGTTGGTTGACATATGTTTGTAGTGAAGTACTATCTCCCTATATCTATTAAATAAATAAATAATAAAGCCGTCCATTTTCTTTAAGCTTTTTAGAAGAGTCTTTTGATTGAAAGGGATGTAAAGGGGATTGAAACATGTGCATTCAAAATTTGCATTTCTATCAACTTTGCCAAACATGCAATTTGCAATGCAGGAAACTTCAGAGCTTTCTGTAATGCCTCAGGGCTAAAAACCAATCTTACCCAGTCCAGACAAATCACATCAAGATACTTTGAGTATTATGTCTCTACATATTTGTTTTAACATTGCTACAAATCAGGGTGAGAAACATCACAGGCTGTTTTTTTATTTTAAAAAGGACATATCCCATCCCCATAAAAAGTTAATAGTATATATCAAAGTGTTCTTGTAAATGTCTGCATGTGCATTTAGAACATTACATGGTCTTGTTTTGTGTGATGGCTTTCAGTTGCCGTAGCAAAGGCATTTGTGTTATTGCACTCTACTTCCTGCTTGCCTTTCTTAACTTATAGTAAGCAGATAAAGTGTGGTTGATTTGGTCCAACATATACTTTCCTGTGATCCTCATTGAAATAGCCAATATCAAACCCACTACACTCTATATTTTGGCCTGATCTTGTCTCAGAAATGCTAGGTTGTTGAGTATGTCATGCACCTTTCAGATGACCAATGATGGTTTAACACAAAGTTCCCCAACCTTTTCGGCTTTGGCTTTGTGGATCGGCTGGGGAGAGGAGAAGAGGGGATTATTCTGTGTGCACGGCAGGGCAAGTGCATGTGCTCACCCACTGCTTAAGTAAGAGGGGATGTGCGCACACACGGGCACACTCGCCCACCACTTCTGTGGCCCAGAGAAAACAGTGAGAAACTGGTGAAGCGGGCACAGCAGCGCCTACACTTTCTGCATCGCAATGAGAAAAGCTCATCTTCCTTTCCCTGTCCTGACCACTTCCTACAGGGGGACGATCGAGAGCATCCTGTCATACAGCATCACAGTCTGGTTTGTGTTCTGTACCAGCCTGCTACCGGCCCTGCAGAAAAGGCAGGGACAACCCCTTTACAACCGGCAAGAGGCTGGAATTACGCCTGCCAAATTTATAGCTACAAAAACAAACAAGACACGAACCAAGAAACAGGAGCTTTAAGAAACATGAACCATCCGAGCGGTTGCGTTCAGCAAACCAGCCCTCCCAGACATTCCCCTTATATAGAGTTCAGGGCGTGGCTTCTCTCTGCCTCCTTCCGAGAAGCCCCATTGCCTTCCTCTGTTTACTCCTAATTGACTGCCTCCTGCGTCGGGCGTCTTTGAACAGGGCCAGCTGTGGGTCATCTTCATCCACACTGTCAGGCTCACACAGCTGGGTCTCCGTGGTGACCAAGTGGGAGGGGCCTGGCTGAGGGCTATCATCAGCAAGATCTTCAACCCACTCAGCAAGGTCTTCAACACCCCCCTCCTCCTCTGAGTCGTCCGACCCAACTGCCGAACCCACAGGCTGACCCTGAATCACAACAGTTTGGAAGCACCACTACTTCAGACAGGAAGGCGGTGCAGAGAGTGGTGAGGATGGCTGAAAAGATCATTGGCAGTTCCCTCCCTCCCATCCAGGACATAGCACAGAAGCGCTGCTTGAGCAGGGTCCGCAAGATTGTCTGGGACACTACACATCCCCTTCACAACCTGTTTTCCTTGTTACCTTCTGGGAGGAGGCTTCGTGGTATCCGCAGCAGAACATCCAGATTCAGCCATAGTTTCATTCCATACAAGCTTCTTCCTTCCATTATATATTCAAGATGGACAGTATTTAATATTTTATTGTTATGTATATGTAGGGGTGTGGGTCTATACCTATGTTGTTTATAGTATGTTTTAGGTGTGTGTCATGTATGTGTTTCACTTTGAGAGTGGGCAACTAACTTTCATTTTTGATGTGTGCCATTGTGCTCACAGTAAAAAATGACAATAAAGATAAAGATTATCTCTCAGTTCTGAAAGGCTCAAGGCCCAGTAGTGGGCCATGGCCCGAGTTTAGGGACATATAATGCAGTATGAACTCTGATTGTCCTTCTTTCCACAGGCAGAATAGGAAACTTCTGAACAAGTTCAGTATAACATGGCTAGAAGAGATGGAAATTTCAAACAATACATCAAGCAATAAAGCATTTCTGCAGAATTCTGGTAAGTGGCAAAATCAATAGTCTGATAACACTTAGTTCTTACTTACCCTTCTCATTTACATTAGGTAAGTCAGAAGTATTGAACTGATACATGAAACTGGGATTAGAGGGCTAAATACATTCTGGGAAGACAGAAGTGTCTATATTGGTGGCTCCTTAGCATACATGCTGATTAGGCTTCAGGTGGTCAGGTGCACAGTTTGGGATATTTTAACTTACTCTTTAGAGATTACAGTTGATTTGGTAGTGTTTCTGGGCAGGTATTTTTAAAAAAATCTATTTGGTCTTAACGTGATTTCCTACTATTATCCTTTTATTTTTCGCCTGAAAGGAACCAAATTTCTCTACATTACTATCCTCTTTCTGATGTTTACGGTTGGGGGAGGGGAACAGATACATTTTCAGGGATATCTTCAAAGTCTTGCCCAAAAGACACTTAAAACATTTTTAATTATCACTAAGAAGACAGGTTAAAACCTTATTGTTATACAATTCTTTGGAGGAGTTGGCTGCTTTTAATTGAGATTATCACTCTAAAACAGGGGTGTCAAACTGCTGGCCCAGGGGCCGGATGCGTCAGGCAGAAGCCGTGCTCACCTCAGCTCCGGCAATGGGAAAAAAGTCACAATACGTCACATGTCACGTAATGCAGCGAGTTTGACACCCCTGCTCTAAAAGGACAGTAGGCTAATAGTTGTTAAACTTGTTTTACAGTTATTTTATACTATTGTAAACCACTGTGTAATCAAATTGTTGTCATGTAATACAGTATAAGCTCAACAAAATATCCTAGAGGGACAAAATAGGTCTTGAAAGCTTCTAATTCCAAAGTACTCTTAAAGGTGACTGCTTTTGAGGCTCCAAACTAGTGAAAATTGGGGGCAGATATAAAGAACCAATGTATATCTTCTCTGAGAAAAAAGTTGTCATAGGATGTCAAGCCTTTTACTCCAGTGCAATCAAGTATGTTTCATTTGATACCATCCGTTTGGACTTAAAAGTAGGACTCTGCTCCTGGTTACTATGCCAGTCTACATATCTACAGATTATTCCCAAAATAAAAAAAAGGTGCGTGCAACTCCGGGGCTGCTTGTCATGAACCAGGAAACTGTATTTGTCCTCTCTTCTTGTTCCCAATGTTGATGACATGTGCCTGGTCTGGCTCCTGGGCCAGGTCAGGCTGCTAAATAAATACAATTTGAAAGCAAAAAGCAGCCTGATAACTACAGTACATCATAAAGCCCCTTTGTGTCACTCTCCTGGACAGGGCCAGGTTGAGCTTCAACTGCGGGGGGGGGGGGAGCGAAAAGCAGCTCCAGAACCACAGTATGCTAAAATGCTCCTCTGCAAGAAACTTGTAAAGTGCAGTGTGCCCCAAGACCCCTTTGCACTCTCCTGCAACTTCTTCCCCCTTGGAAGCATGTCCTGCAAATCCTTGCCCCCCCCCTTTTTTTGCAGCAGCAGCAGCACGAAGGGGTATTTTGGCACCATAGCTCTGGGTCTGCTTTTGGCTTTTATTTTTTTTCATGGCTGAAGCCCAGTCCCAACTGGGTCAGCAATGAAAGCAAAAAGATGGTGAAGATCAGCTGGGGCAGTGGAGTGCAGAGGCCCAGGTCGGTCAAAAGGGCATAGCTGGGGGGCAGGGGCAGATACGCAGGTGGGAGAAGTTGAAGCACCCCTGTAGTTGTAACTGTGGACTGCCAAGTGCCCAAATTTTGATCATGTGACCATGGAGTGCTGCAACAGCTGTAACTCCAGGTACTGATGGCAAGTCCATTCATTCAGCACTGTTGTAATTTTGAATGAAGTCACAACCTGTATGCAGAGAATCTTGTCTCCATTTGCATTAATGCATACATAGAGACAGATTTGTTAAAAGGTCATTCATTTTATTCTCTTGGCATTAATATTTACAAAATATACAGTATACAGATCTTATGATGGAAATTATTTCAGAGTGAGAAATTATGTAAAATCCTATGTGCGTAGGAGTATCGGAATCCTTAACAATTCCTAATTGTTATTATTATCAATTCCTAATTATATCCATTATTCTTAACTTTAGTTTTCTGTGTTTGAAAAAGAAATAACCATCTGTATTGCACAATTGTGTTGTGGGTAGACTTTTTCAGGATGCAATGTAACTGATTCTCAGTGCTTGTTTTGTTAATAGGCAATGCTTTGTTAAGGCTTTTTAATTCCTGCTTCTTGTTTTCATTGCAACATTCAGGTATTACAAAAACTAAAAATTGATTTAACCCCTTTGTAGAAGAAACTCGGTGCCCATTACTATGTTTTAGCAGGTACTCATTCAGTTCCTTAAAAAAGGATGGAATTTCTATGTATCTGATTTAGTATTTGTGATTGTAGAAATCACTGGATTGCCAACTCTTCCAACCTGTTCTCCTAGCTTGGGAACTAAAGAGTTGCATGTAAACATTTCAGTTATAGAGGATAAAAATCAGATTGGCTTGCTTGACATTAACATGCTATCATCGAAAGGTCAGTACAGGAATAAGAATTTCCAGTGGTGTACCAACGCAGAGGTTTATCAAATTTTTTGTAGCTATAAAAACACACACGCGCACAAACTACTTCTAAGAGGTCATCTAATTTCTTGGTGCTTGAAACTCTTCACTTTCAATTATCAAATATAGGTAGAACTGTTCTAGGAAGACTCTTTGAAATCTGCAAAGGTTTTGTGCAAGGAAAATGCATCCAATGCGACAAGTATATGGATGGAATTTTGTGATTGTGATGGCAGATCAATTCATAGCGTGTTAATATAATCTAGGTGTATAAATGTAACGTGTAATTTCTACATTTCATTTTCCCTATAAAAATGACCATTTAGATTGGCTTTAAGGACTGCTTTCTGATGCATCTTTTATGCCCTGGTCATATTCCCTGACCAAACACCTGATCTCAAACACACAGCTATTTTCTGAAAGTATGCAGAGTTAAGGTGGTGCATGTGTGATTCAAATGTAATTTGGAGGTTAAGAAATTATGTTTAGTACAAGCATTTCATCAACATGATCTTAAAGGTTCTCTTTCATCATTAAGGGAATGCAAAGAAGGAAGCTCCCGTAAGGGCTTAAATTTAATTTTCTTTTATTCTAGGGCAAACTCAGAAAGTTTTATTATTTTTTTTAGCAAATTCTATCATGTAAATGTTAACATAAAAACATCTGTACATTTGCCATGATACGCTCAAAGTGAAACAAGTAAGATATAAATACAGATATGGATGTAACATGACAAAGCGCAAAAAATGAAAGAAAATAAAACAACCAACCCAAAATCAAAATTAAATACATGCGCGTGAACACTGTGCCAGGAAACCTTCTGATGCCTGACTGTTTTGAAAAGCTTTGCCAGCCTGTCCTTCCCGTTTATAACATTATTATTGTTAGTAAACTTTTTCTGCATTCTACAAATATTTCCTTTGTTGTCCTTTAATGCGAACCATTACACTTGATAAATAAAGGGGTCAAGAGGGTGGTAGAAAGGTTTATGTGACAAGGTTGCATGGTACATTACGTATACAGGTTACTGAGAGCTAACAAGAAGTGATAGAAAAATCTTCGGTTGTATTGTAGTCCAGCAAGCACACACAGTGTACCTTTTCGAAGAAAGCCACATGCCTCAAGATAATTCAGCAGTACGTTAAGGAACGGACAGGATTTAGATGGTGAAAGGGATTGCTCCGGATTTGTAGACTCCTGTCCTGGATACACCAATGGGCCCTGTGAGAACAGAGGCATCCCCATCTAAGCAGCAGGCAGGTTGTTCTGTGTGAATTTTCAGATATAATGGCCTGAAAAGGGAAGGGTCAATGGAGAAGACCCTGAAGGAAATCAGATCGGTTTTTCTCAAAAAGTTAAAGCCCTGTCTAAGAAGGCAGCAAGAGACAAAGTAGATGAGCACATCTGGACCGTGCTGGGGAAAGAGGGAGGCCCCCCCCCTCTCTTTTCTGGCTCTTGCTTTTCGTGTGCCAGCAGCATGCAGATCTACTTCCATCAGTTATGGACAGAGTAATAGCTAAAGAATCCTTTTGCCCAGAGCATTTAAATACATCTTACATTCCCCAGTTGTACAGCTTTAAAGAAAGTAAATTGTTGCAGATTAAGCTAGCCCTTTGAGCACTGCCAGAAGTAATAAAGGTACGTGTGTGATAATCTTACGATGAAAACAATTTGATAAGATATGTTAGGCGCAGAAAAACCATTATAAATAATTCAGGCTGAATGGGATCAGGAGGAGGCTATCCTCTTGAAGTACTCTTAAGTCTGGAGGACTCCTGATCAGTGGAGCTGAAAGTTAAAGAGAACAACTGTCACACTAAGGAACATTGTCGACAAATGAAAGAAGTCCTTTATTAAGGAAGGAAGGAAGGAAGGCCTGGTTATCCGAGTTGCAGCTCCAGGAAGCCAATCAGAGCTTTGGAAAGCACATTTTCTCATGGAACATTGAAGCAGCAGAAATAGAATTTCACACATATCTCCTAGGAGATACTTTTCTCTGACAGCAACATTAGGTCTTGACCAGTATACAGGTATTATTACAGTGCATTTAATCTCAGTGCACACTAACAGATATCTGTGTCACAGAAGGAATACCATAAATACTGTAACAAAACAGAGCTCTGTTAAAACAAAGAAACAAACAGTAAAGCTGTGTCAGGTAGGTTAGAACCAGTATTAAGAGTACTTTGCAATTTCAAATATTTTGTTGAAAATACACTGAGAAGAAATTGTAAACCGAGTTGTCCATGCAGAGGCAGCTCTTGATTCAGTTCTACAAAGCTAACCACATTGCCCTGTATAGATTGTACTGTTGCATATTTGCTTGGGATTTCTTGAATTTTCATGACCTTTGCCACGCAGGTAGGTGATTGTTATTTGTTTTTTCTAGTTAAAATAAACGAATCGAAGGGCTTGATTTTATAGCCTGTATAATTATGTCTGGGGAAAAAAATGCAAATCATTCCAACTTTTAAGCTCAGTTTTAAAATGATCCTTGAGAAATTGGGGAAACTAGAGCAGCTAGTTAAAAGTGTGACTATAATACAAATATAGTCTAATATAAATTCAAGCTCTTCATCAATATCAAAGAAATCTGTTTGATAAAATACGAACGTGTTATGCATCATCTGGGACTACTTCAGATCTTAGCAGAGACAGTATGTAACTGCAATGTATTTAACCACAGTACACTATTGCCTTGTTTTTAATGAAAACTGCAATCCAGGCCTTGCTTCCCCTTATATTCAATTCCAAGAATCTCCTACAATAAAAAGCTTTAAAAGGACTAAAAATACTGATTGCAATAAATATTTGCATGGCCTCCATCAGCAGATGGAGCGTGCTGATGAGGGGAGGGTTTCTGAGAGGCACAGCTGATTGTTTCTATGTCTACACATATGTCCAAAGATCTCCATTAACTGTGTGTAGAAACGTCTGAGGATGAGCTGCTGTTGCTGTTGGTAGTCTGGGCTCTCTTTATGTACAAATTCAAGAGCTTCATCTGAAAAAAAGACAAAAAAAGAGTAACTTTCACAATTTTTAGTTATTTTATTCATTTCAGAGCAGGTCGTTGTTATTTATTTTTACTACTTGTATACTGCCACAATCAAGGGAGCAGTCGCTGAAGTAGCTCTCCCCCAAAAGTGAAATTGTGCATTTTTCCTGCACGTAGAACAGTATCAGTATTATTAGGGTGGATGTAATGCTGCACTTGATAAAAAATTCTATAATTATTTTGCAATATTTTTATTGTAGACTTTTTTTTTGACATTACCTATAAGAAACCCACATGTTAGCTTCTGCTCTTCATTTCTGAAGTTAAAAAATAGAAAGCTTGACAGGCTGATCAAATCCAGATGTCTTTCATACTCCTCATACTAAGAAAAGTATAACTGATACTACTTTTCCATCATATTCCCATTACAATTGTGTTCTCAGATTTCAGCTCATTTATCCTAAGCAAGTAGATTCAGGATCACCTAATCAAATACATAAGGAAAGGGCCACCCTTCAAACTTTACCATTCATATCATGATGAGTTTTAATTTAGTTTTTAATCACTTTGAGGATCAGCAAACTTAATGCACATGAGCATCACTGGAGCCAGCTCCTTGTTTACTTGCTAACATGCTAACATCTGTGGAAACTGCCAGCTCCTGTTTACTTGTTAATCTGTGGAAACAAGGAGGCTGTTGGCATTCTGAGAAGATATATTTTCAAGGTGCCTAATGCCCATGCTGATTCTTAATTCTCCTTTTTCACATCTCCTGGCATACCCGATACTGTTTTGAATGTCCTGGCACTGCAAAGGATTTTGGTCTCTTATATCTGTCTCTTGCTGTGGCTTGCATTATTTTATATGAAAGTAAGAATGGGTGGTCTTCAAAGTTTGAAAGAAACCTTTGAGCCTTGTCTTCGCCTGCCATCAATAGAATCTTGTCAGTGCCCAAATTTCAAATTAGTTTTCAAAATAAATTGTTTAAAACCAGTTAAAGGTAATTTGCACACTACTAATCCTACATTCTTAATTTGTTCAGCTCTACATCTATTCATCTTTAATGTTATTTTCAGCTGTTACTATCACTGGATTCAAAATGAGTACCGTATTTTCCGGCGTATAAGACGACTGGGCGTATAAGACGACCCCCGACTTTTGAGAAGATTTTCAAGATTTTTCGTCTTATACACCGGAAAATACTTACATGCCAGTTGCCAAGTGTCCGACACAAGCCCGATTCAGACCCGTCTGATGCAGATGGTGCAAAGCCCTGCCGGTTCCTGCCCGATGCCAGACGGCTCCGCCGGTGCCGCCTCGAGAGGGAAGGGCGTGAGGCGCCTGCTACGGCTCCCCGAGGACTCCTTAGAAGCTGGGGAGCGCGTGCATGCGCAAGACTGCCCTGCCGGCTCCTGCCCGACGCCGGATGGCTCCGCCGGTGCCACCTCGAGAGGGAAGGGCGTGAGGCGCCTGCCACGGCTCCCCGAGGACTCCTTAGCAGCCAGGGAGCGCGCGCGTGCGCAGGACTGCCCTGCCAGCTCCCGCCCGACGCCAGCCTGCCCTGCTTCCTCCACAGTGAGAGGGGTCGCTGACTTGCAGCCACGCCGGACCCGAAAGGGGCTTTTCCTTCCACCCACCCTTTGGAATAAACGCAAGAGCTGCGTTTACACGACGTGCTCTTCCAGGCCAGACTCTGCAAACGGCACGCCAGAAGCCACAACCACCGCGGGAACTCCGAGTCCCCACCTTTCGGCAGCCTGCACGGCCGAGTGCAATCTGCTTATGCTCAGATACCGCTTGGGCGAGGGGCTTCCTGCTGCTCCCAGGGTCTGGAGTTTGCAAGGGGGAGGGGAAGGGGTTTAGAGGCTCTTGGGGGTGGGAAGGGAGAGTCACGTTGGAGGGGGGAACTGGACTAAGGAGGCTTGAAGTTGCTTTGCAAGAACGGGGGCGCTCGATTGATTTATGTACTATTTTCCGGCGTATAAGACGACTGGGCGTATAAGACGACCCCCCAACTTTTGAGAAGATTTTCATGGGTTAAAAAGTCGTCTTATACGCCGGAAAATACGGTATCTTTAAATGTTTTTATAGTGAGAAAAAACGCAGGCATTTTTAAAGAATGTATATTGCATTAGAGAGTACTGATATAAGCAGAGACCATTTTTCTAATTTTAATTACCGTATTTTCCGGCATATAAGATGACTTTTTAACGCATGAAAATCTTCTCAAAAGTTGGGGGTCGTCTTATATGCCCAGTCGCCTTATACGCTGGAAAATAGTAAATCCTCGGGAGCAGAGACGTTAGTGGAAACGGACAAATCCAGCGCTCAAGAATGGCGAAAGACGGCCTCCTCATAAATAAACCGACCAGCCCAACCGAGGCTGAGGCTCCAGCTTACCGGTGTCCTAGGGCAGCAGACCCCCCCTTTTTTTTGGGGAAGGGAGCAGGAGTCAAGCGCGTGCCGAGCCCCTGGCGCTCGGCGAGCACGAGAGCTCAAGGGAGCACGGGAAGCCAGGCGGAGGCTGACCTGACATGTTTGCGCAGAGCTGAGCTTCACCCGACCCTGGGAGTTCGACTTCAGGGCGTGGTGCCATGGCCAGACCTACAGCAACACCCCCCCCGGGAAGGCGCAGCTCGGGAATTGCGACAGGCAGACTGCAGAGGAAAGCTGGCGCTTCAGCAACCCGGGGTCGCCCCTCCGCCCTGAAGTAGAAGGCAGCCTTTTGAAAAATAAATATTATAATATGTGCAGGGGTTTTCCCCTTTATTTCTTTTTCCCCTTTCTGTATGCTCCAGCAATAACGTATGCAAGTGAAAGGAGGAAAATCCCCGAGTTTGCATTTTCTTGGAAAACTTTAGAAAAGCACAGCAAAATGCAGGGGAGGGTAAACGGGCTTCTCGATCTCAGTGCCACGCAGGGCTCCTTCTGGTTTCTAGTTACTTGGAAACTCGGGGCTTTCTTTGAGGGAATCTCAAACTTGCGGTGCAGGGCTGAGCCCGTTTCTTTCACCACCACCACCTGCCCTCCGCCGCCCTGTTCATTAACTAACCTACGGAAAGAACTGCCTTCTTTCAGACCTGGTGCCTTCCCGAAGTGTTGGGCCACAATGCTCGTCACTCCTGGCCGAAACAGCCAGCGCATGTGGCTGAAGTAGAAGGGGGCGCCAACGCGAGAGGAGACGAGGTTTAGGCGAGGCAGAGCAAAGCTGATCTCGAGGCCAAAAGCTCTTGATAAACCTTCACCTAATTGAGAAGCAGCCCTGACTTCCTACTTACCCGTATTTTCCGGCGTATAAGACTTTAACCCATGAAAATCATTTCAAAAGTTGGGGGTCGTCTTATACGCCCAGTCGTCTTATACGCTGGAAAATACGGTAAATGTGTGGAGCAAGTTATGAGGAAACTTTGATTTCCTATATATTTTTTTCTGGGATACAATATTATTCTAATCCTTCTGCTTGGGTAATATTTTAATGTGGGCTCATTTAAACAGCTATTATTTGGCTTCTTTAAAATCCTGTCAAGTGCTTGATTATATTGGAAAACACAGGATGAAAATAGGATAGATACTCTTAATCATCTATTAGCAACTTTCTAAAAAGAACACAAAATGAATCTAATTGATAAAAAACAGCAAAATGACAAAAATATGGATAAAGCAGTTGCTTTGTTCCATAATTATTTGGATGCTCTCTGATCTTAGGTTTTTTTTTGTTTTTGTAGACATTTCATTACCAAACTAGGTAACATCTTCAAAGCACTTCAGTTTATAAATCCAAATATGACCTGTGGGAACGGCCAGTTTTTGGCCTCCCAACCTTCAGCTTTCCCAAACGTTTCTTATCGGCCTCTACGTGAATTACAGTGATGAGCACACTCTCCTGGTTCACACAGAAAGGCATGTGGGAGGTTTGGGAAACACTATGATAGAGCTTTCACATATATCTTTTAGTATCTTGTTTTTGTAATGATCTCATAGGCACCTGAGAAGTTCTCACTACTATCCAATTATCACTATGTATCCTATTTTTTTGAGATTGATGGGGTTTATGTAATGTTGTATTTGGTATTCAGAAAAAGGAGGTGAATAAAAGTTCAGCGGGCAGTTACTCAGGGTGTTTTTTTGAGAGAGACGAGGCTGCCTGGCTGGTTCAGAGCATCTCTATCGACCCGGGTCTGAATTCTTTTCCCTACAATGACTAACACTTTTTTTAAAAAAAAAATATCAAAATAAATTTGGATAATATATAAGAAATTTGGAACTAGAATACCCTACATTAAATAAGTCAATGGTTTCAGGTTTTAAGAAATGCCAAATATGCTTATGATTTAAAAATGAGTTCAATAAACTTTTTTTCCCTGTTCGGTTCGAAATTATTCCTTGCTAATTTGGGTATGTCACAGTGCTCTATGTGTAAATCTGCCAAAAGTGTGACAAACTGAAGTCACTTGTTTAGCTGATTCAAAGATACATCTGTAAAGGAGATACTTTGCCATTCATAAAACTTAACAACCCACTAAAATCAGTGACTGAGATATACATTTCTTTTATGTCCTTTTGGAGGGAAACCTCAATTATCAATTCCAACACTTGCCCCTTTCATTCTATGAATACACTTTGAAGCAGTGGTGCACATACCTTACTCCCAGTGAGTTGTGCAAGATGAGGCTTCAATTCTTCACCAATCACTGAATAGATGGCCACGAGGCAAAATACACTGGCTTTGCGAACACTGCTTTCGGTGTTGTCATAACCCTAGATGCAAGATATCAACTCCCATGAGAATAAAAATACACGTTTCTTTCAGTTTTAGAAACTCAAAGGATGAATGAATGAGATGGATACATCACATTGTTCCCCAAAGGAGATATATTAAATATAACCCCTCTCAAAACTGCTGCACCACTGTTCATATCTGTCTGTGCCTTTTAAAAAGTACATAGTACTTATTACCTCACTGTAAACAGACTTTACCTCAGGTTAAAAGTAAAAGTAAGTGACAAGAGGTTTACTGATACACACACACACACATACAATATATCACATAAACATATATATGGTGGGATAACTGGGTTTGTTTATTTGATTAGTGTTTTTTGGTGCTTGACGATATAGATATATTATTATTAAGTATAGGATGGGGGAATGCCTTCTATTTTAATCCTGTTTACATATTTTAAGTACAGAAGCCACTCAGGGTCGGTACTGACTGGAATGACATATGAGCCCAATTAACTAAATAATTAACTTACAGAAATTCACAGAATGGATAGAAAAGTCCAAGTACAAAACCAAGCCCCGAAAGTTTCTGGATTAAGCTGTTTTTTCTCCATAATCAAACTTTGGCCAAACTTTGTTGTAGCCTGTTAGTTTCTAGCAGATAAACAGAAACTCATTCAGCTTTGTAATGCGGCATTGTAGCTAATTAATTCCAGGAAGACCCAATCAACCTTAAGTTGTAAAGAATTCCTATATTTGTAATTTTCAAAACTCAAATACTAACTGTGATTCTAAGTAATTTTACTGTGATAATATGTCCTTTAAAGTACAATATTAATAGCAGAATGGCCTGCCAAGGAGCAGAAAAATGGAGATTCATGTAGTACTAGGACCAAATATTGAAGTACGATACTTAAGTTCAGTAATATTTCTGTCCTGTTCAGACAACAGTTCCCATACTTTTTCTATGGGCTTTTTTTATTCTGTTTGTACAAAACAAACTGAAAATCTGAGGTCTCATTGATTAAATTTGATTACTTGTCTTTTAGCTTTCAGATTTTCATTTTCCTCCCTACCCTAGTTTCCTCAGGGGATCTGTTTGAATATTATTCTGTTTGTATTTACCAGCTCAGATCACAATTAGGAATGATCAAAATATAATGAAGCTGCACATGTTTGTCATTAGATTTATGTCTGAAAAAATAATGATTCAAAATAATTCATTGGTTCAGTCCAAAACTCAGATCTAATTCAGCAGTATTGGGGGGGGGGAAATATTCTGGAATCTTATTTGTAAGCAAATGTTTCCAATTTATCACACAGATTGTTAGCCTCAGGGCTTTTTTTGTCACAGAACGCTCAGAACGGAGTTCCGGCACCTTTTTTGCATGGAACCTTGTAGGGTAGGCAAGGCGGGTTGTATGACATGTGTGAGTTCCGGCACCTTTTTCTTTTACAAAAAAAAAGCACTGGTTAGCCTGCTTTAATTTTATAAGAAAATGTAGGAACTGTGGTATGGGAGAAAAAGAAATCACAACATGTAGGTCTATTCCTTGCTATTTGGAAAGACTGCTCTCTCAAATAAAATAAGCACATAAACACACACGTAAGTATATTGTCCCATTCCTTGGTTTTATGAAGCCTACTAATCTAATTGTATACGTCTTTTACAATGAATCAGTTCAGATCTCAGGTAAAGTGATCTACCTTTCCTTGACTGTCTGTATGAAGACAAAAGGAAGGAGAAAAGTAGGTTTCAAATAGACTATGGTAACCTGTTTTTTTTTAACTAATTGCATGCAGTTTGGTTCATGACAGACTTATGTGGTAATATATCAGAAAGTAAGTTGTCCACACCTGATTTAAGTTATGAGAAGGCTATATTCTGCAGTGAAGCAGAGCTTCAATACAGGCAATCCCTGAGTTACGAGCATTCCCTTAGCAAACCTTTGAATGTTTGAACAATAAGCACCCCCTAATGTTTATGAAAAAGTCCCAAAATTACAAATATTCCCACACCAAGGCAGTTGTTCACCTTTACGAATGATCACAGTAGCACTGCAACATTCACCTTGGCTATTCCCTCCCTCCCTCCCCCCCTTGGGTCTCCCTAGGCACTAGGCCTGTGGATATTCACCTTACAAAGATTGACTGATCCTTCGCTTTCTTGGCTGCTCCAGGGCTTTGGTGCATTCGCAGAGAATGGAGCTCTAAAGTAACGCATGATCACGCAAGATCAGTGGCACGAGATCTCATGCTACTGATTTCGCGTGATCTCACGGTAGTTTAGACCTCTGTTCTCTGCAAAAGAAAATGGAACGAAAGCTGGGGGATGCTCCTGCGGACCTCTGGAAACCCGATCCTGGCGCCGGAGGCCTTTTCCAGGCCGCTGCCTCCTAGAAAGGAGGCCAGGTAATGCTTCCATGTGTCTCCAGTGGCCTGATCTGGGCTGCTTCTGGAGGTCCATTCTTGCCAGGAGCAGAGAAAGAATCAGAGAGGCTGGAGAGGAGAGAGATCTTCACCCAGCGCGGCAGGATTGGCCGAGGGAGCAATTGTGGGGTCCCCCCAGGGAGGGAGCATGAGATATCTTGGGGGGAGGGCTTGAGTGGTCTGAAGCAAGTGGCCTGTTCCATCACTAGGCCCCTCCATGGCCTTTTCCACCCTGAGATACCTTATGTTCACTTAACGAGCTGTGCATTTGCCCATGCATTAAATTAGCGAATGCGTGGGCGAAAGCTGGGAGTGAATCACGTTCAAGGTATGAGATTTCACTCCTACAAATCCTCGAGTTACGAATGGAATGGGCAGGCTCCATTACATTCGGAGCTTGAGGACTTACCTGTAAAGGGCATCTGGCCTGTACATGGTAATTAAATAATATAATTGTAAAAATATTCTATTAAATTACTCTTTGAAAAGACAGTAATAAAAAAGAGAGAGACATGCTGAACTCATGTTTTGCTTATGCCTTGGGCTCAGAGTGACCTCTGTTGGGAGACGGTTACAAGGATTTTTAGCCCATACATCTAGTTTCCCCCCCCCCCCCCACTCTTATCTGCTACTACAGCCCTTACTGGGGAACAGTATTCATAAGGCAAGATCAGATTAGGTTTCCTTTCTGCAAATGAAGCAGGAGGTTAAATAGCTATGTTTTACATTTCTAGACATCTGAATGCATAATATCCTCTTCCAGTTTGACAAGATGACTTGCTGCCCTAACTTACCCAACTCTATGTTTTTTACATGGTTTTTATGGTTTCTATTAATTCCATTAACTATGACAAGACTAAAAAAAAATTGATCCCCTGATTTTGTATGTTTGCCCACTGACAAAGAAATGATCAGTTTATAATTTTAATAGGTCTATAGTCTTGTCCCTCATTAAAGTGCAAATCAATTTATAACTTTTTTGAAATGTATTTTCCTGAATTTTTGTTGTTGTTCTGTCTCTCACTGTTAAAGTAAACCGACCATTAAAATTATAGACTGATCATTTCTTTGTCAGTGGGCAAATGTACAAAATCAGCAGGGGATCAAATAATTTTTTCTCTCACTGTAAGGTAAAGGTTCCCCCGCACATGCGTGCTAGTCGTTTTAGACTCTAGGGGCCGGTGCTCATCTCCGTTTCAAAGCCGAAGAGCCAGCGTTTGTCCTAGGACATCTCCGTGGTCATGTGGCCGGCATGACTAGATGCCAGAGGCGCACGGAACACTGTTACCTTCCCACCGGAGTGGTCCCTATTTTTCTACTTGCATTTTTACGTGCTTTCCAAATGCTAGGTTGGCAGAAGCTGGGACGAGTAACAGGTGCTCATTCTGTTACGTGGCACTCGGGATTTGACCCGCCAAACTGCAAACCTTCTGATCGAGAAGCTCAGCGTCCTAACCCACTGAGCCACCGCGTCCCTATCTCTCACTGTACCACTATGTAATATATCTTACAAATTACTAAACACATGGTCAGACTAAATGGACTATTTCATGCTTCTTACATGCTAAATGACTAAAAGACATAAAAATGAACTGATTTTCAAACATGCAACTTAAACCATTTAGTTAGAGCAGGCATTTCAAACTGCCGGCCCACGGGTTGGACGCGTCACGTCAAAAGTGTGTCCACCCCATTGCTGGCAATGGGGGAAAAATAATGATACGTCACGCGACATCACGTGATGTTGCGAGTTTGACATGCCTGAGTTAGAGGATCTGACACAAAGAGCAAGGAAGGACTAACAAGAGGGACTGAACAAGTAGTTCAAAGCTAAACCATATAATACAAGCTAACCTGTATAAAAAACAACTGATACTTCATTTTTAAAACATGAAAAATGGCCTTTCGAGTCTACAATGGAATAAAGGAACTAGGATTTTTTTTTTTTACCAATGATCATTTTTCTGCTGAGAAAAATAACTCTTCATACATTTAATAGCTTGTGCTGTACAATCTCCCCTTAGATACCCTTTGGAATAAGAACTGTAAATTCTAAAAAGGCATCAATACTTGCTTATGAAACCTAGGGATTAGGCAAGAACAGTTAAGTTTAAACAAATATATATGTAGCTATTAATGTGTGAACCAATCATTATAGTTTCTAAATCATGCGTAGCAACTTTGCATTATGCGAGAATCAGATCACGATGTTCAACAAACTCCAGTTAAAACTAATATTAAGTCTCATTGTTATAATTAGCTAGGGCTTATTTTGGGGGTAGGTCTTACTTTCAGGGAAACACAGTAGCATATTAGTTCAGTCTCATTATTATTTGTTATATCAGACCCAAAAGACGTGGTACTTATTTGTTTTCATTTTATATATGTACTGTATGTATTCAATTCCTATCCTGCCTTTCTCCAAGGAGCCCAAAGCAGTCTGCCCATCCAATCTCTTTGTCAATCCACTGAAGGCATAAGTGTGCCAGCCCTCAGGGTTAGGAGGAACAAAGTTAAAAAAAATAAGAGAAATAAAATATAAAAGTAAAGGTAAAGGTTCCCCCGCACATGCGTGCTAGTCGTTTCCGACTCTAGGGGTCGGTGCTCATCTCCGTTTCAAAGCCGAAGACCCAGCGCTTGTCCGAGGACATCTCCGTGGTCATGTGGCTGGCATGACTAGACGCCAAAGGCGCACGGAACGCTGTTACCTTCCCACCGGAGCGGTCCCTATTTTTCTACTTGCATTTTTACGTGCTTTCGAACTGCTAGGTTGGCAGAAGCTGGGACGAGTAACAGGTGCTCACTCTGTTACGCGGCACTCGGGATTCGACCCGCCAAACTGCCGACCTTCTGATCGACAAGCTCAGTGGCCTAACCCACTGAGCCATCGTGTCCCTTAAATAAAACATAATCATCCAGAATTTAACATCCAATAAACAGGCAGTTGTACCACAACCCAGAATTCACAAAAGACAGCAAAAACACTTAATACCCACCCAAACATATAGTACCCACATACATGCAGAGAAAATGCACAACACACATGCACACACAGACAGAGAGAAAAAACATCCCTGGCGAACACCCACCCATCTGTTGAAGTAATTGAGAAATATCACATTTATGTCACTCTCCTTTCCATACTCTTTACAAGCACACACGGGGCTAAGCTGTTCTTTACTACGATACTTGATATAGACATTACAGGTAGTGCTTGACTTATGACCACAACTGAATCCAAAGTTTCTGTTGCTAAGGCGGTTAAGTGTGTGTTGCTTGCCACAGTTGTTAAGTGAAGCACTGTAGTTGTTAAGTTAGTAACAAGGTTGTTAAGTGAATCTAGCTTCCTCATTACTTGTCAGAAGGTCGCAAAAGGTGATCACATGACCACAGGACACTGCAACTGTCATAAATACACAACAAATGCCAAGTGTCTAAATTTTGATCACATGACTAAGGGGATACGGCAGCAGTTATAAGTGTGAAAAACAGTCACTGTAACTTTGAACAGTCACTAAACAAATGGGTTATGTGTCAATTATCTGCAGTTTCACAAGTAATTTGACACATGCTATGTAAAAGTAATAACCAGTACCCTTTAGTGCTTTAAGACTGGTTCAAAAACAAAACAAAACAAAAAACAACAACAAACCACTGAAGAGACATTTTATAAATGAAACCAACAAACAAAGATGTCATTTGACCCCCAACTTTATTTTGTTCTTTGAAAAGCCTTTTGGGAGACCAGAATTCCCTTTGGCCATTTTGACTTTCAATTAGCTCGTGAGAGGCAAGAAAGACAATGAGTGCAAATAAAGGACTTCTTTGGAACCTCTTCAACAATGTCTGTATTCTCAGAGTTTATATTAACTTTACCATCCACTTCTTCAAGCCTTTTATTGGAGAGGTGATTCATAAACCCTCAGTTAAAAGCAGAGAGAAACTTATCTGATACTAAGATTGACTGTAAAGAGCCTTGTGCCTCAGAGGAAGGGAGATGAGGGGGGTGGGGGTGGAGGAAGAGAGAGAAATAGATTCCAAGAAATTTACTTGAACGCTGTCACAGGATTAGAGCTTACTTAATCTGTTTGTAACCATTTAGCAGAAACTGACTTTTCTTCATCAAACAACTAGGGAGGTTCAAAGCGACTGTTCTGATTGTAGTTTTGAGAGTTTCCAGAATGAATTTCTTTAAACAAAAACTTGCCTGAATGAAATATTTAGTGAAGGTGATAACGGAAACTCAACCATTCTCTGACTGCTGTCTGTCTGAAAATAGCAAATTGGCCTGAAAAAAAATGTGAGAGTTGGAGGTCTTCCTGGATGCCACATCTAAAGGCTTTTAAAGCAGAAATGGGAAAGAAGCAGAGAGATTGATTCAATAAACTTTTTAAATTTAGAACTAGGATGAATGTAGGAGGATTGGATAGGAATCCTCCCTTGGCCCTTGAAGTATATGGAGAGTCTCAAACATTTAGGTCATGGATGTCCATGGTTGTTTTTCTTTGAAGACATTTCGCTTCTCATCCAAGAAGCTGCTTGGGTTAGGGTTGGGACTGGCCCTTGAAGCCATCCATTTTTTCTGTGCAAAGACGTGTTCCATACAAAAGAGCATGGTTTTTCAAATCAAGAGAATTGCCCTGCGGAGCCACAGAAAGCTGACTCCACTGATAGCTGTTTTTACTATCTCGGCCCCCAACTTGCTTTTCCACCCAACAAGATGCAACATGGTGGCAAAGACAGAAAGAGTGGTGGCGGCTTTGGATGGATTTAAGGTTGAAACAGGTCCTTAGCCCAAAGGCTCCTCATATACAAGGAAAATGCATTACATTCTAATTTCTTACTATTATTTCATTCAATTTAGTAAGTCTTATCATTTGTGAGACACCAACATAAAATAAATAAAAATGATATTTGCTGCTTAAAGCAACTGAACAATTCCATTCACAGAAGCATACCTGCAACAATCCAGGGATGATGTCTTGTAGGAGCTGATGTAATGACTCCTTTGAGATTCTCTCAATGACTTTAGTTTGCATTTTAATAGCAGCCAGATTAATTGGATAGTCAGCTGTTTGAATGATGGGACAAAGGACTTTGATGCACTGTTCTGGGTGGATGGAACTAGCCAGTGTGGAAGCTGCTTCCTCGGCAGCTCTCACAACCTATAGTGGATTGAGAAAGACCAGCAGACAATTGTTAAAAGTTATAGCATTACAAAAAATAGTACCTTTCCATCCTTAAGAACCATGAGTATAGGCAACAGCAAGCTTATTATATTATATTGGTTGTCTCAGTGACTGAACATTTCTGAATACATTTTTCTATCAGAACACTATAAAAAATTCTGCCATTGCCATCAACAGTGGTGAGCATAGGAAACTTAGTTCTGTATTTACCAAACAGATCAGAAGAACTAATTATTGCAGATTAACATACTGCTGAAGGAAATATTAAGGAAAAAGCATGCATGACCATACTCTGATTCCAATGACTTATCTTAAACTTGTATATTCTGCATTTTAGGATATGATAGTAACTATGAAGATCTTCACTGTAATAAATGGAGAGCAAATAAAGTTAATATATTTGTCAAAATGATTTGTTTGCTCTGAATGTATTCAGATATCCATCATAAATAAAAGGTGAATTTTCTACCCAGAATTTATTCTGGTTAGCATATTCTATATATATATGTAGAACTGCAGAAGGAATTGTGCAGCACAGGATAGATTTTTGCACAGCAATATAGCTGCCTATTCTAATGTTATTTAGATGTGAATCAATGTCTTCAATATTTTTGTTCAACAGATTAAATACTGTATGTTAGTAGCCATATATTTTCTTTCATTGGCATTCTAAATCATCCATAACATAAAATACATATACATGTGGCCCCTATATATGTATCCTTCCACACATATGGTATTTATTTCATTCATTTCACTCATAATAACTGGTACTAACTGGTATTATAAAGAAGATACAGTTTTGCTACTGTACACATGAGAATGAAAGCTGCTTGAGGTATAAAATGAAGCACAAAAATATAGAATATAGGTAACGTTAAGATATTTTAATAATTATGCTTTGTAAAATTATATAAAATAAAAAAAAATTGGAGAGATTCAGTTAGCTCAAGTCCCAACTCTGTGATCAGCACATCTTTACCCAGCCTTTGCTTAAAAAATGTCCAGCAAAGGAAATTCTGTTTAGGTGGTCTTATCGTAGTATTTTCTGTCCCAAGTTACGCTTGAATGTATCTTCCAGTAATTTAATCATTATTCCATCTCCTGCACTTTGGAACAACGGAGAACAAGTCAGGATTCTCTTCTGAGCTTTAGGTACCTGAAGAATGCTATTGCATACTCCTTGCAGATGACTTTTCAAAAAGCTAAAGTTTCTGTCCTAGACTTTAAGTTCCCCATGCCCTGTTCATTCTGATCCTTCTTTGTGTAGTTGGCAGGTTGTGTGAGTCCATACTAAAGTGACACTGGAGATGACACGCTTTCTCAATCATTTGCACAGGTAATTCACAAAGAAAAGGACAAAGGCACAAAGTCGAGGTGAGACAGCAAGAATGCACAGTAGGGAGAAGCTTGCCAACAAAGGCACTCCTTAAGAACAAAATGTTTTGTCCAAGTGCTTTATCGCAAAATCTGTTACACCTGTTGCTAATTGTGGCTACACATACACAGAAAGCTGTTGTATGAAGACTCTGACTCCAAGAAAACATAATAAAGACATGCTGATTTATTAAAAGGATTAAATCTTTCCTGGCCTTTCATGACAATCCTTATGTCTTTTGTTCCCATGTTGCTTGTTCATCATGTGTTTAAAACCACACTCCTGTAAACAGCTTAAAAGATGTATAGTGTAGCTTATTCTTTATTCCTATTCCAGGGTCAAAGGCTCTCTTTTTTTGTTTGTGTATTTAAGTTTTCACTATTCTATACAGCAGACATGTCAAACACAAAGCCCAGGGGCCGGATTCAGCCCGCAAAGTGGTTTCATGTGGCCCACAAAGCCATCCTGGAAACAGTGAGGGAACGGCCCCCACTGCCTTGGCCCTGGCCCAGAGACCCTCCTTCCACCAGAGACCCTCAGATCTGTCCCACTCCTGCCCAGGCCCCCATAGGCACCTTTGATGCGAACAATGTAGAGCTGACCACGCCCACCCAGTAGGCCATATGCACTCTAGCCATACCCACCCGGCCCCCTGAGGGCAACCGCAATGCTGATGCGGCCCTCAATGAAATCGAGTTTGACACCCCTGCTATACAGAATTGCATACTCTTAACTCAACTGCCTTCAATTAGAAAAATTACAGTCCTGTAATAAACCTGGAGAGTCATGGTCTAAATAAATGCAAAAATATATACAGGACTAAGGCAAGTTTTTAAAAAATACCACAGTAAGAAAATCTGGTGTAGGTTAAACATAAAATATGATGTGTTGAAATAGGTCAAATGTTTTCATATTCTTCATTTCATCTTATCTGTCACTGAAGTTCTGGCAAGAAACGGCAAACTTTTTTGGGTTGGGGAAACAACACTACTACTTGAGGAATATCTGCAAAGTAGGTGAGTCTGAAATTTTTGGACCTATGGACATTTTTTTTCATTTAGATAAACTAAACCAATATTTTGATTTTTAAACCCTGAAACGTGTATCCATTAAGATGGTTTTGTAGGTCCTAGACGCTGCAGATACAGTGTCTTAGAGCCATATGTGTCTAAAAGGTTGTTCCCGAGCTTATGTCATTCACATGATAGCTAGATAAATTCTTTAGGAATTCCATTAAGTATGATTTATTTTTCTCTTCATTCCATTTAAACTTACACTGGTTCATTATAGTTTCTGTTTTGTACTATTGGAATTAATAGTAAGGCATGACCTATAGACACATTGATTCTTAAACTATAGTATGACACTCAGAATTACCTCTTTATGAGAATCTTTATGCGCTTCTAGGGTCTTCATGATGGTTAGTTCAGCATAGTTCTTAAATCTTGCTGGCTGGTTCCTCAGAATTTCTCGCAAAACTCTCAGTGCCAAGGCTCGTATTGAATGCTAAATAAAAGAAATAGCACATCTTTATTTATTAAATTTATATGTCTCTCATTTCACTAACAAGCGACTCTGGGTGCCTTGAAGTCATTTCACTCTTCAAAATCATTAATGCAAGGAATGCATTGCTTGACTAGAATGGATACATATTTTATAAAATCAAATTTTTAAATCAAGAAAAATCAACAAGGCTCAGAAGTGAACACCACACAGTAGCGTTGTATCATGGGCCTAAGTTCATCAGCAAAACTCAATAGTATTTTTGCATGAGAACTAAGTAGCTGCTAATAAATATTGGGAGCTTTTATATTGTATCAATGTATGAAATAAGCTACCCACTGAATTGTGTATGAAAGAGAATAGCAAACAGATTTATTACATAACCATTTTTGGTTCAATCTCTTTTTGAAATACATAAAAAATCCAAAAACTCAAGTTTTATTTCCTTGGAACTTATTTGGTAAAAAGACCAATACTAATTACTAACACAGGAAGCTAAAGCAGTTTTCCGTGTTTTGCACAAATGTATTTATTTTACAATTCTTTTGGAGATTACTATTAGTTTTTTCATTCAGTCCTACTCCTCTCTAGTCATCGACACCTTTATCCAAGATCATTATTAGAATATTATATAACATTTCAGGTTATATAGTTTTTGAGATATGTTTTTGGATGAAAGCCATTTCAACCATTAACTAGTTCAGGGGTAGGCAAGCTAAAACACTCAAAGAGTCACTTGGACCCGTTTCCCACCGAAAACACTGGGAGCCGCAAAACCCTTTTGACATCTAAAATGAAGATAACACTGCATATATTGTTTTTTTACCTTTATGCTATGTATAAAAAAAACTATAGTGTGCTGCATTTATGAAATCAATGAACTGCTACAAAGAAAACAAATTTTCAAATTTTGTCGAAGGTTACCTTCAAATAAAATACTCAAATGTCTATTTGAGGAGTCCTCGTATTTATGAAATAAAAAGCCGGTGAAAACTATAAAAACTACAAAAAGAAAAGTAGAAAAGAAAAAAAATTGCGGGGGGGGGGGAAGGACAGGAGAAAGAGGGAAAAAAAAAAACCTTTGTCCTTCATCCCAACAGGTAAAAACAATTTTAGTAGTTTATTCACCATCTTTAAACACAGCTTAATTATCCCCATACCTCACCTCTTAATTAAAAAAAAATCAAAATATTTCATTAAATGTACTTTACTAAAAGCCCAGTAAGGACAACCACATATATTCATATTTTTTCTCTCTCTCTCCCTCCCTTCCTTTCTCCCTCCCTCTCTTTCTGCCCTTGGTCTGCCAGTCCTCTTCCCCCACTCAGTGTGTTTGTGTGTTGTGTGTGAGTGAGAGACAGAGAGAGGCACTTGCCTTTCTCTCTCTCTTTCTCTCCCCCCCTCCCTTTCTCGGATCTTCTGCTCACCTGGCAAGCTGGCTTCACGCTGTTCTTGGACAAGCTGACACACATTCTTATTGGGCTGCTTTCTGCTTCCTGTGGAGCAGGAGCCCCGCCCAATAAGCTCATCAGCTCCTCAGACGACAGTGTGTTACACACACACACACACACACACACGCACACAGGGAGAGAGAGACAGACAGACAGACAGAGAAGGGAAGCGCAAGTGCCTCTCTCTGTCTGTCTCTCTCTGCAAACTGAGAGCCGCAGGAGAAGGCTGAAAGAGCCGCAAGCGGCTTCAAAGCCGCGGGTTGCAGACCCATGGACTAGTTCAACCCAGCACGTGGTTTAGCTTCCTCAGACTGAACTATGTTAAGTATGTCCTCATGGTTTGGTATTCATCTCTGCAACTCCCAAGCTAACACTTGATTTGTCCCAATTTAAAACTTTGAATATCCGATGACAAGAAGTACTGATAGAAACAAATGGCAAAAAAATAACAGGTGCGAATCTTGAGTAAAGTACTCTCGGGCCCACTCCTCAACTGGAGAGATGTCTGGTAAAGGAAGTGAGTAGTGCAGCAAGTGTTTCAACATGCACGGTGCATTTCAGAATACAAATTTCAAGTGTCACAATATCAGAGTGGAGAAACTGGAGGTGGGGTTAAATAAATGCCAAATGGTTGGCATTTCTGAGACTGTGGAAGCCAGATTAAACTAAGGAAAACAGAGAACACCATCTAAACGTTCGCCACATATGCTGTAAGGACAATGCAGGTGGTAAGTATCTATGAGGCTGAGCAAACCCTATAGCATTATCTTACATCTTTATCTCCAAGTGTTTCAAGTAATAAAAGCAAAATTGTCTTAAAATGTTCCTCCCAAACTCCCAGATTATCTTCTCTTGTAATCTTCAATAATTCAAGAAGGGCTCCTTTCCGTTCTTCTACACGCTCATTATGATTGGATAATTCTTTTAAAAGATCAGCCACCAAGTCAGAATGATCAATGGGCACTGAGAAGAAAAAAGTGAAAAAGTAATTTTACTGTAAAAAAAAAAAGCAAGAACTTTTAACAGGTGATGGTAGGACATATACACAATATTTCTAACTAGTCTATAAACATAATCTGTCTTGAGTTCTTTAAGTACAAAGATTTTATCTATAATCTAAATATATTCAGTCTCAAACAAAATGATTTTTGGAGCCTGTCTTCTTTACTGATATGAATGTAGAAGACCACTTACAGAATGTCAGGGCCTAAGTCTCACTATTAGAATTGAAAGATGAGCCTGTGGCTGCTGTACTACCTAGCTCAGGGGTAGGCAACCTCGGCTCTTTTATGACTCATGGACTTCAACTCCCAGAATTCCTAAGTCAGGATAGCTGACTCAGGAATTCTGGGAGTTGAAGTCCATGAGTCATAAAAGAGCCGAGGCTGCCTACCCCTGACCTAGCTGAATCATTTGCCCAGGAGCAAGATACTGTTACTTATTCCAGCAAGGCTGATTAAGAAAATGATGTTAAACTGAATTCAAGAAGCTAGTGTCAGTATGATACTCTGTAACAGTTTAACACCAATGTGTAAATGTTAAGGCAACAATAAGTTCAATACTGAATTTAAGAAAATAAATGAAAACCAACCATCGCGAAGCTGATCCATATCATCATCAAATACGGCTTCCTTAAGAGCAGTTTTATCATAGGTGCTAATAGTATCAGAGTAGGGGTAAGGGTTGTACTCTCGAGCTCGGGGTCCAGAAAAGGCACGTGGGGGCTGGGTGTTGAGTAGAGAAGTCTTGTTATCTAGAGCCATCCTTCCTCCTTCCACCACATCACTGCTTCCACGCATATCAGTGGCTGGTGAGGCAATACCGTCATCTCTAGAAACCTGTAGCAATTGTTAAAAGAAAGATTACTTTACTGGGACTGATTTCCATTAAGAGCAGCTCTATTATTACTCTGATAATAGGTTACACTGCAAACGGCAATCTTTTTCCATTCTGAATCTGATTAGTAGGGCTAAATAAATTAGAACTTTCTTTGCACTAAACCCTAATTTCAAACTGGCAGTTTCTAAATATGTTTTCTTCATCATCTGTAGCCACTCCAATAAGTTGTTTTTCTTTTTGCAGCTGCTGAATAATTCTGAACAAGAATCAGGTATTACACATGAGTCATGCAAGAAGAGCAAGGCATCCAAAAAGAGAAGCCACCTTCTGGTTGGTGATTCAAGTGTAAGGGTTGTAAATTTAGGAAAGGATATGGAGGTTTTAAAAGAGGTCAGGTATCTGCCAGGTGCTACTGCCAGCAGAGACAAGAGGCATATTTTTAAGATAGTAAAGAATGCCAGTAAGGACTGTGATATTGATGCTATTGTACTTCTTGGCACAAATGATCTGTCCCAAAAAGATATACAGTAGAGAAAAGAATTCAGACCCGGGTCAATAGAGATGCTCTGAACCAGCCAGGCAGCCTCCTCTCACCAAAAAACCTCCTGAGTAACTGCCCGCTGAACTTTTATTCACCTCCCTTTTCAGAATACCAAATACAACATTACATAAACCCCATCAATCTCAAAAAATAGGATACATAGTGATAATTGGATACATAGTGAGAACTACTCAGGTGCCTATGAGATCATTACAAAAACAAGATACTAAAAGATATATGTGAAAGCTTTATCATAGCGTTTCCCAAACTTCCCACATGCCTTTCTGTGTGAACCAGGAGAGTGTGCTCATCACTGTAATTCACGTAGAGGCCGATAAGAAACGTTTGGGAAAGCTGAAGTTGAGAGGCCAAAAAATGGCCGTTCCCACAATATACTCTCTGTGCAGAATGATTTCCAGAGCTTGGGGCAGAAACTTAATAGGATAGGTTGTAGACTTACATTTTCAGAGGTTTTACCAGTATATAAGGAACAAAAATATGTGGCTAAAGGAGCGATGTAAAGGGGAAGGCTTTGGTTATATTGTATACAATGTTTGCAGCTGGTTCAATGAAAAACTTACAAAAGAGCTGGTTTGCATCTATCGAAGAAAGGGACTGGGTTACTTGGCATTAAATTCACATATTTTCTGGAGAAACATTTAAACTAAACAACAGGGACAGTGAGTTAATTGACACAGAACATTCCTGTCCCCGGCAATCTAAAAATTATAGGCTTATCAGTGCATGTAACACAGATGTGTGTGTGGACAAGAATATCAGCCTTGCTGTCAAGCAAAATCAAGCCTTTAATAGCGAGTGCCACACAAAGTGTACTAATCAAATAGGTGGTAAGAAATAACTACATCTCTACAGAAATAGAGCACCACAATGATGAAAACTGTCTTGAATGCATTTGGGTCAATATAAAAAGGGCAAAAATAACATTGCCAAAGGTGTATACCAAAGGCCACCCAACCAACCAGAGGAAATAGATGAACTTTTTGCTAGACAGATAACTAAGGTATTTAGAAAGCACATCATAATAGTAATGGGGGACTTTAATTCCCCTGACATCACCTGGGAGACAAACTCTGCACCAAGTGGAAGATCAAACAGGTTCCTGACAAACTTAGCAGACAACTTTGTCTCCCAAAAAGTAGAAAAGGGAACTAGAGGATCAGCCATATTGAATTTAATTCTCACTAACAGAGATGAAATGATAGAAAGTGTTGAAGCTACAAGAACCTTGTGGGGAGTGATCATGCAATATTGGAATTCAACATTATGCAAGCACAAGCAATAGAATGTAGTGAAACTAGAGTCTTGGACTTTAAGAGAGCTAATTTCAAGAAACGTAAAGAGCTTAGAGGATGAGAATCCTCAAGGGAAAACAACTCAAGAAGCTTAGGAAATTTTGAAAAGTGATATTATAAAATCCCAGTCTAGCACAATACTAATGAAGAAGAGAAATAACAGCTCAAAAAAAACCCAGCATGGCTGCATAAAGAACTCTCTGATAGATTAAAAGACAAAAAGGACAAGTATAAAAAGTGGAAAGAGGGGCGCATAACTAAGGCAGAATATTAGCAAATAGCCCGAGCCTGCAAAGATGAAGTAAGGAAAGCTAAGGCTCAAAAAGGAACTAAGGGTTGTGACAAAAGTCAAAACTAACAAAAAAAGCTTCTTTCAACATGTAAAAAAACAAGAAAAAAGTAGAAACAATCAGTCCATTAATGGGAGAAAGTGTCAAGAAGGTGACAAGCAACAGGGGGAAAGCAAAACTACTTAACTCGTTTTTTGCATCCATCTTTACATAAAAGGAAAAAAACAGTCCAACCTATCAAAAACAGTACCGTAAAAAACAGATGAGAAACACAATTTAAGATAGGCAAGAAAATGATAAGTGAGCACCTGTCCACCCTAGATGAGTTCAAATCACCAGGACCAGATGGATTACACCCCAAGGTTCTGAGGGAACTGGCAGATGTGATCTCAGAACCACTGAACTATATCTTTCAAAGATCCTGGAACACGGAGAACTACCAGAGAACTGGAAAAGAGCTGATGTAGTTCCTATTTTCAAAAAAGGAAAAAAAAATAGATCCAGGAAACTACAGACCTGTCAGCCAGATCTCAATACCTGGGAAGATTCTGGAAAAGATAATCAAGCAACGAATCAGTGAACACCTAGAGGCAAATAAAGTCATAACCAAAAGTCAAGATGGGTTTGTGAAAAACAGATCATGCCAGACAAATCTTATAGCATTCTTTGACCAGGTGACAAAATTAGTGAACAAGAAGAATGCTGTGGATATAATTTACTTGGACTTCAGTAAGGCATTTAATAAAGCAGACCATAACATACTACTGGATAAGATAGAAAAATGTGGGTTAGACAGCATCATCACCAGATGGATTTGTAACTGGCTGACCAACCTCACTCAATGTGTAGTCCTCAATGGAACTGCATCTATACAGAGGGAAGTGTGCAGTTAAGTATCACAAAGCTCTATTTTAGGCCCAGTACTCTTCAACAGCTTCATCAATGATTTGGATGAGGGGATAGATGGAGAACTCATCAAATTTACAGATGACACCAAGCAGGTAGGAATAGCCAGCACTCCAGAAGATAGGTTTAAGATACAGAAGGATCTTGACAGACTTGAACATTGGGCGCTATCTAACAAAATGAAATTCAATGGTGAAAAAAGTAAGGTTCTACATTTAGGCAAGAAAAACCAAATGCACAGGTACAGTATAGGTGGTACCTCGCTCAATAGTAGAAACTGTGAGAGGGACCTTGGAGTCCTAATGGACAATCACTTAAATATGAGCCAATAATGTGCTGCAGCTGCCAAAAAAGCCAACACAGTTTTGGCTGCATTAATAGAGGGATGGAATCAAGATCATGTGAAGTGTTAATACCACTTTATAATGCCTTGGTAAGGCCACACTTGGAATACTACATCCAGTTTTGGTTACCACGATGTAAAAAAGATGTTGAGACTCTAGAAAGAGTGCAGAAAAGAGCAACAAAGATGATCAAGAGATTGGAGGCTAAAACATATAAAGAATGGTTGCTGGAAATGGGTATGTTTAGTTTAATGAAAAGAAGGACTAGGGGTGACATAATAGCTGTGTTCCAATAACTCACGGGTTGCCACAAAGAGGAGGATGTCAAGCTATTCTCCAAAGCACCTGAGGGCAGGATAAGAAGCAATGGATGGAAACCAATCAAGGAGAGATGCAATCTACAGCTAAGAAGAAATTTCCTGACAGTTAGAACAATTAATCAGTGGAACAACTTGCCTCCAGAAGTTATGAATGCTTCAGCACTGGAAGTATTTAAAAAGAGATTAGACAATCATTTGTCTGAAATGGTAAAGTGCTTCCTGTCTGAGCAGGGGGTTGGACTAGAAGATCTCCAATGTCCTTCCAACTATTCTATTCTATTCTATTCTATTCTATTCTATTCTATTCTATTCTATTCTATTCTATTCTATTCTATTCTATTCTATTCTATTCTATTTCCATTCCATTCCATTGACTGTGAACTGGATTTATTGCCAATGTTGAGGAGAGGAAGAAAATTATGAAAGTTTGGAATCCAACATTTGATAATTGGCATGGCTTCAGTTAGCACCCTGTTTCTGTGCATAAATCCAACTGCTTCATTTGGGTAGCAGAACATTTATGTGTGAGCAAGTACTCAGAATAGCCTCAAGACAGCCACCTATACAAGCATGCATACTCCCTTCCCTTTTTTTGAGCACAGAACTACTATATATCAAGCACTTGATTCTAGTAACAAGAAGAATGATATTAGATCATATAATTTTACAACCTAGTACAAAGTGTATATATTTTAGTTTTATAGGAAAAATTATGATTTTCCCATCATGTTCTCCACTGCAGGAATGGCAAATATAAATAAAAGGAAATAGTTATATTTTTTTAAAAATGAAACAATATTGTATGTATACTGTATATGTGTACATCGCATACCTCAAACTGATACTTCTAAAATATGTTATTATTATAACTATTCTGTCAGGCACAAAGAATCACAAGTTACTTCCAATCAATTTAGTTGCTCAAGTCTATACACAAGAATCTAATCAAGTACGGGCAGAACTAAATTGGTGCTAGGTAAAACTTAACAGAATTCAAGAATTCAACTTGGTTTGCTTGTGGGAACTTAACGATTCCCGTCTGATTCCTCTTTTGACTCTGCCCCCAGGCTCTGCCTCTTGTACTTCTACACAATCCAGCAGATCTGGTCAAACTATTATATATAAAACTGCCCAGCTGACAAACTCAATCACCCACGTGTTGTTTGCTTGAAACTAAACAATATAGGAAATGCTCAAAATAGCAAACTATTCATGTAAATGTTCAATTATTACATATCACACAAACACTACACATTCTTTCAGTGTCTACTTACAATATCACTGTCCTTCTTTCCATCACGTTTGATTGGCTCATTTAGATCTTCTTGGCTACGAAAACTAAACTTTTCAATTGCTTCTGTGACTCCACGAAGAGAGCTATAAATTTCATCAGAATTTAGGTTTTCCGTGTCATAATCCAGCATGCTGAAGAACGAACATACGCGGAATGTTAAAATTAAATAGTGGTTCCCTTGAGATTGAATTAGACATTTTCTCATTTGAAAAGTCAACATTTTAGATTCAATTTTAAAACATGCAACTTTCAGAAGATTTTTTTTAGCCTGAGCAGCAGGAACTCAGATGTTAATTTCCAGAATGTATAAAAACTACTGAGACTAAACTTATAATTGGACAACAACAATGCTGGACCTCATCAATTGACCAAGAGAGTAAGGGCTGTATAATTATTATTCAGAGAAGAAACATCTTGCCCTGAGTTAGATACAAATGGTAACTTACAGATCATACCATTCTTTTCTAGCTTTGAATTGATCTGTCTTGAACCCTTTTTAGTGGGATAAAAATATTAAGTAAAAAGAAAGCTGACTGACTGACTGTGGTGCCACAGTTCCACAATGAACATGAACATCCAGCATGTCTTTAACCGAACAAATATATTTAATGCTTCCCAAGATGTTAAATACATTCTCCTATATAAAAATCCAAAGGCACATTAAAACGGACTATTTCCCTATGGAATAAAGAAGTTCTAGTATTTTTTTTCCTGAAATGTAGCTTCAAATATATGACAATAAATTAAAAAACAGCAATAAAATTAATCATCAGTGATGCGAGAAATTTAAACTATGGCACTGCAGACTCAAGGTAAGAAGGATTTAAACTAACGTTTGGATTTAAATTTTATTCTCCAAGGAATCTAAATCAAAGCACCTAAATTATTACACCTTAATTATTTTTAAATAAAAATCTATCAGCAATTTCTCATTTTCCTCGAGTCATTTTTCTTCTTATGCTTGCTGGAAAGAGTATTTCCTCTGTGTGATTTTTTTTTCCCTAAGAGACCACCATAAAAGACTCTAGAATCACAAAAAATACTAATATAATTTAATTCCTTTCTTCCTTAATTATATAAGATGAAGTTTCTCAAATATCAGAATTAAGGCTAAATTTTATTTGGTCTATCATTGGTGTTTTAACCAGATCAGTCACATTATTACTTCAGCAATATGAAACACTAAGCATAATCTAAGGGTTCTACTAAAAAAAAATTGGAAGGCAGGAATGAAGGGCTGTCTACTCTTTTAAGGCTAAAGTTCGAAACACTATTATTTAAAATCCAAGAAACTGATAAGCTAGAAATTAAAATCTAAATACAGCTAGTACTTAATTTACAACCATTTGTTTAATGATGGTTCAAAATTACAGTGGCCCCAGAAAAAGTGAATCACTACCAGTCTTTCAAGTTGCATCCATCACACCACTCCCACAGTTACGTGACTACAATTTGGGAGCTTGGCAACCGGTTAGTATTTATGACAGTTGCTGCATCTTCCAGTCATATGATCGCAATATGCGACCTTCTCAGCCGGCTTCCAACAAGCAAAGTCAATTGGGGAAAACAAATTCACTTAACGACTGTGAGAAAATAATCATAAAACTAAATATTGCTCTCTATTCTGCAGCTGATGAGTTGCTGTATACTGTATATAGGGTAGGCAGACTGTGAATAGCACAGAAAGTTTTCCTCTGGATCCAGAGAAACAGGCCTACAATTAAAGAGTTCCTCCTATACTACAAGATCAAAACCTGATCTCTGCTAAGAGAGTATTTCACAAAATGATCATCTATTTTGAAAACTAGTATTTCATTATTTAAAACTACTTGCCAAAAACAAGATTTATATCTCATGGAAACAGTTCCAATCCCTGACTTTCTTTCAGTGTACTCTTTCGGCAGCACAGCCCAAGTAACGCTGGCAGGACTGAATGTACATCTGGTGTTTTGGCAAAGCAATAATACCGCACATCCTAAAATCTCAACATGTGACAGCTTGCTGTGCTGTAGCCCTTTCAAGTCAGAGAAGCAACAATTATTCTTTTAAACAAACATTCACAGATTTTATATAACTGATAAATCAAAGAGGAAGTTTTATAATTGCTTGATAAGCATTAGTTAAGATTATGGCAATTCTTCCTTAACAATATTTTGTGCTATTAGTTCTCAACAATATTTCTCTACATAACAATAGAAGTATTTTTTTCCCTATTGATGGACCAGATGAATACAGAAAGGTAGACATACACATTATTAGTGTTCCTTAAACCAGGGCTTTTCAACCGGTGGCACCTGGCTGGTGGTACGCGGCGTCGCCTTCCTCCCCTCTGCCCCGCTCCTTCCCAGCTCACTTGCTGCCAGAAAACATGCTGCTTGGTGGTGGCCTGCAGGAACCCTACCAAGGGCGCGCAAAGAGCGCAGGTGCAGAGCGAGACCCCGCCCTCCCCAGGGACTCGTTGTGCAGCAACTGGATTGACCTCTTCTCGTGCAGGATCCGTGTCATCCTTCCCCCCTTACTTTACAAGCAAGTATGAGCCTGAAGGGGACAGAGCCATCACTCCCTCGGCAGGTAGGTGTTTGAGACCGCTCGCATTGCGGCCCTGAGCGCCAACCTCACAACCGCCCCTCCGTCTTTCCCCCTTCTCCCTCTCTCTGTTCTGGCCTTCCATCTTCTTTTCCTTCCCCCCCGAACTTGCGATACCCCTCATGGCCCTCACGTTGCCTCCCGCGGCTCGAGACTTTTCCCCCTCTCCTCTTCCCAAGGTGCCTGGCTTTAAGGATGGGAAAGCAAAGCGGCCAGACAGCGCACACCCTCCTGGAGGACTCATGCCTCGGCAACAGGTGGGAATCGAGGTCCACGGTTTTTTTGCTAATGTGCGCCAGGTGAAGCCATCAGAATGCAGGTGTCTAGGGAAAAACATGCCCACCTGACTACCTCCCCCCACTGTTTCATAGAAACCCAATCACACATTCCTGCGCAGCTCACTTTGTTTTCTGCTTGCTTTCTGCAAGCAAGTTACCTGGGCAGGAGCGTGGGATCAGCCTGTGCAACTATAGCTGAGCTGGGCTGAGAAACCCAATCACACACTCCTGCACAGCTCACTTGCTTGCAGAAAGCGAGCTTGCGAGATCGCCGGGAGCCAGGGTCCAAAGGATTTGTGCAACGTGTCTGAGAAGGTGAAATGCCACCACGTCTCCTGTCTGCTTTGCATGGGGCGAGCCTGGCGAGATGCAGGGCTGTAATTTATCTGAAAGTCAGTGGAAGGTTTTAGCTGGGGGACGGAGGTGAGAGAGGACCGGGGCTCTGGCAGGTCTTGGGCTGGTGTTGCGCTTTGTGGGTGAGGGCACACACACAAACACACACACAATTATACACACACACATGTATATTTATTTATTTATTTATTTATTTATTTAATTTGATTTGTATACCGCCCTTCTCCCGAAGGACTCAGGGTGGTGAACAGGGCAATAAATACCAAAATACAAAAATTAAAAACAGATTAAACCATAGTGCCCAAATACAATAAATAAATTACTTAAATTACTTAAAAACAATAATTAAAACCCAAACCCATCAGACCAGGCCGGCTTGTTTACTGGAGCTCAACCTGTAAATGGTTCCAAAGGTCAGGCGCACCCACAGAGAACGCCCTCCCCCTGGCGGCCACCAGTCGGCATTCTCTGACCGGTGGCACCCTGAGGAGGCCCTCTCTGTGGAAGCACACTGGGCGGAGGGAAGTTGATGCCGGCCACAGGTGCTCCCTAAGGTACTCTGGACCCATGCCATGTAGGGCTTTGTAGGTCATTACCAGCACCTTGAATCTCACCCGGAAGGCAACTGGAAGCCAATGCAGCTCACGGAGCAGAGGTGTAACATGGGAGTATCGGGAGACCCCCAACACAACACGCGCGGCTGCATTCTGCACCAGTTGGAGCCTCCGAGTGGTCCTCAAGGGCAGCCCCATGTAGAGAGCGTTGCAGTAGTCTAACCGAGAGGTCACAAGCGTATGAGTGACTGTACGCAAGGCATCCCGGTCTAGATAGGGACGCAACTGGCGCACTAGGCGAACCTGGGCAAAGGCCCACCTAGTCACAGTTACTATATGATCTTCTAAAGAAAGCTGTGAATCTAGGAGGACTCCCAAGTTGCGAGCCCTATCTACGGGGGGGTAATAACTCACCCCCCATAGTAAGAGATGGAATGATCTGAGTTTCCCGAGATGCCAGCACGCACAGCCACTCAGTCTTGTTAGGGTTGAGCCGAAGCCTGTTCCTCCCCATTCAGACCCAGACCGCCTCCAGGCAATCACGTCGAGGGCATCACTGGGGTGGTTTGGGGTCGAAATGAAAAGCTGGGTATCATCAGCATACTGATGATACCCAACTCCAAAACCACGAATGATCTCACCCAGAGGCTTCATATAGATGTTGAACAGGAGAGGTGAGAGGACCGACCCCTGAGGAACTCCGCAAACGAGAGGCCTCGAGGTCGACCTCTGTCCCCCTGCCAACACCGACTGTGAGCGTCCCAGGAGGTAGGAGGAGAACCACTGAAGGACCGTGCCTCCCACTCCCAATCCCCTGAGACGCCGCAGCAGGATACCATGGTCGATGGTATCAAAAGCCGCTGAGAGGTCTAATAGGACTAGGACAGAGGAACAACCCCTGTCCTGGGCCCTCCAGAGATCATTCACCAGAGCGACCAATGCTGTCTCCGTGCTGTGCCCGGGCCTGAAACCCGATTGGTATGGGTCCAGATAGTCAGCTTCCTCCAGGACCAAAGGGAGCTGATGCGCCACCACGCTCTCAACAACCTTCGCAAAAAAGCGAAGGTTGGAGACCGGACGAAAGTTGTTTAATACAGCTGGGTCCAAGGCAGGCTTCTTGAGGAGAGGTCTCACCACCGCCTCCTTCAAGGCGGTGGGGAAACTACCCTCACTCAAGGAAGCAGATATCACCGCCTGGAGCCAGCCTCGTGTCCCCTCCCGAGCCGCATAAACCAGCCAGGAAGGGCACGGGTCCAATAAACACGTGGTGGAGCTCAGCTTCCTCATGATCCTGTCCACTTCCTCTGATCGAACTCCTCCCAGATAACATCAACAAGACTGCCCATGTCCTGATCGTCAGACTCTGCCCAGTCGGAGTCCAAACCGGTCCGAATCCGAGCGATTTTGTCCGACAGATGTTGGCTAAACTCCTCGGCATGACCCTTCAAGGGCTCCTCCCTCACCTCCTGATTAAGGAGGGAGCGGGTCACTCTAAACAGGGCGGCCGGGTGGTTATCTGCAGATGCGATGAGGGTAGCAAAGTAATTAGACCTTGCCATCCTCATCGCCGCGAGATAAGACCTTGTAAAGGACCTTAGTCGCGATCGGTTGGATTCAGACCGGCTGGATCTCCAACAGCTCTCTAGGCCCCGTCTCCGACACTTCATCTCCCGATGCTCCACGGAATACCATGGAGCACACTGGGATCTGCACCGGGTCAGGGGCCGCAAGGGTACAACTCAGTCAAGTGCCTCTGTGGCTGCCTTTTCCCAGGCTTCCACTAAGGCATCTGCCGAGCTGTGAGCAAAGGAGGCAGGTGGGGACCCCAGCGCTGCCTGGAACCTCTCAGGGTCCATTAAGCGCCTGGGGCGGAACCATCTCATTGGTTCAACAGCCCCACGACGGGGAGTGGAAAAACGGAAGACCAGCCACAGGAGATGATGATCGGTCCATGACAGGGGCATAACAATTGGAGAACCCCCACCAAGATCATCTAACCACCGTCCAGGTAGAAAAACCAAATCGAGCGTGTGGCCCCCCAACATGAGTCGGGCCCTGAATTACTTGTGTCAGGTCCATGGCCCTCATGGAAGCCATGAACTCCCGAGCTAACTCAGATGATCCTCCCAGGGATGGTAGATTGAAATCACTCAAAACCATAAATTTGGGGAACTCAATCACCAGCCCCGAGAGGATATCGAGAAGCTCAGGCAGGGCTGCTGCTGCGCGACTAGGCAAAAGGTACACCAGCAGGAAGCCCAACTGCGCCCTAGGGCCACATCTCAGGACGAGGGACTCACACCCGGCTATTTGGACAATGGTGGCCTCCTGCGGACAAAGGGTCTCCGTCATAACTACCGCCTCTCCCCTGCCCCTACCCTGAGCCTGAGGCCGGTGTAGCACCCAGAAACCTGGTGGGCAAAGATCAACCAGAGGGACACCACCCTCTGGGCCCAACCAGGTCTCCGTAATGCAAGCCAGGTCTGCATGCTCACCCCCAACCAGATCCCGGATGAGAGGAGCCTTATTGACTACAGACCTGGCATTCAAGTACACCAGCCGGAGCTCTGATGGCTGCTCATCCTCGCTCCCGGAGCCTCGGGACGAAACCAGAGGGTCGGAGCGCCTCACCGCTTGGAGATAGCGGAGACGCACTCCCAGATGTTGATACGACCCTCTGTTCATACACCTGCTGCCATTCCCTAACGTTGTGGGAATAGGTAATCCCACGACCCGCTCTGGAGCCCCGGAGGCAACCAACCCCAGCTCACCCGCCGCGTGATCAATCCCAGACCTGGCCTGAACAACAGTTGGTGGACTCCCCCCCATTTCCATCCAACCATAAAATCCCTCACCCCTCCCTAACCCCACAAAAAATTTAACTAAAAAATTAACCAGGGGCCTCTTATTAAATTTGTGCCGGAGGCCCCTATCCTTGCCCAGCCATCTCTCAGGGTCCCAGCAATCGGGCCCTTCATCAAGAGGAGGAATGGAAAAAGAGGCGGGTCGCACCCAGGAAGGGGGTCACCCCTGAGGGCGAACAAAACGCACACACACACACACACACACACACACACACACACACACGTTTCTCTTCCCTCCCTTCCACCTTAGTTCTGTGCTGGATCATACATTTTGGCTTTTCTGGACGGTCTTAGCAGCCTTTTGTTTGCTTCCTAAAAACCAGAGGGTGGATGGGAGTAGAAGCAGCAGGAGGTGGTTGGAAAGAGAGGAGTAAGCAATTGGGACATAATGTTCCAAGAACCCCCCTAGCTCCGCTGCACCTTCCCTCCCCCCCGTACCATCTTTTGGATGCAGAGAAAATGCCAGAGTTCAAGGCAAAATTAATACCAGGAGCTAGTAAGTTTTCCTTTTCTTCCTGTGAACAATCCACTGCCTAGTTACTAAAACCAAACAGAGAACTTGCAGAGATGGGAGGCGAAAAAAGAAAACCCATTTGATTCCACTATTATCGGATAAGATTTAATGACAATCACTTCTGCCTCTTGCAAAGACAGCATCATGGATGGGGAAACCCCCTGCCCCACCGCCTGTCTTCTCCTTTTTTTCTGCAAGGGGGGGAGGAGGAAGGAGGATGCACAGAAGCAGCGGGCGAGATTGCAGCCCAGCCCAGAGAAGGGGAAGGAAGAGCCGGTTGGAGAATGTGTCTTTCTCCCCCTACCCCAGAGAAGACCCCCTTGCCTGCCTGCCGCCCTGGCAGTGCACGCAAAGCTTCCAGCCATGCCCAGCTGTGGTGGGTTAAGTGGCAACCCCGGGCAAAGGAGGGGTGCGCGCGTGGTCACCTTCAAGCATGCATTCTCCTCTACCTCTGCGCGCGCACAGGCAGGGCCGTGATGTCGCCAGTTCACTTCACCCCCGGCTGCTCCGTGTGGTGAGAATCCTCCGTTGCCTGCCAAAACCAGCCTGGGGTCTGGGTGTTGTAGCACAGAACAATGGGAGGGAGGGAAGAAACGAAGGGAGGGAGGGAGGGAGGGAGGGAGGAAGAGAAGGAAGGAAGGGACAAAGAGGGAGTGAAGAAAGAAAGGAAGGAAAGAAGAAAGGAGGAAATCCCAGATGCGGGGCAAGCCAGGGAAAGTGTGGGGGGAGGGGGGGGAGAAATCCCTGGCTGCAATTCCTGTTCAAGATTTCCTGCTTGCAAAAGGAATTTTAATTTAATTTTAATTTAATAATATTTATATACCGCCCTTCTCCCTGAGGAAGGGACAAAGAGAGAGGGAAGGAAGAAAGGAAGGAAAGAAGAAAGGTAGGGACAATGAGAGGGAAGGAAGGAAGGGACAAAGAGGGAAGGAAGGGAAGAAAGGGAGGAAGGAAGGAAGGACAGGACAAAGAGGGAGGGAAGGAAGAAAGGAAGGAAAGAAGAAATGTAGGGACAATGGGAGAGAAAGAGGGAAGGAAGGCACCCACCCAGGTCCCACCCCCCTCCACCAGAGACCCACAGATTTCCCCCCCCACACACACACACAGGCACCCCACAACCTGAGTGATGAACTGGCCACGCGCCCCCCGAGTCATTGACTTTGCTTGTCAAAAAGTTACAAAAGTTGATCACATGACCCTGGGACACTGAACATCATAAGTATGAATCAGTTGCCAAGCATCCGAATGTAAATCGCATGATCCTGGGGATGCTGCAACAGTCATAAGTGTGAAAAATGGTCATAAGTCACTTTTTTCAGTGCCATTGTAACTTCGAATGGTCACTAAGCAAATTGTTGTAAGTCGAGGACTACCTGTATTTCATCATTTTTTTTCCTTTTTCCTTTTTTTTGGGGGTGTGTCAAGTTTTTGACACCTTTCTGGGCGACTGGTGGTACTCAGATATTGCCTTATCCTAAAAGTGGTACAATGGGTGAAAAGGTTGAAAAGCCCTGCCTTAAACTACAAGCATGGGTCTGAGAATCTGAATTAATATACTTAATATTCATACAGTCAAATCATAAAAGAAGCAAAATAACTCCAACCCCAGTAATTCAAATCAATCATCAATCCTTTTTAGCTACAAAGTGGATTTATTTTCAACAAACCTTTTCAGCATTGCTTGCGCACCCAGTTGGTTTATTATCATTGCCTCTACCTGATGTCTCCTCTTATACTAATTTTTAGATTGTTATGCTCCCCAAAGTAAGGAACTGAACGCTGTGCACTGTATAGAACTATAATACATATATTGACCGCAAAATGATAGAACCACCAGAAACTCAATTTGCATCAAAATGCTCATTTTGCAGTTTGTATATTAGTATGCCAAGGAGAAAAAATGTCCTATTTTGAATGATAGTCCCTGTTTTCCAGTAAAAAGAAAAAAACACACCAAACTTTTCCTAACAAAGCAATTAGGAGTAGATTCAAACAGTATGCATTACTGTAAAATAGTAATTTGGACTACTGTTTTGCAAATGTATGGATTATTCCCTATTATTTGTTAAGTGGAATAGATTTCAGTAAGGTGAATCACAACATAAGGTAAAAGTAAAGGTTCCCCTGCACATGTGTGCTAGTCGTTTCCAACTCTAGGGACCGGTGCTCATCTCCGTTTCAAAGCCAAAGAGCCAGCGCTTGTCCGAGGACGTCTCTGTGGTCATGTGGCCGGCATGACTAGACACCAAAGGCGCACGGAACGCTGTTACCTTCCCACCGTAGTGGTCCCTATTTTTCTACTTGCATTTTTACGTGCTTTTGAACTGCTAGGTTGGCAGAAGCTGGGACGAGTAACAGGCGCTCACTCTGTTACGCGGCACTCGGGATTTGACCCGCCAAACTGCCGACCATTTAATCGACAAGCTCAGGGTCCTAACCCATTGAGCTACTGCGTCCCGATTTCAGTAGAAACCTTCAAATATCAGTGGTATCCAAAGTCTACAAGGGAAGAGCCTATTTTTTTAACCTGAGAATACGAAAATATATCACAAAAAAGAACAATTTTGTATTGTTTCTTTAAAAAATCTAATCACATGAACAAGCAAATACATTTACCCAGTATAAGAACTGTATGAAATATTGTAGATAATGTGAAAATAAAAAAAAATGAAAAATGGAAGATCAATTTACAATGAATAAATTACATTCTATCAATTTTATACAATAGAAAACACTGATTCATGCATAAAATTGGAGAAGTTACAAGAAGAACAAAGAGATGAGAGAAAATGTGTGACTTTTAATTGATGTCACAATATTATTTTCCATTGCCACAGCTTCCAACAAGTACAGCCTTCAGGATTCAGAACTTGCCAATGTCTGGGACTCTATGTGTACGTCCTAAGTATAAAACCATAATTGGTTTATAAAATAGGAAATTTCTTTTAAATATCAGTAATCTTCATCACATTTGGCTGAAGGACAAAAACCTAAATCTATATCATAAATCATTGTTTATTGATGTCATAATTTTATTTTCACACAGAGTAATGTAAATAGAATAATATTGTAGATTTCTATCTGCTATAATTAAGAATAGTTTTGTGTCTCTTTCAGTGTTCTCATTGTTCTGTTCTTGCACAGTTAGATACTTATCACTGCAAGTAATGATATATTCACACTTTTTCAGGCACTGATGTTGTAATTATATCCTTAAGCTTTGCTAACAAATATAAAGATTAAGATCTACTGAATATTCATATTGATAGCTGTACAAATAAGTGTTTTATACAAACAGGGATAATAAAGGACAAATGCCAGGAAATCTCAACTTGGCCGATAACACATCTGCACACTATTCATCTAAAGACTGATTTATGCTTTCATATAGCCATTTGCAACTTGAAATGCTATTATGTAATAGGCAATCTCTTTTGTTGCATGTAGTATAATTTTGTCATGGTTGATAATTGTAATTTATGATTAATTTTCTTAACTAAAGGGTCTGGGGTTTCCTAGGTAGGTCTCAGAAGTTCAATGTGTCCACAGGCATTTTCCTTGGTATCTCATCGGCTTCCTGCCCCAGTTGCCTTTTTAAAATATAATTTTCATTAATAATGGGAAAATGGCATGCTGCAAAGCATCAACTTTAATATCATCTTTATTTACAAGAATGATGCTAGGCCTGCTAATCATTCATTAAAGCTGGAAAAAATAGGTGGCTATACTTTTTTGGGAAATTTTCTTTGCTTCCCTAATATGGTAACCATATGCATGAAAATGCAAAAGAAGGAAGTGGCAAGTAGAATTCTAAGAATTTGATGATGGATTGGTTATGTTCCCAATATAGCCATTTTATAGATGGGCAATCACTTCTCCCAATAATTTTTCAAGTCATAACATGTCCAAAAATTCCACAGGTTCCCACCAATTCAAAAGGGCTGAGTCTTAAAATAGAGGCTGGGCACAAATGTGAAGTTCAACAAATAAAACTGGAATTCTACCACATGGCAAGTGGGCTGAGTAGGGTAGGAAGTGACATAAAAAATGAATGTGTCTAGTTCTATATTTCTCCAAATGAGTTCTTTGACTGGAAAGCTGTAGACAGCCAATAGCTATACATATAAAATGTCAACTAGTTCCTAGCGGTTGACTATTCCTCTCAGCTGTTAAGACAGTTGTAGTATTATGCTAAAGGTTTGCAACCTGGTGTCTTCATGTGTGACAAATTTCTATTTTCCAGCTAGCCTTGCTATATAGAGATCATATGAATTGTAGACAAGCACATCTGGGAGGTGTAGTTACAGTGTCTAACTAAAAGTTCAATATAACTTAACTCTGGTCTTGTGGTTATCTACCTTTTAGCATTGCCTGATTTCTAGGTTTTAGCTCCATACATCTAAAAGATGGTTTGAAATACAAGAGAGAGAGAGAGAGAGAGAGAGAGAGAGAGAGAGAGAGAAAAGAGAGAGAGAGAGAGAGAGAGAGAGAGAGAGAGAGAGGGAGGGAGGGAGGGAGGGAGGGAGGGAGGGAGGAAGAGAGAGAGAGAGAGAGAGAGAGAGAGAGAGAGAGAGAGAGAGAGGGAATTCATACTCAATTACATTTCTCTGGGTGCTTCGGAAACAACATAAGTGATGGGGTTTCTTCACAGGTAAAATCTATAAAGGCAAAAGGTGCTGCCTCTTTCCACATCCCCTGGATCTGTCTCTTTGAAAGCACTCATCTGAGCCAAAAGGTAAATAACATTGTGACACCTCTGACAGGTTGGAATAACAGGTGGCTTGTTACCTGGGAGAGTAAGAGCGCCTGAAAGTCTTGTGAGAAGGAGCAGCGGGGATGGAGTTAGGCTGAAAAAGGGGAGGGGGGTGCTTCGACAGCCCATCTGCACTCCAACCCCAGAAACGACTGCAGTGATCACAGGAAGAAAAAAGAGAAAAGGAGGGAAGAAACAGAAAAAGGGAAAAAGAAAACTACAATCTGAGTGCTGTGTTGTTGTTTTTCATGCTTTCTCAACTAGAGAAGAACTTAATAGAAACAGATTGGACAGGAATACTCCACTGAGTATTTGTTTCAGGTAAATATACTGCTATTCATTAATACTTGTAATATTAATAGGTATCATTAAGGAATTTTAAGGCATATCTTGTCTAAGTCCATTTGCCTATTTCACAATACATAGTCAGAAAATGTTTTACAGTGAAAATTTGTTTTTCCTAATACATCAAGGTAAGCAGAATATGTGCTGCAAATTATCTTAGATTATATGAGATTTAAAGATACAACACAAATAGATCTGGGTAGACACCTGCATAAGCTGAAAATATATCCCGCAGTCTGTCTTTTAGTAAATCTTTCAGTAAGTTCTCCTTAGCCTTATATTTTGATCTCTCACCATATACTTAATATAAAGAACCACCAATTATTCAGAAACAGCACTAAATATTAAATACTACAATTTCTTCTTATAGTCATACCTATGGGCATATGATTACATTACTTTATACCGCATGCGGCTCTTTCAGCCATCTCCTGCGGCTCCCAGTCCTCTGCCATGTGCAGTCCAAAAAAAAAAGTGGGACTAAAAAAGTTCAACCAATCAATTCAAATATGCAGGGTAGGTGCGTATCTCGCCTTGGCTCCACTCTTCAGTCAAACCCTGTTCTGCACATGTGTGCATGTACGCACATGCGCACACATTTTTTGCGGCTCCCAGTTTTTCCTTTTGTGAGGGAACCGGTTCCGAGTGGCTCTTTCACTGTTTCAGGTTGCTGACCCCTGCTTTATACCATACTTAAAACTCGCTCACCTTGACAGCCCAACTGTCAAGCAAACAAACTGATAGCACAGTTTTACAATGCCCTAGTACAAAACTGAAAGCAGAAAAAACCAGAACAGGTAGCATTCAGACTGATAATTTATACCATAGTTTAAAACAGGGTTGCTTATTTCTCCCATTTATTAATTCATTCTTCTAAACAATCGCTTTCCAGAAGTGAGAAACAGTCTTTCTGTTTCCTATAGCCCACATTCTGTTGACTAGTTTTATCCAATACTACTCTAATGGCTAAATCAGGTAAATAAAGATAAACCCTTAGAAATCTCCCATACTGTATCTATTTTGGGGCCATATCAAATCTAATACCCGATGAACCACTTACAGTTCTGAGTTGCCTACTTCTAGAAATATACAAACCATTACTGAATAATTTCTGGAAGGAAAATTAAACACTGCAGATCTGAATCTCCAATGTAAGACATTTTGGGCACCTATGTTACCGTAGCTTTTTAGCCTATCTCCAAGCCAGATGTTTATTAGCAGTTGCAAAGATTTACCAAGATGAAAAAGGCCAGATATGGCATTGTCCATCATTGTTGAGGCAGTTCTATAAGATGAGCAATGCCATATATTGGGACATTTCTAGAACTGCTGGAGTATTCAATTAGTCGTTTTGTTTCTATTGAGTTTCCAGTACATCATTATAGCAAAAACTCACATTGGTGTAGAAATGAAAAATGCTGCAAGTCATGAAATGAGACATCAGAATAATTTTGCAGTTCTTTAGAGCTGTGCAAAGATCTGGATTCAAAGGGCAAAATGTAAAATTCAAAGTGAGCATGGGCATATATATAGCACCAGTTGTAACATTTTAAAACAACCATATTTTCCCTGGAAGTTATTACCCAGGAAAAAGTGCAACCCTTTTTAGAGGATTCTAACAGATGTTAAATACATGCCTACAAATTTTGCTCATTGATGCTAGATCTCTGCACAATCTTATCACAGCATGCTTCTTCAGCTGTTTGTCATGAAAGTCTTTCAGAGAAAAAAAAGGCCAAAAATAAGTTACATTTACATACGAAAAAGGCTAACACTGCAAATGTGATCCTTTGGGGCAAGCAACTGAAGACATGAAACCTCAATTTTTAACAAACAAAGTATGACCAATTCTCCCTTACTATCTCACTATAACCAAACAATTTGACAAGTTTGTAACTCCAAAATACAACATTCTGGCAGAAAAAGGGCCTTTTAGCATTTCAAACTAGAGATATATTTTGCTGGTTAATTTTTTCAAAATGTTAATATGAACAACAAATGCAACTCAGATGCAATGAAAGAGATTCGTTTCATTTCAATACTATGTTTTATCAAATCAAAAGAATATAAGTTATATTTCTAAGTAGGCTTTATAATTTAAATTCTGAAAGATTGTTTTTTGTTCCAACATTTCTGAAAAGCAGGAACAAAAAATCAGAGTGTAAAATAAAAAGCCAGATCAAAGAAAAATGTAAGTCATAGTGAAATGTTTCGCAAATATTATAGGTTAAAGCTTGAAAAAGAAAGTAATTTAATAAAAACAGCAAAATATGACTGAAAACTAAAATATTGACAATGAATAAAAATATAATAAATAAATAGCTTGGAGCAAAAAGCTTGTTCAGAAACAGAATATAAAATCAAATATATATGCAATTTTTTTTCCTTAAGGAAAATAACCCCATGTATGTATTTGTTTTTATGTGTATATTACAATGCATGTCCATACATATACAAGCAGACCTACACCATATTTGTTTTAAATATATATAATCATTATGCTGAAAATCTCTAGAGATTTAGATTTCTTGACTTGTGGAAAGCTGACACTAATTAGAAAAAAAACTATCCTGATTTTATCAAAGGATAAGTTCAGTGGAACAAAATAACCTAAAATGGCCAAACAGAGTAGGTTGTATGATACACATAGAACTGGAAAATACTATATATGGAGAAGAACATGTCAGACATTTTAAAAATCTTTGGAAAGGGGGAAAACCCCTTCCCTCTAAGGTCATTTTTGTACAGGATAAAGAATACTTTTTGCATTTTTCGTATCTGCTATGCACATGTTGGTAAACTCACATTAGCTAAAACATGCATTATATTTAAAATCTATTCCTGCATTCTGAATAATTATAAGATATACCTATGGACTTTTAGGCTGCATTCCCACAGGCATGTGCCAGAAATCCTCAATCTTTCATTTGGAATAGTGACAGTACGTAAATACTATTATTAGGGACAATGAATGTTAAGGACATTCTCACATTCATAGTGGATGTAGCCAATCACAAAACACAGAAGATAAAATAAATATTGGCCTGTAGCCATGTACCATGTTATGTGACACTTATAAACACTGCTGAAAATACAGTTTATACTGACTCTGATAGTGTTTCTCATTCATTATTTTCAATTTTAAAAATCTAAATAGATGATCCCCTGGTGCTAAGTTGGGGCCCAGGGCATATAGCTAGGACTAAATCCCACTAACAGTAGGAATTTTGTTTGCAATTAATTTTTCAAGTAGAGTCAGTAAATGTTTAGGAAGCAAATACACTTTTTGTTAATCCTATTTATTTTTATCAAAGTTCATGAGTTGCTTGGAGGAGCAAACTTGCTAATGTGCCAAATTCCATTCCAGCAAGTTGAAACTTAATATTTTCAATATTTATAAACAAAGGCCACTTGACTCAATTGCAAATAATGTTCTGAGTCAATAATATTCAGTAGGGACTTTTAGTATGGACTGCATTTCAGAACAACATATTGGATCAACAGAATATGATAGAGGTTGATATGTTAAGTAGCAGGATCAACAGAAAATAGTTACTTTAAAATTGATAGCATGTGGACAGGATGCTAATGGTCAAATCATTTCACAATGAAATATCGATAACATTCTTGTAATATTTCCATCAGTACAAAAATGTTGCTTAATAAGGGAAAATATTTCCATTTATATTTGTGAGACAAAATAGATGAAAGTGTCCCTTCTCTGGTATATGCCCCCAAGTTGTATGCCTTCCCCAAACAAATTCTGGGAGCAGGCAAGTAGTTACTCCCTTTAGTAAGTCTATTCACACGCTATCTTTTGGAAGAAAATGGTTCTGAATTAGAATATTTATGTACAGCACATATACACTGCTATCTCAAATTTTGTTGTCACCATCCTTTCAAAATATTTTTATTACTGTATGTACGAGGGCAATTCGGAAATAAACCTCCATTTGGTTATCAATGACAGACACTCGCAAATGCAGACACTCGCAGATACAGAACTTTTATTATACATATTAGAAAACTACAACTTTACTATTTTGACATAATCACCATTCAAATTGAGGCACTTGTCATAACATCTTACAAGGTTTGAAATTCCTTAGTAGCAGTCGCTTGGCACAAAATCTGGGCTATAGCGTGGTGATCAAAAACATCCCAACAGAAGTGCTTCAAACGTTCTTGGGTGTGTCTAGCGGGCAAGCATTATCATGAATCAATACCACACCGGAAGTCAGCATGCCCTGATGCTTGTTATGGATGGCTCGTCTAAGTTTTCATAATGTTTCACAGTAGACTTCTGAATTGATGGATGAACTTCCCTAGCTGTACTCCTTTGGCATCTTCACCTTTGGTGGGATTTTCTATGGCACCACTTCCGGTGTGATGTTGGTTCACGATAATGCTCATGTGCACACCGCAAGACGCACCCAAGAACCTTTGAAGCAGTTCCATTGGGATGTTTTTGATTAAAAAAAAAACCCATAGGCCAGATTTGGTGCCGAGTGACTACTACTAAGGAATTTCAAACCTTGTAAGACGTTATGACAAGTGCTTCAATTTAATGGTGATTATGTCAAAAAATAATGTAATGCTGTAGTTTTTTAATGTGTATAATAAAAGTTCTGTATCTGCAAGTGGCATGGGTCCAGATTACTTACGGGAGCACCTGCTGCCGGCATCGTCTTCCCTTCGTCCAGTGCGCTCCCACAGAGAGGGCCTCCTTAGGGTGCCGTTGGTCAAAGAGTGTCGACTGGCGGCCCCCAGGGGGAGGGCGTTCTCTGTGGGCGCGCCAGACCTTTGGAACCGTTTACCGGTGGAGCTCCGGATGGCTCCCGACCTTCGCTCCTTCCGACGTGACCTAAAAACATACTTATTTGAACAAGCCGGCCTGGTCTGAAGGGTTGGGGTATTTTAATATTAAGTATTAATTTTATTGGAATTGGGCTGTATTATTTAATTCTTTTTTAACTTTTGTACATTGTATTTTTACTGTATTTGCCCTGTACACCGCCCTGAGTCCTTCGGGAGAAGGGAGGTATAGAAATTAAATTATTATTATTATTATTATTATTATTATTATTATTATTATTATTATTATTATTGATAACCAAATGGAGGTTTATTTCCGAATTGCCCTCGTAATTTATGCATTCAGACTCATCTCCCACAAGAAGCATAAAAAAACATGGGCATGTTAATCAACTATATTTTTCATATTATACCACTACAACCATTATACAGTCATTTTAGGCAGAAGATGATTTTTCTTGATTTTCTTGGCAGCACATTTTAAGAACACTACAAATAAGTGAAACTAAAATCGCATTTTCCAGTTTATTGATAAAGCATTCCCAAAGTTCCTCCTCTCCTTTTTTAGATCTTTAAATATGACTGTAAAGGAAACAAGAACAAATGTAAAAGTATTTTTTTAAAAATGAATATAATACATATTCATTTGAATATATTTATGACTATATGTTTGCAGGACAAAAGGGTAGATATTATCATACCTTTTTGACATTACCTAAATATAGTATTTTTTTTACAAAGACTATTATTAAAGACAGTGAAGTCTAATTTTTTTTCTTAAGAAAAGCAAAATTATTTCTTCCCCTATTTTCACAATCGAAGTATATATTATATATGCATCTATATTGAGTTTTTAGCCAATTATATTTTAAGCAGAAAGCTTTTACATATTGGAGTCATACTTTAATTAAGCTACCATGTTACCTGGGTGATATTCCTCCGTGAGAACAGTTAGTAGGTGAAGTTAAGGGGCTGGTTCTGCTGCTAAGATGACGTGAAGGGGTTCGGCCAACAGTATTACTAGGAGAACCCTAACATACAAAAAAAAAGAGAAGAAATAACATAATGTAACATAATTACAGGGAAAAGTAAAATGAAATATGGGAACTTTACTTCAGTTAATTTACATTCTGACTTTAGCAGTATGTACAAACATTTTAACATTGACTATTAACCAAGTATCAATTGCTTTAGGGCTTTCAAATTCAATAAAAATTTTCTAGGGTTGGAAGTTATCCACTATTGGTTTCTTTACATTATAAGGTAAACAAGACAAGCTGCTTATCAACATTCATATCATCTATCTGACAGAAGCAAAAGGCTTATTATAGGGAGACCTGAATTTTTTCCCTTCAAGTTGATGACTTAGCAGTATTCTAAAATGAAAGGCTTTGGGGCTCCTTGAAAACACATATTTTCAAGAAATACACAGCAAAGTAAGAAGTCTTGGCTGGATATGTTAGGCGTTTGTGTATGAATGTATAAGAGCACTCAAGTTTAGCAGGGTAGGAGAAGATGAGATCTCCCTTTTCCTTCCATGCAGCTGGACCTACATTTCTACTGTTCTTCCCAGCTGCAGCTTCAAAAGTGAGAGCATTTAAGTGGCAGCAAAACTTTGGAATGTTCTGGTTTGGATTTCTTCTTGAATATTTTGTATATTGGCTCCCAATGCTCCTCCCTTCCTAGTTGTCCACTGGAGGGCAAAGGGTGACACCTGCATCAGGACATCACATAATATCACACTATTTAATTGCATCAGATACAAATCACTGAAAATTTGTAGTAGTGGCATTTCCACGGTGATATCATTCAGTAGATCATCATTCTGGCATCACCATAGTGTGCTACAGACATCACTGAACCACTTCCCTGGGAACAGGTATGTATGTACGTATGTATGTATGCATGTATGTATTGGCTTTATTATTTTTACAAATAACTAAAGACGTTGAACATATCCACTACATCTTCCTCCTCCTATTTTATCCTCTAATTTTTTCTTCACTTTAAGCCACTGGATCTCTAGTATCTGATCTTTCCTGTTCCCTCTTCTTTTGCCAAGAGCCACACTTGGTATCCTGGCATATTAGCAAGCAGAGCTAATATGTAGATAAAGCAAACTATGCAGGGTAATGGCACAATTTTTTTAAAGCATTATTTCTTGAAAGTCCTCTAAGTCCTTAAAAAACCTTTACAACTGCAGTAAAAATAATGCCCCTAGAATTTGGCAGGATAATGAGAGTCCAAGGTTAGGTGAACCTTATGGGTACAATATGCACACCACCCACCCCACTCAAGGCAATGCCCAGGTTCACATAAAAGTACAGGATTCTTGAACTCAGAACTGAGGATAATAAAAAGACATACATCCTTTGGATTCATTCAGAATAACGGTACCTCTTTTATTAAAAGTAGTATCTCTTCTGCCTTATAAAGCCAAAACTCCAGATTTTTATGACTCTGCCCAAATTAACTGGTATTCAAGAAATTACAGTCTTTAGAAATTTTTTGGTTTTGCTGTTTATTTTTTACAGAAAAAAGACCTGATCTTACCACACTAGTGTTGCTGGAGTTCTTGAGGTGGTTATGTAATAGTCTGGTAGCACCATCCTGGAATGTTTTTGGCAAGGCACCAAGTAACATGGTAAACTCGGGAGTGTTCAGTTCGAACAGAGAGATCAGGACTATTTGTGCTGCCTAGAAAGTAAAAAGAAGAAGAAAGTCAGAATTGCAGCATTTTCTTAAAAAATTGTTAAGTGTTACAGGGATGTATCACAATATCCAGATTGCAGTTAAGTACATTCATTATATCTGTAACATCACACATTCCAAATACACAACAGGGAAGTACTGCGCAAATCAATCCATTACAGTAAAAAAAAAGAATCAAAGCAAAACACTTCTCACATCTAATGAAATGCCCCTTGTTTCATTTTTTGTAAACTGCAAATTAAGAATGAAAGGTCTACATATAAGAGTCCAACAAATATACATATAATTCATTTTCCTGTATCAAACGATTTCCAATAAATACAAGCTCAAAAAGTTTTTGTAAAAAAAAAATAGAAACACATTGTGTTTACACAGCTTTGAAAATTAAATTACCCTGTAAACAAGCTGATTCCAGACTTCCATAATATACTTCATACTTCAACAGAACAGGTGATACTGATTCATTAATAACATGAACTTAAATAATTGACTGCAACTACTCAATAAATCAATTTATTTTTATAAATCCATTAGCTATTCCAGTACAAGCTAGTACCTGAAGAAAACGCTCTCTCTCTTCTTTGTATGTTTGTGTGTGTCCATCTATTTCTATCTTTCTACTTATCTTTAAAGTGAGACTAGAACTCACAATCTCCTGGCTTCTAGTCTAGTAACTTAATCACCAAACTTTGATAGGGTTGCATTTATTAAATTCTAATTTCAACTATTAACCCATATTTGTGATTTCTATCTTTCTACATGTATATTTTTCATTTGCCTAGTAATAAATTTTGGCAGGATAAGAAAAACTCACTAAGAAAAAGTACAACTAAGTTTCATTCCATTTCTGTGTGCTGTCCTGTAACGTTTGCCTTGAAAAAAAATACCCATCATGACTTGTTAGATGCTAAAAAGACTGTGTGAGGTTTAATCTATCAATTATGACTGAAATTCAGTCCTTGAACCAGTATCCTTTCTATTAGAATAAGCACTGTTCCTTCAAAATTAAATATTGCAAGTGAAATAGTTCCAGCTGGCCTCTCCTTCTTCCTCAAATCAACGTACTTCTTCCTAACTAGGTGGGAAATCTGTTTGCACAGAACTCAGAAAGTGAAAAATAAGCCACATATGGTCATACTCATCCTGCCCTACAGAAATGTGGAACATTCATTAAAAGAACATTCTTTGAACAGAAAATATTATTTCAAGTCAAGTCCAAGAAAAGAATGGATAACGAATAAAGAAAAATAGCTATATGAACAATCAAGAAAAATCATGCAGATCCAAGCATGGGACTTTTAGTTTAGTTAGGGACATCTACATGCAAGTCAGTGTAGCAACCAAGCAAAAGATCCAATTCTATGTATCCAGTTCTATTTTATACCCTCCCAATGGGTTCAATTTGGGCTGCAGTGCAAATTCCTTTATACTTTTTCAGCTGCCTTATTGGTTCTTAAACCAATTCTGCCAGTTGCTGTTACAATTTTGTTTCCCTCAGAAATTTTCCAGTAACAGCTATTAAAATCCAAAAAATTATCGAAAGGGGCCCCTGTAAATAACATTCCACAAATGCCAAAGGAAAAAGGTATATAAGCACTTTGGTACAACCCAAGTTGTCACTGTGTATAAATAAAGCTCCTTTGCCTTTGTCTCCTGTAACAGGGAAGAGCTGTATTAGCAAGAACCTAAAGCACAGGCATGTTGCAAGTTGATGGAACAGCAGACATGCAATATTGAATTGGAAGCTTTCAGTCATTTTCCATCCACTTTGGGATGTGAACTCATAAGAGACTGCAACTAGCTGCAGATACCTCATATAATACTCATTTAATCTAATTCAAACCAGAGTGAAAGAAACACACGAGGTTATCACACACCACTACATTTTTTTTAAAAAAATCCTCCCCCCATCCATTTTTCCCAAAAATCTAAGCTAGATTAGAATTTTGGACCGCAAACACAGACTAATATTTTATGATTAGTGTATGCTACTTTTAGTCTACCTGTTTACACTTTTCTTCCAAGTTTCCTTCACCAGGACCTGACGAGGCTGCTGCTGGTCTAGCTGGCATATCCTCACCTACCCAACTATGCATGGTCTGAGTTCAACAAATAGGAAATGGAATATTATTTATTAGAACCAAGCACAAGATTTTCACTGACCGTTGCAGAAACATTTATAATGTTTAGTTTCTTGCAGAAGTTGCACTTATAAAGCAGAGATGCTCTTCCAACATGGAACTAATGACATAAAAATGAAAGCGGATGGCCATTATGGAAAAGTGGATATAACTCTTTTTTTTCCCTGGCCTGAATTTTAATGCCCTTTACAATTTGTAGATGTAAATTTTACAATTCCTCTGTTACTCATATAGCATTCAATAGCTGTAACATTATTTTTAGTTATTTATCTCCTTACTCAGCTTTTTTGAAAACAGATAAACTAAACTTACAACCTGAGGCCAGCCAGTTTTATCTCTGACATTGTACTTATGTCACAGATGCTACTGTGTCTAAGTGAACCATCAGAAGTTGGTTTATCTTTTTACTACCGCCTGTTTCTAAACAGATATGTGCATACGGTTAAAGCCTGATGCAGTCAAGTAGCAGCAAATCTGCAAAGCAGCAAATTAGGAAGCCTTTCACTGCAATAGCACTAACAACGATGCACTGTATGCAAAAGTATTTTTGTCTCCTTACGGTTGAGCAACATTCAACCTATTTTTGTAAACTATACTTTGAAAAATTAAAAACGATTTTTAAAATGACTATTGACTTGTGAACAAGATTTAAGTTCTAGATCAGGATTGTCAAACTACAGGCCCATGGGCCGGTTGCATCATGTAGGGGCCGGGCCCACCCCAGCTCCAGCAATGCGAAAAAAGTCACGATACGTCACAACATGTCACGTGACACGGCGTTTGACACCCGTGTTCTAGATGATATTGGCATGTTAAAAATACCAAAGAGAATGTTTTAATTTTGGGGTGGTGGTGGTGATGATAGTGTTAAGTGGGCTCTTAACAGTCATCACCACAGTAGACATTTGCTTACCTAACAATGAGGAAAACACCAAGCTGTTTCATTTAAAAGATGTTTTTATACTTTTTTTTCCTATGAAACAAACAGTTGCTTTTGACAGAATACCTTGTTCTGGAACCTGGAATAAAGGTTTAGAGAAAAGATCTTCCCCATGCTAACTAACCTTTCTCATCGTCTCTATCAATATGGTGGAAGGAGATAGAATTAGCCTCTCTCCTGATTTACTATGTACAGTAAAGGTTTTCTCTGACTATTATCACTATCGTGAAAGAAACATTATTTTAAGGACCCAATGAATACAGTAGTGGTGGACAGCATGCAGCTCACAGATCATATGTTTTGCCCTCCAGCATTAGATAAATAATGAAATAACTTATTATTTTTTCATATTGTTAACGCTTCTGCAAATTTCTATCATATTTTTACCTTGAAGTAAAAAGAAAACATACAAATCCTTTTAAATATGTCCTCTTGTTGATTGCTTGAATTAATCCTAATCTATCTCTAGATCTAAACTGTCTTTAAATAATAATGGGACTGTTCAAATAATCTGGCTAAGAAGTAGGCTTATAAAATATGGTCACAAGACAACTATATCAGCAATATCCATTGCAAGAATCATTGCAATGCATCGTTCTGCATCATGGTTAGCATAAAAACAATTTGTAGAAAAGAACGAATCAAAAAGCATGTAAACCCCAATATGAATTATTTCTCTTTTTTGTGCAGTGAACCCATTAGTCATATTGTTACGTTGAAGAAATACTTCTTGAATGTCTTATTAACTATTTAATGATGCCTTGTTAATGTTATGACTTTACTCTCAACAAATTCAATGCAGTAGCTCTCGTTCCAAAATGGATATTCAAAAGGCTATTATATAATTCATCCCCTGCCATTTAATCTGTATGCACTATATGTTGTTGTCTTTTGGAAAGATGCATTTCATGTCTACCTATTTTTCTGATCAGCTTCCTCTTTCGATTTCAATGGACTTCCTATGATCTGTCTTCTCCTCTTGAACATCACAAGCTTGCATTTCCTTCTACATAGTTTAACCTTACTCTAAAACGTTTCCAAGGTGATATTCTTTTTGACATGCATGGCAAAGACAGCACCTCATGGCACAGCTGGGAACTTCATGGACCACGTTAACATGAACATTGGCAAGAAAGCAAATTTGAAAGTTGATATGATTAACTTTTCCTCACAGGGGAACTAGTAAGAAAACTGAAAAGCTGACGGAGGAACCTCACAGGCAACTGATCTCTCTACTTCTGATTGTGTATGTATATGTGCATGTACGATCGTGGAAGATTTGCTCTGATGAGGTACATACTTTGCCTCACAGAGATTTACTGCACAGCCTCAGCACTGTGAACAACTTACAATCACTTAGTGCTCTACTTTAACGAAGAGGCAGTTCAATTAGCAGAAGCCACTGTTCCCAAACAAAATGATGGCATGAGTGCTCCACTGAATAGAAGTGGAATGGTGCGGTACTACTACATGTTTTTTGTGAAAGTGCTTTGAGGGGCACTGTAATATCTGCACAGGGTTACTACCACGCTTTCCATAGAATTCTTACCTTGTTATATTTTAAGAATAGGAAAAGTTTTTCTTGGCCTCCAAAACTTTTTATTTATTTAAGCCATTAGTTGGAATTTGTGGCCAGCAATTTCCTCTCCATCCTACCACTGCTCACATGAAACCTTGCTTCCTACGGGTTCTAGTAAAGTGTGTGGATGGGAAGGATACAAAAGATGCATGTGAATGACTATATGGATGGACATGAAAGAAATTTCCCTTTTGTGTGTGCTTGATATGCCCTTTCTGGAAAGAATGATATGCATTTGTACTTTCATGAGTGCATTTGCAGGCACATTTGGAATACATACAAAATTTCAGAAAAATAAAAGGATATCTTTCCATTGTGATTATAATAAAGGGGAGGGAAGAGAAACAAGGTGTGTTTTGTCCGGGTTTTATTTTCAGCCAAAACATAATTTGGCTTCTGATTATTTTCCTGAACAAGGCTTTTGCCCACTAAAGTTATCCATGTCGAATTTCGTTTCAGAGAATAAATCTTCCCTGAACTGAATTCCACTCAAATGCTTCCACTAACTGAAAAGTAGTCTCAATCTGCATTCTTTAGCATGCCCTTCCACACAATGTGAAAATTTACCCAGTGCTCCAGAAAAAAAAGGGGAAAGGAGTGACAAAGAAGACTGCAGAGAGGGGGGATCAATGCAAATTGTTACACTAATGTAACTGAAATATTTGGTTGGAGCAAATGGCTTCTACCAAAGGAAGGAATGTATTTATCCAGCAAAAGCAGATTTTGAGTCCAACTGAATGAATTTATCCCTTTGATATAATCTTAATTTTTTTTTGAATGAATTTACAAGAATTCCACCAATTATTGCCTCCCATTGCTTTGACTCACCTTTCTTACATCTGAGCTCTTTGGTTCTGTTGTCCAGGTAATAATCCTAGAAACTGCAAGTTTAGCCTCACTGGAATTTACAAAATCTGTAGGATCCATTTGTCTAGCCAAGGATTCAATGTATTTTAATATTGCCACTTTTACCTGAAGTGAATAGAATACATTTTGTAAATAAAGATAACGCAACAAACTCCAAAGCAAAAAAACTTTTCTCAGCCCAATCTTTTTATGAACCATTGCTTGCCGCAAAAGAGCCAGCTCTAGTTTTTCTGAAAACCCTTAAAATATAACCAAGAATAAAAATGTATTTGCTCCACTTATCTACATTTAAGCATTATGCTTGACTTTACTCTCAGACATACTCACTTCCCAATGAAACTGCAAGCACCTACCTTAAGGTTTGGCGTTTGGGTCTGATCTACGATAAACCTCATCAAAATATTAAATTGTTGGTCAAATGGAAAAGAATCTCTACAATGGAAAGGGAAAAGGGAGCATGAGAACAAGTTCCAAGATTTAAATATAACCAGTGTTTTCCTCAGACAGAGAAAAATTAAATATATAGCAGTTGCATGCCAGAGTTTAAGAAATAAAAATAAATAAGATATACCCCCAGTTTTCAGTCAACTTTCTGAGTAATTGTGTATGTTCTTAAGCCACAAGGAGGACAGATAAAGGAACCAAGTCTTAGTAAAAAGAAGCAATCCATGGGTAGATACTCTATTTTGAACTTGGTTTACTTCAAAGACTTTACTTTCATGTATTCTTAGTTTAGTCTAATTTTGATGTGGGATTTAAATGAGGAAAAATTCTTCCAATTTCTGTCTGGACAGTTGTATCAGATGAGAGGCTCATGGTTGTGGCTTGACAGACTCAATTTATGAGACACTAAATAATAGCTATTCTATCTGGAGATGATAAACATTGCAATCCATCGTATCTGCAAAGCACTAGGTTTGAGAAAGCTGGTTTTGCATTATGTAAAAAAATATGTCAGCAAGTTATCCCCAGTTACTTAGCAGATACACTACCTTGTTACATCCAGAGCTTTCTGCACTTTGGCCTGCACTGATCCCAGCAGGTCAGCACCCATCTTCTTGAGTAACTGTGTCAGAAGAACAAAGAGCCAGTCCTGCAAATCATCCTTGTGAATAATGATGAAGTCTACCAAGGTTTCAAGAAACATGCTGAAAACCTTTAAGTTAAAAGAGATAACGGGAAGTCATGATTTACATAATTATTAACATCATGATTAACACAAAAATGATGAAAATCAAAGGCAAACAAGACCTGCATTAATAGGGATGATTTTGACATCCATGTTAATATTGTGAAGTACCAGGATGTACTGGATGATTCATATTAAATAGATAAAAGAAGTGAAATTAAGTGATGGGAGTGAGGAAGGAAAATAGACTTACTCTCTGTTGTGAATTCCACCGCAAAACAGGCCATGCAACAAAACAAACCATTCATTAGTAAACTGATACAAAAAAAAATCAAAGCAAATTGCTTTAAGGCAGTTTCCCTTGCATTCAGATAAACTGCATTCACAGAAAGTTTAAGATAACTTTATGAAAGAATATTTTTATAATATGCAAGATCAACTGTTTAGTTCTTGAGGCAATCAATGTTTTTGAAATAATTTATCTTCCTACATTTAAAGGGAATGTTCTCCTCTAGATAATATTCTACTTGTATGATTTAATAATGGAATTTAAAATATCTCAGTAATTCACCAGAAAACTGCAAAAACTAAACAACTATTTAGCACAAAAGTTGAAATATTATGATTATTATTTCAATTCAATCATTTATTTATAACCCAACCTCCAACATTTATGGATTTTTAATAAAATGTGCATATATATTAAAATTTACCTTGCTATGGGGGTCTGCAAACATACGTGTGAAGATTTCACATAACCTTTTCAACTCCACACGGCTAAACCCAAACAAAAAAACCCCAACCCAAATTATTGTAGAACATTAGAAATGGCAAAAGATAGCAATAAAAATGTATATACAAAACCCATCATTTATTTCTAAACCAGCAAATGAGTATAGACGAGGAAACTTCATTCTAATTTCAACAGATGAGAGGACTTCAATATAAGGTTAAGAGACTATACTTTAGCCTTCTAACATTTGTGATATAATCTAAATCAGGCATGTCCAATCCACAGCGCCAGACAGCTAGTAATGTGACCCCACAAGATCATAAACTTTTAACATCATTATGTGCTTTATATACATTAATTATACGGCCTCAAACAATTCATCTTCTCAATGTAGGCCAGGCAAATCAAAAGGTTGGTTCCCTCTATCTTTAAATGTTTTGCTGTCTTGCCAAAATGTGCTTTAACTATGCCCCATGTAAAGAACTGATCTGCCTTGCAGTATGTTCTCCTTACATATTGAGATGACTCCTTCTTCTCTTTACTGAAGGAAAGTCTTAGGTTCAATCTTTTTTCCAGAAACACACAGCTGAAGGATTGCCTCCTTGAAGTCTCAAACAGAGAGTTCTAGAGAACTAAAATGTTCTCCCACTGATTTTTGGATAGTGCACTTCTGGTATCCAACTCACTCCCATGGCTTATATTCAATTGTGTTTTATGGTAATACAAAAGAACAAATGGGACACAAAACAAGTAATTTCAGTTCTCTTGGACACTCTGTCTTGGACTTCAACACACTTGCCCTGAGCCAAGGAAATTACAAGAGGTAGCTTCATCAGGAATAACAGAACTGGAATTCATTGAACATTTTACATCATTTCTCATAAACGTCTTCTCGTTAAACTGTATATTTTAAATGTCAGAGTATTTAATCATCAGTTCAACTTTTTTCTAAACTAGGGCCCCACCAAGCAAGTTTGGGCAGTGTCCCATAATTCTCTATGCATACTGTTTCATATGTATATTAGGAAAGTTACTATTTACATATTTGTTGGGCTTTCTTTAACCCAGAGTTTTCATTCAGATGCCCTGAATCTGGATACACATTTTGCTCTCTTGTTTATTTTTGATTACTGAGGGATGTGGATGACATCTCCAAAGGGGATGATGCAAAACATTCAAAATCTTTTTGCTTTCTCAGGTTTTTATTTTTATTTACTAGTTTTTTTATCCCAACTTTGAGTATCTAATACTCAAGGGAATGTATCTAATTCTCCTTCCTTCTCCTATTTTTCCTGCAAGCGATAACCTTGTGAGGTGGTTTGGGCTGAACTGAGAGATGTGACTACCCCAAAGTCAACCAGTCAGCTTTCCGGCATAAGGTGGGATAAGAACTCACAATCTTCTGATTTTTAGGTCAGAACCTTAACTACTACAGCAAAATAAATATCTTTAGCAGCATGATTCCTGTCTGTCAGCATCTACGCATGATATATTTCTGGACTGGAAAAAAAAATTATGCAAGGCTGCCAACCATAAATTGCTCAATTCTGGACAGGTAGTCCTCAACCTTGAACCCAGAATTTATGTTGCTAAGTGAGAAATTTGATAAATTATCTTTTGCCCCATTTTACGACTTTTCTTGCCACGTTTGTTAAGTGAATCACTGCAGTTGTTAAATTAGTAATATGACTAGTTGTAACTTTTGCTACAATCATTGTAACGTTGAACGGTCACTAAGTGAACTGTTGTAGGCCGAGGACTACCTGTATTTAATAAAGAGGACAGAATTACAGCATTACAAAGTATGTTCTAAATCACAGCTCAACTTTTTCAAAATCTTCTCTATTTTCTTAATTTATTCAAGGGAAAAAGAAGATGAAAAGGCTCCTAAATACATTCCATTATATGAACAGCTTTGAATATCTACAATATCGTTATCACCAAGTAGGAAAGCTATTCTGCTATGATATTCATTCCAATTGTTCATCATAATTATAAATTGGATTTAAAAATAATGATAACAATGGGTGAGAGTAACAAAAAAACAGTCCCATCATTAAAATGCTGGCTATCTAAAACATACCATACAACTGAGATTAATAGTAAAGAAAATATTGATGAATTAGAAGAAGCATTAACTTTTCATAATTTATGGAACTCTTTTAAAGACTTGATAAAGAACAGGTACAAAATATACTAATAGTTACTAATTAAATATGCACTCACCTTAATGTCCTCTGGCTCTTCAATAGGTTTTGCAAGCCAATTAACCCCTCCTTCCTTTCAGACCAGTTGGAACTAGCACAGTGGTTTAAGACCTCAGCTACATCTTCTGTTTGTCGCAGGTAGTGTGGGATACCTCCATTGCGGGAACCATAGGACCGCTCCGAGCAAGCACTGGAGGCATCACTGTTTGCATCATCATCAGAATACATCCCACATGGTTCATACCTTCTTCTCACCTGTTTTTTCTGGTGGGAGGGGGAAATAAATATTGGATTTAGCAGTTCTGAACGGTTGCACTAAAGTACAGTTATTCCTTGCTTAATCACCATTCATTAAAATTATAATAGAGCTAAACAAAGGGACTTACACAAAGTTACAGCCATTGCCCCCAGAATGAATATTAAGTGCTTGGCAGCCTGTCCATTCTTAGGACTGACCAGAGGGGTGCCCCAGCTCAGCTGCCCACCAGATCCATCAGTGTGCACAAATCTACTGCAGGCTTAGAGGCTGGACCTGCTCCCCATCCTACTATGCCCAGGAGACCTCAATTTGTTACAGGGATAGCACACGTAATTTGCCCACTTACCTTTGAGTTTTTCTGCCTCAGTCGACAGGAACATTTTGCCGATGCAATATGCAGCCTTCCTATAGAGACTGTCTCATGCTATTCTGCAAGCAGATGCCAAATTGTGTGATTTGGAGACGCAGACTTCTGAACTAATATGAGACTGGCGCCAACTCTGGTGATCATTTGGAAAGCTAGAAAGAGGCTCTTTCTAGCTGTCCAAATAATCATGTTCACTAACTTTCTAGCCTAGGGTAGAAAGAGAATGGTGCCAGCTCATGTGATGGTTTAGAAGACTAAAAGACCCTCTTCATAACCTTTCCAATAAATGCATTCACTAGCACGATCATTTGGGAGGCTAGAGTGAGTCTCTAGCCTTTAGCTTTCCAAATGATTGTGAGCCGGTGCTCATTTGCAGAATGGCATGAGGTGGCATCTGTGCACCCATCAGAAGCTGCAGAAACATGCAAAGATAAGCAGAGCAATTTATGTGCCTTGTTGGGCCTTTCCCAGGTGTGCAGGCTGGGGAGCAGGCCTGGGCCTCCTGGGCATTGTGAGGTGTGAACAAGGCTGAGGCCTCCTAGCCTCCAGCAGGTTCTGTGCACTAGGGGGCCCTCTAGCTGGCCCTTAGCAGGTCTCCACACACGCGCCGGGTTCCCGGGCCTTCCCCAACCCCCCCCCCCCCGAAGCATCCCACATTTGCAAACGAAACAACTCAGCTACAATCATCCTGATCATGTTAAATTATTGTTTAATTCTGAACAAAAATCCAGGTGAGTGCCAGACAAAGACACCCACGCCCTCAAGGCATGTTTTAAGTGATGAGGAATTATGCAAATTCTTCAAAAGAGGTGCATTATAATATGAAAGAGCAGATTTAAAGCTGCTCTTTTCAAATAGCCATGTCTTTTTTTCAGGTTTAAAAAACTGCTTGATAAGCTGTCTTGACTGTATTGCCACATTGCTTCATAGTTGCTCTCACCTGTTATGCAGCTTCTCGCCTGAAGGCTTTGCATAGAGCTAATGAGAACCTGAGTCTTACTATCAAATATTTTTCTGTGGCTACCATTTCTTCATCACAGAATATAAATTAACCTCCTAAACCTATTTCCATATCTTTTCTACCTTCCTGTATATTTTCTGTATAATTTTCAGAAAGTCTGTATCAGGCATGTCCAACCTGCGGCCCTGGGCAACTAGTAATGCAGCTGCACAAGATAATACAAATATTTTAAAAATAAAATAAATGAAGCTTGTTATTTATATACATTAACTAAATTATATATTTTATATGTGGCATATATATATATATATATATATATATATATATATATATATATATATATATGTGTGTGTGTGTTCGCGGGTGTTTGTATGTGGATCATCTTTGGTCATTCGTCTTTTTTCCCGCGTAGAATTGAAGGTGTAGGAGCCTACACCTTCAATTCTACGCGGGAAAAAACCTGAATGACCAAAGATCCATATATATATATGGCAGAATTTGTGTTCTCTTGACTTTAGTATAGACAGATATACTAAACATGTTGAAGGCACCAAAGTTCTGTAGTTTGATAGGATGCAATGCTTGGACATAAAGGTATCAAAATAATTACAGACCTATATCATATTGTAACAGGGGAAGCAAAAAAAGGGGAGGGAGGGAGGGAAGGAAAGAAAGAAAGAAAGAAAGAAAGAAAGAAAGAAAGAAAGAAAGAAAGAGGCAGGGAGAAAAAAAATGTCAGGATGGCACTAGTACCTTGCTTCTGGAGTCTCCTAAGAGCTGTATGCAGGAAAATATTGAAGGGTGGGAAAAAGCATAGAAAATTATGTCAGAAGCTTCTGCAGGCATTTTTCTTGCAACAAAAACACAAGCAAATGAGTCTTAGCAAATTAAAAATACAAATTCAGCCAGTTTCTTTTAAGAAATATAAAATGAGCTCAGACAGAGGCATCAAATTGTGCATTCTACTGTTCTCATCTTCCTACGGCCAAGGACTTCAAAAAATGCATGCACACAAGTAATATGCATTTAGAATTCTGGCTTTTTAAAGGCGATATTAATATGTTATGCCAGAAACGGGCTATATTTGGGGGGGGGGGGGGGCGCTTGGGGAAGACTTAGTATTCCTGAGGGTAAAGTCCACAGTGGATAGGTCAGGATGGATTTATATATTGTATATGGGTAAAGCTAGGATTCCGTCCCCCACAAATTTTGTGTTTTTGTATGAAGCCTATTTTAGGGCTTGCACCACAGCTGCATATGTTTCTGGCCTCACATCATTAGTTTTCAGCAATTGCAATGTCTAAATTGATGAGTTACTTTCTCAGCTGTAGGATGTTATGTTTCATGTCATGCTTATGTCTATATAATACTCTCAGGGGGAAAAATGAGATCTAACATAGTTATTATTTATTTACTAGGTGCCATTGAGGACAGTTTACTGTAATAGATACCAATTCCCAAGTCTGGAAATATTCCCTCGTCTCCTGGAATTAAACTCCAAAAGCTCTTTTGTCACTAAAGATGATCAAATATGCTGTGAGGGTTAAGAGTTCAGTTCTTATAGCTTACTCTCTCTACTACTGAATAAATTCCCTGTGTCTCAAAGTTTATTTGGTTTCCCTGTCAACAGGTCTTTCTCTGCAGTGATGTAGGAATAAAAGAACTCCCCTTGGGCCAGGCTCAGTTGATCTCTTTTTACAGGTACAACAATCAGCCTTGGCCAGCACTGAGAATTTGGCCTGAAGGGACTTGTTTTACATCTTTTTTTAATGGAAATACAGCTTTTACTGTGAAGCAAAGTATCTTGAATCCAAAAAAGAAGAAAGGAGAGAAGAGAGAAATATTCCTTTAAGGCTATTAGAATATTTATATAAGAGGTGAAGGCAAATAGGCAAGGGAACAGCTGAAGAAAGTTAAAGAATTGTTGATGGTGATCAACAACACAGAGCAAAAAGCAGCTAAGTTCTAAAAAGATGGAGATGAACATTTTTTTTACACATCACATTTTAGGAACTTGTAAATTTTAAAGAGGGTTTCTTTAAAAAAAAGTAACAAAACATCATTAAATATATCCTTTTGTGAATTTCTCAACCAGTTTGTCTCTTTGTAAGTGAAATTAACCAAATGTGCTCATCACACTAGTTAGAATTTGAGAAAAATAAGGCAAATACTACAAATTAGAATAACAGTATCATTTAAATAAGGGGTCCCTGACCACCCCCCCCCCCCGGACCACAGCCTATTCGCAACAGGGACACGCAAGTGGTGGACCGGTGTGCACGTGTGCGCAGCTCGACTTGTGTGAGCGGTGAGCTGGCTTGTGTGCAGACACGTGCACAGCTCAACTTGCGCAAATCAAATTGCACGCAAGTGTATGTGTGTCCCGGCCCACCACTTGCACAAATCAAGTTGCACGTGCACATTGATGTCAGCCTGTCACTTGTGCGGCCTGGTTCTCCTCTCCACCCCTCCGCCAGGCTGCCAAGCCAAAAAGGCTGGGGACCACTGATTTAAATAGTTCTGATCAATGAAAGTTAGAACACAGCGGCAATTGTGAAACGGAAAACATATACACTGTACTGTAGTAAAATTCCTAAAATAGTCACAATTTTTGTTAAAGGAGAAGTTACGTGCAATTGTATGAATGCTACATTTCAGGGTCAAAAGTTCAGTTCTCTATCCTAAGGTATTTGCTATCATTTAAAATTATATCAAAATTTGTTGTTGTTATTATTTAAGTTATAACTTCAAGAAGCAAAAGAAAAAGACTATTGGACCAATGGATGATTTCATACATGGTTATCAGTAGGTAGAAAAGTCAGAGCATCTTCTACTCGCAGGAGCTAGAATTATAATCTTCCTTCTAAAATCACAGTATTGCAAAGTATCTTAGGTAAAGGATTTTTTTCTTTGAGGTTTATAGCCAAAGATAAGCCAGAAGAAAGCCACATTTACCAACACTAAGGACAGCAGGCCTTCATTTCTTCCAGACCCTATAGCCAACTTATCCAAGCTCAAGTCACTTGAATCAAGTCACTTGAGTATCAACAATCAGCTCCCAACCTACTCTTGCATTTCCAAAATTCCACATGTAATTCTATGACAGTTTTGATGAAAAAGAACTGGAACTGTAGTTGTTGGAAATATTGTTTCACAGGACTATGAATGAGATCTTCAACACCATGTAATTTATATAACTATATTAATCATATATTGCTGGGCAACCTTTTCTTATACAGGTAGTCCTCGAGTTACGAATGTAATGGTGCCTGCCCATTCGTAACTCGAAAACTTGTAGGAGTGAATCTCGTACCTCGAATGTGATTCACTCCCTGCTTGTTAAGACGCACACAGCTCACTAACTGAACATGAGGTATCGAAGATTCGTTTTCTCTATGCCCCTGTTCCTGCTATCACCCAGATCTGAGGCTGGGAGATGCTTCCGTATGCCTCCAGAGGCCGGATTCGGGCGTCTGAAGCCTTTTCCAGGCTGCTGCCACCTGGATCTGAGGCTCTGGGATTCTTACAGACCCTCCAGAGGGGGGGAGGAGCAACCTGGAAAAGGCCTCCAGCTGCTGGAGGCACACACAACTGTTCTGCAGCCTCAGTTCCAGGTGGCAGCAGTCTGGAAAAGACCTCCAGCGGCCGGATCCAGCCTCCAGAGGGCCACAGAAGTGTCTCCCGGCCTCAAGTCTGGGTTGCAGCGGCCTGGAAAAGGCCTCCAGCACCCAAATCCATCCTCCGCGGAAGCATCCCCCAGCTTTAGTTCCATTCTCTGTTACTGAGAACAGAGGCCTAAAGTACATGAGATCACGTGAGATCAGTAGCATGAGATCTCGTCCCAGTGATCTCGCGTGAACTTGCATTACTTTAGGCCTCCATTCTCTACAATTGCACCAAAGGCCTGGAGCAGCCAAGAAAGCGAAGGATCTCGATCTTCACAGGGTGAGTATTGAAGGTCTAGTGCCTAGGGAGACCCGTGACAGGGGTGAGGAGGGAGGGAACAACCAGGGTGAATGTTGCAGTATCACTGTGGTCATTCATAAGGGTGAATGATTGCTGTGGTGCGGCAACATTCATCATTTCGGAACTTGCTCATAAGCACTGGGGGCACTTATTGTGTAACTTCAAACGTTCACAAAGGGAACGCTCATAACGTGGGGATTACCTGTATTTAATAAAATCCTGGTTATCAACCTATAGTTACAATAACTTTATCCAATAAACCTCATTTTATCAAATCAGAAACTAAACATTCGTCAGCCAAGTGGCTCCAATTTTAATATTTTATTATTTTTTAGTTCTTAGTTTGTAAATTCATTACACGTTCGGTCTTTATGAATAGTGCTAATGGAAGAAAAATAATGCAATTTTGGATTCAGCAGAAAAGCAAAAAAAATGTTCAAATTGTCTTTTTTTCTGCTATAAAATAATGTCAAAAATATGCATGTAGCATGTGCTTCCTAATAATCTGCAAAAGTTCAGTTTCATATAGTATTTATGGATCATTTAGTGGATGAGAATGCAGGTTTTCACTGCACTGTGTTACCCAATAACATATTTAGAGACAATAGATTCTATTTGTACATTATCTTGTAACTCATAGTTCATAATGCTAAGAGCCTTCCATATATTGTCTGCCACTCTGGATCTCCAACATTTGCGACTAACAGCAAAATGTCAAAAGTAATTTTCAGTAAATATGAACTTAAAACCTAGTCCATAGAATCATCTGCAATCAGAGATGCAGTAATGCAATCTGTTATAATTGTTTATAAAATTATTTATATATTTTTGCTTTTAAGTAGACTCTTAATTTCAAGAGTACAAGAGAATTTGAAAATATTAAAGTACCGTATATACATGAGTATAAGCCGAATTTTTCAGCCCACTTTTTGGGCTGAAAACTTCACTTCGGCTTATACTCCAGTGCAGGGGTCGGCAAACGGAACTGGTTCCGTCACACAAACAAAAAAGTGGGAGGCAGAAGGAGGGAGCACGTCCCTCCCTTCTTTGTCTGCTCCGCGGCTGCCCTGTGGGAGGGGAACAACGCCTTGTGTGCCCAGCCTGTCCCCTGGCCCCGGCACAGGGGGCGAGAGAGGCGGCGTTTGGGCCAGGCCAGAGGACGAAGCCGGACCGTGCGAGCTGCGCTCCCCCCTCCCTCCGAGCAGAAACCCGGTCCTTGCCGCTCCCGAGGATCTGCGAGGCTGGGGGAGCCGCCCTTCCCCTCGTTTGCCCCGGCGGACGCTCCTGGCGCTGCTGCTAATGGGCGCGATTCCAGCCGGAGACATCAGAAAGCCGCCGCCGTCCTTGGGAGAGGTGCGCGCGCACCTCCGCACGAACGGGCGGCGGTGCCGCTCTTTGGGGGAGCTGCCGCGGCACGTTTGCAGGCTGCCAAAGGCGGCAGCTCTGCAGGCGGGCCGCAGCAGCAGCTGTTGCGGCCTACGGGCGCGACATTCGGCAGGGCCCCTCTTCGCAGCATGGCGCGAGGCCCTCACCCCCCACGGACGCGCCCTCCTCGCCACGGGAGCCACCCCCGCCATCCTCGCACACCACTAGTGCAGGCCCACCTCGTCTTGGGGGCCTGCCCTCCACACACCGGCTGCATCTTCCGATCGACCGACGCCGCCAGGGGGGCCCCGCCCCTTCTACCTACTAGCCTGGCTGGAGACACGGCGGCAGCAGCTAACTTTGCTTTTCCTATGTATGCCGTAGCAGACGCCAATGGGAGGTGTGGCGGGAGACGAGAAAGATTCGTGCGTTACTTTTCTCAGATTGGTGCCTACGCTTAGAAGCAAGAAAAAGAAGTCCCGAAGCCACTTTCCCGGGGCTGCTTGTTTGGGTGGGGAAGGGGGGGTTGTAAATCGCGGGGTCCCTGCCCCTCCTGGTGTCATGGCAACGGCGGTGGCACCACTGATCCAGTGCTGGAAGTAAATGGATCCGTAATTCTGAATAAAGGAGAAAATAATTCCCAACCCTCCAGGTGTAGCTCCTCTCCTCATCCCCACTCTCAAGCCTCTGTTAGAAACATCTTAAAAAGATTTGCTGCTTGCAGCGACTCCCAAGATAACTCTGCCAAGGAAAAGAGATCCGCGATATGGGGTGGGGAGAGGGGGAAGGGCAGTAGTTGCACCCACACTGGTTGCATGTTAATAGTGTCGGGGACTGCGGTTCACGGCGCTTCGGTTACTGGGGAATATTTTTATCAGTTGCAAAGCTGCTTTCCACACTACAGCTGCGTTCCCGCTCGTCGCCAGCCATAAAATGGTTGATAGGGCTTTGGGTCGACTGAGCAATGTAGGACCGCAGCCTTTATGATCTTTATGATCTTTATGATCTTGATTGCTACCAAGGAAGCCCCATTGACTTGATTCATCTTAAATGTCTGGATGCTGCAATTGTCTCTAGGAAAAGGGGTTCAGACAGCAGTGCATATTTTTCCCCTGTTGCAATATGTAGTAAGACAACTACTCTGACTTGAGGGAGGGGAGAATTAACGTGCCGCGGCAGCTTTCCCAAACAGCGGCGCCGCTGCCCGTTCGCGGGGAGGTCCGCGCGCACCTCTCCAAAGGTTTGGGGAGGTGCGCGCGCACCTCTGCTCGTTCGGAGAGGTGCGCGCGCACCTCTCGGAATGGGCAGCGGTGCCGCTTGTTGGGAAAGCTGCCACGGCCTGTTTGCAGAGCTGTTAATACTTTAATGTTATATATTGTTTTTGTTGAATATACTGATAATATATTGTTTTTGTTGACCCTCTTTTCCACATGCCTCAATTAAAGCAATTTTATTGTTATCTACCTGTATTTTTATTTTTGAAATTTACCGTGAGCTGCTGCATTTCCCAGCCTCGGCTTATACTCGAGTCAATAACTTTTTCCAATTTTTTGGGTAAAATTAGGGGTCTCGGCTTATATTCGAGTCGGCTTATACTCAAGTATATACGGGTACATAGATTTAATGAAGTTTAAGTCCAGGAACATGTTTTATTTCATCTTATTTTTGTACACAAAACTTTCTTATATTTAATAGAATTTCAGAATTGAAAAGGGATGGCTGGAATTGTATTCCTTTTACTGCTACATAACTAAGAATCACAAATGTGTTTTATTATTGCAAATCATCCAAAGACCAACCAACAGGTGCAGATCAATCAACCCATAATCTAATTATTATTAACTATTGTTAATAGTAATTAACAAGTGACCCTGATCAGAAACCTCTAGAATTAATGACAGGAGCCTTTGTCAAGGTAACCCATACAAACTTTCCCTAGGGTAGGACAAAGCAATTTATTCTCAATAGACATTTCAACTATAAATTTTAACTCTCCAAAATGGACAAATTAATAAGAATAAAACACATTTCTGGAACACGAAGCGAACATATTGCACATACTGACACATCCAGTATAAGTATTATTCACCATTTATACTAGGAGACTGGTTAATTCTCTTCATAATGGCATTTGTGAGCATTTGACACAGATGGTTTCACTATTATAATGCATTCACTTGAAAGATAATGTATACAAACAGTAAGATTTATTTCCACAAATAAAATATCAGGATCAGACCGTGAAACTCATCTTCTCCATTTCACTGCACTAATGCCAACAATTCAACTTTTCACATCTTCCCAAATCCTAAAGAAAGATTTAAGCAGACTCACATGTACACATACAGGCTCATTTAATAGAACACATATAAGATTAAGGAGAGGAAAACGTACGTACAGAAAGCAACTTCAAGTAACTTTCTGGAGTTGGTAACATGTTGTGCTTTCCCTCTTACCAATGCATCTGCCACAGCAGTCTCCAGATCTGTGCTTGTGTTCGGAACTCGCATTGCATTCATAGAGGCAGGCAACCTGCCTGGCTGGCCAAGCCCAAACCGGTCTGCACAAAAGACAAGAATGAAAGCCATCATTACATAAGTTCACAGCCCCTTGGAATATTAATAAGGCCATTGGCTGCTTTAATTCTTATTGGGTACAAGTTTTAAGAATTATTATGAGGCTATAATAGAAAGTCAAACAAATTCTGTGTATTATGGTTAGAAAAGAGGGACAGGAGATTTAAACTCTTTTACAATAATGCTTAAATATAACTACTTTTACATATTCTCAATTTTTCAAAGGAAGAAGTGTAAGCACTATGGCAAAGTTCTTCAACTTCGTAAGAAACTTGCAATAATATATTGTTAATTTCTTAACTTACTTCTAATAGTATTTTTGTGAACTAGCTTATTCAAGTCTTAATCTAAGTAGTTCCAATTATTGTGATTGTTTTATATTTGTGTACTTACTGGTTAAATTTTAGTGAAAACAGAACCAAGAATCGAAATTAAAGCTTAAGCAATTTGTACAACTGATCAACAAAAAATTAAAGGCGATAGTTTTTTTTTTAAAAAAAACAACAACAAATACTCTATGCACTATTCCCATTGTATTTGGAAGATGAATAAATCTTCATAGACCATCAAATAATCTTAAGATTTCCCCCTCCCAATCTCTTAATATATAGTTAAATGTTAAACTTTTAAAATAAATAATATTAATTTATTTAGTCCATTAAGAATTCTTTGAGATTTACTAATTTGGGTTTTTAAAAGTAATCACTATTTTATTTCTTTAAATGGAAATATTAACTGACTATGGTTTTAAATTTGGCTTTTATTGGGTTAAATTGTCATTTATTTATTACATCCATTGTTTAATTCTTTTTTAAATTTTGTATTTTATGTTTTTTAATTTTTTATTGTTGTGAGCCGCCCTGAGTCCTTGGGGAGAAGGGCGGCATATAAATTTAATCAATTTATTTTATTTATTTATTAATTGAATTTCTATACCGCCCTTCTCCCGAAGGACTCAGGGCGGTGTACAGGGCAATAAAAGCATTACATACAAAAGTTAAAATAAGATTAAATTAATTAAGCCCTAACAATAAATAATTAAAAATACCCCAAACCCTTAAACCAGGCCGTCCTGTTCAAATAAATAGGTTTTCAGTGATCAATCAATCAATCAATTTCCCAACCATGGCAACTTTACAATGTGTTGACTTCAACTCCCAGAATCCCCTATGCATCCTAACGTTGCCAAGATTGGAAAACACTATTATATTGGAGATGTAATGCAGTATTAGAATAAATGTGCATTTTTGAATATACCATCAATGGATTGATTTACCTATTATTTTTTTAATAGAATTATCTGGACCAGTGTTGCTTAAAGTGTACACAACTATCATTTTTCCTTCCTCATCAATGAACTCCCAAAGGCTTAATCGTGGGAGATTTTAAAATAGCCATCCCAAAGAAGGCAATTAGTTGCATGTAACTGGTGTAAAGGGAAATATGCTTCCCATGCACCTCAAAAGATCTTTCCAATGGTGTCCAACTACTATTGTGAATCTAATAAAGAATTAGATTATTCCATGTATCTATTTATTTATTTATTTTAATGTCCCTTCCATTTGTAGCCCCATTAAACTGGATTTCACTCATAGTATGGTATCCCAACCTTTGCGGCTTGGCAGCCTGGCTGGAGGGGTGGAGGGAAACCAGGCCACATGAGCAGTGGGTTGTCACGCATGCGTGGGCACACCTCTACTCGCATGAGGGGTGCACTAGTGAACACACGCAAGCACATGTAGCTTGACTAGTTGAACTGTGTATGCATGTGTGTGCGTGCCATCCCACCACTTGCATAAGTCAAGCTACGCGCATATGTGTGCGCTAGTCTGCCGTTCTTGCAGTCAGGTTGCAAATAGGCCATGGCCTGGAAGTGGGTCAAGATCCAGAGGTTGAGACTCCTATGTCAGAGGATGGATGTACAAATTATCATTTTGTGACTACCAATAAAAACACGTTTTATGTTAAGAAATTACATGTAACTATTTAAGGGTACTCTAATTAAAAATCACGTTTGTTTAAGCAGTGTTATGATTTCAACTCTAATGCACAGAAATGTTTTTCAATATCAGTTGGAGAAAATGACAACAACAATCCATATAAAAACCAAGAAACAGAAAAATATTATTGGGAAATATTTATGAACCGATTTTAAGCCTTTGCAGACAAAAAATTCATTTAACTTTATTGTATTTGTTAAGTTTCCACTAAGGTGAACAAAATCAGATCAACGTTGTGAACAATTACTGCTGCTAACATGAAGAAAGCAAAATTAAACATATTTGAGCATTGTGGTAATGCCACATGAGTTTGGTATTTTTCAAATTTTACTAAGATCAGACAGTTGACAACAAGCACATTTTCTAAAAAAATAAAATATACATTACATGCGAAAATTAAATATCTTTAATGAAAACCTGCTTTGAAAAGGAATTGATGAGGTTCACAGGGAAAGAAAAACTATATGTATTACTATCTCCTTTTTTAATGCATGTATTTACTGAAGCAGCACAGATGCTTGTTTCAAACATCAGCTTTGCTCCAAGCAGGAGGATTTGGTGAAATGATGATAATGAATATGAGAATCCAAATGTTTTGCTATGTCATTTTGTTCATTCAACATAATATCTTAAGGCCCAGTAAGTATTTGGTACATTATGAAAATATATTGCAATTCTCTAGTGAACAAACTGAACAGGATATTTCAAAGATGCAATCAATCATAGGATAACTTAGATTTTTCAGTCCTTTAGTTCCAATCTCAACTGAAATGGAATTTCACCCCAGTTAAATCTTGCAAAATTATCACTAACATTGTTTGAAAAATTTAAGTATAACTGGATCTCTACTATTTGTGAAAAAATGTATACACATACACATGCACATATACAAACTGCAATGTTGTTCCACTAAAAATACGTGAGCATCTGAGACTATAGATTTTGCTCACAGACATTGCAAGTCAGTATTATCACTATATTAAGAACCTAGTCATACTTCTTAGGATGACATCTCATGGATATTACTTGACTAGTTTCGTGGCATGAGAAATTAGTAATTTTTGGAACAATGAGAAAGGAGTCTATCATGAATATGCAGTTACATGATTTTTTTTTTAAATCTTGACTAGATTACATCCTGATTTGATACAGTACAAAATTTGACAGTCCAACTATAAGTAAAAGTATATTTGCATACCGGTTTGAATATTGATACCACCTCCAAAAGGACATTTTTCTGAGAAATAAATTTGGCAGCAAAAAAAAAAGGTTCTTATATAGAGTGAAAATCTTATTCCTTCTTACTCTAACCAAACTGAAATGATCAAAATTTCCAGAAGAACCAGTGCTTAATCTGGCTTCATGTTGTTTTGAATAAAAATTCTCATTGCATTAGAAAAGGGAAGATAGTTTTTTAAAAGACATGGATAACCAAAATGGCAAAGTAAAGTTGCAAAGCCTTTAAAATATTCAATAGAAACAATTAAATTAAATCACATTAAGTATATTTGACATGCAACTTTGTGTCCCACTTTTTAGCATATGAATAGCAACAAAGATGATGATAGTGGTAATGGTGATGATGAAGAAATGGACTTCTTACTGGATTATATTCTGTATTGCCTGTCCAGATCATAACACTATCAGATAATGGAAATTTACATCAGGCGCAGGAGCAGAAATCCCCAATAAATCCCAGAAGACTCTAAAGCTACTACACTGACAGAGAATAGCGTACAGGTAGTCCTTGCTTAATGACTGTTTGTTCAGCAACCATCTGAAGTTACGATGGTATTGAAGGAATCAAGGTTAGACTTGCAGTGGCCCTCCTGTCACATGATCAAAATCCAGGCACTTTACAACTGCAATCTATACTTCAAATCCCCTATTCCCCCTATCTCTGCCCTTTTAGCCACCCTGCACTCCACTGCTGCTGCCTACTGCTGACCATCACTGTCTTCACCTCCCATTGCTGACAAGGCATGCCTGGCTGAGACAGCTGTTAGCCTTCGTGAGTCTTTGGTAATGCTTCCTGAAGGCTCCATGCAGTGCTTGCATGCTTCACAAAGTGCCAGCAGATGCCTCAACAAGGCGTTCCTCATCAGCAGTGAAAGGAAGATCAGCTGCGGGGAGTGGGGGGGGAGGCAGTGGAGTTAGGGTGGCCAAAAGGGAAGACATGGGCATGGAGACAGTGAGGGGGAGCTGAAGTGGAGGTAAGCACAGCAAAGCAGAAGCATGAGGTCCTTGCCTAATGACGGCAACCAGGACTACCAGAACTGCTGTTGCTAAGCAGTGCGGTCGTGTGATGTTTTGCTTAATGACCATTTTGCTTAACGATGGAAATTCCAGTCCCAACTGGTGTCATTAAATTAAGACTACTGGTATTCTATTCAGGTACTAAGGCAGGGGCTTGAGTCTTGGTGATAGCCTCTAAAATCTCAATGGAAATTTTTTTAAATCTTTTCACCGGCACCTCCATTACACAGAAAGATTGGTGGTGCTATGTCATGTTATTTCAATTTTGTTAATAACTTATCTAACACTGAAGGAACTATTTTAAGAGAAGATTATGAAATGATATTAAAGGTCATTAACTCCATGGAAAGAAATCTTGTTCCAAGGTCATTCAGACTGTACTAATGAATATCAGTATTATATAAAGCGGCTTTTCCAAGTATCGTGGCTTGCATCATTCATTCTCTACTAGCTATCATGATGAATAGCCAGACTGGGTGGGGAAGACAGAAATTGTATTCTAGCACAGAGGTCCCCAACCTTTTGGGCACCAGGGATCAGTGCCATGGAGAAAGGTTTTTCTGCGGACCAGAGGAGTTGTGATTTTGAATACTGCCTGCATCCCAAGGATGGAGTTTTGCTTGTTTGTGCGGTCTGCTTGCTGGCATGCTGTGGACCAGTGCTGGTCCACAGACCGGGGGTTGGAGACCCCTGTTCTAGCACATCTGGACGGAACTCAGTAAAGAAATAATATTGAGCATTAATATTATAAAGTATAATTGGGATAAGCATTTTAATATGTTACAAAGTTGTATTATATTGAGATCTAGTTCAAACATAAAGCAATGTATATTTAAAGAAACTTTTGATTCAAAATGCCTAATTCCAATCCTAAATATTAAATGCTATTAAATGGTTATGTGTAACAATTAGCATACTAGATTTACATCCCCAAATTATATGTTTTATCAGTGCTGGCCAAGCTTAATACAGCACATATTTGTAGCAGGCTGTATTTTTGGAATAATAAGCCTTATTACCAACAAGCCATGCATTCAAGAAGTGGAGAGACAGGAACAGCAGAAAAGAAAGCGGGGGGGGGGGGGGGAGAGGAGAGAGTAGGAAAAAAGAAAGAGCAATTGTTTCATGGGTAACTGGCCAGTATGTGAATAGTGATGGGAAGGGCTGAGTAAGCTGGAATTTATCCATCAAAGTCTTGGCAATGGCCTCTAATCTGTGACACACAAGGACTTTTGTTATAAACTAGCTTGGATGGAAGTCACATACATGACTGGGCCTCACTTAAGTTAAAGAACAAGAATCTCTTACAGCAAAGGGAACTTCTGTAAATATTCTACACATGAAGCTTTGATGTTAAAAATACATCAATAAAACATCTTTTTCATTCAGTGGGACCTTATAACTTAAATTAATATAAACAAGGAACATTATGGGGCCAATTTTTGTGGTCCACATAAAGTCAAAACTATTAGGTAAATAGAGCGAAGTTTCAGGTATAAATCTGGAATTTACATGATAGGAATATATTAATGAATGTTCTCTTCTGGTTTACATTATCAGTATTTAAAACTTGTATTAAACAGATGTAGATGCTGTTTCTAGAGGGTTTTTTTTCTTTCAATATTTATATATTCCAAATCCCAGATAACCTCATAATGACTTTCTTCTCAAATCTAATTTTTATATAATTTCCTGTCATCAAAGCAGTAGCATAGTTTTCAAAAGAGTTTTCTCCAACTGTTATTGTCCAGATTTTTGATTTATGAGCCCAAGCATGTTGAGTGGCTATGATGGTTTAGAATGATGAGAACTATAGCTAAAACATCTGGAATATCTGAGGCCAGGAAATGTTTGTGTAAAGTAAAATGAGATTGTGGCTTATTTCTTCTCCCAACCACTTTTATGAAAAAGGGGAAATAAAATATTTGTGTTCTGGTTATCCATACAGGGTCTCTTTGCTCATGCAGATTCTGATTTAGCATTATGTGTGATCCTAATCAATAAGGTATTAAAAACTCAAAGCTATAGCTGAATCTGACCCTCTTCCTTAGTTGCATTAATCTCATTTGCTAGCTGTTACAAATATTACTCACTAATGAACAATTGCTATAGCTGCTTTTCATAGATATAAAGAGGAAGAAGTTACAGTGTCCTTCTTTAGTACTTCCTGAGAGGTACATGGGAAGTATATGACAATACTCTATAAGCTGCTGTAATACTGTTTGCTTTCCAGAAATAACATTAAGCAAAAAGAATAAAAATGAGCAAAAATAAAAACATTCAAAATAGAAAATGACAAAAGCATGTTAAATAATAATAATCTCATGATGATCCCGCATGCTAAGTGCTGAATGACATTTGTGAGAGCAAATGTTACAAAGGTAATAAAAAGAGACAATATTGAGAAGCAGATTCATGCAGTTAGCACTTGTTCACCTGACTGCCCAACAGAATCAGCAGTGGAGAGAGCGCTAGTGGATCTGGAATGACGTCGAGAGGCTGCAAGTAAAAGGAATGGCAACACCCACAGAATTAACACAAGTACTTCAGACAAAAACAATGCCACAGTCCAAAGGAGATGCACATGATTCACTACCAACACTGGGATTACAAAGGGAAAAGAAATGGCACTGTGTATGAATGGACTTGAAAATCAATTGCAAGCCCCATGGTAGGTCTGACATAACGCTTCTTGCATACGCTCCCTCCACCCTCAACTATGGAACATATGATATATGGAAAACGAAAGGAATAACCTCTAAGCCTTCCGGCTTGTATGAAGTCCAGCAGAGATCGATAACAATAATCACCTGTCGAATACAGGTGAATCACCATGATAACATGAAATGACTAAATCAGCAGCAATAGGATTTAGATGTAAACAATCCAAATCCTAAGGTGAAACCACAATGAATCCTTAGAAAGTGTGCTTGCAATTATAAAAGTTTAGGTTTTTTTCATTCAAAAATGTAAAACCCCATAATCAATAAAAAGACAAATTTTAATCAGGGGCAAAGTAAGTTAGTGCAGAAAAACAACAGACAACAGGAAGTAACCTTCATTTAACATAGTGACAATACGAATTATACTTAGGACACAAAAAGTATTTATTATTCAAGCTCTTATTAATTTGATTGCAAAGCTATTTTATGCAGACTCAGTTCATTGATCCATCTTCCAAATTGAATTCAGTCTAACAGTCAATGGCTGTCCCATGGTTCACAAAAAGAAAATCTTTTTGAAAAGTTCCTATCTGGAACTATTACCTGTACATCAGAAATTGGTCCTTGGGACTTTCTTCATGCAAATCTTATTCTTTCCTAGAGTCAAATCTAACAGGACTCCCCAAATCCACACGACATTGCCCATGTACAAACTCAGGTACAATACTGAATGTGTGGATTTTGACTAACAGGCAAAATTAATAAAATGGGATAGCTGAAATACTATTAATTAGCTTACAGAATGGTCTGCAACCAACTAGCTTTGTGGATGGATAGAACTGAATACCTGAGAAGAAAAGGTGCAATAGCAACAGTTATTTTAACCACATTCACAGGGTTAATAGCTCTAAACTGAAAATGTTTCTGGTATATGGGATTTTAAAATCCCACCAAAGCTTAACTAAAATCAGAATTTATATTGATATATGTCTTTAAATAAACAAAATTACATGCAGTGTGGAATAGGCCATGTGAATAATTCCAAGACTAAACTAGATATAAGAGCTTGGAAATTACCATTTGCTTGAATAGGTTTCTACAATGTTGCTAGAGAATAAAATAGCTCAACCTGTACTGTATTAACAGAATGTAGCATATAATTAAGGGGGGGGGGAAACGAAATTAACTTGTCCGACAAGAAACAACATGAAATGCATACTATAATTGCATTTAGAATGTTATTTTAATTCTGGGACTGAACAAAAGAAGTATAAAGAAGATATTTCTAATGAACCTAAGGTACAGAGCACAAATTGCTCCTATAAAAACACTCAATTGCATTCTTGAAGTCAAACAGATTGTCACATTTACAGGTCGAGGAGAAGCAAATCATGCTGAAACCCTGGAAGGGTCTTCAAACACCTATGCAGTGTAGATCTTTAGAAAGACGCTTATGTTTTTCTTTGGGTGTACTGGTCACAGCCTATCAATATACACATGCAGAGAGAAGCACAATGAATAAACCTTGCTAATCAAAAAGCATCAGCAAAAAAGCCTGAAGATGCAACTGAGACATGAGAAGTTGTCTTTCAGCTCCATTATTTTGAACCTTCTCTTTATTCAACAGACTCGCGGTTTTCAAAATTTTGTTTCCTACAAATCATCTTAAAATTGCTAGTATTTTAAAGGAATTATTTAATGAAAGTTTTTTTTGTTCTAGAAATCAACAGTATTATTTCAGCAACCATAGCTCTGCTATCCCAGGATGCAGAAAACAAATGCTTTGATTTGGTTTACCCTCACTATAATTTGGGGGTTTTTTTGTTTCTAAAAAATAAAATTATTTAAAATTTTTTGAACTGGTGCTGGTCTATATAAACCAGTCTAACAGACTCAGGTGATGTCATCTGACTTTGCTCATAGCAGTCTTTATCTCAATTATCAAGATAGCAAATTAGATGCTGGGATTAGTGCAGTTACTGTTAACTAACGCATTTAGAAATTGCCTCAATGGAATTTGCAGACTACCAGTTTCATGGCCACAATTTGCATGGAACCAGGCAGAGTTAAAAACAATAGGATTTAGAAATTGTTTAAAAATAAAACAATCCACAATTTATTGAACTATATAATAAAATGCTAGCTAATGACAGTGAAGCTGGAATAATGTAAATGGATTCTAAGAAGTTATTGACAGTTATTAAAATAATATTTTGTGAATCACTCTCTATTAATATTAGTATTTTTGATTAATATGTGCTTAGTTATTTGTAATAATCAGCTATTAAACCTGAGGGGGATGGGAAACAAATGAACTGCTGGTTCCCCTTAGGTGGTAATTTGGTCAGAGCTGGAGCTGTAACTGACATATCGTTCAGTACATACTTTCTGACATGACAGGAAACGTAAAAAATACCCAAGATTTGTAAATATCCAAGAAAATTTGGTAAATATTCTTACATATTTCTTGGTAATTCAATAATAGAGGGCATCTGTATTGAAACCAAATGTAAAGTCTTCCCCCAAGAACTACAACATTTACAATTTTAAGTGTCCTGAAGCAATTATATTACAGATATAATTTGTTTCTTGGATTTATACTCTAGTACAATCAGGAAGACTTTTGGCACCTTTGTTACACAAATTGTTCAGATATTATGAGCTAGATCTAATTCATAAAATTTAGCCAAAGGAATGAAATAAAAGTAAAAATAATTTATTATTATTTAATAATAAATACAATACTAAAGCTGACACCTCAGCCAAGTATTACATCAATGGCATCACACATTTTTAGAACGACTTAAAAGATTAAAATTAATACCTTCAATAAATCAAGTAGGCTTAATATGTCTGTAAAACAGAAATGGGGAATCTGTATCTCAAGATGTTCTTGAACTATATCTTTTAGTAATTGCTGCATTCGGGCAGCACAATAACTGGCTCACAATAGCAGCCCTTTGCTCTGTGCAAATGTTTATGATACAAACTATTCTATTAGGTCAAAGGAAGAAGCCTTTATCCTTTTTATAGCAGCAAGGAAAAGTGACAGATTCCTTTGCATTCTGTAACGGATTTTAAAATGATCCTCTGTGGCCCTTAGTTAACTCAAGTTTTTTAAATTTTTATTTATTTATTTAGATTGAAATTGTTGGCTTGGATGCAGACCCAAATCACCTTCCTTGCAGCATCTAGAATTATCTCCATCCATTTTCAGGTAAGAAACAAATATATATATAGCTGAACCCCAAAATACACATAATTCAGTTAAATAAAATGTGTGTTGTGTGTGTATATGTGTGTAAAATGCCAAATCATAAAAAATCCTAATCCATTCACAAGTAAAACAAATCACACACCTCATATCCCATTAAAACATTAATGTCCAGGCTTGATCCTACAAACTGCCCACCCATGACTTTGGCAAAAAAAAAAAAAATCACAAGTATGAATTCTTTTGCTTTGTAAATTTAACAGCCACCGGTGGGCGAGTTAAATTAACCCATTCATAAATTAATAATGTCTATTGTTAAATAGTATTGCTTTTTATCCATATGAAGAATTACTAAAGGTTTTCCCCTTTGCAGTCGTGTCTGACTCTAGGGGGCAGTGCTCGTGTCCATTTCTTAACCAAGGGAGCCAGAATTGTCCGAAAATATTTGTGTGGTCATGTGGCCAGCATGACTATATGCCAAGGTGCACAGAACACTGTTACCTTCCCACCGAAGCAGTACCTATTTATCTACTCACATTTACATGCTTTTGCACTGCAAGGGGGGGCAGGAGCTGGAGCAAGGAACAGGAGCTCGCCACGGCACTCAGTGCTCAGGTCTTGAATGAGGGCTGTCTGCTTTCCAGCTGACAAGCTCAGCATCTTTAAACTTCTGAGCCATTGTGCCCCCTATGCAGAATTAGAGTTCAGCAATTTTATTTTGTCCCATTTTGTTTCTTCTGGTCCTCTTAGCTAAAATATGTCTATACCACAAGCAGTTCCTATATGGGACATTACTGGGACTCTAGCTTTCTAACAGGAAAAATGGAAAAACAAAGAAATAAGTAATCACTCAGAAGCCTCATAGCACTTTTCCCTTCTGCTCTAACTTCTCCACCTTGCAACCCCAATGTCTTAATTCTTTTCACAGAATTATTTCAACAGCAATATTCTATAATGTCCTTAAAACCTGGCTCTGCCAATTGGCCTGGAGTCCAGACAGAAACATTTCATCCTGGTGGGAGTTACTGGATTAGAAGAGCCCACCTCTACTCTACCGTACAACCCCACCCCCACTATCTTAGCTATTTCCTTGTTCATTGTAATGTATTTATCATGTTTTAATCTTTTATAATATAAATTTATTGCAAACTTCCCAGAGTCACAGAACACCAAGATGGATGGTGAATAAATGTAACTAATTAATGTTAAAAGTAGGCCCTATGAACCTCATGGACCAGTGGTGGTGAACCTTTTAGAGACCAAGTGTCCAAACTGCAACCCAAAACCCACTTATTTATCGCTGGGTGCCAGGTGGGTGTGGCTGTGGTGGTCATGGAAGATTGGGTGGGTGTGGCCAAGGTGGATGTGGTCACCTCAATGTTGCTCGTGGGGAGGGACACCTGTGGGGGGTGGGCAGGGTCGGGGGAGCTCCAGGTGGTCTCTGGCAGGTGGGGCGGTAGGCGAGACTCATCCTGTGGGGTGAGGCGAGGCAGGGTGGGGGTGCCATTGCCGTGGGGAAAGGCAAGGGCTGGGGCAGCTGCTGCCTGACACCATCGCCCCCCCCCACACAGAGGCCAGCGAGTGCATGGGGGCCAACGGTGTCCATCAGTAGCCACAGCCTGCCGGCCCCTCAACCGGCACACTGGGACTCGGCAGCCCATCGCCAGCAGTTCAAAGAAGCTGCCTCCGAGATGGATGGTCGGCCAACGGCTGAGGAGATCATACAGTGGGTTATGCATGGGAAAAGGAGAACATGCGAGGCCAGGAGGGACAGGATGGGGGGGAGGGAAACCAGCCATGCCGGGATACATTCAGCCACGTGGGACCTTGAGAAATTAGGCGGCTGTTTGAAGAGGGACAGTTGCCACCTCCGGGGCATGGTGCGGGTGCCCACAGAGAGAGCTCTGAGTGCCGCCTCTGGCACCCGTGCCATAGGTTCGCCACCACTGTCATGGACAATAAGATAAGTTCCATCTTTGTACCATCTTCTTTCCTCGATTTCAAGTACACACACACTCTCTAAATATAATGTGGACAAACTAGAAATATAATTGAACTGAAGCAGTCAGAAACACACAAATGTGTGCATGCACACATACATCACACACACACACACACACACACACACACACTCTTCAAGATTTCAGATTGCCCTAACTGTAAAAATATTTTCTTCAAAATATGCAATTATTTTAATAATAATGCAGAAAAAACATTATATACAAAGAAACGAGACTTCATGTTTCTGATGTGAAAAGATAGGTCTCTGTAAATTACACTGGCTGGATCATAATTTAAAAACCAAGAGAGATGGTACATTTCTCTAGTGCAGAAATAGAAATTGAGCTCTATGAATTAAGGAACAAGCTTTTTACACAGAAAAGGAATTCTCAGTGTTCCTGGGGCTTAGAAAAAGTTACGCTTGATATGGCATGCACTCAGGCCCAAGAATACAATGCAAAATAATAAAAAAGTATATTATGAAGACATTTACTAAATTTTCTCCCAAGGACGCCCATTTTGCATTGGATCAAAAAAGGCAGGTCATGCTTTCTAGTAGCATCAACTTTTCCTGCAATGATGTAGCCTTCGCAATAGCTGCTGTTGTCGAGACCAATGGCGCCTAAGTGCATGTCCCAAAAATTTAGAGATTGTCAAAAGCATTTCAAACTATGGGTTTTCCTAGTAAAGGAAAGCAGGATTTAAGCATGCAGAAATGAACAGAATAAATAAAGAGGTCAGAAAGGAGGAATGTTAAAGAGTTTTTAAAAAAGCAGAGAATAACAAGCCCATTCCACTCAGAGGTATATCGACGAAGCAGGAAGAAAGAGGAGGGGTGGCCCTTAGAAGCTCTAGTGCCTACAGGTACTCACCAAGTGGAGGAAAGCCCCGAGCAGGGCTTGTATCTCGGCTGCTCTCACGGCTGGTATCGCGGCTGCACCCCTGACTCACGCTGGGTCGGGGGATACGGCTGCTCCGTGCTAGCATGCAGCATGGAGAGTTTCAGAGAAGGTGAACACAAGTTTAACGAGGATACAACGCTCAGACAATAAATTTACAGTTTTGGTCATTACTGACATTAGTAAATATCCCGGACAACTGCCAATCTGATTTGTTGCGCATAAACTGTGATACAGGCTGAACTTGCCCAAGAACATCGGAGATGTTCTGACCCTCCCGAGAAGCTTTTTCTATTTATCACAAGCCAGAAAAACAGGCTAATAATAATGTCAGGTTGACTTCGATTCCACTTAAGGGGTAGGGGTGGGGGGAGAGAGAGGGAAGGAGGAGAGAGAAAATACCAGGAAAGAAAGGTCAACTCTATTTTAGAGGGATAAGTAAATGATTCTAATAGGGAGTGAGCAATACAAACCTAAAGAAATAACACATTTATATAATTTTTATACAGATTCATCATAATAATCGATGACAAGGGAAAAAATAAAGGATATTTAATCATGCAAAATGTCAAAACGAACATACTATTCATATTCAACTTATTTTAAATTCCTCTTTGCTCCATAGTATTATTATGAATGCTTTAAATTCTCCTTCTTCTCTATCTCAGCCATAATTGGGTCTACCCTTAGATGTTCTTTTTCTAAGAAAGATAATAAAAAACCAGGTTCAGGAAGTCAACATTTAAAAATACATGTTGAATTTTCCCATGTTGTTGTTGTGTCTGACTCATCGCGACCCCATGGACAACGTTCCTCCAGGCCTTCCTGTCCTCTACCATCTAGCCACCTCATTTTCTGTCGTCCCCTTCTTCTATTGCCCTCAATCTTTCCCAGCATTAGGTTCTTCTCCAGTGAGTCCTTCCTTCTCATTAGGTGGCCAAAGTATTTGAGTTTCAGCTTCAGGATCTGGCCTTCTAAAGAGCAGTCAGGGTTGATCTCCTCTAGGACTGACCGGTTGCAGTCCAAGGGACTTGCAGGAGTCTTCTCCAGCACCATAGTTCAAAGGCGATAGTTCCAATTTTCCCATAAAAATTACTAATCCGTATAAGCACATATACAGAGGGGTTTTTTTTAACAGCTTTTATTCTCATTTGGGTTTTCTGGCTCTCCTATTCCTTTCTATATTTCTCCTGCCAACTGACAAAAAATTTAGACTGCAAACTCCTCAAGGCATGAATCCATTCAGAATTTGTTCAATAGGCTACAATGATGGTAAATACATAAATATTAAAATTAAAAGAATGCCATTTTAAAAGGTCATAACCCTGGGAAAGAGAAATAATCTTTCAGGCAGCATTTGTTTTGAAATAATGATGAATACTCCTATTGTGCATTCGTGATCCTGCCTGAAACCAATTATATACCGTGGTATGAAGCTTTTCATAAAGAATAAGAAATATGGCCTGGAAAGTGTATAAACTGTTGTTTAACGCACTTTCATAAATCTATCCCCTTAATTACTTTACCCATTAATGAACCAATGATTTAAAAGCTGAAGCTGTATGATAATTGACAAATGAAAAATTTATTAACTGTACCATTAATTTCTTAGAACTCTAACAGAGATGGGACTGTATTTATCATACACTGCTGTCATAATGTTGAATAAGAAAGTAGATATAAAATAAGAAATACACAAAGTCCTATCTGTTTGTGCCTGGGAAAGAGTAAGTTTGTGAGTGTAGAGTAGAAAATGTTTTAATCAGGCCACATTATTCAATGGTCTATGTCACGCGTGTCAAACTCATGACATCACGCGATGTATCGTGACTTTTTCCCCATTGCTGGCAATAGGGTGGGTGTGGTTTTGGTGTGATCCATCCAGCTCGCGGGCCGACAGTTGGATACCCCTGGTCTATGTACTCCTCCCTGATTTGTTGGTGGCAATCAGCATCATATCACTGAGATCTGGCTGGGCAAAAACTGAGGCATGTGTCTATTCTACAACTAGCTTACTTGCTTTGATTTCAAGGCAGGATAGGGGAGGCAGTGTTAACATTCCACAAGTACCTCTTGGTGACCAGGCATACTGTTCCCCATGTGGATGAAAGAAAGGTCCTAACTGTGAAGTTGGAAACCATGGACAAACTATTTTTTTTCCTCGTATAATGTCCCCTGTTATTTTTCAGCCAATTTCCTCTCAAAGCTTTTGTCCTTTACTAGTGATTTCTTGTATACTTTTTTAACCTCCATGCCTTAGGGTTTTAATATCGTGAGCTGCCAGTGTTTGATGAGTAGACCACATATATGTTATTATAATAAGTAAATAAATGTTTCCACATGGGGTTCCAGGTTATTTTGGCTAACTGTAAAAAGGCAGCATGCATGACGTATAAAGCTTGTTTGTTCTTGCTTTGTTTCTCTCTTCATACAGGTATTTGAGGTCCTGCTTTACTACTACCAAACCAACTAAGTTAGTAAAACAGTTCCAAGTAAGTTTTCATTTGGTTTTGATCCCCCTGGAAGCAAGAGATCACTTTCCAGCTTCAAGGACCACAATAAGCTATCCTTTGTTACTTGATAGTACTTGATGATATGTACAGAGGGGAAAAAAGCTGCTTGTTCACAATAGATAAAGATAAGCCTGGAATGCTGATCTATGTTACAAAGGAACACACATTCATGAATTATGCATAGAAAACATCAGCAGCATAAAAGCAGAAGTGTCTCTCCTAGAGATTGCTCTAGGTCAGGGGTGTCAAACTGCCGGCCTGGAGGCCGGATGCATCATAGCGAAACCGTGCCCACCCCATTGCGGGCAATGGCAAAAAAAGTCACGATATGTCGCGACATATCACGTGACATTGTGAGTTTGACACCCCTGCTCTAGGTTAACCGTTGCAAGTAAATATAAATGTAAATCAAAATAATTTTTAGAAAAGATGATCTATGGAACAGTATATATTTATTTTCATTTGTGTGGTACAACTGCTTATAGATATTTTTTTTTAAAAAGAATCCTTTAAGTAAGTCCTTAAGCACTGTTCCCATACTAATCAAAAGAAAAAAAAACCCTGTCTGTATTTAAATATATATACCTCCTGTTGCAAATATTTTTTTCTTTCCACATAAAAATGCTTAGCTCAAAAAACAAACAAACTGCACAACATGTTTCAGAGTCACATGTTAATTATAGATCTTCTGGTTCACTGAAAATACAGTTTTCTTGGGTCATTCATTATGTCCTAGAGTACTTTTAAGAAACTTAGAGGGTATTCAACATTTAATAATAAAAAGACCTAATCAGACGTGCCCCAATAAAATGGAAGCACCATCAAAACTTACTTTGGGCTTTGCTCCTTGCCAGTTGTGGGCTTCTCCAGACAAAATGGGAGTAGGTTTTGACAGGGCAGGCAAAACAGAATTGTCAGAACTTGTACCACACACTGCTTCTTGATTTGCTTTCGTAAACCAGCCCTGCATCCTCAAAACTAAATCTATGCTTTGCTCCCAGTTTGCCTGCAGAAGCCTGTCTGATTGAGGTTTCATTTGAGACCTTTTGTTCTATTTAGACCAAACTTAGTAACTAAAAATAGACCATTTATTTATTTCTTGCCATTGTCTTAAACCCAGTGAAGTCATTAGTTATTCACAGAGTTGGGAATCATATAAAATTATTATTAAAGGGGTGTTGTACCACAAAGGTTGAAAACTCTCTTAAAAACCACAAAGTGGTTAATGACCTCACTAGCCACAATTTGGTGCTAAGTTCATTGATCCTTTTCTGAAGCATATATATGATTTATCTCTTATTTTCTCCTCCATGCATCTTGCCTGCCTATTAAAGCAATTGTCAGTGATATTATTCTAATTTTCCTTCTCTGATGCAAGCTTCAAATCCCTTGTCACATGCCTTTTCAGCTTTTTGTTGCTGAAACTGAGTGAACAGATTTTAAAGTGGCTATATTTAAGTGTGTCTTGTTTGCTCATCGGAAGGTTCCTGTTCCAAATGTGAATTGGTATATCGCAACTGCATTTCCTAATTTCAACCTCTAAAATAAGATTTGCCATGACTACCATTTTATATTAATAATGGGTAGTTGGGCATTTGTGCATAATTAATATATCTGATGATAGAACAGTTCTTCGGGTTCAGTCACCTATCTATAGTAGTACTAATAAGTTCATTAGAAAAAAAACAACGCTCCAGATAAAATTTAGTATTTAACCTAAAAGCAATAGGTGCAATTTTTGATCAGAGAAAAGAACAACAGAGCAGCAACTCTAGCACTCAGAGGGTGGGTAAAGGAGAAATCTGTATTATAGCTGTGGGACAATATATTTGGTATCACCAAATGGCACTAAACCGTGCCAAGTGAAAATGAAAATAAAACACATCTGAAGGAAGAACTATTTTCTAATTGAAACAATAAGTATAAACATAGGCAATTTATGCTAATCTCACTGGCAACTTTATCTAGGCCCTGCTGCTCTCTTTGCCTAGCATGCTATTGACAAACTCAGCAGAATACCGTAACTATGAAATCATTATAGCAAAACTGTAATTTATTTCAAGAATTATTTTGGCCAATCAGCATGAGAAAGGAAATCAATCTTTTGGCTCTATGTTGCAGCCAAGAAAACTCTTACCTAGAGCTATCCTGCTAGGGCTGGTCTCTCGGCTGCAGCCCTGGCTTCGGGGGACTTTACTACGTTTGTCAGTAGATGAGGATGATGACACTGGGTGTCCTCTGGTTGTTCCACTGCTAAGCCCACCATATGTACTTCCCAACAGTTTGCCAGGAGAGCTGGATCGACTACCAGCTACAAAAAAACAACAACAAGCAAATGCTCTTAAGTCTTCAGACTATTTCAAGTCATTAAATTTACCAAATGTATTTTAAAAAATTCAGCTCAATTAATAGTTAATTAAAAATAAAACAGGATACAGAAATTCTTCAAGATGATTATATGTTTAAAAGGGGGGTTAACAACATACATTAACAATAAAAAGTGTTGAGAGTGATGAATGAATACAATCACAACCTTGAATGATACTACTCACCTTAAAAATGATCAAATATCATCAACCATACCAGCAAGCTATATTTTATACAGAAGCAACCAATGAACTCATTTGCATGGGCACTCTCTTTCACATCCAAGTGCATACACACAATTTCTTTGTCCCACTATTTATTTTTTCTCATGCATTTTGCAAGGAAACTTTCTGAAATTTTCTTTTATCTTCCAACCACAAAACTGACTGAGCAATTGCCAAAACATAGGCATTCAAATCCAAGATATTATGCAAATGAAAGCAAAAGCACCCAGCGGAATTTTTCCTTTTGTCCCAAGACAATTTGTGTTATGAGAATCTTTCAAATTGTCTAGTTTCAAAAATAGCATGTCAGGCTTGTCCCTGCTGCTGTTAACATACAGCATCTCCATAAACAATTGAAGACATCTTCAAATCCTTTTTCAGTTCTTAAAATTTACAGTCCTAACACCCTGTTTGTTACCTAGGAGTGAGTCCCACTGCTCACTGAACTTACACATGGGTACTTTGTCTAAACACATCATATGTGTATCTAAACGATTTCATGGCTGAACTTTCATTTTAAAAACACTAGGATTTTTTAAGCCTCTAGGAATACAATACTTTCAGACACTGAATCAGTTAAAAACAGCAATATGAGAGGCAGTACAGACATGTAAAAGAGTGAAAAACAAAAAGGTATTTCTTACCACCTGCAGGGTTAGCTGATCTGGATCCTGGATTATGACAGCAGACGAAAGGACAGGCAGAAAGTGAAGCAGAGAAAGCGAGACAATACAGAGTTCAAGAAGCATTGTTATTTGCATACAAACTTCTTTTTGACAAGCACATAGCTGCTCACATTTTATTATGGATTATTATGTGGCAAAATGTTTTATGAAAACATTTGTGCGAAGCAGTAAATAACTATTTAGAGTAGAATAAACTGTAATTCTATTTTTATGCTTGATATCCATGAGGCTGGTGGGGTCTGGGACAAACAAATAGCATTACTGTCCTGGGAATAGCAATCCCATCAATGCAATGTTGCAGAATACGCAATGATATCACAGAAAAACAAGACAAAGATACAAGGGTAGTGTTTATAATGCAGAATGACCAGTTAGTAGAGAGGTTAGTAACAAAAAAAAGCATCAGTCACCTTAAACCTAGCTTCCATCTACTAAACAGCTCTTTCTGGCTATGATTTATGACTTTATTTTTTTTTTAAGATAAAATAAGCATCAGAAATATTACTCACTAGCAACCATTTCAGTTGGCACAAATAGCATATGTAGGCACATATGCAGAGCAATCAATAATGCTAAAAATTTTGAATGTGAGTTTGTGGACTACATCACATCACATTTGGGGATTGAGAAAACAAATTCATCAGTTCTAACCAGAAAGCCATCCCTACCAAGCGTTTCAATCTTCTGCCACATTGCATCCTTTCTTAAAGGAACAAAAGATGAGAAGAGAAGAGGTGCTCATAATGTAAGAGAAGGTGAACAAGTTGCTGTTTGGGAAACTAAATGAGTAGTTCATGGGCATGCTTAGAGCAATGAAAATCCTGAAGAGTTAAGCCCCAATTTTATTTTAAAAAAAACCCCTGTGTGTCGTACCTAATTTGTCTGGGCCTAATTATAAGAAATAATTTTAAAAACTGTATTTGAAGAATATTCATAATGGAAACACTGATGCATATTAAAATAAGGTTGGCAAGAAAAACAAACTTGAAAAAGGTAGTGTCTCCTCCATACTAGCACACTAAATGGTTCTCACTAAATGGTTCCTTACGCTGGGACTGTGAAACTACTTTAGCTCGGCTGCGGCCTCGAGTGTCAGCAGGTGTTGAAGTGATACTACTGGTGCTTCCAGAGCTTTGCCTCCTTGTGCGAATTCGACCTGAGGAAAGGAAAAAAGAACAGAAAAGTGACAGTTAAAGGTTAAAGAGGTTGTGGTTAATTTTCTTTCACTCACACCTGACTTAATAGTTCTGCAATCTGACTAAAAGGAGACAATTGTAAGAAGAGACTGAAACTGAATTCCCCCAAATTAGGAAGCTGATGTTATTTTCTCACTGATATACATTATTGGTTTGTGCTTAAATTGTAAGCCGCCCTGAGTCTTCGGAGAAGGGCGGGATATAAATGGGATTAAAATAAAAATAAAAATAAAAATTATCTAGAATGGAAGCTATCTACTTACTGCAAAATATACCAAACACTAAAGCTGGGCATGGTTCTAAAATGATTCTGAAGAAGTAGACAGGAATTTGTACAAGCTCATTAAAGCACTCATATCTTATTCAGACTTTTGAACAAGTATAAAAAAAGATGTGGCTGCCTTAATGAATAGCAGACACTGTGTTCATATGACTTCTAAAGAATATTTTCCAAACCAGTTTACAATCATGCTCAACCTTACAAGTTATTTATCTTTTTAATGCATTCAGACCTCCAGACTCAACACCAGGAAAGAATTATATAATAAAATATCTTTAGTTTTTACAGCATACTGTAAATAAACACCAATTTCCACCAGAACTAACAGGAAAAGGAAAAAAGACTATACTCCTGAAACTTGCATGATGCTTATAGAAAACCAACAGACAAAGTTGGGATTAAAGAGATAGAAATAGGTGTGAATGTAAAAAGGAAAGAACCACAGGAACATATGCTAAGAAGAAATGAATGGCAGTATCTTCAAATTAATATTAAATAAGATTAAGCAACATGACTCTTATTTTACTGACGAGCAAAAGAGCTTCCTTTCCCTGCAGATCACATATTATTATTTATGAGAATTTATATGGATTCTCTCTGGTGCTTCCACAGACCTAATGTCATCCGTCAGATAACTTTCCCAGTAATCATTTTTGAGGGTATCATAATAAAGAGGTCTTATGTATACAGACACTAATCAGAGTTCCAGCTAACATCGAGAAAGACCAATGTGTATACATTTCTACCTACATAAGGCCACTTCATACTGATACCTATCATGCAACTACCAGAGTTATGACCAGATTATGACACAGTTTCCTTTGTTTTTAGAAAAAGGTTCCTAAAGCCTTTTATTGGCCATCACTATCAGGAAATACAGTGGTGCTTAATTCGTGAACCCTTTTAAATGTTCAAATTTCTGCTATTGCCTAAAACCATATGGAGCTTAACCACACAATTAGATATATTCCACAATAAAGTGGACATTACTTTTATGCATGATACTGTCCAATTCAATTTAATCATGAATATATAACAAGGCAATTAAAACTATCAATACAGTACAGTTATTTAATTAACTGTACTGTCTTGTCTTCTTTCAGGGAGCGCCACATAAATTAAGAAATTTCTGGGAAGACTTTTCCCATTACAGTTACTGTATACTTTTTTTAGTACTCTGAAAATTATCTGTCTAAAACAGTTTGGAGTTGGTGCTGTAAATGATATCATATTAATGATGTAAATTGGTTTAGGAAACGATACTTGAAGATTATAACAAAAGTGAAGAACAATAAAACATACAGGCCTATTTTCCCTATTTTCCCGTTCAGAGTCAAAAAAGCAACTTCAGTTACTATCATTAAAATAATGCCATTAGTTGGTCTGTTTATCTAAAAGGCCTCTCTAGCATCCACTATCCTTTGGTACAGTTGGATGCAAGCAAAAATACTGCTCACAGTCTGATCATGCAAAGTATTTATTTATTGTCAAATTTCTGAGACACTCCTCAGATTTATTAAAAATCGGAATTCAAATACTTTAAACAAGTAAAAAACATAACAGAAACATTCATTTTATACTTTCAGGGTCAAATAGCTTTAACTATGAGCCAAACATGAAAGGTGGATGAGAGTGCTTGAATTGCTAGTAAAATGGTCCTTTGGAAAGATGAAAAAAGGATAAAGTTAAGGTTGAGTTATGAATGGGCTTATGGAAGATAAATAAATAAATAAATAAATAAATAAATAAATAAATAAATCTTTATTGTCAAAGTACAACATGTGTACATTGAGATTAACTGAGCCTCCCCCCGTGCTCTCTCTCCCCAACACACAGTGACAACAAACCCTCCATCCTACCACACCATGTGAACCAACTACACCGCACACCGGTCTCCCAAGTCAATTCTGCATAAGATTATGTCCCATTTAAAAGCCTAACAGCCCACGGATAAAAGCTATTTTTCAGCCTGTTGGTACGGCTGGCTATATTCCTGTATCTCCTACCGGATGGTAGGAGAGTAAAGAGATACCGTCCAGGGTGTGAGTCATCCCTGAGAATCTTCCTCACTCTTCCAAGGCAACGAAAAGACCACTTTTCCAAATTTGCTGGAAAATTGAGTATAGCACTTTTACTGCATCGTCTTTTAAGATTTTGAATAGCTCAGCTGGAATACGGTCACCTCCACTAGATTTGTTGTTGCTCAGCCTTTCTAAGGCCCACTTCACTTCACATTCTAGGATGTCTGGCTCGAGGTCAGTGACCACCTCATTGTGATTATCAGGGACGTTAAGCTTATTCTTGTATAGTTCTTCTGTGTAATTTTGCCATCTCTTCTTAATCTCTTCTTGCCTCTGTTAGGTCCCTGCCATTTTTGGTCCTTTATCATACCCATTTTTGCATTAAATGTTCCCTTCATCTCTCCAATTTTCTTGAAAAGATCTCTGGTCCTCCCTATTCTATTGTTTTCTTCTATTTCTTTGCACTGTTCATTTAAGAAGGCATTTTTATCTCTTCTAGCTATTCTCTGGAATTCTGCATTCAATTGGGTGTATCTTTCTTTTCCTCCCTTGCCTTTCACTTCCCTCCTTTCCTCAGCTATTTGCAAAGCTTCCTCAGACAGCCATTTTGCTTTCTTGCATTTCTTCTTCTTTGGGATGGTTTTAGTTGCTACCTCTTGTACAATGTTGCGAACCTCTGTCCATAGTTCTTCAGGCACTTTGTCTATCAAATCTAATTCTTTAAATCTATTTGTCACCTCTACTGTGTATTCATCACGGCTATGATTTAGTTTATATCTGAATGGCCTAGTGCTTTTCCCTACTTTCTTCAGTTTAAGCCTAAATTTTGCAATGAGAAGCTCATGATCTGAGCCACAGTCAGCTCCTGGTCTTTTTTACTGACTCTTTGGCTGCAGAGCACATAGTCAATCTGATTTCTGTGTTGGCTATCTGGTGATGTCCATGTGTAGAGCCGTCTCTTGAGTTGTTGGAAAAGAGTGTTTGCTATGACCATCATATTCTCTTGACAAAATTCTATCAGCCTGTGCCCTGCTTCATTTTGTACTCCAAGGCCAAACATGCCTGTTATTCCGGTTATCTTTTGGCTTCCCACTGTAGCATTCCAATCCCCCATGATGATAAGGACATCATTTTTTGGTGTTACTTCTATAAGTTGCTATAGGGCTTCATAGAACCGGTCAATTAAATATTCAACACTGGTGGTTGGGGCATAGACTTGGACTACTGTGATATTGAATGGGTTGCCTTGGATTCGAACTGAGATCATTCTGTCATTTGGTGGATTGTATCCTAGTATTGCTTTTCCTACTCTTTTATTGACTATGAAGGCTACTCCATTTCTCCTGAGGGATTCTTGCCCACTGTAGTATACCTGATGGTCATCTGAATTAAAGTCACCCATTCCTGTCCATTTTAGTTCGCTGATACCTAAGATGTCGATGTTCAGTCTTGTCATCTCGTTTGACCACGTCCAGCTTGCCTTGATTCATCAATCTTACATTCCAGGTTCCTATGGAGAAAAATCTTTACAGCATAGGACTTTCCTTTCACCACCAAATGCATCCACAGCTGAGCGTCCTTTCGGCTTTGGCCCAGTCGCTTCATTCTTTCTGGCGCTACTAGTGCTAGCCCTCTGCTCTTCCCCAGTAGCATATTGGACACTTTCCGACCTGAGGGGCTCATCTTCCAGCATCATATCTTTTTGCCTTTTGGTACTGTCCATGGGGTTTTCATGGCAAAGATACCGGAGTGGGTTGCCATTTCCTTCTCCAGTGGATCACATTTTTTCAGAACTCTCTGCTATGACCTTTCCATCTTGGGTGGCCCTGCACGGCATAGCTCATAGCTTAATTGAGTTACGCAAGCCCCTTCACCGCAACAAGGCAGTAATCCATAAAGGGGACATAGGATCTACAGTAAGCTTTTATTACAGTGATTCTATATGCATACTATTATCTAAACTGGTTATGACCTTTTCGTCTAATAGAAAAGAGGGATGAGGAAGTAAAGAAAACAGTATCCAATGATACTTTATCCAGTATAGTTTAATACTGGTATATGCCTCTAATTCTGTTACTCTCGGTTGAAATAATGTGAATGCTAACACAAATATTCTCTCTAGATTTACTTATTCAGGCCAGTCATCACCAACATTTCTTCATCTCCACTGCAGTATTTCAGATGTCATACTGGCCTATTTTATTACGGCAAATATACTTCAAAAAATCTCAACACCATGAACCATTAATTAGAAATCAGCACTGCTTAAATAATGTCCAAATAGCTTTTAAAAAATATTGAATGTATAAATAAAGTTATTATCTTTCAGTAGATAGGTCCTTCAGTAGATAGGATGGTGAAATTCACAACTATATGTTGGCCGATATAATAGGCTATAAATTAGAGATTTTAGCTTGCATAGCATAGCGTTAACATGCTTGGGGAAAAACTGGTGTTTGATTGAACTTGTGGCACATTCAGTGCTTTTCTAAAAAAAAAAAAAAAAAAGGTACCGAAACTCAGAGGTGCTGTCACTGGGAGCGATGCCAGTGTCTTGCTACAGCATCGCTGCCCATCCTTTGCACACCCACCCCTGCAGCTTGGAGCCACATGCCGCGGGGATTCCCCTCCCCACAGCCGCCGTGGGGATTCCCCTCCCTGCAGTTGCCATGCCACAGCCCGTGCTGAGCCCCCACCTGGAGCTGCTCTGAACCCCGACCCAAAGCTGTGTTCCTCGTAGCAGTGGTCTCCAGCGCCAAACAGCTGATGGCCTCCGGCACCGGCACTCGTTCACTTACTGCCCCGTCACTTCCAAATGCAGTGAGTGAGTGAACAAGCAAATGGCGTTTGGAAGTGACGGGGCAGTAAGTGACAGAGTGAGCAAGAGGCCTTTGGAAGAGATGGAGTGAGTGGGGGAAGAGACTAAACGAGGTGCCTTTGAAAGAGACGGAGGAGTGAGAACGACTGGAGGCTTTTGTGAGCAAAGTGTGAGTGAGTGGGGAGGCTTTTGCGAGTGAAGGGTGAGAGAAAAAGGGAAAAGTGAGGGGGAGAAGGAAAAAAAAGGCACTGACTTCTGACTTCCTCTGTTACAGGAGTAGAAGGAAGTATTAACATTAAACCTCAACTTTTTGCTTTTCTATAATATTATAAACTAGCCATTTCTATAACAATAAATGAATCTAACCACCGAAACCCAAAATACCCCCCCCTTTTTTTTTAGTCATCAAGTTTTTGACACCTTGTTAAGCACTGGTGGTGCTTGAATATTGTAATGTCCTAAAAATGGTACAATTTCTGAAAAGGTTGAAAAGCCCTAATGTAAATGCAGCCTAAATTGTTTATTGCCATCCTATTTGCAAATAATATCTTACTTACCTAGTTGAGATGGTGTAGTTGGGCAGCTGCAGACAACTTGCCTGTGCAACATTTGCCGGCCGGGTTTTTGGTGCGCTCAGCAGCAATTCCTATTGGCTTTCGAAAGCCAATAGGCCAGGCGTAGGCAACATTGGCTCTTTTATGACTCGTGGACTTCAACTCCCAGAAGATGTTACATAACATAACATCAACTGGAAGATGTTAAACTGTCCTTCTGTTTCTTTCCTTCCCCAAAATTGTGTTAATGAGTCCTCTCTAAGGTCTGCTAATCAGCTTGTCCTGGATTGTTTTGCCACAAAATGGAACGGTTTGCAAGTTGCAGTTGAGACAGCCCATCTTATTTTAGATATATCACATATAATTAAAGATTGTAATTAGTTGTGTGTGCATGTTCAGTAAGTGCGATGTATTTGTACTGGCATTTCTAGGCCTCTTTCCAACCACATCCAGAAAAATTTGTTACAAACATTGGAATTGGAATTCTCAAGGCCATGTTTTGTATTTCCCAGCAATCTGTTACTGGAAGGAAAAAGCAATCCCTGGTGCGTTACTGATCCCAGAGAAGCGTTTGCATGTAAGCAGGTATCCTTAGGGTGCCATAATTATGGATGAGAAATACTGGTTGCAAAGTTGGCATTTCTGGATGTAATACAGATATTTTGGACTTATTTTTGTTTCTTTGCATGTTTGATATTTTTAAAAAGGCATATGCTACTGACTACGCTTATGCACATATGTGACATCTTTTGCTAGGATACATGACCACTGCTTGTCCAGAATGTGAAAAGTGAAAGATTGTGACTAAACAAAATTTTAATGTACAGATAATACCACCAGAAATTATTTTAGCCTTTTTAATAAATGTTGTTATTGATGTTAAGCTCACCATGGAAAACATCATATATTGTTATGTATATACTAGGTTAATTATTTAAAGACTGAAGTGCAACATAACTAGATTCTAAATAACCTATTTTTCAAAACACACAACAGTCCAAACAGTAAAAGTAAAGTCCAAATTAAGAATATTTCATTCTTAAGAATTGTTTGATTTAAAGTGGTTTAGTTGTAATAGATGGTTATAGATTCAAAAGTTTTCAAGAGTACGTTCAAAAGATACTATTTTTTCTAGCATCAGCTAAATTAGAAATATTAGATTGAGAAAAATGTTTCTCATTTCTTTCCTGTTACCTTTATTGATTTCATTGCAGAGATTTAACATAGGAAATAGATTATTTTGTTATCTAATTTAACCTCCCAATAGACAGAAGCAGATGAAATATGTGAGGTTATTTCCTGTTGTCTTTTTTGAATTAGCTGTTTTAGATTCTAAAAGTTTAGTTCCTAAAGAAGTAACCTTGTAAATAATTTTAATGTCCTCCTCTAGTGCAGGGTAGGCAACCTTGGCTCTTTTATGACTCAAGGACTTCAACTGCCAGAATTCCTGAGCCAGCATGGCTCAGCTTGGAAACCTCTCTCTTTCCCCTCAGCGTGGCTGGCTCAGGATTTCTGGGAGTTGATGTCCACGAGTCATAAAAAAGAGCCAAGATTGCCTACTCCTGCAATAGACTTTCGAAAGCCAATAGAGGGAGCTTCCCCCCCAAAAAAGGTGCCAGAACGATGTTCTGAGTGTTCTATGAGAAAAAAAGCCCTGGGCACATTAATCAAAATATGCCCAAACTAACCTGTACTGGTATTACCATTAGTAGTGAATGATGTATGTGGTATGGGTGCAATTAATGATGGTAACTAAGTATATTTTTCTATCTTATTAGAAAGTATTATGTAAAAATCCTGATTGACTAAAGCACAATAGGCAATATGGAAAACATGTAGGCCCCTTTGGTGATAACTATGAAATGTGGAAGACTATGATTTGGATTATACATGAAGCCTAACACTAAACAGTATGAAAAGAAGCTGAATTAAAAATAATAAATTGTGTATATGTGAAATTAAGAAAAAGCTAAAAGTGCAATAGATTTGAATGATGGTCTTATCTTATGGAATGTGGTTGATAAACACATGCCTCAAAGTAAAAGCATAAGTTTATGAACAAAAAGATTTAACTGTATGTCAGACTGTACAAAATTGTGTCATCTAGAATGTTGCCTGGGTCAGACGGGGGTTGGGGTGAGGTGAATAAAGCAAAAACCCATAGGAAGGTTACAGCTACATATTATGTCCAATAGATGCAAATCATGGAAGAATTAGGGATGAGTTTTGATAAAAAAAAAAAACCTGAAACTTTAGGAAGGAATGCAATCTAAGGGAAAAATATAGGTAGTTGACGACTTACAAGAGTTTGTTTAGTGATTGTTCAAAGTTACAACGGCACTGAAAAAGGTGATTTATGACCATTTTCCACAATTACGACCACTGTAGCATCCCCATGGTCATGTGATCAAAATTAAAATGCTTGGCAATTGACTCACAGTTATGACAGTTGCAATATCCTGACATCATACAATCACCTTTTGCAACCTTCTGATAAGAAAATCAATGGGGAAGCCAGATTCACTTAACAACTGTGTTACTAACTTAACAACTTCAGGGATTCACTTAATAACTGTGGCAAGAAAGGTTGTAAAATGGAGCAAAACTCACTTAACAAGTGTCTTACTTAGCAACATAAATTTTGGGCTCGATTGTGGCTGTAGGTCAAGGACTACCTGTACTGAACTAGGAGACATGAATAGGGTGGGAATGAGATGAGATAATTCAGAAAAAGAGATTGAGCCATTTGGAGACCCAAGAATGTATCAGAATGGTGACTGTTTGGCAAATATTTTCCTTAGAAAAAGGACTATTTGTAATATATGGCTTAAGAATAAATGTCTATTAGTATGTACATACAACATAGAAATGAATAAAGAAACATAACTCATTTGATTATTTATGAAGAAACACAGAAAAATAAGTGAGATAAGTGACCTACAGTGTAAGAGAGTTATCCATGAGAGACAGACTATTATTTAGTAATGTCTAAAGTGAAGCTTGGGGAAGAACTTTACATGAAATATATTAAAGAAACCAATATACAAATAGAATCATGGGAGAAAAAGGAAGTATGAGATTTGTATGAAGAAAGTATTAGAAGACACACACACACATATATACAATATCGCCCAAGATAATTAAGAATAATGTAAAATATTTTATATTAAAATAATGCAAATAAGGATAATGTAAAAACGTCTTGGAAGATTCAGAATAACATAGAAATGTGTGGAGCTACTCTAATGGGAAGTATAAAAAAGCACACTTAATTGATTAAATAATAAAGGCCATGGAGGAGAAAAAGATGATTGTAAGATAATCACTGCTGCAAAGGGAAAAAAGGGATATGAGAAACCAACTGAATTGGGTATTTACAGTGAAATTCATGAGTAGAAGGTATTAAATTATGCATACAGAGAGAAAAAAGTTAGGTGCAAAATTATCAAAGAAGCAAGGAAATGTTAAGATTAAAGGAGGTAGATAAAATACAGTACAATTTTGATGGAAATAGAACATTATTTTAGAAGTAGGTGAAAAGAAAAGTTCCACCAGAGTGAATGGAATTCAATATTAAAAATCATTGAAGGGTTTGAGAGAAAACCAAAGCAATTCTGGAAGAAATTCCAGGAAGCTGTATTTTAGAGATCTGAATGGTAATATGTGAAATAAATACTGTAAATGTGGTGTCCAAGAAAAAAACAACAATGAAAAGGAAACAATAAATGATTCAATGATGTTGAAAAACGGTAAAGCTGCAGGTGAAAGACAGTGTAATTGGAAACATGTTAAAACATAGGTATGTCTGGCTTATGGAATGGTTGTGCAACTTCTTCTTTTCTATTCAAAAGGAAGCATAACAAGACTAAAAACACCAGGGAATGTATTGAATATAATTCTGATTGAAAACATACAAAAAAAGAAAATTTGACAAGTGCAGTGTGGCTTTATTTCTGAGCAAAGCTATGCAGATCAACTTTTTGTTCTTTAGCAAATCACTGGGAAAAAGGAGGGGGGGGGGAACTGTGGATTTATGGATATAGAGGAAGTTTTATTTATTTATCCAATTTTGAGCTGCCTGACTCCATAGCAACTTTGGGCAGCTTACAAGTAAAAAAGGTATGTATAAAAAGAAATAATTGTCAACTGGAAGACAAAATTAATGCCAGCCCTATCAGGTGGACTACACTAAGAAAGAGACACCATACAAATGTGAAACTACTTTTATTAGGACAGCTATAGTAACAGAACGTTGCAGATCTAAATATGCTACGATTCCTCCTTTTATTTTCATGATAATTGGGGATGGGGTGGGAAGACTGTCTGATGCATGTTCATAAACTACTTTCTTAGCCTATGCTCAAGTTTAATTTATCTGACTGTTGGCCTTGGTAATAGATCATCTCCCTGTCCTTCAAGGCCATCCTTTTTTATTTGCTATAAATAATAGCATTAAATTATGGAGTGGTTTGTATGAATACACAGAGAAGATTCATTTCTAAATGCCATTAAGAGTGATATATGATGGAAGCAAAGCACGTATAAAAATAAAAGTAATATTAATTGAATTGGATTCGGAAACGGAATTAGTTAAAGATTGTATGATAAAGTGGGCACAAAATATTCAGGAACCAATTTCGTTGGACACTTGGGAGATAATTTGGGTCTCAGGCTCAAAATTTAAGAGAAAATTTCTATAAAATGTTTTATAGATGGCATCTGGATCCCAAGAAGTTGTCTAACATGTATCCTAATTTACAGTCTAAATGTTGGAGATGTGGTAGTTTAGAAGCCACCTATTTTCATATGTGGTGGACTTGTAGAAATATAAAAGCTTTTTGGATTAAAATTTGGTGGAACATTCAAAAGATTTTTAAGAGAAAGATAAAGTTTTCTCCGCAATTGTTTTTATTGGGTATTGTTGTAGATTGTGATGTTAAAGAAACTAATTTGATGTTGAATATGATAACAGCAGCATGGTTACTGGTGGGACAATATTGGAAGAAGGATAGTTTGCCTACTATAGAAGAATGGGTGTTTAAAGTTTCGAATCTTGCAGAAATGGCTAAGATTTCTGCTTACTTGAAAGATCATTCACAGGAAAGATATATTTCAGTTTGGAGGAGATGGATAGATTATATTCAGAATAAATATGGGACTAAAAAGTTCCATTTAGCTTATGAGTAGATTTTAGAGGGATATTGTTATTGGTACTTTGTATGCAGTTATGTTAAAGGGGAGTTTAAAGCACATTATGAATTTGGTTAATTGTATATTATACATAATTTTTATTTAGAATATGATTATTATAACTATAATCCTGTATTTAGCTCTGGGAAGTGGGGGGGAAGTGAGAGGGTTTGGGGTGGGGGGGATTTGGGGATATATTGTAAAATCTTGTTTTTGTAAAACTCTTTAATAAAAATAAAAAAATAAAAAATAAAAGGAATATTAGATGAATGTTTCCACTAACATGTATTAAGACATGTATGATACCTCCTTTATTGTTAATCTGTTTTCAAATTCTACTATATAATTGTATAATGTTTAGGATGACATCTGAGATGTGTTGGTTGGAAATATGAATGTGTGTATGTGTTTGTATGGAGACAATATTGTGCTGTGGCTGAAAACCCCATCGATCTGTGGTAAATGTTGGACTATAGAATGAAACAAGTATGGATCTGAAAATTAAGCACCTGTTAATTTTTGATCCTACAGTGGTGCTTGCGAACCCTTTTGAAATATGACCTAAAGATGATTTGTTTTCCACATTAAATCCTAAAACTTGATTAAGAGAATTAAGCAAATGAGACAAAAACATAATACCTATTCACTGAAGAAAATAATTCAAAGCTACTTATTTTTGTGGGCAAAAATATGTGAACTTTTGTCTTCAATAACTGGGGTGCCCCCCGTGAACAAGAAGAGTTGATGTTCAACAGTTGGAAAAGTTACAAAACTATTTCCAAAAAGATTGGACTCTACCAGTTCACTATCAGGTAGACTGATAATGGAGGCAATACAAATGGAGGCAATTCAACATCAGTCTCCCCCCCTCCCCCCGGAGTAGTCAACTAATCAAGATGACACTAAGAGCAAGGTGTATTCTTTTTGACCCATTTGTTTATTTGGGTTTTCTTTACTTAGTTTTAGGACTTGTGAAGAGAACAGATCATGTTTCAGGTCATATTTATATAGAAATACTGAAAATTCCGAAAGGTGCATAAGCATTACTGTAGAATCAAGAATAAAGAGTTGCTAACTGGATATTGACTGAATATACTAAAAATGAGAATGATCAGTATACAAAAAAATACACTGAGATGAAGGCAGAATAAAGATTAAACTGCAAACAAATAAATGAGTGAGAAAGTTGATAAGATCCTCAAAAGAGAGGGGAAAGAAATTCAAAAAGCAAAATGTGATATTTACCTAGTGTATAGACATAATGGAACAAATGTGGTTTCATTTCCTTGGCTTACTGTTTCTAACTGCTCTTCTGCACTTAACATAAAGTTGCTTACTGCAAAAAGGAGTAATGTAATGAATGCATATGTCTGTAAATAGGTATGATACAGTACAGCAGCGGTCCCCAACTTTTCTGGCTTGGTGGACTGGCAGAGGCGGCAGCACGGTGGGTGGGGAAGAGGGGAAGATTTTGCCCACGCACAACTTTCACAAATGCAACTTTCCGTGCATGTGTGTGCACTCACACAACACTTCAACAGTTTTCAACAGCTGTGACCTGGCACCGGGCAGTGGACTGGGAGTTGGGGACCTCTGCACTATAATACTAATGAAATTGGTTAGAGGGGGATGAGAATGAATCTGTGCAGGAATAAATCTGTATACTCTATTCCCAATTTCTAAACAAAAATAGTAATTCAGTCTGAATAACATCTCAGTTTGAAAAACCAGAGTTTAGTGCAGCAACAGGCAAAAACCATAACAAAAGCAAGCCATCTATTTTATGACAAAAGTTACTATTTCTGCACAACCTATAAGAGAATTGGAAAAAGTCTGGGCAATGAATTTTAAATATCTTTTAACATTCTGCACTGAGTACTTTTCCTATAGGAATAAAAAGTCCAATGTATTCGTTTCTCTACCCCAGATAAACACTCATTGTTAAAGTATCTGGTTTATGAATTAAGTCTGAGTAAAAATATGTGAGAGCTAAATTTCTTGTTCTGTAATTAATGGTATAGTGAATGACATTCATGAATGACTTAAAAGTTACACACTGTTGAAGAATGTCCAATAAACCTACTGGGATTGGGAGACATATTGTGCAATTGATGTCGTTTTCTTGCTCTACATCATTCTTATTCTTAATTTGTTTTGTTGTTATTCACACACGCACTGTACTTTACTGTTTGTTATACTGTGAGCGCCCAGAGAGTATGGAGTCAGATGTTGCCTAAACTGAAAAAATTAAATTAAATTGTGCCTAAAAGTTAGGAGAGATAGACAATAAAGGGCACACAATAGTTCCAACATGAGGAAAGAGTCAAAACACCATGCAAGAGTCATGCAAGAAGTACCAGCAGACACGGATGAAAACCAGGGAGCACCTGGGTGATAACAGAGACCTGGTAAAGTTGGAGACAGACCTGTTATACAGACAGCTTACCCTCAGCTTTACTGGTAGTACCATCTTTAAGCAAATTAAAAGAATAAGGAGAGTGATAAGAGGGAACAATTAGTAATATCAGCAAAAGTGGACAGGGTGTCTTTAGTATCACAAATGAGGGGGAAATCACATCAGTCAAACAAAGTAAAATAAACTGGTTAATAGTGCAGAGCCACAAAAAATTTCCTTCCCCCATAATCTTGTTTTCACACAAGGTGCAATGCATTTCTGATGCATTTCTTCTGGAATTATATGCTACTTAGCATAACCTGTAAACTATAAATTAATTTTCATTCTTCTACTAATTTAGCAGTTATCTCTTCACTAACAAACCAAATTGTAACAGCAGCTCCAGTTGATTAAAAATGACCACATAATGCACTGTTAATATAAGCAGCTAACGCAATCACTCCTTTTATTGTATTAATGCTGCTGCATACAGTATTTAATGCTCAAGCACGACTAAGCCTGAACAAGAAACAAACAAATCTTAAATAATTTGTGCTTTTGGTTTGTGCATTTTTCTCCACTAGGACCCATATATTTTGTTACAATACAAATTTATGGAAAAACGCAAGGGGTTGCTTAAGAAAATGGAGGTGTCGAAGCTTCCAATGTTATTGTGATATCAGAATAAAGTATCACCCAGACATCTTACAGACCTGAACACTGTGGAACAAAGATAGTCATTAGAGCTATCTACAGGACAGAAGGTTTTCATCAAAATGACAAAAGCAGCTTCATGTTATAAGCTCTGCCCCTTTCATGTGTGCATGCAAGGTGACACTGCATGTCCAAGAAAAATAGAACTTGCAAGACGAGAGTGCTTTTGTTACTTGTCCCCTCATTTCCTTATGGATGCTTCTGCCAATCAGTCACAATTTTAAGCTTTAGAGGACTTATCATCCATTTTCTGTGATATCAAGGATCTATGTCTAAATATTAAAAAAACAGCATTCTGGAAATTCTTTCAATTCTGATATCTGCTAACTGGAGCTCTGGTTATCATGAGATAGTGTAAGTAATTTCAAAATATCAAATAGGTAAAAGCTCAAATGTAGGACAAAGAAAATGGGCACAGTCAAGACTCAGTTAGAATTCCCAGGTCAGAAAAATATGGCCACTTCTATCAAAAATTTTGTGAAATTACAGTTTTTCACGGAAAAATCCCGACTTGCTTATATCTTTGCATCAATTAAAAAGGTTTCTCATACATTTTATTAGTAGAAATTCTCCCTTGGGAAAATAATTTTTTGTGGATTTTATCTGAATATATCCCCCTAACCATATCTGTTCAGTTTCAGGTAGACAGCTCGGAATAGCTCCAAGGATAGACAATTGGGTCCTGTAGAAGGTGGTTCTTCTGCCCAGGTGATGCTGAAATCAAAATGCTGGCTAAGTACAGAATCAAAATCTGTAGATGAGCCACTGGTGTTACTAATGTCATGTAGTAATTGAATTAACTAGAAAAGAAAGATCTAATATTAAGAAGGATGGTATCATAGCAGAACTGTAACTTCAGTTTCTTTTCTAATCAGGTGGTGAAAGTAAGCATCTACTGCAGGGGTGCCAAACTGCCGGCTTGCGGGCCAGATGTGTCACGCCAAAACCACGCCCACCCCATTGCCGGCAATGGGGGAAAAGTTGCGATATGTTGTGACACGTCACGTAATGTCGCGGTTTGACACCCGTGATCTATTAGCTCTACAGAGACTAACAAATACTGCAGGTTGATTGTTGACAAAACTGACCTTAGTATCTCTCTTTTGAAGCATCTCTGTTCTAGGTACTCCGTGAGATCTAGTGCAACCCTTATGCCTCCATTTGCTTTGGAAAATAAATTCCAGATTTGTGGAATTTCACACTTGTTCTTTTGCACTGATTTACAGAAGATGGTTGGTAGTCTTAAGAAAATCCTGAGGCTTTGACCACTTAAATTGGTGATGCTTCTTCCCTATCATATAAATGAATTCCGTGCAGTAGCCTGTAGCTGATGTTTTCTTCTGACCTCTGGGGTTTTTTGAAGAGCACATTATTAGAAAATGGATTTACCCGAGGCCCTGAATATCTGGATCTTGTTACTCCTTGAGATCATCTGAGGACATTGGGGCAAAAGGACAAAAACACCTATAATTTTATATTTATCCTTTCCTGAATTACGAAAGCCTTTTATTTTTTTGTTTCTATTAAGACAGTATCAACAGTTTTCTTAAAAGAGATTCCCCTCCAATGGCTCCTGCAAGCATACTGACCAAAGGAATTTTTCTCCACAACTTCTTTAACTTGGCAGGAAGGAAGAGAGTTTATCAAATTTATGATCCTTTTAGAAACCAGACTTAGCATCGCTGGAAACAGAAAGAGTAAGCTTTGCTTCTCAGCTGTTTCTTGATATGATTAACCAAATGAAATACCTTCTATGACTTGGCTGGAAAATTTTTTAAAAATGGAGAAAGTATAAAATCTTTATTATAAGTTTTCCTATCTCCAAAATCTTAGGATTAGAAGAGATTTTAAATTATTATGAAGAGCTCTGTCTAACACTGTTTCCCACTTTAAAAACAGCACTTGTGACATTTATTTTTCTGGCCTTTTTTCTAAGAGAAATTCTCAGGGGGGAGGAAATTCGGGAATCTGTGAGAATTGAAAAAAGGATAAATTTGGAAGGGCCACAGGAACAACCCCGAAATTTGTAAACTCCTTTTGTGCTCTTGCTGGAATGAAAGCCACTTCCTTCTTTTCTTTTGCACTTTTTGACCAGGGATGGGAAAGGGATATGAACCTACTCCATTTTCTGCTGCAGAACATTCAGGTCCTTCGAAACCTCTTAAGCTATTAATTCACTCCCCAAGCATGACCCACTTTTGTTAGAAAATCAGGCCCTGGAGAAGATCAGTCTGGGAGGCAGGATAATTCTTCCCCTTAAGAGTTGTTAATGAAGATTAGACTCTGCCTGTTTTCTCCACAAGAAGGCCCCGTCCACAGAGGTAGGATATCACCTGGGGGTCTCAGAAGAATTATCTATTTGTGCTGAAAAGAGCTTTGCATGGCATCTCAAACTTCAGTAAGCCTAGGATATAATTTTTCATGCTGGTATAACAAATATTTAGAAAATGCCAGCAGTGGAAGAGGCTCCACTGCTACATACTGCAATGATCTCTCATAGATCATAGTTCAAACATGTTACCATTGATATAATCACCAACAATGAACAGCTTCTTACAAAAGTAGTTAATTCTTTTAACTAAATTAAGGCTTTGTTAACGTCAGGCATGTCCAAGTCATTCTTAATAGAGATTGTTATCTATAAGGTGGCCATAAACAATAAGTAATGCAAATAAGTTGTTGAGATATATTCCATTGAATCTATTTCCTTTTTGTAATACACATTTTTATTCTTGGATTAGACAGTGAGTTCAAATGAACTTTTTTCTGGAAATATCAGGATAGGATACTTCCCATTTTATGCCTACTGTGGGTTTTTTTTTTTAACAAAAGTTTACTTCAGACTACGATGTACTTGAATTATTAAAGAATTCTGAAGAGTTGCTAGGGAATTCTAATAACCACCACCAAATATACCTTTCCCTCAAAACTGATCAGTTAGTTTAGAAAGTTTACGTCTCTGAAAAGTTAGTAAACATTGTATATATGTTCCACATACTATCCACCACCTGATGTCACATATGGAACAAAGCTTTCATTTTGAATTATTGTACTTGGTGACCTCGACCTCTGAGCCTTGTAAACTATGATCCATGATGCAATGCAATATGTAGGCTTAGCCCGACTACTGCTTTTCAATCCACATTCCTCTGTAAAACTGAATTTCTTAAACCAAAATTTCCCTTCTATTTCTGATGTCCTGATTACCTGTGTATCTTTTTTGTGAAAAACAAGGTACACCTACCAAGAGATGCATATGAGCCTGGAGGAAGGGCTGCAGCAGAACTGAAGGGGGATTCTGAGCCAGAAGATGTTACTTTGGATTTGGCACTGGCTGCTGCATTCACATCAATGTCACTGCGAGAACGCTGGAGAGACCCTGAGGTTGACGCAGATTTCACACTAACTGCAGAGGCTTCAAGGAAGAAGAAAAACCGCAGTTACAGATAAATCTATCCCAAGAGTCTCTTACCATAATCTCTTCAGAATATTCTTTCAATTCCTTCTGAAAGAAGAGGAAATATTCTCAACTTATGTTTAAGCATATAAACATTTAAGCTTAATAAAAATGTAATTTGAGAATAAAAAATTCTGGTTAAGACTTGTAAATGTAATCAAAGGACTTTCCCAAATCCATCATATTCCAACATCATCTTCAACAACTTAGAAACTCACAACATCATAAATCCTCAGTTTACCACTATAAAAATGTATTTTATTTGACAGACATACTATTTGAGAGCCCAAATAGACATTTTATACTTTTGTATAGCACAGTTCTTTCTCCACGGCACATTATGAATTTATGGCAGGGCAAGACACTGACCTATTTCATGTACCATATTTTGCTTGATAGGGCTATGCTCAGCAAGTATTGGGATTTTTGATCTCTATTGGTTGCTATCAGATCCCCTCTGGTGTTTATGATTGGTATTACCCAGCAAGCATTCATTATGCAGGGATTAATACAACCGTGCTGAATATGACTTTTCTAATCAAATATGGTGTTTATATCTTTAAATAACATTTGCCATATGTGTTTGTGTGTGTGTGTATATATAAATTTTGAGAATTCATATACACCTTTCATATCTGAACTTAGAATTTGCTTTCAGTATTCTGTCACCATCATTACACACAAGAAAGAGATCTGCTTAGGAATAAAGCAATTCATTTTTTAATATTTCTTCCCAGTGGTTTATATTTAAAGCATTCAATCATCTTATATTTAGAACCATTCTGTCTTAGCCCCAGTGTTTAATTTATAAAACTAGTGCAAAACGAATCTAGCAGTATGAGTAAGAATTCTGTCTCACATCTGACCATTTTTTCTCCTGGCTTCTCATTCTTACCTCGTGAAGTAGTGCTTCCGGTTGGGCTTCTTTTGGTAGACAATGGACGGCTAAAAAGGAATAGAATTAATGGATTTCATTCCATAATGAATTTTATGTTAATTCTACATTAACTCATTTTTTATCAACACTGATGAATTATTCTATATTATTTGTATTTATCCTTTACATTGATGCACTATGAATTTTCCCACAAAAATGCTGTACAGAAACAAAAATAAGGAAGCAAAATCATTTTTAGACTCCATGTATTGCCTAATTCATGAAAATAACAATGTCTAAAATGCAAAAACTCTAATTTATAGATTAGGAAGGGATACTTGAAGGGATGACCTATAAAGCCCTAAATGGCATGGGTCCGGATTACTTACGGGAGCACCTGCTGCCGGCATCAACTTCCCTTCGTCCAGTGCGCTCCCACAGAGAGGGCCTCCTCAGGGTGCCGTCGGTCAGAGAGTGTCGGCTGGCGACCCCCAGGGGGAGGGCGTTCTCTGTGGGCGCATCAGACCTTTGGAACCGTTTACTGGTTGAGCTCTGGATGGCTCCTGACCTTCGCTCCTTCCGCCGTGACCTAAAAACTTATTTATTTGTACAAGCCGGCCTGGTCTGATGGGTTTGGGGTATTTTAATATTGATTTTAATTAATTTTTATTGTAATTGGGCTTTAATATTTAATTTTATCTTAACTTTTGTATACTGTATTTTTATTGTATTTATTGCCCTGTATACCGCCCTGAATCCTTCGGGAGAAGGGCAGTATAGAAATTAAATTATTATTATTATTATTATTATTATTATTATTATTATTATTATTATTATTATTATTATTATTATTATTTATTAATTATTTATTTTATTTTTATTCCATTTATATCCCGCCCTTCTCCTATTATTATTAAGTTCATCCAATAGCCATACATTAGTGGAAGGGAGGCTTACTTGAGACTCTCCTGAGAACTAGATGAGGAGCGATCTGACTGAGGCAAAGAAACAATGCTATCAGAATTCTTCAAGTGAGACTGCAGGGCTTTCTGGTACGAGGATTCCAGTGAATTAAACAAATGTTCTGCTTCTCGGCTAAAATGGCTCTGGAAGCCCCAGTAACACCTGAAAATAAAAGTTTACATTGATCGATGAATAGTAGACTAGCATGTCCAGAAAGCCTTAATAGATTTTAAGAAAAAAACTGGTAAACAGCAGAGAGAATCAATTGTGATAATTGCATAATTATGACAAACCTATTAATTTTTACATACGTATATTATTTATGCTTCCAAACATTGTTTAAAAGAATTTAAGATTTTGGTAGGAAAGTGACTGCAGAAACTGGAAAATAGACATAGGGGTCTGTGCACTTCCTATTACAAAATAAATAAAGAAGTGAGCACATGACAAGCTTAAATAAGTTTCCCCTTTGCCATTAGTTATCATTATTTTGAACATAGAAATAGTTGGACTTCTCTTCTATATTAAATTAAACCACATTCTAAATTCTAAAGTGGGAAGAGAATATCAACAAACCTGTAGAATGCAAAAGCTTGAACCTTCAGGGGTACTAAGCAAAGAAAACGTTGAAATCAAGATTTTTCTTTCCAAATTCCCACATTAATTTTCTGAACAAACAACATTAAACAGAGCCAAAACAACAACTAGTTTTATTTGGCTTATGCAGAAAAAAGTTCCAACGAGTCGGATGAAATTTACTCTGAAGTACATCAGTAAAAAGGTTAGAATCATTATTAAGCATAACATGTTCCATTTCCTGAGTTCTTAATGGTCTGGTCCTGTTCTTCCCTTGGAACATCAGTTACTGGAGAAATTTTCAGCTGAAGAGCAAAAAGAAGCCTGTGATTATTGATGGACTGAACAATTAAAAAGAAAAAGATGCCCACTTACTTTCTGGCTTTTATCCGTGCTTCGGAGTCAGCATCATGGATTCCTTTCTTGATGGTTTCAACCAATACTGATATATGCCTGAAATTGGAAGACATCACTATTTACCTTGTCAGAGGGAGGAGTGAAGAAACAGTCTTCCAGCATTACATTTGGAATTCAAAGGAAGTGTATCCAGTTGCCCAGAATTTGAAAGAACTGGGTACACAGTATCCTTTTGGAAGGTGTGGGTGTTTGTTTGTACCAGTGAGCTTTATTGCATTTCATTCTCTTTTATAAGAAATACCAAGAAACATTCCTTGGAGGTCATTCCTTTGGATGTGAAAACCACAGAAGCATGGAGATACTAAAACACATTAAGATGCTGAAGCCACACAAGAATGTAATCGAGTGGCTATAAACCAAGGGTTTGATGTATACAGAAGGTTTTGATGTATACAGAAGGGTTTCTGCAACACCAACTTGCTAAGCTTATGTGGGTCAAAAATATTCACATATTCCAATTTCAGGGCAATCTCTGTAACTACTTCCTTGTACCCTGAATGCCCTTGCCCTTTGCCTAGACCAGGGGTAGGCAACCTTGGCTCTTTTATGACTCATGGACTTCAACTCCCAGAATTCCTGAGCCAGCATAGCTGGCTCAGGAATTCTGGGAGTTGAAGTCCATGAGTCATAAAAGAGCTGAGGTTGCCTACCTCTGGCCTAGACCAAAACAATCACTTTTTTTCAGTGTCTAGGGTAATATCTCTCAAAGTTTAAGTAGAAAGGTAAGACAAACATTCTTTAAATAGATACCTCTACAAATAAAAATGTTTCTTTTAAATAGATCCCTTTACAAAAAAAAAGTTTGTTTTAAACAAGACACCTTTAAAAATAAAAAGGTTATAAATTAGGAGTTCTCATCTTTCCTGCACATGCATTTATTTAAGCATTTTACCCCATTCTTCAGCTTCAGAAGCCTTCAAGAGCAGCTTACTAAAAGCCATGAAGACAAAAAGAGGGCCTGCCCACAGGCTGCAAGCTCAGATGTGACCCAAATGAAGGGTGAAAAAAGGCTGAAACAAAGCAATCAAAATGGAAGCACTAATTGTGCAAGTCACATAGCAGTTCTTATATGGAGCAGTTGGGATGGAAACAGTTCAGACACCAGACAGGCAAAAGAAACTGTTTTTCTCTCCTCCTCCCCCCCCCCCACCGTAAAGTCAGACCTGTCTCTATTGCTCTGATGGAATCAGAGGGAACGTCTGTCCGCCATTCCAAGACTAGGCAAGAAAGGAGCCACATTAAACTTATATTCCAAATCTCCTCAATTCCGCTCAACACTCTCCCCACCCCACCTCAAATACAGCCAGAGAAGCAACATGTCACATATCATAATGTTCATATCTTACCTTTCCAGGGAGTGTGTCTGCCATTCGTGCAAAACTAAATCTAAAAATTCAAAACACCGCCTGAGAGAAAGAGAGAGAAAAGGTAATTTTCATTCATATTGTTCCAGAGACTATATCAATGGCAAGTAGTTAAGATATGAAACAGTGATTTCAAAAGTATTTTGAGGAATCCTATATTCAGGCTACTAAATAAAAACTTTAAAGAAAATCATGTGCTTCTAGTCAGGGTGTAGGACATTGGCATGAGCACAGGGGGAGGGTTTGTCAGAAATGTTCAAAGGACGGATGGGACTATGCAACTGAGGTACCGCTCTTTTTTACGTAGGCCACATGACAAACATAACAAGGGATGAGGCTTCGATTATGCCGTCATGGCCATCATTTCATTTTATTTTTTCTTAACCCAATGCCTGCCAGCCCCCTCAAGGTTTTGCTGTAGTCAGGAACTGCAGTAGTCTATGTGCCAGCACTGTACAGCTAGTTTCAACTTGTGTCAGACTTGGGACCAGAATTTTCATTGTTAAGCAGTGCGGCCATCAAGCATGACCACCTCATTTAATGATAGCAATCCCTGCATCACGACTGTCATCCTAACCACATCCCATGGCGTTAGGCAACTTCAAGGCCAGCAGGCAGCTAAGTGGCTGCTCCTGGGTAGGAGTGAGAGAAAAGAGTGCAGGGGTAAGAGATGCATCATGGGTTGGAAAAGATGGGTGATGGCAGAAGGGAGGTGTGATGAGGGTCAGGGAGGGTGTGTAGGGGTGCACAAGTGGCCAATGCAAGATAAACAGAAAGGCTACTTTGATGTGCTTTTTGATACAAAATTGTTGCAAACGTAGGTGACAAAGAATAACAACCAGCAGGTTTTACCCTATTCCCCAATTAGTTGGGGAGCATGTAAAAATTCCACAAATGTCCTGGACAATTCAATGCTTAGTAAGGAACCAAAAAGCGTAACAAATGAAATTAGATCTATTTTAGGGTAAAAGCGGATGATGCATCAAAAACAACCCCAGTAGGAACTCTAAGAATTGCAAAACAACAGTAAATAGGATATGACTATTCATCTAAGCAGATTAATTTCAGAGATAAGCGCACACAGCAGCATTATTCTTGGGAATTATCTAGTGCTGCGTGCATAATTTTTTTAAGGGGGGGGGGGAAACAGCCTCTGGCCAACAGCCAACTTTGTGCAAGATTTACACATGACAATTTTAAAATATAGTTACCAGACGTGATATGATCAATACAAATACCAAAGAGGTGCATCAAAGAAAAGAAAAACCCACAACACTGGTAGACAGAGCTGAGTAAATAGAATGAGAGATGGAAGTCAGATATAGCAGATAATTTTATGAGTTGTGAGAATCATACTTTGCTCTGCAGTTACCTGGTGTTCCTGAAAGTCAGTTTGGTGGCATACCGTATTTTCCGGCGTATAAGATGACTTTTGAACCCCTGAAAATCACCTCAAAAGTTGGGGGGTCGTCTTATACGCCGGGTCGTCTTATACGCCGGAAAAAAAACACCTTCGGATCTTTTTTCTGCTGGGCGGCGGGATCGCTGGGTGAATGGAGGCAGGCGATGGCGACCCGTGGTTAAGCGGCCGACGGCGAACGGCGGATACAGGGCAAACTCTCGTCAGCTTCTGGGGCGGCTACTGCAGCTGCTGTTGTTGCTCGCTCAAGGACTGGCCGTGCTAGCGCCTCCAATGCTGGCTGACAGGTCCCTGATGAGAGGAGCGAGACTAGCCCGCGCCCGTCATCTCGAGCAGCCGCTGCCCTGTTTCCCTCCGTTTCCCTGCTCCGCCTGCTCTGTGATTGGCCCAGCTTTGCTCCTTTCCCGCCAAAGGGGCGCCTCGCCTTATTGTCTCTGAGCTCTCTCGCCTGCTGCGCTGCTGCTCTCAGTTCCGCACTCCGAGCAAGCAATTCTTGTGGTCAGCGCGAGTCAGGCGGTGCCTCGGCGGGAGCAAAGGCTCTCCCTTCCTACGGTAGAGCGGGGCGCCTCTGGGGACCGCCTGCCCATCCTCTCGTCGGGGACCTGACAGCCAAGCATTGGAGGCGCTAGCACGGCCAGTCCTTGAGCGAGCAAAGGCAGCAGCTGCAGTAGCCGCCCCAGAAGTTCATCGTCCTTCCCCAGCGACAGGAAGTTTTCTTGAGTCCTTTGCCGCCGCCACGGCCGCCGCCTCTTCGCAGAAACACGACTCCCGCTCGGCTGGAGCCCTGGGCTGAATGGAGGCAGGCGATGGTGACCCGTGGCTAAGCGGCCGATGGCGAACGGGTGATGGAAGGCAAACTCGTCAGCTTCTGGGGCGGCTACTGCAGCTGCTGCCGTTGCTCGCTCAAGGACTGGCCGTGCTAGCGCCTCCAATGCTTGGCTGTCAGGTCCCCAACGAGAGGACGGGCAGGCGGTCCCCAGAGGCGCCCCGCTCGACCGTAGGAAGGGAGAGCCTTTGCTCCCGCCGAGGCACCGCCTGACTCGCGCTGAACACAAGAATTGCTTGCTCGGAGTGCGGAACTGAGAGCAGCAGCGCAGCAGGCGAGAGACCTCAGAGACAATAAGGCGAGGCGCCCCTTTGGCGGGAAAGGAGCAAAGCTGGGCCAATCACCAATCAATCAATAGGGAGGGCCTCGCGCCCGCCGGACTCACCTGTCACCAGCACCGCTCTCCCCCCCGCGGGGATGCGCTTCCGCCAGGCGGTGCTGGCCGAGACGAGCCAGCAGGCAGCCGCCGTGAGCGCGGCGCTGAGGGGCAGTGGCAGGACGGCCCAGTGCCTGCAGGACGGCCAGCAGCCCCACGCGCAGCCGCAGCGAGAGCTGCAAACGCAGGAATAATGTGGAACGTGTGGAAGGTGCTCGCCATTGCCTTATCGGCCTGCGTCTCGGGCGAGGCGGTAAGAGGTTGTTTTAATTTCATTTGGGGAGGGTGAAGCAGGGCAAGAAGCAGTTGCGAGGAGCGCTTGCGTGGATTCGGACGATTTCCATCCCCTTGGTCAGTGGTTGCCTCGCCTTTCCTGCTCTAACTCTTGGGGAACTTTTCCCGTCTTCTCCGTTCTGCATTAACCGGCAATTTATCTCCATCCTGGGGCGCCTTGCACTGAACTCCCCTTTCTTGGTTCAGAAACTGGCTTCGGCCTCAAATTGGAGAAAGAGGGGCGGCGGGACGGGGATCAATCCGGAGCGGGAGGAAGGATGAGACGCCCCCGCTGTTCCCACATCTGCTGCGCAGAAGTTTTGCTAAGGTCATTTGCAAAGATCAAAACTTTTTAAACAGGAGGGGCACGGGGTTTTCGGCTCTGCTTAATGGTATGTGAAACGGGGGAAGGGAAGAGGAGAGAGCCATTATATTTTTATTTGACGGGTAGAAAATGTTTTTTTCCTCCTGGGATTTTTTTTGGTGGGGGGAGCAGACTTCTGAACTCAAGGGGCCTTAGTTTTTTGTAAAGACTATCGATAACCCTTGGGATACGTTTTTTATTTAAACAAAAACTTGTCCGAAAATTGCAGATGGAAAGAGATGGGATAAGAACATCGAAAGACAGGACCATAAAAACAATCCTTTGAAAGGGGGGGGGGCGTGAGTGTTAGAGTGGTGATTTAACACTCCAGTTAAAACTGTCTAGCGTATTTTTCATTCAAACCTCTCCTTCATTACTTCAGTCTGTTGAATTCAATGGAGGACTCTAGGAGAACATGATACCATGATGATTCTGAATGTGACAGTTTTGGATCTGTTTGCAAATCCAGTCTGGCATCACTGAGTTGTGTTTGATTGATCCAAACGGAATTTTGGATTATGACGGACAGGGAGGGCAGGGCATGTAAGTATTTTCCGGCGTATAAGACAAAAAACCTTGAAAAACTTCTTAAAAGTAGGGGGTCGTCTTATACGCCGGAAAATACGGTAATTAAAGGCACCAGGCTAAAAAGCAGGTCTAGACCTGGCTTATGTACAAAGGCAGCTTGGTAACCTTGGGCCAGTTACACTCCTTCAACCCTAGGACGAACGCAAGGGCAAACCAAAAATGTTGCCAAGAAAACAGAAGGAGCTGATTTGAGTCCAAAACGACTTAAAGAGACCAAACAAACAAACAAGGGGAGGGGGGGAATATTCCCAAACAGGTTTTCCCAATCAGAGAAAAAGAAACATTTATTTAAATGTGTGTGGATCCATACTATTGAGGATTTCACAGGAGCGTTACCTGTATGCTCTGCTTATATCTGCAAGAGTACAGGAGGCAAAAAAGATTGATATTGATAGCTTTTAGTCATTAAAAATAGCTGCCAATATTTGTATAGTCCAACTCAGTAATGACAAAGACATGAATTAGAGGTCTGACGATTATTCACTAAATGGAGATTACAAAAAGGCCCTCTTCCACCACATCTATCACTGCTGGTCAGAATCAGGATGATTCCAAAGCTCAAAAGCTAATTAACAATAGCAATCTTTCTATCAATAACCCTAAAGCCAAAGAAAGAAAGAAAGAAAGAAAGAAAGAAAGAAAGAAAGAAAGAAAGAAAGAAAGAAAGAAAGAAAGAAAGAAAGAAAGAAAGAAAGAAAGAGAAATAAGCAAGGAAATTCCTATAACTAATTATTCTTAAAACTAGGCTGTTTTTTTACAATTATTTCATAATAACATATAATTGTTTAAGTTATAATGCAGACCATAGATGCATAACTCACCTTCTAACTGCAACTGATTTGGAGGTACAGTTACTGGTGATGATGGGAATTAGTCTAGGGGTATGTGTATGCTAGGGAATAAAAAAAATCAAAATGTAAAAAGAAATAGCTGAAACAAACTGATTATCAAATTGAAAACACTGAACATAGCTTGAGCAGGCTCACAAAGATCTGTAATACCAGAGCTGATCTTATCATGTTTTTCCATGGCTAGCAAGATCCATTTTTCAAAACAAGCAAATCTGAATCATACTTTGCCAACAATTCATAAATAAACCCAGCTCTATGTTTTTTAAAAAAATTTTGCATCTCCAAAAAAGATTCTGACTGCAGGTCATGTCAAACTAAAATTTTGACTTTACTATAAACATATTTATGCTTAATGCTCCTTGTTGACTATTACTGCCAATGAGATCAATTAAACAATGAATGCATGTAGGGTCTTGGTCTCTACGTGGACCCCAAAACCTAGGATGCAGTTTATAGACATCTTCCCAGAGGACCTCAAACTGTAATTTTGAATGTGGTAGAAATGAAGTTACTAGGTACTAAAGAAATACTTGCTTGAACATAATGATGGGATATTAAAGGCATACATTGAAAAAAATGAAGCAGATTTATATGTCAGCTAAATCAATCAAATCTACTTTAGAGTTGTTGGTTTTTTTTGGCACACCACTTAACAAACAGTGCAGTTATGGCCAGTAAAAGGATACTAGCATTCTACTAAATCAATGGAAAAATTTAGAAGAATTTTCACATCCTGTGATTTGCAGATACAGCCTAATGACCTTTTAATACTTTTTCCATGAACAAGAACACAGATTTGCTTCTCCTTCACATCAAAAAAATGTTAAACTAAAAAGCAGCAATGGTAAATCAAAGCTCAGTTTATAACATCTGAATGCAAACTGAAGGTCTGTTTTTAATGACGAGCTGGGCTTTCCATTAAAATATATATTCTTCGGCAGATGTATTCTATTGTTCATCGGTATTTAACAAGTAACAACTGTAGAATATATCACTGTCAGACTATAAAGAAAACAATCCAGAGAGCACAATTTAATTTCAGCTTTTTGAATTTCCAGTCTGGTAATGTTACAAAAACACAGATGCAAGGCAAACAGTAAGTGAATCTTTCATGCTGACTCTAAGGCCTGTTTAAGATTCTGTGCAAGAGCCTGTTAATTGGACTAATTTTCATGTTTATTACATCCCTCTGCTGCTCTCATCAGGAGTACATGGGAGAACAATTTGTATCTGCATTGAGCAATACTCACTCGAATAATTAATCTCACAGCGACTACACCAGAAGTGGCCATGACTTTGGCACTGTTGGGAATGAGATTAAAGATTGTTGGCATGACGGTTTCTGCCCCATGGTCAAACTTGTTACCCAATACCGATGACAAATGTCTGAAATAAAACAAGAAAACAGATCGCAATAATGAAAGAGGAGGTTAGGCCAAGATGCAGTTAGGCAAGGCTATTATATTCACTGTCTACAAATTAACAATAAATTACAAACACAGCATCTGTGTTACCTAAGTATTCTCAGGTTTTTCCCCCCAATACTTGATATGATGGTCAGTTTTCACAAGGAATCAATCTGGAGTAGATCACTGTGAAGCTATTATGGATAGGCTAAAGGATAGTATGAAACTGCTTGATCAGTCGGTCAGACCTTCTCTAAGGCTTTCCATCTTGCCTTGTCATTTGTGGATTTTAGAGCTGCTATTAACAATCCCTCTTGCCCTTTGCTTAAAATCAGTGCTGACAGCAAACTGCAGTACAGAATTGAAAGTGCCAGGGCAAATGAAATACCTGAACTTTCACCCTGAACTCTGATTGAACCTAGAGGAAGTATTAAATCCTATAAAATAAGATTTAAGGAAAGCTTTCAGGCATCTAAGACAGAAACTACCACTGAATTATTGAAACAATGGCTAGAGAAATACCAGTACTGGTGAAATATTTTGAAGTTTCAATAAACATTTCTCAATTATAACAATGAGAAGGGAACAGAGAGGAGAATGTTTGGTTGATCTAAAGATACTTGCAACCAATTTGTTTTTCTTCCTATTTCTATAGAAATACAAGCCGTCATATTATTTAAATATATATTTCCCATAGCATCTATCCAAGGGTATTTCCTTAATAACTGATAACATTCACAAATAAAACCTGCTGAAAATAATTAATGAATAACTACAAACCTATATCCCCTAAGGAACAATGAGAGTAGCTTCAGAACAAACATCCAGTGTAACTGCAAAACCGCACTAATATACAGCGGGCAAGAAATCAGGCCTTTTCACTTGCATAACTTTTGCGATGTGGCACAGGTTATTCATACTATCAGTATCAGGCTAGACAACTGCTGCAGCGTTAAAGGACATATCTGGCATGAAGCTGGAGTCACTGACATGCTTAGTGGTAAATACAGTATATTCATAAACTAACAGAGTATTTAAGAACAGCAGAGATGGATTTCTTTCTCCCAGCAATCCCACTACTTTACTCATTCAACAAAATGTACTTTCACTCTCCTACCACAGAAGAGGTGGATTGGAGGAAAAAACATGTTGTAGTTTCACCCTGACAATAATTAACATAGTGTAGAATATATAGATTGTGCTCCTTACCCTAATGTGATACAAGCTTCTCGCACCACCTGGGACCTCAAGTCTTTAGCAGATAATTTAAAGGCTCCATCAAGCAAGCGCAGATGTTGGAAGAAGGTATCATACTCAGCAGCTCCAGCCAATAATAAAGACCGGATTTTTTTCAGCTGTTGAACAGAAATTGAACATAGGAAACAAAATTAACTATTTTATCAGTTATCATCTGTAGAGTGCAGATTTGTCAATGTGATAAAATTGTATTATTTATATTTTCCATTTCAGTGAAATCTCAAGATAGGGTACAGTAGTAAACTAAAATCCAAGCATGTTAAAATCCATATCTATATATCTATATCTATATCTATCTATATATACATATATACATACACATACACATATACATACATACTAATATAATATAATATAATATAATATAATATAATATAATATAATATAATATAATATAATATAATATAATATAATATAATATAATATAATATAATATAATATAATATAATATAATATTATATAATAATATAATATAATATTATATTATATTATATTATATTATATAATATTATAAATATATATAAATATAAATATATAAAATGTCAATAGAGTTCTTGATAGATTCAACCAACTTGGAAGCACACTTAAAGAGAAGGGCAACTTTTTATAATATGAAGCCTACCATGGAAAATGTGTCCCTGTTCAAACTTCCCTCTACAGCTCTGAAAATTAAGCACTGACAATTCTTGCTTGGTTGCTTTTTTGTTTTTTCCCCAATAGTAAATGAGAATTTTCAGGATGTCTTGAAGTTCCAAAGTTCCAATTTGCAGAAATATACAGACACAGGAGAGATTATCCAATCTTCTAGCACAGACATGTCAAACTCGTGACATTGCGAGACGTATCGGGACCATTTTGCCATTGCCTGCAATGGGGTGGGCGTGGCTTCTGGATGACACGTCTAGCCTGCGGGCCGGCAATTTGACACCCCTGTTCTAGCATATCATAAAATGCAAAGTCCCATGCCAAGTAGGTTATATTACATAAAAGAGTTCATATAAAATCAAATGCTTACTGCAGCTACTCTCTGTTCCCAATCATGTTTATCATCGGACAGGATTTCTCTGATTTTATTTATGGATTCTTCAAAGTCTCGGCTAGAATAAATCTGTAAAGAAAACGTATAAAAATTATTTTACCAAGTTAGAAGAATTCACTGAACTACAAGAAATTATCCCTGCCTCATCACATATCTTTTGTACACCTCCAAATATATATTAGATGGTTCAGGAAAAATGCATGAGAGGAGCAGGAAACTACTAAAAAGAGGGACTCCTGATGCGCAAAGACAAATCATTTTCCATAACATTGGAAAGAAGATATGGATATAAATCCAGGATATCAAATGCATGTATTTCTTTCTTTTCTGTTATTTCATTAAAAGATAAGGGCTTTCATTCTACCAGAAAAAGATATAAAAGTTGCCTAATTTGCTCTGTCATGAATTGTATCCAACTGTGCACTTCTATTAATGGGAACTTCTTTTATCTAACAGTGTCAGGTTTTTTTAATTGTTTTTAATATATTAAATGATTTGGTTTTACAGTCTTAAACAGAATTTTACGTTTCTTCTGTTGTTTGATAGGGAACCACCCAGATCTGGTTGAACAATGGGCGTGTTCTATAAACGTTTTAAATAAATAAATAAAATGTCCCTTTTTTACTGCAGCATCCTGTTTACTTTTCATGTGATCCAAAGAGAACTCCTCTAGTGCAGATGGGGATAGGAAGGAATTACAAAGAAAAGAAGGGATCCAAGAAAAACAATCCCCTATTTTCTGTTTAGGGATGTCTCCACTAGATCAACCAGCTTCCATTAACAAAGGAAACATACCTCAGTGTTATAATCTGTGTCTTTTATGCCTCTTGTGAAACTATATAATCACTCTTAATATCATTCATGACTTAAGACTGAGATTTAAGAGTGTTTCCTCACCATTTCATTCTGTTCGATTATCAAATTTCTCATGGCATGTTCTGCCTTACAGTCTCAAACTAACCTGCTGTCCCATTGGCAATATTGAAAAAGAAATGATTTGCCAATCCAATCAACTTTTACTATCTTGACTTTATTCCTAACCACACTATGAGCAATTTACCTGAACAGTTGGGACATCTTCAAAAGCTTTAATGAAATCCTCCTCATCAACGGCACCAGCTCCTTCCTTAGTTGCTAGAAAATGCAAGAGGGAGTATAAGAAGGGAACGATAATAGTTCGGAAAGAAATTTGTATAAACTATATGTAAAGCAGGTCTTATTGTAGTAAGAATAAAGAAAAAGAAATGGCAAAGCATGCAATGCCTTCAGAAAAAGGCTTTCTTAAGGAAAAGATTGAAACAATCAAAGAAGACAGAATATTGCCTGAAAGAGATGGAATTTGTTTTTTCTAAAGTGGCGAAGTTTAGAAAAGTTAATATAATTTTTCTATAAATTATTTAAATAATGCATGTGCATTAATGTATATGTGTATATACGTTGTGTATACGTTCATGTATATTTAATGTCAATGTGATATAGTTGATTGGGATATATAAGAATGAATAAGGCAGTTTAAAAAAATTAGATTGAACTCTATTTTTGAAAGTTTTCTGAAAATACAGGTTGTCCTCGACTTACAACAGTTCGTTTAGTGACTGTTCAAAGTTACAACAGCACTAAAACAAGTGACCTATCACCATTTTTCACATGACCACTGCAGCTTCCCCATGGTCATGTGATCAAAATTCAGATGCTTGACAACTGTCTCATATTTATGACAGTTGCAGTATCCCAGGGTCATGTGATCAGCTTTTCCAACTTTCTGTCAAGCAAAGTTAATGGGGAAGCCAGATTCACTTAACAATCATGTTACTAGCAAAACTACAATAATTCACTTAACAACTGTGGCAAGGAAGCTTGTAAAATGGGGCAAAACTCACTTAACAAATGTCTCACTTATCAACAAAAAAATTGGGGGCTCAAATGTGATTGTAAGTCAAAGACTACCTGTAGATTTATTAGATAGTTCCCCATCATTAGATTTAATGCATTCCATTTCCATAAACTAAGCTTAATCTTTGAAAACCTCCTGGCTTTAGAAGAGCCAGAGAAAATTGCATCTGAATATAGATCTGATCTCGAGGATTGGTCTTATTAAAATGTCAGAAAGTTTTCTTTAAACATTTTAAACAATGTTGTTAAATGATGTTAGGTAGTCCTTGTTTAGTGATCACAACTGGGATCAGCAACCTGGTTGTTAGGTGAAGCGGTCACTAAGGAAACTACAACTGTGCTTAGGACCTTACTTCTGCTGTCCTATGTTTATAGAGCTACAAGGATTGTAAATGCGAGGACTGATTGCAAAGTTTCTTGATTATCCCTGTTGTGACAGTGAATGCTCACTAAATGAGGCAACTGCTAAACAAGAACTGCCTCTAGTTACAATAAACACATTTGATGATATGCTTGTTGACATGACACAATCTCAAATATTTTACATCTTTTAGTACGTTCCTCAAATCAACGAATAGGGGCACTGAGGGTGGTGTTATGTTCTACTGTTCCAACCATGCATAAAAAATGGAAAGGCAAAAAAAAGATTGAAAAAAGTAATGTTTAGGTGTTTGCAAGGACTGGACCTACCTGGAGTTTTTGCGACTAAAGCTACTGCTCCTACCCTACGAGCAGTGCCCACCCCACTTTTCCGAGATAATGAGGGAGCCTTTGAAGAGGTTGAGGAACTGGCTGAGGATGGTCGGTTCCCATCCACAGAGTCATCATCATCAAAATGTTTATCTACAAAGCAAGCACAACATAAAATTCATAAGAGTTGTTTAGAACCATCTCCCAGTTTGAAGCAAGTTTGCTCTGCAAACATGAACAAATGAAATAATGTATTACAGCAGGACACAACCTGTTATTCAGTAATATGAACATGGAGGTATGTGCCTGCCTGGACCCAGTCACTTAAAATTAAAAATACATTCTATTGCCTTGGAATGACCATTGGAAGACAGAGGCTTCACAAGATAACTATGTAAAGACTGAGTCAAGTCCATGGGTCTATTATAAATGTAATCTGTTACAACCCTCATGCCACTTGCTCCTTATGTACATTTCCAAATTATTTTGGTACCGTATATACTTGAATATAAGCCGACTCGAATATAAGCCGAGACCCCTAATTTTACCCCCCAAAAATGGAAAAAGTTGGTGACTCGAGTATAAGCCGAGGCTGGGAAATGCAGCAGCTCACCTTATGCTCCTCTCCAGAGATCTTCCCTCAGCAGCGGCCGGCAAAGTAGCTCGCACGCGAAACAAGCCCGGCAGAGGAGCCGGAGCGGCGAGCAGAGGCGCCCGGCCCAGATCCTGCAAGGCCCGGCCGAGATGCGCCCCCAGCAGCGGAGCTGCTCCGGCTCCTCTGCCGGGCTTGTTTTGCATGTGAGCTACTTTGCCTGATGCTGAGAAGACCCGCTTGGGCACTCGGGTTGTTGTCAGTCTCCGCAGGCCCTTCTCGTTTCCAGGAACGTCAAGCGCGCTTGGCTCTCCACCCCCACGGCAGGGCAGGGCAGGGCAGAGACTTGCTCGCCCTTCTGACGGCCCTGAAGAGAAACGAAGGGCTTGCAAACTCCCCGCGAGAAGCTGGGCGAAGCGCGCGGCTGGGCGAGTGTGTGCCTGCGCGCGTATTTACGAAAGAAACGCTCCGAGAGTTCTTCTTTCTCCGCCCCCTTGGGGGGAACTCTAGCGACTGCTATAGCCGCGCTTCTCTTCTCGGCTCCGAAAATAGGGATTTCTACTCTCTCTCTCTCTCTCTCCCCTCCCCACCCCGCATTCTCCTGCCTCTTCAATTGCGACAATAAAAGGGCGAAGGGTGCATCTGCCTGAATTAGACCGAAACGGCCTGAATTTGACCAGAGTTGCTTTGTAATGGCTGGAGGAACTGCAGAGGAGGTCTTGCCGGGAGATTGTGGCCGTTTTGAAACGCCGCGGCTTGAAACGCCCAATCAGCTGATTTTCGGGGCGGAAAGAGCCACGGCTTGAATCTGCTTGTATTTGTTTGAACTTAACCAGAAACGGCTCGTAATGGCTGGAGGAACTGCGGAGGGAGTGAATGCTCCAGCCTGGAATATTTGGAAAGGCTGGGGGAACCGGATGAACTGCAGCTTAAGCGACTGTTGCCAGAGGAGCCATGGCTTGAAACGCCCCAGTTTTGGGACAGCGTTTGCTTGTTCCCTCCCTCCCTCCCTCCCTCCCCTTTCCCTCCTCTCTAAATCCTTCCTTCCTTCCTTCCTTCCTCCCTCCCTCCCTCCCTCCCTCCCCTTTCCCTCCTCTCTAAATCCTTCCTTCCTTCCTTCCTTCCTTCCTTCCTTCCTTCCTTCCTTCCCCAGCCCTAATCCGGAAAGTGGAAGGAAAGAAGAGTAAAGGCTGGGCGGAGGAGGAGGGGAAGTTTAAAAAGGGGGCGGCGTTCCCTTTAAAAAGCCGCCCGCCACGCCGCGCTCCCTCGCAGCACTCGCGGTGGCTGGCTTCTTGGCTCCCGGTCTCCCCCAGGCTTCCCGGCTGTGATTGGCGAGCGAGCCTCCCGAGCTCCGGCGGCCGTGACATCAGCAGAAGCGGAGCAAGCAAAAGCGAAGGGGGAAGGAAGTTCACCAGCAGCACCTCGAGCCCGCTCCGAGCGCTGGCGGACACGGAGCCGAAAGAGAAGCAGCATCTCTGCGCGCCCGGGCTGCTGGGGTGAAGTGGCAGCCGCCGCACCAACCAGCCGAGGAGACTCTCGCTTCCCCCCACCCCCCACCCCCCACCCTCCCTACATCCCGAGCCTTCCAGATCTTCGCCTGCCTACTCGCGAGCAGGCATGTTTTCCAGCCAATCCGGGCCTGGGAGCAGGGCGCCGGCGGCACGTCCACTTTCCCTGCACTCTCCGTTCAGACGGCGCCCTTTGAGCCTGGAGTGATGCGGACATCGGAAAAGGGCGCCGGGCGAAAGCAGCGAAGCGTGATCGCCGCGTGCCCCCCACTCCTCCTCTTCTTCTTCTTCTTCTTCTTCCTCCTCCTGGTTGGCTTGACACCCCCATTTCGGCTGCTTCGCAAACTGCTTCCTCCACCCCACCCCACCCCACCTCACCCCTCCCCGCAAGAGATGCCGGGGTCGACAGCGTTTTTTCTACCCGGAACAAGCAAACACGCAGGCAACCCTGCACTATTCAGCTCAGTGAAGTCACGCTTGAAACGGCTTGAAACGCCCGATCAGCTGATTTTCGGGGCGGAAAGCGTGCGGTGTTGTTGTGTTTTTTTTCCTCCCCCCGAAAGTGAACGGCAGCTTTCCGTACTAGTGTATTGGCATGTCAAGACACCAGCACAAAGACCAAGGTACAAGCAGCTCTCCTTCAGTCATTATTGAAACATTTGATCAGCCCAACTTCTTCTTCTTCTTATTATTATTATTAAATCTGTTTTTTAACCAAGCGTGACTTCACTGAGCTGAATAGTGCAGGGTTGCCTGCGTGTTTGCTTGTTCCGGGTAGAAAAAACGCTGTCGACCCCGGCATCTTTTGCGGGGATTTCCCATTTCCCGTTGCGAAACCAGCCGAGCCCAAGTCCACCCTTTCTTTTTTTTTCCACGGCACGCTCGGTGCCTTTCCCACGATCGTGTCTCCTTCAGATCTTACGCAAGCTTCCTCGATTTCCTGGTGTGTGTGTGTGTGTGTGTGTGTGTGTGTGTGTTTCTTTCTTATTCCTCCCTTCTCTGGTGGTTGGAAAGGCGTGTGACACGCTTCGACAACAACTCTGCTGGCTCTCTCGGTGGGAACCTCCCATCCTCTATATACCCCCATTTCGGCTGCTTCGCAAACTGCTTTCTCCACCCCACCCCACCCCACCTCACCCCTCCCCGCAAAAGATGCCGGGGTCGACAGCGTTTTTTTCTACCCAGAACAAGCAAACACGCAGGCAACCCTGCACTATTCAGCTCAGTGAAGTCACGCTTGGTTAAAAAACAGATTTAATAATAATAATAAGAAGAAGAAGAAGTTGGGCTGATCAACTGTTTCAATAATGACTGAAGGAGAGCTGCTTGTACCTTGGTCTTTGTGCTGGTGTCTTGACATGCCAATACACTAGTACGGAAAGCTGCCGTTCACTTTCGGGGGGAGAAAAAAAACACAACACCGCATGCTTTCCGCCCCGAAAATCAGCTGATCGGGCGTTTCAAGCCGTTTCAAGCGTGACTTCACTGAGCTGAATAGTGCAGGGTTGCCTGCGTGTTTGCTTGTTCCGGGTAGAAAAACCGCTGTCGACCCCGGCATCTTTTGCGGGGAGGGGTGAGGTGGGGTGGGGTGGGGTGGAGGAAGCAGTTTGCGAAGCAGCCGAAATGGGGGTGTCAAGCCGACCAGGAGGAGGAAGAAGAAGAAGAAGAAGAGGAGGAGGAGTGGGGGGCACGCGGCGATCCCGCTTCGCTGCTTTCGCCCGGCGCCCTTTTCCGACGTCCGCATCACTCCAGGCTCAAAGGGCGCCGTCTGAACGGAGAGTGCGGGGAAAGTGGACGTGCCGCCGGCGCCCTGCTCCCAGGCCCGGATTGGCTGGAAAACATGCCTGCTCGCGAGTAGGCAGGCGAAGATCTGGAAGGCTCGGGATGTAGGGAGGGTGGGGGGTGGGGGGAAGCGAGAGTCTCCTCGGCTGGTTGGTGCGGCGGCTGCCACTTCACCCCAGCAGCCCGGGCGCGCAGAGATGCTGCTTCTCTTTCGGCTCCGCGTCCGCCAGCGCTCGGAGCGGGCTCGAGGTGCTGCTGGTGAACTTCCTTCCCCCTTCGCTTTTGCTTGCTCCGCTTCTGCTGATGTCACGGCCGCCGGAGCTCGGGAGGCTCGCTCGCCAGTCACAGCCGGGAAGCCTGGGGGAGACCGGGAGCCAAGAAGCCAGCCGCCGCGAGTGCTGCGAGGGAGCGCGGCGTGGCGGGCGGCTTTTTAAAGGGAACGCCGCCCCCTTTTTAAACTTCCCCTCCTCCTCCGCCCAGCCTTTACTCTTCTTTCCTTCCACTTTCCGGATTAGGGCTGGGGAAGGAAGGAAGGAAGGAAGGAAGGAAGGAAGGAAGGAAGGAAGGAAGGAAGGAAGGAAGGAAGGAAGGAAGGATTTAGAGAGGAGGGAAAGGGGAGGGAGGGAGGGAGGGAGGAAGGAAGGAAGGATTTAGAGAGGAGGGAAAGGGGAGGGAGGGAGGGAGGGAGGGAACAAGCAAACGCTGCCCCAAAACTGGGGCGTTTCAAGCCATGGCTCCTCCGGCAACAGTCGCTTAAGCTGCAGTTCATCCGGTTCCCCCAGCCTTTCCAAATATTCCAGGCTGGAGCATTCACTCCCTCCGCAGTTCCTCCAGCCATTACGAGCCGTTTCTGGTTAAGTTCAAACAAATACAAGCAGATTCAAGCCGTGGCTCTTTCCGCCCCGAAAATCAGCTGATTGGGCGTTTCAAGCCGCGGCGTTTCAAAACGGCCACAATCTCCCGGCAAGACCTCCTCTGCAGTTCCTCCAGCCATTACAAAGCAACTCTGGTCAAATTCAGGCCGTTTCGGTCTAATTCAGGCAGATGCAAACAGATTCAAGCTGCGGCTCTTCCACCCGAAAATCAGCTGATCGGGCATTTCAAGACGCGGCGTTTCAAAACGGCTACAATCTCCCGGCCAGACCTCCAGCTGCCTCACTTGACAATCGGGGAGGGGAGGGGAGGGGGGGAGGAAGGAGGAAGAAACCAGCGCACCCTTCGCCCTTTTATTGTCGCAATCGAAGAGGCAGGAGAATGCGGGGTGGGGAGGGGAGAGAGAGAGAGAGAGAGAGTAGAAATCCCTATTTTCGGAGCCGAGAAGAGAAGCGCGGCTACAGCAGTCGCTAGAGTTCCCCCCAAGGGGGCGGAGAAAGAAGAACTCTCGGAGCGTTTCTTTCGTAAATACGCGCGCAGGCACACACTCGCCCAGCCGCGCGCTTCGCCCAGCTTCTCGCGGGGAGTTTGCAAGCCCTTCGTTTCTCTTCAGGGCCGTCAGAAGGGCGAGCAAGTCTCTGCCCTGCCCTGCCCTGCCGTGGGGGTGGAGAGCCAAGCGCGCTTGACGTTCCTGGAAACGAGAAGGGCCTGCGGAGACTGACAACAACCCGAGTGCCCAAGCGGGTCTTCTCAGCATCAGGCAAAGTAGCTCACATGCAAAACAAGCCCGGCAGAGGAGCCGGAGCAGCTCCGCTGCTGGGGGCGCGTCTCGGCCGGGCCTTGCAGGATCTGGGCCGGGCGCCTCTGCTCGCCGCTCCGGCTCCTCTGCCGGGCTTGTTTCGCATGTGATTCCGGGCCAGGTGCTGCTGAGGGCGAGCAGAGGCACCCGGGCGACCCCAGCAGCGTCAGGCAAAGTAGCTCGGCCGCGCGCAAGTCCTCGGTAAGTTCTTTTTTTTTTGTTGACTGGAGTATAAGCCGAAGTGGATTTTTTCAGCCCAAAAAGTGGGCTGAAAAATTCGGCTTATACTCAAGTATATACGGTAATTTTCCTTTTTCAAACTAAATAATTGTGGATTTCCATTCAGCATTTTAGTATTTCTATGTTTTGATTTTTTTATACTGAATACTGCTTCTCTAGATGTTCCTCTGTTATAAAAGTATGATTTATAAACATGGGCTGAGCTCCAAGGAGCTGTTTATATTCAAATGAGGACCTTTTGTGGAATATTTTTATTCTGATGGCTTACTCTCACAATCATATCACAACCTAGATTGGAAGGCTCCCCAGTATCAGAAGCGTAAGTCTACAGGGTTCACAAAACTAATTTCCTCATTTTTTGACGTCTGATCACTGGGAATAAATGTCTGTGTGATATCCAACAAATCCATCGATTTTTAAACTTTATTGCTGATGGTGATGCCACACCAAATGCCTTTGTTTCAGTCTATTTCTACTCAACAACATATTCAACACACATCTTTCTTATATGAGTGAAACATGTGGGAGATAGAGGCCTAGATATAATACCACACCCTCTAATTTTTTTTAAAGTGACTCTGTGAACTATTAGTAGTAAGATCCATGCTCTGCATACTGTATTTCAATGCAAGTCATCAGCAATGAAATCATTAAACCATGCGCTCATAAAAGGGTGCAGTGTAACACCGTCAGAGCTTATAAAATAAAGCTATCTGCTCATCTTAGTCTAATTTTGTTATTGTCGCTTGTGGAAAAGATGTATCACACCTTATCTTTAGGACCATGATAAAATTTTACAAGCAATATGAAGTGTTCAATTACCATACGGATAGGTCTTTATCAAAGCAAAAGATTTTTAATCTGAAGCATTGAATTCATTTGTTCAAAACCTTGTTCAGCAGAGTAGCAGTAAAATAAATAGCATAAATAGATGAACAGAATATTGTTCTCTCTCTCATACATTCAGGGGTGTGGCTTCCCATATTGAAGTGTTAACTAAAGAAAGTACAATTTTCAGTAGTTTCTTTTGAGAAGCACATTTTGTTTTGTTTTTTATAATGATTCAAAGGAAGAAGAAAAAAACACTCTAGTAAAACTCATCGCTTTTTAAAGATTAGATACAAACAGCCGGAAAAGAGATTTAAATATCTGTGATAATGTTAAAAAAAAATCAATCTAAGTAGCAGTTTGAATAACATTATATTTCCACACTTAATTTTAACTGTTAAGAATCTAAGCTATTCCAGACATCAGGTTTTTAAGAGCACATGTGCAGAGCAGAAAGAGAAACAAAGAACAGGTTAAAATCTGAACATGCACTTCAGGAAATGGGAATCTAGCAGTCAGATCTATACTATAAAGTCAGCATAAAATCCACCCCGGATGACAGTTGAGTGCTACATAATAGTTCACATTGCAGGAAGAGGCTTGCAAGTCAAACAACACATTTCATAAAGCTATATCCAAACCTGCTTTGCTTCCACTAGTTTCAATGGACTTTAAAACCAGACAGTACACAGTTCCCTACATTTAGCCATTATCTATCCATCATTGCTGTTCCTTCCGTTTCTACAAAGCTCATTTATGAATGACCGTCTAGCTTTACATAGACACATGCCTTGTTTAAAGAGGCCTTTGTCTGTTCTTGATAACAGTTAAGCAAATAAAAAAAAATGATTGATGATCTTTTATTTACCGTATCCCTGAAGGGGAGAAATTTCACACACACATACACACACACACCAAAAAAAATTGCTTACAGGAACATATCCTTTTGCAAATTAGCTTCTTCAGCATTCCTTCATATTTTCCATAGCGAGCTTAGATGTAAGACTGTTTCACAGGCAGCTGCTGCTTCCAAGTCCAAGGCATAATCAATCCTTGCCCCCTGCATTCATTAAGCATGCAGTTTCACACCCAGCGTTCAACAGCCCAGGCTTGAGCGCTGTTTAGGTGCTTGTGATTGGAGAGTTGAGTCAGCCAGCGCACCCTTCTAAGCTTTTGAGGGGCAAAAGTGGAAGGTTATTAAAGACACCCACAGCAGAGAATCTCTTCAGGGCTGCTTTTTGACCAGCAAGAAAAAAAAAGAGCTGAATGAAGTTCATCCCTCCGGGAAGTCTAATGGGAACATCTTAACAGCTGTCATCATTTGCCCATGACAAATACGTTTGCATATATTTGTCATGACGTTGCTTTAAAAGCTTACTTCCTAACATCAGTGTGTCAGGTATAAAATTACAAGAAACAGAGATGATGCCAGGAAGTCAGGAAAAAAAATATGCATGGGGTGGAAAAACAAAAATAATGCTCCACCCTCAGCTGTACAAATTCTCTGCAAAAATTGCAAGAGTACTTCTACAATACCCAAACAAAGCTTTGTCACCTTCAGCGTTCATAACTCTGTTCCCTAAATCTGTTGCTGTTGATTAAACTTGCAATTGTGTTTTATTTCTCCTTTCAAGGAAAGCTTTTAAGGGGTTGAAGTGTTTTTGCAGCTGTTCAGTTAATTCATTTATTTAGCATGTTATATCATCTACATCTTTTCAAGAGTAAATTTTCAGAAGCAATTAGAGCAGGGGTCCCCAACCCCAGTCCGTGGACCAGCACCGGGCCGCGGCATGCCAGCAACCAGTTCGCACAAACAAGCAAAGTCCCATCTGTGGGATGGAGGCAGCACACCAAACCATGCCCCCTCTGGTCTGCAAAAAAAACTTTCTCCACACAACCGGTCCCTGGTGCCCAAAAGGTTGGAGACCTCTGAATTAAAGAGATTATGTTCCCAGGTTGCATATATCCTTGCTTAACCATCCTAATTGGGACTGAAATTTCTGTCACTAAACTATGCAGACATTAGGCAAAACACGTGATTGTACTGCTTAAAGACGGCAATTCTGGTAGTTACAGTTGTGGTCGTTAGGCCAGGATTTCACACTCCTGTTCTGCCACACTCACCCCTGCTTATACTCCCCTGCCTATCTCCCATTATCTTGCTCTTTTGACCACCTACACTCCACTGCCTACTCTCACTGCCCACTCCAACTATGGCTGACCTTCAGAGTGCAAGGTAGTCTAAAAGACAGAGATGGAGGTGGCAAATTAATAAGCTTCAGAGTGAGCAGATTTCGGAATTTACTAAATTATTTTTTAAAAAAACAAAAAAAAACATGTATCACCCTACTCTGGTTAATGTCACGCTGCCTGGATTTCTAAAATAAAGAGTTCATGACATCAGAATTCATTTTCATGCTCTGAATTAATGACATTGATTGGTTCCCATTTCAGTGCTTCTCTATACTGTACTTTAAATAGAAAATAATTGTCTAGGGGACCAGTGCAACCCAAATATTTTGTGTAGGTTTCAATGCTAGAGCTTAGAAACAAACTCTGTAAATTTGTGATATAACTGTATGTACAACTAGATTTGAGAGCACACAACATTTATCCCATTAATCACATTAAATTCAAGAAAAACTAATGGCTACATAGGGACAAACTGAATCTCATTGAGGTGAGGTTGAATGAGCCCACACTGTAAGAGTAGATGCTTTCACTCCTGTTAAGGACATGTCTCGCCATGTGGTGTGGTGTGGTGTGGTGTGTGGTGTGTGTGTGTGTGTGTGTGTGTGAGAGACTCAAGGGAACCCAAGGACAAGAAAATGTAAGGAAACCCAACATGTTTTCAGTTCTTAGTACACCAAAAGGATATTGTAGCAGCATAGATGGGCCAATAGGATCAAAAGTTGGCGTCAAACCTCGTTACTCAGAATACTACCAGCTCTCTCTTAGTGCAGTTGCCTGGTAGCTTCTACCACCTAACTTACAAATGGTGCCTTGCCTGATGTCCTTCCCTTAACCTTAATCTTTAAGAGAGATGGGACATTGGCAACTTGTACTGTCCTTCTTACAAATAAAAAGTTTAAAAAAGTATCTATAGTACCACCTTCTATAGAGTTGAGGGGTGTAATTTGAGGATTCAAGCCTTCTTTCTTCTTTTTTGACAACACAAGACTGATTTTCACAAGGACTGGACAAAATAAACTTTGGTGCTTGCGGAGAGAGAGGATCTAAATTAAGGTGCAATGCTCCAGTCAGAACACAAGGTAAGGCTGCTGCCCCTCAAACTTTCTGTTTACAGCCAGGTTCAGGATCTTACAGAACTCAAACTTATCAAGGAAAACTGATGATTTAAAAACTATAAATCTATATTCATGGACATAATCCAAAATAATGTATGTGTGTATGAATTGTGCAGCATGACCCAAAGTATACAAAGACAAAAGCACAAGTGGCAAAAAAAAACCCTCCCAAAACCCTAACACAAACTCAGACAAAATAATCCAAATACAGATTCTTAGCTAAAAGTAAATATACCTGTTTATGGGAAATATATAGTCTATTTGTTTACATTCAGTTGGCAAGAGTGACTTTGTGCTAAACAAAGAGAACCAAGAGGAATCAAGTGGTACAAAGGGTAATGCAATCTTCAGCTACCTACAAGAAAATGAACACTTCTAGTGGGGAGGAATAGAGAAACAGATGCTATAAGACAAATACTGATACTAGCTGAATACTACTTAAGAGACAAATAGAATCCGCGGATATCTGCCTCTTGCAAGAGCAAACAACAACTGTCAATTCTTTAGAACCATTTATTTGCCTTTCACTGTTGTTTAAAGTAGGGGTCTCAAACCCCCAGACCAGGGTAGGCAACCTTGGCGCTTTTATGACTCGTGGACTTCAACTCCCAGCATTCCTGAGTCAGCACTGGCTCAGGAATTCTGGGAGTTGAAGTCCACAAGTCATAAAAGAGCCAAGGTTGCCTACCCCTGCCCCAGACCACGGCCATGTCAGGCTGCATCCCATTGGGAACTGGGCCACTCTAGCAGCAGGTGAGCATGTGAGCACGTGAAGCTGTATTTGTGCAAGAAGCCTATGTGCAAAACCATCCCTTCTCTCCCCCACCCCACAACCACCCGGCGTCCACAGAGCCAAAAAGGGACCAATGGTTTAAAAGTTATATTTCAAAGCAATATGTGTATTACTCATGGATTCCTAGCTTTGTTTTATTCACTTTTTCACCCAATTGATTTTGGTCATTTAGCAAAATAAAATTGTGCAGTGGTGAGACAGTACTTTGTTTTGCCCATTGTTCATTTGTACCTTAAAGTTGTGTATCCACTGCTACTCACAGAGTGGGCAAATTATCTGTCAGAAGCGAAAATCTCCTGTCTCAAAGCATTTTGACAAATCTGTCGTGCCAAATTTGGTAACTCAAAAGACATGGTGAAGCGAAAATAACTAGATTACTCCAACTTCTATCTGGGTTTAAAACTACAGAAGCAAAATCAAGAGATTCAAGGAAGCAGAGGTATAGAATAGTCAAGAAGCACACCAAAGTGTAAGTCAACAAGACAGAATAAGGCTGAGATTTAGCATCCAAGCAGTGTGTGATAGTAAATTCTTCCTCATGCAGACCATTAAAAAAAAACCAACAGTTATAGGAACAAGTAGAAGCAAAAAAAACCCAGACATGTTGCTAGGAGAGATGGAACAATAGACTCCTGGGAATATTTTTCCCCACTCATCTTTTAAAAAGACATTAGTATCAAGCAAGAGAGTAAGAAAGTAGAGATTAGCACTTCCGTTTTCATTTATCAGAGGCCAAGACTGAGAATACTATTGAATAATTAGACAGGCCATGATTAAGATTCAGGACAAATCTCCCTTTAAAGAAGGCAGAACTACATCTGTTTTTAATGTAGCTTGACACCTCTGCAAAAATGATGAGTTATTTGCTGGATTAAAAGCAAGTAAACAAGTACAATAAAGAAAAACAAATGCACACAAAGTGGTGAGAAACAGAAAAACCAGGATGTCAATTGATCTGATTTAAATGTATATTTCTATATTATTTAATCAGTTTTTTTTTCTGAGACATGATAGAATAGTGTAGAAAGAGCCTGGTTTTAACCACATATGAGCTTCCAGTAATATGGGGTTTCCTCAAACTGTTTACATTGAAAAAACAAGTACTATCTTGGGCAGAATTATGAGGGAAGATGGCAAAGATCAACCTTCACTTGCTGTTCTTGACAATGGTGAGCAACATTACTGTTTCTCAACTACAGTTAAATAGTAAAGAAACATCAACTTGATTTTATAGGGTGGAAAAGAGGAGAAGAAAGGCTTTCAATCACATCACTCCAAGTGATGTTAATCAATTATTTTGCTCCTGAGGTAAAAGAGGCTATGACACAAAGAAAGAGAATGGTTAATAGATATGCATGAGAGGAGAGGCATGAGCAGAGAGATGGTGGGGAGGGGCAATCAATTTGCACAAGCAGCAGCCAACTACAGGTAGTTCTCAATTTACAACCACAATTGGGACAGGGATCTCAGTCACTGAGTGAAGCAGTCATAAAGCAAAATGCCCAGATGACTGCTTTGCTCAACCACTGTCATCTTGGCACTCCAGGTTAGGGTTGTTAAGTGGTCTCCTGGCTCATTAAATGGACAAAGCGAAAGAGCTGCCTGCCAAGTTCAACTCCCCTCTGTACGTGGAAGTGTACTGCTCCAGCAGGCTACAGGAACAGAGGCTGGGTCTTCAGATCTGAGTTTCATTTCTCTACCTTGCCGAATGAGTTCCTGAACACCTTTGGCCTAGTAGGCAGTTTCTTTAGCCAGCCCCCAAAGGTAAGTGGGAATCCTCTCAGCAGGTAGCAGCAACTTGCAACTTTCCCTGCCAGCTTGCCCATTGACTTACTGGGGAAGCTGGTGGAGAAGACTGCAAATGGTGATCACATGTAAGTGGTTGCAAGTGCAAACTGGCTGGCACACAACCAAATTGTGATCGTGTGGCTTTGGGGAGGGAGAGGGGTATGTGACAAGAGTGTTTTAAAATAGCTGGAAGTTTTTTATGGCCATAAAGCAGGGGTGTTAAACTCGCAATGTCACATGACGTGTCGTGAACATAGCGTGACTTTTTCTCCATTGCTGGCAATCGGGAGGGCGCAGTTTCGGCATAACGCATCCGGCCCATGGGCTGGCAGTTTGACACCCCTGCCATAAAGCAACCTTTCTTAAGTGATCATAACTTCAAGTAGTTAATAAACGATCGGCCAGAAGTTAACAACTACCTGTGCTCTTGTTTAAATCATATTATCATCAGGAAGAACTCTACAGCTTTTGGAGAATGTTAATGAATGGTAGAGGACAGGAAGGCCTGGAGAAACATTGTCCATAGGGTCGCGATGGGTCGGACACAACTTCGCAGCTAACAAGAACAATGAATGTACAAAAACACATACATCAAAGTCTTCATTGGTTACATAAATACCTTGCCAAGTTAAAATTCTCCCAGTTGAAATTGATTTGTTTTCTACACTTAAACACAGATGTAAATGAACTTTATTTAAGATGACCAGCACAATTTATTGGAAAAGACTCTTAAAATGGTAGATTGCCTAAGAATCTGTAAAAGTATTCCTCTGTTAGTAACATAACAGAAACTACAGCTGTATGCTAAACTGCATGAATTCATCACTGATACAGCCAGAAGAACAGCATTCTGGTGATGGGCATCAGTAAGGTCTGAAGGTGAGAACAAGCAATTTCTAGGTTACAGATAATATCACATAAACATATCTCAGTGTGCTGTATGTGTGTACTGTTAATTCAGAAGGGTGGAAGGAAACACCTCATACATATATACAACTATACAAAATATACAACTTACTGATGTTTTTGCTTCATACTGGGCAATTAACTTCTGAGTTTGAAGCTTTTAACATAGTTGAGTGGTATTTACTCCTCCAAATCTAGCAATGAGCAGAATTAAGGATCTGTAGACTTGCAATTTACTGCTGAGACTGAGCATGACACTGATAAACACTACGATCTACAGCTAACAGAAGCTGCCATCTTGTGTTCATGTCAATTTTTTTAATCTTATTCACTGCAGCTTATAGCAGTTTTAAAATTACCATATAAACAATAAAATGTCATTTGCGCACACAAAATGGATCAAGAAAAGCAAATTACAAAAGCAATATTGTGCCACTAGCTTTGCTCCTTTTACACTTGTGGTGTGATGTCACAGGGACATATGAAAGGTTGCAGAGCTTGCAAAAAAAGGGGTAGGGCAGAAGACCCAGAGGGAGTTCATCATGCAAAATCTATGCAGAGGGATGGCTGACACAGATCTGAAAATGCATGGACAACCAAACATATTAAGCAAACTCAGCCAATTATCTCCCTCTTTTTCTCTCTCACTCCCTGTAAAAAACCGCTGAGGAGGGGGGAAGGAAGGGAGAAAGAGGGAGTTGGTAGCTAAGCAACGGGTGAATAGCCGGTGGGAGAATGAAGGAGGGAAAGTGAGAAACTGAAAAGTTTGGACATTATTAGTTGTTTCCCTAATTTTTGTAAATAGATTTGTACACAGTAAAATAAAGAAATAAAAAAACCTCCAGGGCCTATCTGTCTCTAGGAAGCAGCCTTAAAGGCACAGACACATTCAGCTGTAGAGGAACCTACGATCAAACTATGACAGGTGGGAAGGAAACCTCACAGCATGCACAGGGTTTGGCCTTTGCATGCATAGAAAAAGCTACAAACCTGACGACAGACAGCTTTCCAGACATCCAGCTTGCCCTGGCAGAATAGGAACTTACATCTTAACTCTCAACTGTACTGAAAAATTGGAATTAAGCATCTAATAAAGAATTCCACTTCGAGTGAAAGCCTTTTAACAGAATTTAGTGAGTGGAGGGGACTGCCCAATAAACTTTCAAGTTAGATACCTCCAACGTGCCTTGGGGATTCTCAAGTCACCCAAAACCGGGATTACTCCCAGTTTTCTCTTGCATTGCCAAGACAAACTTGAGAAAAACACTGCACCAGAGCAAAGTGAAGCAATGTGGGTTGTTCTGCTCTAAACTAAGAAGCAAAAAAGACTACTGTTACTTTGCAAATCAAATGTAATGGAGTTCTTTATTAGACGCATCACTGAACTGAAGCATTATTTCAAAGTTTTGCACAGCCTGATTATTCAATCTAAAGAAGGTACAGATTCACATGGAATAATGCAACAAATGAATATGTATAAGGATATAGAAGGCTATAATTAATTCAATAGTCAAAATGCCAGGCTTAGAAAGAACTTGTTGTGTAACTCTTAAAAAACCAAAACAGTAGTCTACTATTGATTACAGAATGGAGATCTGCTCCAAATCTCAATACAGGGCGACTAAAAACAGAGTTATTTTGTAGACATGCTACAATAAACATAGGAAACCCAAAGGTGTATAGTTTTATCCAAAATATTGGGAATTTATAAATCCACAAATACTGAGAAGAACAATGAATTGATCTTTCCTTAATTTATAGAGCAGGATACCTAGAGAGATACTGCAGCTAAACTAGAATACTTAGCAAAATGTACAGTAATTAGAAAATGTTAAAGATTAAAAACTCTACAGAGGAGCATCCCATGACGATGAAAGGAGGCCTAATGTTCTGAAATGCAATACGAAACTCAGGAAATCTTAAATCCCATTTTAACTTAGAATCATTTTATCACACATGCCTATTATGCATTATTAAAATGTTATTAAGTCATTTTAATTGTGGCCATGAAGTGTGTGTGTGTGTGTGTGTGTGTGTGTGTAAGTGAAATGTCACTTTAAACTCCTGCAGGCAAATACTGGTTAAAACAAGTGGGGAGGTATAGCAGTACTTTCCCTCTTTTGTTCCTACTTACTTATTCCCCTATGCTTGAAGTCTATGGATAAACAAACTAACTATGTTACTTCAAGCTGCTCTAATGAAGATACCTAAACTCCTAGCCTTCCATGAAAATGAAGGACCTTCAGCACAAATAAATTCAAGCCCACCTATCTGTATCTGGAATGTCCTACTGCAGGTCTAAAAAAGCAGAAGCAAAACCAGGACACATCTAGGTCCAAGGGGCTTTCCATACATAGCATCTGGGCCACTGAGGTGAGTACACATGCTTATTGCTCGAATGCTCACCTATATCATTCTATCGGTCTCTAGACAGCAAAACTAGGATTACTTTTCCTACATTGTCCTCTTAATTTCATGTAGTAGTCACTATTACAAAGTAGACAGCCAGCCAGCCAGCCTTCCTTCCTTCCACGTTTTATTAGATAAATGTTAGCTTTTATGTGTTTTGTAAATTTTTAATTAAAAAATTTGGAAGAAATTAGCCTAGATTGACCGGTATACAGGTAGTCTTTGACTTGCAACCACAATTGAGCCCCAAATTTCTGTTGCTAAGTAAGACTGTGAGTTTTGCCCCATTTTACGAGCTTTCTTGCCACACTTGTTAAGTAAATCACTGCAGTTTGTTAAGTTAGTAACACAGTTAAGTAATCTTAACTTTCCCATTGATTTTGCTTGTCAGAAGGCTGCAAAAGGTGATCACATGATCCTACATAACAATAATCCTATAACAAGCAGCCCTATTCTACTTAGTATCTAATATTCTGGATGTGCATTTTAAGTGATTTGATTTAGGAATTGCAGAGTGCTGCTACATTTGTATACTGCATGCTCTGAAGTACTTCTGCTTTGAAACTCAAGCACTGTTCAGCTTAATTATCAAACTGTACCTAAGATCATCTTAAGAATTTGTTCTCAGACTGATAAAAGATTCAAATAACTATTACATAAATAACCTGATTTGCCATTATCAATTAAGAGAGCCACTTTTCTACTGATTAATTGTAATATTGTGAGAAAGAGGAAGTTTCTGCCCAAATGAAGATATATTGGCTTCAACAGGAAAGTTAATTTCTTTGCTGGAATTCTTGTACCTCCACTCCTTTCAGCTCAATAAATCTTGCATGAGAATTGCCCTTAAAAAAGATTTTCAAATCAGGAAGCTGCCAAAAGACCTGATAATAATAATTAACACCTGTAAGGACGAAGGAACTAGATGAGATCACTCGTGGGAATAATATATCAAGTATCTCATTGTTAATTATCCTTAGTATTTATAATCTGACACATGTTTTTCAAGTCCAAGATGATTATTTAAATGCATACAGCTGCCATCATTAAACCACTAAAAACATTGCACTCAATTGTAATAGTACAAGTTGGTTGTAATGATTTTAACTGTCAAGAACTGTAATTAATTGAAAGTTGAAATTTACATCTTATCATACACAGGAGAAGATTTCTGTAAGAGAACTCAAAAGGAAGGCAACTGATAGGCAGTGATGCTTTATGTCTTGCATTTAACCAAAGCACATACAGTCCCCTCTTCTGCTTCATCTTTAAAAACAAATGAATCACGATTTACAAACATGAACAGACGAAAGTGAAACCATTCCAACAGTCAAACAAGCTATCCTTAAAGAGAAGTAGGTAGGTAGGAACTGCAGACAGCAGAGATGTAGTGTTATTATGATAAAAGTGGGCATCATACATTGATTCCATGAAATGTTAATATATCCAGAAAGACAGGAAGGCCAGGCTGTATCCTCTGCAAATCAATGCTTCATGTGTAAGTAAATTAATTATCTTATATGTCTGCAGTTCCATTTTACATATTCCCTTTACCTTCCCATTTTTCTTAACAAAAAGAAAAAAGCATGACTTGAAATACACAGAACAATCCAATTCTCCTTTTCTTACATGCTGCTGTAACAGTTTCCAAATATTCTGCCCGCCTAAAAATTCATAGGATTAGGACTGCCATCCTAATAAACTTTCCAGGGAGAAAATACTACTTAGTGTGTAAAACAATGTACTCCTGAATAAATGCAGCTAGAATTGTGCCTTAGGAAAGCATTATTAAAGATCTCTAGAATTCCCAAACAAATTTCATATTAACTTACGGTAAGTATTCAGGTAAATACACCAGCAAACAGTCTTGTTAAAATAAATTTAAAATTATTAAATTACAAGTTTGTAACCTTCAGATTTTTTTTTATTTCTCAAGTTTCTATTTGATTAATCCCTGATTTTCTACTGATTTTCTATTTTCTATTAAAATTTTCATATTTTAATACCCTTTCTGTATGTACTGCAGAGCTACTGCTAGCCTAAACGTCTCCCCATCATATAAATGGTATTGATGGTAAGTTCCATTTGTTAAATATCAAAAGAAACAAAATTGTTTGCTCATGCTCAGATTACAGATTCAGCCATCTGTCAACATAACATGCATTCTGTGTAATTTATTAAGCAAAACACCTACCATTGCTGGCAGTCATGATCTGCAGCAGAAGTCCAGTGATGCTCCCTAATCTGAAAGCGATTGCACAGCCCACGCCTGTATGCAGTCTCTCATCAACTTAAAAACCAGTTCACCCTCCTCCCCCAAACTCCTAGCAAGAAGTTAGCGCTACACAGTTCCAAAATAAAAGCTGCTTTTGCAGATAAGGAAGAAAGACTTAAATCTGTACAGCATAATCATCCCCCTCTATGGTATAAGAAGGGAGGCAGTAGAAATAGAGCATTTTCACACAAACCCTGATTTAAAAACCTTTATATGTAAAGCTGCAGTTTAGCAACCTGAAAGATTTCCATTTTGAATTAGTACATGTGCTAATTTATTGGAAAGTCTGCTTACTTCAAGCAGACACGATCATTCAGAAGCACTATCTTTTTGTGTCCCATTTCTGTCTTCATTTAAATAAAATGTAATACATTCAAATCCAAAAATTACGAAAGTTATCATTCACAACAAAATCAGTAACTTTTTTTTGTCAAAATCAAATTGTTTTTCTCTCAAAATCAGAATCTATCAACTTTTATGCACATTGCACTATTCATCCCTCAGAACTTCAAATAAGTACTCTATTGATTTTTTATAAGATCCAAATAAAGCTCATAAACTCCAGCTTAATAATGCCAAATTTTGCCTTAAGATTCCTTATAATATTATTAGGAATCAACTATCTTTTCCAATTCATTCTGGTTGTTCTTTTGAAAAATGAGTTATACCCAATCTGCACAGCTGCCTCAAAATACGACCTTTGATGGACCAGCCACAAAGATATTTCCATGTTTAGCCAAAGTAGATCAATACAGAGATAAAGACATGGTTGAGATGATCATTAAAAAATCAGTTAAAAAAAAGTTTAAAAAAATCAGTAAACTGGACTGTTGCTCCTGGTAGCTATAATGCTTCTGCTGACTGGTTAGCCAAGTCATAATAAATCAGGCTCATCATATTCATATACAGAAGAAAACTGACTTTTTTCCAAGTAGTTAAAAAACTACACACACTAAGGAGCGCTATATGAACACCGCACTTGATCCAAATGCTCATTTTCAGTTTTACAATGCAGTCTATGCAGCTGGAATGAACTGGAATATATTATTCCTTTCAATGTTGATTTAAGAAAAGTATTTCATACTTCATGTATTCCTTATATGGAATTTCAGCTTTAAACAGTACAATTTATTGATATTTGGGAAAATATGAACTGCAGTTTCCTGATTTGGGGAGTATGACTGGGAATGATCAGCATGCCTTGTTGTTAATTTGCATGCCTATTGACATGGTTTTCCTTATGCTAACCCCTGAAAGAAATGTTCTAAAAGAATTGTCACATTTGATTACAAAAATCAAAACCAGAAAAATAACTGCTGACTTAAATATTATCCTATATACACTAGAAAATGGAACAAATAAATACCTGGGTGACATAGTTATTAGACTGCAATATACTGTAGCACACTGCTGTAAATAGCAGAGGATAATGTGAATCACATTTGAGAAGCTGAAGTATAACAGATTTCTCAATCCTCAAAAAGCGGGGGGGGGGGAGAGAGAGAAATAGCTTCCTTGGAAAGTAAACCTTTAAAGATGGAGCTGTAGAACCCAAAATTCATCTCTACATTAATTCTAAAACCTTGTTTTAAACAAGACAGTTAAGGCAACTACCGTGTTTCCCTGAAAATAAGACCGGGTCTTAATTTTTTTTGGACCAAAAGACCCATTAGGGCTTATTTGGGGGGTATGCCTGACTTTGTGGCCGGCCGGCCACTCCATCCTGTCTGGTTGCTCGCGGTCATAACCAGATGGTCGCAGTCATGGTTGTGCCAGCAAACAACCAGATGGTGGGACAGAGTGGGCGGGCTCTAAGTTCGCAGATGATACCACTGTAGTGGGTCTTATTACAGGTGGAGATGAAACAGCATACAGGGGGGAGGTACAAAAACTATCCATATGGTGTTCAGAGAACAACTTGCACCTGAACATCGACAAGACAAAAGAGATGGTGCTAGACTTCCGGAGGAAAAGAGAGGAACCTGCCCCACTTTACATTGGGGGGGGGGCTGAGTGGAGAAAGTTTCCTCCTTTAAATTTCCTCTGTGAAGATCTTTAATTTAATACAACCCAGGTGGCCAGAAAAGCCCAACAGAGACTCCACTTCCTCAGGGTCTTGCGGAAGAACAGGGTAGAACAATGGCTAATGACCTTCTTTTACAGGTCTACTATAGAGAACATCCTCTCGCACTGTATTGTGGTTTGGTATGCTGGTCTGACAGCCGTGGATAAAAAAGTATTGTAGATGATGGTGAGCACAACATAAGACATTGTGGGCTGTCCCCTGACACCACTGGATGACATTGTGAGGGCTCGCTGCCTTGGAAGAGTGAGGAAAATTCTCAGGGACAACTCACACCCTGGTCGGTATCTCTTTACACTCCTACCATCGGGTAGGAGATACAGGAGTATAGCCAGCCGTACCAACAGGCTGAAGAACAGCTTTTATCCATGGGCTGCTAGGCACATGAATGGGAAATAATTTTATAATTTTATATATGATTGACTTGCGAGGCTGGTGTGTTGTGCAATTAGCTCACATGGTGTAACAAGATGGTGGTTTTGTTGTCACTGTGAGTTGGGGGGGCACGAAGGGAGGCTCAGCCAATCTCAATGTATACATGGTTGTACTTTGACAATAAAGGTTCATTCATTCATTCACTAGGGCTTATTTTGGGGGTAGGGTTTTTATTAGGCACACACCAATAAAAATCAGGCTAGGTCTTATTTTTGGGTCAGTCTTATTTTTGGGGAAACACGGTAATACATCCTCACTTTCACCAAAAAAGAATCAATATCAACTGAAATTATAATATTAAAGAATTGGCTCTAAAGGATAATAGGCCAAGGTGTCTATCACCTCATTTCACATCCCAAAATAGATTTCTACTGAAACTACAGAAAAGGCTGCTAACAGAAAAAATAATTAGCTGATTCCAACAATTTGCAGATCTCTCTTTCTCACATACACATAAACACATATGTGCATAGATAGATTAAGAATCAGTGAGAAATCCAGCATGCAGCTTAGCACCATTTTCTGCTATAAAAAACTGAAAAACCTTCCTGTAACCTAGCAACTATGGCATATCAGCAAGATGAAATCCTTCTTTTTGTTAATAAAGTAAAGCCTGCTTCAAATCACAATTTGTATCTAACAACTGGCATTTTATTAATACTACTATAAAAACCTAAAAACAAAGCCATTCTAGATAGTAATCATACAGCTGGTATCCTTATTTTCTATTTCCCAAGCTTTATAATGGAAGAGGAAAAGAAATCTTATACTTAATGGTCAGTTCATCTAATCCAAGAGCAAACGAAGATTTAAGGTATAATCTTTAATATATGAAGGTCAATGATATTATTTACATGAAATAAATAGGAGAATTCCAAAGAGGAACAAAGATCAAGCTTTCCTATTTTCAACTGTTATTTATTAGGAACATGTTCAACACTGTATATAACCCATTTGGGAGAGAAAAGATAACAATTCAACAGTCAAAATTTAAAATCCCTAAATGAGAGCAAAAATTTTAGCAGCATTTAAGTAACAATCATAATGGGTGTGTCTGTGTGTGTGTGTTTGTGTCTTTCTCTAATTTTAAAGGCAAATGAAAAGGTATTAAATGAGAAAGAATGAGATCGAGATCATCCAGTTGTTGTTAGCAATCTTAGCTAGCATGGATAATACTGAAGGATGCTTTCCTTACGCCTGTTTTATAGCATATATTTAAGCAATATACGTCGCAACACGTCATGTGATGTGGCAAGTTTGACACCCGTGCACTAATGCATCAAAGGCCTCAGTCAATTAACTTAAGGCCCAAGCACTCACTGAAGTTATTTTCTTTAAAATACTATTCCTTGGGTCTAGCTCATAGGTCTGCAACCCGTGGCTCCGGAGCCGCATGTGGCTCTTTCAGTTGTCTCCTGCGGCTCCCTGTCCTCTGCCATGTGCAGTCCCAAAAAAAAAAGTGGGACTAAAAAAGTTCAACCAATCAATTCAAATATGCAGGGTAGGTGCATATCTCGCCTTGGCTCCACTCTTCAGTCAAACCCTGTTCTGCGCATGCGTGCATGTACGCATATGCACACATATTTTTTGTGGCTCCCAGTTTTTCCTTTTGTGAGGGAATCGGTTCCGAGTGGCTCTTTCACTGTTTCACGTTGCTGACCCCTGGTCTAGCTGTTCTATTAGGCGTTTCAGCATTTGAAAGAATGTGAAGGCCCACATAACTGACTAGCTGCAGTTTGCAAGTCCTCTTTGAGTTATATTCAAGGAGGGCTTTTGCACATCTTGTGTGACAATTGTGAACTTTTCTGCAATGGTAGGCATTACTCACTGCCACTCATCCCTTAGTCATCTCTTGATGAGATTACTGCTATGACCTGTAATGGGCCTCTCCTTCAAGAGCATTTAGAGAAATTACAATTGGTCCATATCTCATGCTCATGTTAGTTATGGGTGTGCCTTATGGCACTTGTGTAATGCCTTGTCACCTTCAAAAATCTATATAGTCTACTCTACACAGTCTGCTGAATGTCTTTCTCCAAAGAACACTTGCCTGCTCATTAAGACGTAGTAGAGTTGGCTCTTTATGCTGTCATCTTTAGAGGAGCATACTTTTTCAGTGACTGCCTCCTCCTATGGAACAGTATTCCCTCTCCCAGGATATCTGAACAATTCCCTCTCTTCAGAAAATTTATGAAAACATGGCTGTCCCACTAAATTATGGAATCTGATTTGCTACAAATAATTCATGCTTTTATTCTTCTCTCAGTTTTCCCATATATTATTACCAGTTGTGTCTTCCAGTTTTACGTTACCACCAGTATTATAATGTACAATTTATTTTTAAATTTGATTTTTATTGTTTTTAATCCCAATTACATATTAGGACTTGTACGCCACATACAGTGAGCTAACTAGAGCAGCTCTAAGCCATGTAAATAACAAATAACAAATATTGCCTTTCTATTCATTTGAATCTATTTTCGCAGAAGAAAGTGGGGACTATTTTTCCCTAATTTATTTACTATGCACTGATAACACATAAATCAACTAATCTGCGCCATCAAATTACCTCCACCACTCTAATATCCATAGACGTGTGCCTGCAAAAACACACACACACACACACACACACACACACACACACACACACACAAACTTACTTCCTGAAGTGAGGACATAATACCAACTGTGCCTTTGCATTCACAAAAACTGTTATTTCTCAACAACAAATCCTTCATAAGATGATCATCAATTCCTCAAATGAAAAGATAAGTAGGTTACATCATATCTTTTATCTAAGTTAAACACTTATTTATTGACTATAGAAAATATCAAATCCAGCATAAATCTCTTATACCTAGCACTTTACTCTGGAATACATTTACAGTTGCAATGAATAATTGTTAAATCCTAAATTAGTTCTCAAAATCTAACAACTCTGTTCAATGTCAAACTTTGTCAAACAAAGCATCTTAATATTTGTTACATAATGTTAAGCAAAGCACTGTGAAGTTTAGATAGTCATGCCCAGCATATAGTATTGGTGGCATTTTTTAAACCATGTTTCAACCAGAAAACCTGCTGCTCTGACAATGCAAATTTTGACCCTTAAAATATTCCATTTTATCTATACAAGAACAATCTTCCACAATCTGGTATTCTCCAGAAGTTGGATAGAATGCATAGGAATTATAATCCAACACATTTGAAGGGCAACATATTGAGAAAGCTGATCAAGATAATTTAACTCTCATAAATCATCCTTTTTACCAACACTTTACAGACTGTAAATAAGATAGTGAGGTATTTTGTTTACATTAAAATTTAGTCCCCCTCAAATTATGAAATGAGCATGCAGAGGTCACAGAAATCACATGAGCATAAGACGTATTTCTATAATTCTGAAAATATTCTAACATTGCATATGGACTGATTCATTGGGTTTCAGCCCGAGATATATTATTATTATTATTATTATTATTATTATTATTATTATTATTATTATTATATACCGCCCTTTCCCGCAGGACTCAGGGCGGTTTACAGGGCATTTAAAAACAGTCAATACAAACGTTAAAACAAATTAAAAGGAATTAAATAGAACCCTGAGAAAATTAAAACCCAGTTAAAATTACAATTAAAAATATTCTCAGCCTGGGCCCGAGAGCTCGAAGAGCCAGGTCTTCAGGTCCCGGCGGAAAGAACGGAGGATGGGGGCAGTCCTAAGCTCCGCAGGCAGCTGGTTCCACAGGGCAGGCGCACCCACTGAGAAGGCCCTACCCCTGGGTGTTACCCGCCGGCAATCTTTAACCGGCAGCACCCTGAGGAGACCCTCCCTGTGGGAGCGCACTGGACGAAGGGAACTTGATGCTGGCAGCACGTGTTCCCTCAAATATATTTATTTATTTATTTATTAATAAAAGTGTCTATATATATAATGAAATGTTCCTCCAGAAGTAATATGCCAAATTAGAAAAGCATGATCCTCATAGTTTAAGGAATAAAAGAAAATTTAAAACAATTTTAAAGACTTTACAACACTGATTTAATCTTATTTGGAAAAAACACTACTACTCACCACCAGCTCCTTGAATCATGGTGCCTGATTTCTGGACTTCATCAAACTTTGTAAAAATGATGTTCAGCCTGGTTGGAAAAAAATGAAGAATAATGATTTTGGCAGTGGCAGCACTTAAATGACAACCAAATAAGGCACATTTGTGTTTCTAATTAAGGCACATTTGTGTTTCTAATTTTAAGTCCTTCTTTTTCTCTTTTTTAATTAAATGTAAGTGAAAACAACACTGAAGCAGTAGGCGTGAGCCTAAATGGACTCCAGAAGATTGTAGAGGACAGGAAGGCCTGGGGGAACGTTGTCCATGGGGTTGCAATGGGTCGGACACAACTTCACAACTAACAACGACAACAAAATGAAAACAAAAAAGAGGCTAATTTTTTTAAAAAAAACTATGGAATTTCTAACTTGTACATAAATTGAACTATATCCCTCTTACTTCGAGAAAATTTAGTCCGTTCTTCAGTCTTAGTTTTAATTTACTGAAACAAAAAATACAGGTAGTCCTCAACTTATAATTGGTCATTTATTGATGGACAATGGACCCAAATAAAACTATTTTATGGCCCAAAGTTTCAACATCCAGGACCCCCCCCCCTGTGGTTACGTGACCAAATTTTGGGCCCTTGATAACTGGCTCACATACACTGGCAATTTATGATATTTTTGTGGAAACTGATGTTTATTTCTGGTTTCCAGAAAAAACTGTCCTATAGCACTTTACAACTGTCTGTTTTACTTAAAGACTGCCATAATGTTATAAAACTAAGTCTTAGTCATGTGGTGACCTGCTTTATAACCATCACAACTTACGACCAAAATTGTGGACTCAATTATGGCTGTACATTGAAGACTATCTGCACATACATTTTCCAGGAACATACACGTATAAAATGCCACTAATTCGGAATATGTTGTGTTTTAATCTCATTATTTGTAAGAGAGTATCATAACTGAGAGTTGCCAAATCCTCACAATAATCTGATTTTTTAAAAAAACACAACTGGACTTCAAAACCTAACAAACGGACAAAACTCAGAAAGAGAAGCTTTTCACTCACCGAGACTGTGGCAATCCCTTTTTGCTAAGATCAGCTCTTACACGTTCACCTACATGTCTGTAGATTTCTACAAGACTATTTATTGCTGCATCACGAACCTAATCATTAAAGAATAACAAAAGGAAAATATTTGTATATGTTCAGCTGCATAAAGAAAAAGCAGTGATATTGCTCTATACACTGTCAAAACCAAAGAGTCAAATTGCAAGGCATGGCTAGCTTAAGGAAACTTTTGCAGACTTTCTCTATTTCTTGGCAAACGTACTCTTCATTTCCAAATGTTATGAACCAATAATGCTGAAAGTAATTAAACTTACTTTGGTATCCTTTATGATTTGAACTCAGGTCAGACTTTGGTATTTTTCCTTTAGCTGAAACCATTTAATATTAAACTGCTCCACTATAACTGAAGTTTCACTTTGTGGCTTGTGCAACCATACATAGCCCGTGATCTACATGCTTAGCCATTTTACCAAAGCACAAATTGATGATTTGGAAGTTGCACACTTTTGGCTATAGGATGATGCTTGCAGACCTAGCATAGCACTTTTACTGCATTATTATTTAATGACCCCCATGTGACATACAAGCACTACTACCTAAGGCATCGCCTGCTATGCCAGAACAAGAGAATACAATGTCTTAGAAACGGCAATTTCAAAATTCACAGAAACACATAGTACGGTTATGATTGAAACCTCCGATAGAACTTTGGACTGAAATTCTTTTTCTAGGAATTCCACTATACCACTTCTATTGCAAAGTATGTGAATGTGACAGTAATCCCCATTTATTTATTAGGTTTATATTCTGCCTTTCCTTCAAGAGCTCAAGACAATGTATATAGTCCTCACCCCTCCCATGTTTTCCTCCACATCAACAATCCTGTGAAACAGAGTAAATTGAGAAAGATTTAACTGGCCAAAAATCATCCAGTGACATTCCATGGCTGAAAATAACTTGAATTTGGGTCTTTCTGCTTCTAATCTAACACCCTAACAGCCACCTCATATTATAGCTAATATATCCAAGGGAGGGGCCATAGCTGAGAATAAAGCACATAATTCTGCCTGAAGAAATGGATTCTATTTTCAGAATCTCTATGTAGGGCTAGTATAAATAATTTATTTTGGGGCTGTTATTTAATTCGTTTTTAATTTTTGTATTGTTGTTTTTTATTGTTGTAAGCCGCCCTGAGTCCTTTGGGAGATAGGGCGGCATATAAGTCCCAAAAATAAATAAATAAATAAATAAATTCTACAAAGGTATTATCAGCAAATGCAAGATATCAAACTAGAGAGTTTTATCAGTTGATCTTAAGAGTCAGCATAAGGCAGTTTCCCATACCACGCTGAATAGACATCAATTTATGATTAAAAATAGCTATAGTTAATTTCGAGACATTTGGCTTTAGAAGTCCCAATAGGTTCATCTTCATTTAGCTTCTTTGAAATGGCCATAGTTAGTGTAAATCAGTATTCCCAATGATATCCAGACAACAAATCATAATTAAACTAAAGCACGAGCTTTCAAAATTCTTCTGAAGGAACCCAAGATTCTTAAAAGCTTAGTGTAATTCACGCTAATAGCCTGGCTTGCTATATTATAGCTTATTGGGAAAAAATTTCTATACATGTAGTTCATGATTAATGACCGGTCACTTAATGACTGTTCAAAGTTACAACAGACCTACCAGGGGGTACTTATGATCCAGATTTGAAGTTCTGACAGATGTCACACAACCAAACTTTGGGGGCTGGGCAAAAGGTTGCATTTGTGTCTGTTTGCAGCATCTGTGATTATGTGATCGTTTTTTATGACAGTTTTGCTGAAAATGGCATTTACTTCTGGTTTTCAGCAAAAGCATGCCCATAGCAAACAACTGGTTCACATAATGACCGTATTGCTTGCTTAAGAACTAGGACAGATGCTTTACAGCTACTGCGCTCACTTAACGACCATTGCAAAAAAGTCATTAAAATCAGGTTGGTCACATAATCATCTTACTTTACGACCATTACAACCTATGACCATGACAAACAGATTCCATTATAGTTGTAAGCCGAGGACTACAAAACCTACATTATTTTGTAAGAAATTCTCCTAAGGCATTGATGTACTACAATTCTTGCACTTTTAGGGGTAATGCAGAGTTAAGTTTTCTTCTGAATAAACCATTTCAGCCATATCATGGTGCATATTCAAAGTATGTAATGATACAGGTCCCAAGCACATCCTCATTTCTATAAGAGTTGAATTAAAAGAGACAGTACTTCATTGAGAGGTCCTTGGGAGAGAACCTGGGAGAGAACCAAGGACCCCTTATTTCAACCCTGAGCTACAAATACTTTTCTTTATTGACAGCACTTAATTATTTATATTTCCTTCTAAAGCCAAAGGACAGAAAACAAAGTGAATTTTACAGATCTATTTCTATATCCATCAACTGACCTTGGCTCTTACAGATAGCTTACACAAAGGCCCACTTTTCATATTACCCTAAACTAATACTTAAAATTACTTTTACAAGTAGGACCAAATTCCTATAGCCTTCTCACCTCCTCCACTTTTTCCTCCCTTTTGATATTAAGGGTCTTCTTGACTTCAACCTTACATAGAAGCAGGTTCATTCATACAATTGAACTAGAAACGTTTTAAAACCAGTTGCAACCAATTTTAAACAAGTTAATTATAAACATGGATAGGTCATATTTAGGCAGCCGAGATTTGCTTTGAATTCTGCGTACATATTTTGTATAGAGTTAAAATGGAAATAAAAAGGGAGGGAGATGCTCATGACTTCTTAAGTTTTTATTGGGATTTATTTCCTGCTTACCTGAGAACCAGGTTATAGTGGCTCTCCCCACTACCATTTCCCCACATCATCTCTCCTGTCTATAAGGGCACTGTTCAGAAAGCACATCATGGTTTGATGTTGTGGTGAAACAACACAAAGCTAACAACTGCACTTCTTGCAGAAAAAAACAATTGCTGAAACAAGCCAACTGGCTTCAAACACCATGGCCAATTTTCCAGTTAAAGAAAATGTCATTGAGTAATCAATGTGTTTGTATGTTTCAATATTTCTTGCCAAGAAAAGATATCTTCTCCTTATGTTTCAATAATGTCTATTCATAAAACTCATTATTTTAACCATTAAATCAATCATAACTGGATGGGCTCACACAACACAGAAAATCACAATCTACTATTTATCCATCCATGGATTATTTTATCTTCTATTTAAATGAGTAGGCAAAGCAGATAACAACAGTATTAAAACAGTGAATGTTTCTGGCAAAACAACTTAATGTGGAAGCAAAAAAAACTAAAAGTGTCAAAGAGAATGTCATAATTATTCATCCAATTAGGGAGACCATTTCTGAAGGCTTTGAGAAATAACATCAGAGCAGATTAGTAGACAAGCTGGAACTGCCTAAGGAAATCACAATCTATGAAAGTATCTGTAGTAATAAATATGGCATATATAAGGTGCCACAAGACATTTTGCAATGTGTTGCTGCAAAAGACTCATCTGGCTAGCTTTATGGTAATTTGTATGGGCATACAATTAACTATCCGACTTTCAGTACAGTCTCTAGCATAACTGATCACATTTCAACCCTTCCAGCCTTATACCCTTATGCCCTATGGTTTGCTAGCCATAGAAAACAACAAAAACGCAGAGATTAGTACATTAATAAAAAAGGACCACATTTTCCCTTAGCATTAACATGGAATCAAAGTATATTCCTAGAGAAGGAAAATATCCTCCTCCAAAATCAGTGTACCACTGCAGCAGATTGTTATTAGAGGAATCCAACTCTGTTTCTCTTCTATCGGTATGTGCAATTACTTTTGTCAATATATTTACAGTAAACCTGCAAGATAAATAAACATGTTTCTTGCCACCATGATTAATGGAAGAAAGTGTTAAACAATCTTTTAAAAGTTCATACTAAAAAGAAAATCTGGCTTTTCTAAATTTTACAGGCAGCTTTGGACTTCCTACCTTTTCTAGATACAAGAAATAATATTACTTGGTTTTTTAAATAGGGGGAATGAGAATTAAGGGAAAGTAGACTAAGACAAAAGCAAAATAATTTATCATGCTGAACAGCAACAGGCTTGGCTTTTGATTTTCTTTTGGCATGATGCAAGAACCCAGCTATAGTGGTCTGTAAATATTAGTTAAGTGTGAAGGAGGCCAAAATAACTTATTCAGCCAATAGTTCAAACCAATTTGATTTATTAATTTAGTCCATACTATCCATCTTATTTAATCTTTTTAGCTGTTTTTATGTTTTTTCTAGTTTTGTGTACTTCCCAGATTACATTGGAGTTAGACTGCCAATAAATTTAAATAAATAAGATAAATAAAATCAAAAGAAGTGAACTATTCGTAGGAGGAATCTTGGTCAATATACACTGCATCAGATTTGTCATCCGCTTCAGACTCAAGGCCCTAATCTAAAGCATTTAATCTCACTTTTTTAAAAAAGCACTTTTAAAAAATGTAGAATAGTTTTTCTTAAGTTGAACTTTTGAATTCTGCACCACAAGGACCTCTAATACACTAGAAGATCACAGAGGTGAGATGGGTGGTGTAGAAATTTGATAAATAAATAAGGTGGTTATAATGAAAATATAATTTGAATGGCCTTACAAATGATGTCATAATAGGTCAATGTGGCCACCTATCTTTGATCAGCATCAAATACTGATTCAGAAGGGAAGTTCCAGTTTAAAAAGAAGTTAAAATCCAAAACTGACCTAGGGAGAACACACTTACACATCCAGACATTAACAATAGCATTTCTAGAAAATACTTTCCTCTTCTGTATTTTTCTCTCACAGAGGTGCAAACTTTTCTAATTAATCCTCCATTCTTCTTTCTCACAAATCATACTCATCCTGCCAGCCATCCTCACTAGGTCTCTATCCTCATCCCAAACGGTCCTTCCATGCTGTTCTTCCACCTATCTGGCCTATCATGGCTGAAAGCTCTTTTTGTCTCCATGGTAACCACGAGTAAGCCACTGTGTTGCAAGACTAAAGGGAAGTAAGGCTTTGCCAATAGACTGCCCTATCATCTTGAGGAAAGGAATGATCACAGGAGGGCCAAACATATGTACGTACGTACGTGCGTACATACGTACGTGCGTGTATGTATGTAAATTTTTCCCAACTGTCACTGTTCAAGGGTACAACTGCTGATAGGCAAAGGTTCTGGAACCTGGACTTCCACTACTGGCCTTACGTATTCCACCCATGCCCTGGGATAGGAAGAATCAACTCAGGATCCCTGAGCAATTCCAATACTTCACAAGTAGCCCCATCTCATTCCCCAAAAGAAATAAACAAAAAGGCAGATAAACAGTCATTTTTTGTATATAGATGAAAAAATGTATTTAAGAGGACTACCGAAGAATAAGACCATGCTGTTGGCCCCATCTCCAGAGAGCCAAGTATTAGTGAAGAATTACCCATGAAAGAGGGTTATTTGCATTCAGAAGAGTAGCACTACAGAAGTGATAAAAGGAGAAAACCTAAATGTACAATTTTTTGTCACAGTCACTAGCATTTCCTTTGAACAACCCAGCAACTAATTTGCCTTACAACAAGAACATGAGGCATCTGGTTTATTCCCTCTCCTGCAGGAAAATTGGAGGAAAAAAGATAGTAATTTAAAATATCATTCTAAGTCAGTTTCTTTCAACTTGGTGTCTTCCTGGTTGGTTTGTGCTACAGTTTCTAAAATTCTCTGCCATCTTGGCCAACACTCAGTACATATAGAAAGTACCAAGCTGGACAAAGCAGTTCTAAATAAATTTTGAGTTATCACACATAAACAGGGAACTATGTCTTTAATAAAATCATTCAATACTTGATGTTTAGTTAATCATCATAGATTTCATGGCAGATTAAGTTATTTTTTATCATTTAAACATCAATAAAGTAAGTCCCAGAAGCAAAACACTGATTCTATGTAATTTAGGTGGAACTATTCATTGGTGTACTTATCAAAAGCTTTTTTACAATGACCAATTCCGATTTTCTGGGTAGGATACAATAATATAGAACAGCATAAAAGAGGCATCCCAATTGCCTTATTTTATACAATTAAAACTTAATAATAAAATTCATGATGGCCCTGAAAGAGAGCTTAGGCACACCTGCTAAGAGCCAGATCAATATACAAAAACATGGCCAAGGTTTGGCTGGATTTTCTTAACAGTGAATTTTATGATATATAATAAAGTTTATGATGTGGCGTTTACTTTTTAGTCCTATATTAAGCTTTCTACTCAAATGAATTATCTGAGCAACATGGAACTCTTTGCAGAAATAAATTAGAAACTCAAAGGCATTGGAATGCTTGCCTACAATATTTTAATCCTGGCATCCATTCTAAGAGTAGTGAATGAAGATAACTGCATTTTTTTTTCTTACAGCACAATTATTATATGAAGAAGGAAAGCAGAAGGTGAAAAATCATGATAAAAATTAGGATATGGAATAATACAGTAAAGGTCTGAAATACATTAAATATCATTTAAATATTGAAAGCAAAGTTTTAATACTAGATAATCCTTTAAGGCAGGTATGTCAAATTCACAACGTCACATGACATTGCGCAACATATCAGGATGGTTTTGCCATTGCCGGCAATGGGGTGGGCACGACTTCTAGATGACGCGTCCGACCTGCAGGCCGGCAGTTTGACATCCCTGCTTTAAGGTATAAATCATTTAAAAGATCAAAGAAAAAAACCTCAAAGAAAAATCCCAAACAATTATTCAAAAGCAAACCAATCTAAAAATCAATGTTCTTTTCAACTTTGTTTCAACTAGAAATAAGAATACTGTTACCTTTTCAGACTACACCAAATTTCCTCCCAAATTATACCACCCCAAGCCTGTCTGGCAGTTTCTAAGATTAAATCCACAAATCCAGAAGCAGTGTGAACTGTTCCAGATGAAATTGTGGAACACTAGTTTCCCAAAATGATGGATATATTGCAATTAACAGGACAATGTGGCTTTACAGCAATTAGTGAAAGATAGATTATGCTCTGATAAGATTTGAATTATCTATCGCTTTCAGTAAACTCCAATTATTAAATTAACTGAGCTATTTTTAGACCAGTTCACATCCATTAATAATTAGGTTCATTTCTAATTACCGTATATACTTGAGTATAAGCCGACTCGAGTATAAGCCGAGACCCCCAATTTCACCCCCAAAAACTGGAAAAAGTTATTGACTCGAGTATAAGCCGATCCGCCGTTCTGCAAGCCTCTGCCGCCAGCAGAGGCTCGATCCGCCATTTTGCAAGCCTGAATACACAGGAATACCCTGTGTAGCCGCGGCTCGTCGGCAGGTCTCCGTTCCTCCTGCCGACCTTTGGGGAGGTTTGGGCGCCTCCCCAAACCTCCCCAAACCTCGGCAGGTCTCCGTTCCTCCTGCCGACCTTTGGGGAGGTTTGGGCGCCTCCCCAAACCTCCCCAAACCTCGGCAGGTCTCCGTTCCTCCGCACAGACCTGCCAACCTTTGGGGAGGTTTGGGCGCCTCCCCAAACCTCGGCAGGTCTCCGTTCCTCCTGCCGACCTTTGGGGAGGTTTGGGCGCCTCCCCAAACCTCGGCAGGTCTCCGTTCCTCCTGCCGACCTTTGGGGAGGTTTGGGCGCCTCCCCAAACCTCCCCAAACCTCTGCAGGTCTCCGTTCCTCCGCACAGACCTGCCGACCTTTGGGGAGGTTTGGGCGCCTCCCCAAACCTCCCCAAACCTCGGCAGGTCTCCGTTCCTGTTTGGGGAGGTTTGGGCGCCTCCCCAAACCTCCCCAAACCTCGGCAGGTCTCCGTTCCTCCGCGCAGACCTGCCGACCTTTGGGGAGGTTTGGGCGCCTCCCCAAACGTCCCCAAACCTCGGCAGGTCTCCGTTCCTGTTTGGGGAGGTTTGGGCGCCTCCCCAAACGTCCCCAAACCTCGGCAGGTCTCCGTTCCTCCGCGCAGACCTGCCGACCTTTGGGGAGGTTTGGGCGCCTCCCCAAACGTCCCCAAACCTCGGCAGGTCTCCGTTCCTGTTTGGGGAGGTTTGGGCGCCTCCCCAAACCTCCCCAAACCTCGGCAGGTCTCCGTTCCTCCGCGAAGACCTGCCGACCTTTGGGGAGGTTTGGGCGCCTCCCCAAACGTCCCCAAACCTCGGCAGGTCTCCGTTCCTGTTTGGGGAGGTTTGGGCGCCTCCCCAAACGTCCCCAAACCTCGGCAGGTCTCCGTTCCTCCGCGCAGACCTGCCGACCTTTGGGGAGGTTTGGGCGCCTCCCCAAACGTCCCCAAACCTCGGCAGGTCTCCGTTCCTGTTTGGGGAGGTTTGGGCGCCTCCCCAAACCTCCCCAAACCTCCCCAAACCTGGGCAGGTCTCCGTTCCTCCGCGTAGACCTGCCGACGTTTGGGGAGGTTTGGGCGCCTCCCCAAACGTCCCCAAACCTCGGCAGGTCTCCGTTCCTCCGCGCAGACCTGCCGACCTTTGGGGAGGTTTGGGCGCCTCCCCAAACGTCCCCAAACCTCGGCAGGTCTCCGTTCCTGTTTGGGGAGCTTTGGGCGCCTCCCCAAACCTCCCCAAACCTCGGCAGGTCTCCGTTCCTCCGCGCAGACCTGCCGACCTTTGGGGAGGTTTGGGCGCCTCCCCAAACCTCCCCAAACCTCGGCAGGTCTCCGTTCCTGTTTGGGGAGGTTTGGGCGCCTCCCCAAACCTCCCCAAACCTCGGCAGGTCTCCGTTCCTCCGCGCAGACCTGCCGACCTTTGGGGAGGTTTGGGCGCCTCCCCAAACGTCCCCAAACCTCGGCAGGTCTCCGTTCCTGTTTGGGGAGGTTTGGGCGCCTCCCCAAACGTCCCCAAACCTCGGCAGGTCTCCGTTCCTCCGCGCAGACCTGCCGACCTTTGGGGAGGTTTGGGCGCCTCCCCAAACGTCCCCAAACCTCGGCAGGTCTCCGTTCCTGTTTGGGGAGGTTTGGGCGCCTCCCCAAACGTCCCCAAACCTCGGCAGGTCTCCGTTCCTCCGCGCAGACCTGCCGACCTTTGGGGAGGTTTGGGCGCCTCCCCAAACGTCCCCAAACCTCGGCAGGTCTCCGTTCCTGTTTGGGGAGGTTTGGGCGCCTCCCCAAACGTCCCCAAACCTCGGCAGGTCTCCGTTCCTCCGCGCAGACCTGCCGACCTTTGGGGAGGTTTGGGCGCCTCCCCAAACGTCCCCAAACCTCGGCAGGTCTCCGTTCCTGTTTGGGGAGGTTTGGGCGCCTCCCCAAACCTCCCCAAACCTCCCCAAACCTCGGCAGGTCTCCGTTCCTCCGCGCAGACCTGCCGACATTTGGGGAGGTTTGGGCGCCTCCCCAAACGTCCCCAAACCTCGGCAGGTCTCCGTTCCTCCGCGCAGACCTGCCGACCTTTGGGGAGGTTTGGGCGCCTCCCCAAACGTCCCCAAACCTCGGCAGGTCTCCGTTCCTGTTTGGGGAGGTTTGGGCGCCTCCCCAAACCTCCCCAAACCTCGGCAGGTCTCCGTTCCTCCGCGCAGACCTGCCGACCTTTGGGGAGGTTTGGGCGCCTCCCCAAACGTCCCCAAACCTCGGCAGGTCTCCGTTCCTGTTTGGGGAGGTTTGGGCGCCTCCCCAAACCTCCCCAAACCTCGGCAGGTCTCCGTTCCTCCGCGCAGACCTGCCGACCTTTGGGGAGGTTTGGGCGCCTCCCCAAACGTCCCCAAACCTCGGCAGGTCTCCGTTCCTCCGCGCAGACCTGCCGACCTTTGGGGAGGTTTGGGCGCCTCCCCAAACGTCCCCAAACCTCGGCAGGTCTCCGTTCCTGTTTGGGGAGGTTTGGGCGCCTCCCCAAACCTCCCCAAACCTCGGCAGGTCTCCGTTCCTCCGCGCAGACCTGCCGACCTTTGGGGAGGTTTGGGCGCCTCCCCAAACGTCCCCAAACCTCGGCAGGTCTCCGTTCTTGTTTGGGGAGGTTTGGGCGCCTCCCCAAACGTCCCCAAACCTCGGCAGGTCTCCGTTCCTCCGCGCAGACCTGCCGACCTTTGGGGAGGTTTGGGCGCCTCCCCAAACGTCCCCAAACCTCGGCAGGTCTCCGTTCCTGTTTGGGGAGGTTTGGGCGCCTCCCCAAACCTCCCCAAACCTCGGCAGGTCTCCGTTCCTCCGCGCAGACCTGCCGAGGTTTGGGGAGGTTTGGGCGCCTCCCCAAACGTCCCCAAACCTCGGCAGGTCTCCGTTCCTGTTTGGGGAGGTTTGGGCGCCTCCCCAAACCTCCCCAAACCTCGGCAGGTCTCCGTTCCTCCGCGCAGACCTGCCGACCTTTGGGGAGGTTTGGGCGCCTCCCCAAACGTCCCCAAACCTCGGCAGGTCTCCGTTCTTGTTTGGGGAGGTTTGGGCGCCTCCCCAAACGTCCCCAAACCTCGGCAGGTCTCCGTTCCTCCGCGCAGACCTGCCGACCTTTGGGGAGGTTTGGGCGCCTCCCCAAACGTCCCCAAACCTCGGCAGGTCTCCGTTCCTGTTTGGGGAGGTTTGGGCGCCTCCCCAAACCTCCCCAAACCTCGGCAGGTCTCCGTTCCTCCGCGCAGACCTGCCGAGGTTTGGGGAGGCGCCCAAACCTCCCCAAAGGTCGGCAGGAAGAACGGAGACCTGCCGAGGTTTGGGGAAGTTTGGGGAGGCGTCCAAACCTCCCCAAAGGTCGGCAGGTCTGCGCGGAGGAACGGAGACCTGCCGAGGTTTGGGGAGGTTTGGGGAGGCGCCCAAACCTCCCCAAACAGGAACGGAGACCTGCCGAGGTTTGGGGACGTTTGGGGAGGCGCCCAAACCTCCCCAAAGGTCGGCAGGTCTGCGCGGAGGAACGGAGACCTGCCGAGGTTTGGGGAGGTTTGGGGAGGCGCCCAAACCTCCCCAAACAGGAACGGAGACCTGCCGAGGTTTGGGGACGTTTGGGGAGGCGCCCAAACCTCCCCAAACCTCGGCAGGTCTGCGCGGAGGAACGGAGACCTGCCGAGGTTTGGGGACGTTTGGGGAGGCGCCCAAACCTCCCCAAAGGTCGGCAGGTCTGCGCGGAGGAACGGAGACCTGCCGAGGTTTGGGGACGTTTGGGGAGGCGCCCAAACCTCCCCAAACAGGAACGGAGACCTGCCGAGGTTTGGGGACGTTTGGGGAGGCGCCCAAACCTCCCCAAAGGTCGGCAGGTCTGCGCGGAGGAACGGAGACCTGCCGAGGTTTGGGGAGGTTTGGGGAGGCGCCCAAACCTCCCCAAACAGGAACGGAGACCTGCCGAGGTTTGGGGAGGTTTGGGGAGGCGCCCAAACCTCCCCAAAGGTCGGCAGGTCTGCGCGGAGGAACGGAGACCTGCCGAGGTTTGGGGAGGTTTGGGGAGGCGCCCAAAGCTCCCCAAACAGGAACGGAGACCTGCCGAGGTTTGGGGACGTTTGGGGAGGCGCCCAAACCTCCCCAAAGGTCGGCAGGTCTGCGCGGAGGAACGGAGACCTGCCGAGGTTTGGGGACGTTTGGGGAGGCGCCCAAACCTCCCCAAAGGTCGGCAGGTCTGCGCGGAGGAACGGAGACCTGCCGAGGTTTGGGGAGGTTTGGGGAGGCGCCCAAACCTCCCCAAACAGGAACGGAGACCTGCCGAGGTTTGGGGAGGTTTGGGGAGGCGCCCAAACCTCCCCAAACAGGAACGGAGACCTGGGGAGGTTTGGGGAAGCGCCCAAACCTTCCCAAACGTCGGCAGGTCTGCGCGGAGGAACGGAGACCTGCCGAGGTTTGGGGAGGCGCCCAAACCTCCCCAAAGGTCGGCAGGAGGAACGGAGACCTGCCGAGGTTTGGGGAGGTTTGGGGAGGCGCCCAAACCTCCCCAAAGGTCGGCAGGAGGAACGGAGACCTGCCGAGGTTTGGGGAGGTTTGGGGAGGCGCCCAAACCTCCCCAAAGGTCGGCAGGAGGAACGGAGACCTGCCGAGGTTTGGGGAGGTTTGGGGAGGCGCCCAAACCTCCCCAAACGTCGGCAGGTCTGCGCGGAGGAACGGAGACCTGCCGAGGTTTGGGGAGACGCCCAAACCTCCCCAAACGTCGGCAAGTCTCCGTTCCTCCGCGCCCTGCCTGCCTGCTTCTTTCCGCTGCGGAAAGAAGCAGGCAGGCAAGGCGCGGAGTTTGGGGAGGTGCGCGCGCACCTCCCCAAACCTCCCCAAACTTCGGCAGGTCTCGGACGGCGGTGGCATGGGAGAGGTGCGGGCGATCCCGGAAGCACCAAAGCCTCGGCCGCGCACAAGTCCTCGGTAAGTTTTTTTTGTTGACTGGAGTATAAGCCGAAGTGGAATTTTTCAGCCCAAAAAGTGGGCTGAAAAATTCGGCTTATACTCAAGTATATACGGTATATATGAATCGGAACTGGTACAATTCTATCTTGGTTTTCCGGCCCGATCAGGAGAATAACAAGATTTTTGCAAAGAACATGGCTTAAAGTACCACGTGTAACTCATGCTCAAAAGGATTAAGATAAGGAATAATTAGGAAATGTCTACATTTTTGGGAAAGATTAGTTACACCATACCAAGGAAAAGAGAAAAATACCTGTAAAACAATGGAAACCTTCCTCTTTATACTCTAATAACAGTTGCTCTTCAGTATGTTAGGACAGTAGCTAATTTAAAAATGATTTAGAAGAAATATTTATACCTAGAGTGTCCACATAACCTCTCTGCTATTCATATGACCTCCTGATATTCTTTAAAAGGTTTCAACATCAGGCTGAAAAAACATTATTTTGTCACATTAGCGACACTGTTTTAATAATTTGGTTCATTAAAGCATAGGATTAGTAATTAGGAAATGAAAATAGGATGGAAGAAGAGAGCCAACAAATTCAACCATTCTTTTTATTGTCTATTCACACATAAACTTTCATACAAAGCAGTCTTCAATCTATGAATCAGCTGCAGCAGTCAAAATATGCATTGCAAATGTCTCAGCATCCTTTTGAAAGGTACACAGTATGAGCAGAAAAGCTGATCTCATACTAAAAAGGGGGGATTAACTTAAGCTTACGATTTCAGTGCAATACTGGTAGTCCTTGAGGTACAATAGTTGACTTAACCAACGTTCAAAGTTACAACAGACACTCCAAAATTATATATGACCCTGTTTCAAATGGCCCCTGAGGTCATTCAACCTTACGATTTTGCATAATATCTGTCAACAGGTCTTAAATTAGTTGCATTTTTTCCTGGAATTGTGGTGTAGTAGTCATGTGAGTCCCAGAAAAGAGAGTTTCCATAAGGAGTTACTGCTTAAAGATAATGATGCATATTTTAAAATGCATAGGCATCTGCTATCAATAATTAAAAAAATGTTAAAACTTTCCTGGCCACATGAATACGGTGTGGTAAAGCTTTGAAACAAAATAAAATACAAATAGCAATAGCACTTAGACAATAGCACTTATACTTCTTCACTGTGCTTTACAGCCCTCTCTTAAGAGGTTTACAGAGTCAGCATATTGCCCTCCAACAATCTGGCTCCTCATTTTACCGACCTCAGGAGGATGGAAGGCTGAGTCAACCTTGAGCCTGGTGAGATTGGAACTGCTGAACTGCTGACAGCTAGCAGTCAGCAGAAGTAGCCTGCAGTACTGCATTCTAACCACTGCACCACCACGTCTCATAAAATAAAGCCTCTAGCACAGATATTCTTCTCCAGGAAGGATATAAGTAAGCAAATGTAGAGCATTAAATACTCACCTGGCTGTTTGGGTCACCAAGTAAGTTACATATATGGGGCACAATCTTGCTCAAGGTTAAACTCTGAGCTCCAGATCTAAAACAGAGGAAGAAGAGAAAAAGAAAGCAAGCAACATATCAACTAAAGTATTTTTCAAAGCAACTGAAGGCAGGTATAAATTAGGCATAATAGTCCAACTTACGCATTAAGAGTTGCAATAAGGCAGAGGCAAATTCCTTCTCTTGTCCGGAAATTCTTGTGTTTGAATCCTCCCAAAATTCTGTCCCACACGTACTGTCACATAAATATAAGAAAGTAAGGGGAGGGAAAACACCCTAAACCAAGATCAGTTGCATCTGCTTGATCCTGAATATCCTATTGTCACGAGATAAGGAAGTGTGACAGGGTTGCACACATAATGTGCACGTGCAGATGCATAAATTAATGGATGCATAAATGAACGAAGGCAGCATAGGCAAATGCAACTAATTTAACTATTGAAAAATATTTTAGAAATTTATTTTTACTGGGTGGGAGTATACTGATATGGCCTCATTATATTATTTTGGCTGGCTTCCTATCTTATCCACATATAAAGGCTCTAAAAAGTTATGCTTTGAACATCAAAGCAAGGTAATTAAAAATATCTTGTATAAGATTCCACTGCTCTGACAGAATGCTAAACATATATTATTTATACATAAAATACTTCATAATGTATAATTTTATTCAGAAGTTTTGAAGCACAGGCAACCTATTGTTACAATCTCAAGTACATCCTAATCCCTATTCTGTAGACACAGAATATTCCTACAACATGACACAACTTTTTCATGGCAAATGGTTGAATTTCATTAGCACATTTTAATATAAAATCTTATCTATTACACCATTTAAAGGAAAAGACACATAGCCTGAGGAACTAATAAATACTAATGAGCAAAAAACGACAACAATAACATGTTCTCCATGGAAAAAGTCATCCTGCTACTTTAAAAATAATCAGTTTGATTGGTTTGCTTAAGGACTGTGGTGTTCACTTAATGACCAGTGCAAAAAAGGTAATAAAATCAGGTCAAGTGATGACACACTTAACAACCAGCACAATTTACAATCATAATTCCTCCCTTAATTAGGGTGGTAAGTTGAAGACTACCTGTAGCTATGGAACTATGGCAGCTAAATTACTGACTTTTTCTCAGAGTTCTTAAAATATATTTACTGTTGTTTCTGGTGTTAATCGGTTGAAAGTAATGCAAAGCAGACTTTTGAACATAAAGGGTGGAGGTTGAGGATCTTCTTAAATATTGCTCTGCATAGATTATAAATAGAAACTTTATGTTCAAGGACTGAGATCTAATCAGCATCGCTCCCTCCCTATCTCCACTCCTCTGTGCCTGTTTTGTTCTTTTTGGTAACTCCAAAAAGTATCCTTCAATTCCGGCTTACTCTGATTTAAAAAGGAGCACAAATACTCTGAACAAATACACAGGTTAGCTACATGCTCTAGCTTTATCACATCATAAAAAGATTCTTGATTATAATGTTCTTGGTCCCTTCAATGAAGGATATTTTCGGCACTGATATAAATCCTGCTACTGTTCTGCTGGCTTCCCAATACTACTTATTTGAACAATAGAGTTTATTAAGCATAATAAAAATGTTCAATACGAATTGAACCCTCTTGTGAAAGGTTTTCTTGGAGCAGGTACCATAGGTTTGCCTGACTGCTGTACATTTCCAAGAGCTCACCTGGGGACTAGCAGCTTGCTCCATGATTTTTAACAGCAGGGCCTGATCCTGCTCTCGTACGGAGTCTTTTGAATCTCCCAGTCTGTCCATTAGACTAGGTAACACTGGAGACAAAAAGAAAGGCAGTCACAAAGGAGGATTCAGAAAAACAGAGTTGGCATTTCAGATCAACACTAAAATATGTCTACCCAAATGCCTCGGATGGTGTTTTGGTAAGCTGCTTTTATAGAAGAAACAGACACAGGCTGCAAAAAAGGTTGCCCTGCCATTATGATGTTTGTATATGCTGCAAACTTTCCAAGTATGTCCAATCATATTAATTTTCAAGCATTGTATTAATGGTTGCTGCTACCAAATACAAGCAGACTTTGCTTAATGACCAGTCACTTAACTATCATTTGAAACCCCCCCCCAAAGTTATTTACAACCCATCCTCAATGCCACACACACACCAGCAGTCACGTGACTGCATTTTAGGCACTTGGCAATCAGTCATATTTACGTTAATGTTAATCAGTGACATGAGACTCTTTGGGACTCATGGATCCTGCTACAATAGCAGTTGGAGACTATGGTTCGGGGGGGGGGGGAGGCGTGTTTTTCCAGCTTCTGCTGGTGCATCAGTTGTGACCCTGAGGTGGTAAGATTTTGCTACAGTGGCTCATGTACTCATTTTCACCACTTGCTCAGATTACTGAAACACACAGTACCTGGGGCTGTCTCTGAAGATCACACGGAAGAATGCAATTAGTTCAGAGTGCAGTAGTCTGTATGCTGACCAGTGTTTGCCAGTGGGAATACATTATACCCAATGTTGTGGGACCTGCGTTGGTTGCTTATAGGCTCCTGGGTACAATTTAAAGTCCTGGCATTAACTTTTAAAAACCTAAATAACTCGCTACTAATTATTCGCATGAGTAGATTCATTCATTGGAATTGCCTTGACTAGTTCAGCCTACCTTCAAGAAACTATTAGTAGGTTTCCTTTAGGGAACATAAGGAGAAATGCTCCTTTTTTATGCCCACCTGACTGCTTTATGAGCTTTTTCAGAAGGCATTTTGATTTGATAAGTTTCATTTAATTCTATGCTTTCATCAGTTTGTGAACACTTATTTTACACTTTTATTTGATTGTATATTTATGTATCTTATGTGTAAGAGTCCTTAAAGGTTCAGCAATCTCTACTGTGAATGTAAATAATAATTCAGTATCATCACACATATATGAGAATCTTTCACAGGTACTGACTTTTTTTAGATTTTTTTTTATGCTGCCTTTATTTTTTTATAAATAACTCAGGGCAGAGAACATATCAAATGCCACCTTTTCCTCCTATTTTCCTTACAACAAGAACCATGTGAGGTGGGTTTTGTCACAGCTAAGGTAGGATTAGAACTCACAATCTTCTGGTTTCTAGGGCAGCACCTTAGCCACTACACCAGGGGTGTCAAACTGCCGGATGCGTCATGCAGAAGCCACACCCACCCCAGCTCCAGCAAGGGGGGAAAAGTTGCAATACATCACAGCATGTCGTATGACGTGGTGAGTTTGACACCCCTGCACTACACCAGACTGACTCTTCATGACTTCCCAATGTCCTGTACAAAGCTCAAAGGTATATTATCCAATCAGCTGAAAACTAGTATTAGCGTGATTGGTGCAGAGTCTATAATTTCATTCAAGTGCTTGTAGCGTTCAAGATATAATCATCTCTACTTTAAAAGTGACATACAAAGATTTAACCTCTAAACTATGAGACAAAAAAAGTTTGAAAAGAGAATATGAGCCTGGATTTTTAGCTGGATTCTTTGATTACAAACTTAATTCCTTTTCCATCTTTTTCCCAATCGACAGTGTGCCCATATTTTTTAATGTTTTGCACACTCTGCAAGAAAGAGTCTCTTTCCTTCTTCTCCTTGCCCCAACAATGCAGATAGAAGCAGATATAAATATATTTACTATTATAATGTGATGCCATTAAACAGAATCATCAAGCTTTGGACTGCAAACTCTCGGGCACACTTTTTGTTGCTGAGTTCACACCACCTACTAAACCCTAAATCAGGGTTCAGACAATTGCTGTATTCCTATGACATATTTAGCCAAATAAGCAAGCCATATTATGGCTTAACATAGTGGCCTATTTCACACAATGTACTAAAAACACATTGTGATATTAAAGTTGGATTCCCACTGCATCCTGAACCATCTAACTCAGGGGTGTCAAACTCGCAACGTCACGTGACATGTCGCGACGTATCACGACTTTTTTGGCATTGCCGGCAATGGGGTGGGTGCGGTTTCGCTATGATGCATCTGGCCCGCAGGCCGGCAGTTTGACACCCCTGATCTAACTGCATTTTAGGTTAGTATATTGTATGAACCCAGCCTGTTCCTCAGGGAAAACTGTAAAAACAAAATAATTATGCCGTTTTTGTATCTAACACTATTACAACGCAAAGTAATTTCTATCTTCATATCAGTGGCAAAGTTTCTGATTTTTTTTTATTATTGCTGGTTGCTGTTAGTTCTAACTAACCAGTTAAGAACAAGCTGGCTCATACACATGACCCTTAGTTTCATCATGAAATAAACCTAATTTGAGGGAAAGTCAACAAAGACAGTACACCCTGTTTAATACAGCAGACTATCCCTTGGCCCCAGTTACCTCACCTGTGCCAATTTGAGCTTTAAATCTATCTTGAAGCCGTGACACCAGTGCAGATAAGATGTCCAAGCCCAGCAGGACAACCTGAAAACACACAAACAAACAAAAAGAGTTAAAAAAGATGCAATCTCTGAGTATGGGAAAAAAACATGAATATAAAACAGTGAATACACAACCTAGGCATTAAAAAGAATATTAAAGGAATGGGCTCTCATAACTCCCAAACAGAAGGATGTTAAAAGTTGCACAAACTTCATTTGTATATTTAAAGGGATCTGGAGTCTTCTCTAGGTAACCAATGTTGCAGATAAGACCTAGCCAATGTCTATGCAATAGCTCAGGAAAATGCAAATAAGTGGAACAGCTGCAAGTCAAAAGATTAATTTCCATAAAAGTTACCAATACTGGTTTAAGACAAGCAAGTGAGGAGAGAGGCGCATTATTTGAAATATATAAAATGGCAAATCAAACTATTGCTATTGAAGATGCACCATTTTGTAACCTAGAAGTTATTAGTAAGCAAATTAACATTAATAGTTACAAAAACCCCTGGGCCAAATATTGCATAAGTTGAAGTTGTTGACATGTTTATCAAACTTATTACATTTTGAAAATGATATCATATGGTACCATAGCAGTAATAAAACAATGTATTCATCTTCAATGAATGTTATTTAAAATAATATCCAGTTAGCATTCTTTATTAATAATCTTTCAAGATGTTATCAAAGCCATATTGATGTCTTGGGGGATCCTTATGTGGGCAGTACATTTATGACTAACCAAGGGATTAGAATCATTGAGAATTGGGCAGCATATAAATTTAGTAAATGAATTATGGATTTTGAATACATAATTTAAACAAGCTGGAGGGGAGGAAAGACCAATAATGCAGTATTTGCATTTAACTTACTCCAATTCTTGACACCTTTAATACAATTACTATGAATATATTGGTTTACATGTAAAACACCCTCAAATTTAAATTAAAGGGTCAGAGAAAAATAACTTATGCTACACATGAAGGGTTTGAAACTCAAATACAAAGCTAAGCACTCTTGGATTTACAGCCACAACAGATCTGCAAAGAACGAGACTGGAGAAGCGTTTTGCATGAAGCATCGTGAAATGAAGCAAACCTAATATATATTTTAGAAAACCTTTAAGTACCAAGTTTATGTAGTTCCCAGAAGGTACTTGCTGCAGAATTCAGAGATAAATAGCCTCCAACTGCACACTAAACTCCAAACACAGAAGGAATTTACCTGCAGAGCTTTTCTGTTACAGGAAGCTTACCCAGCTAGGGCAGCCTTCCTCATGCCTGTGCCTTTCAAGGGCACTGGACTACACCTCCCACAATCCTCCTTTGCGGAAGTTGCAGTCTAATAAAGTGGGGTTGCGTCCTATGGAGAAAGCTGATCTGTACCATTCTTAAGGGCTTCAAGTAAAAAGGGAAAAAAATATCAGCAAAGTCCTAAACCCAATGAGAACACGTACAGGCACGCAGTCTAAACAACCCTAAAGAGGAAGTGAAGAGTAAATTTCTCCCCCTCGCCGGGCAGGCGCGCCAAAACAACATCTTCGCAAAACGGAAGATATTGCTTCGAAGCTTAAGACCGCCTCCCCGCTATGTATAGTCGTATCACCGCCCACTATGCAAAGCGACTCCTGCAAGGCATCTTGGGTAACCTCCAAACTCGCGAAGAGAGGGACCGAAAAGCTGCTCGCTTTGCAAATGCTTCGCAAGCGAGGTTAAACAACACGCCGCCTACATAAAGCAGTCTGAGCAAACAAACGAGGGTCGCGCCTCACTATAACCTCAATGGATTTCCCGCCTACTTCCCCAGACTGCCGCCTGCGTCGCCTCTCTCAACCATCCTTGTCTTGGGGTTGCGCTACTGTTCAATGAACGTCTAGTGAGGACAGTACTGCTAACACCGACACAACACATCGGCATCCTTGGGGCTCGCTCCCCAATTGAGGTGCAATTTTTGGAACCTTATTTTAAATAAACCCCCAGCGGGTACAAACGTCAGTAAACAATGTTACTCGTATTTTGTACTAGACGGGATTGATTCTCTGTGAACTGTACTCGTAAGCGTCACCGCAGAATAACTGATGCTGCGTTTTCATTGGTTGCCACTGGGTGGTGCTACAGATTACTTGGTAAGACCCAGAACGAACAAGCCGTGAGTATATATTTTTAACTTTCTGCATCCCAAAGCAATTGCAGTCAAGTTAATCCTTTCCAGGGGTACTATTTAACAATAAAATCCAGAGTAGAGAGAGATTCAAATTCCAAACAAAGCCCTTTTCAAAATGGCTCCTTCCACCTATTCAATGTAGTGTCTTCAATTACCAAAAGCATCGGACAAATCAGCAAAAAGTTGCCTGAGAAGACATTAGTTAAGGAAGCCTTTGAACTGTGGTGCTGGAGAAGACTCCTGCGAGTCCCTTGGACTGCAAGGCGATCAAACCGGTCAGTCCTAGAGGAGATCAACCCTGACTGCTCTTTAGAAGGCCAGATCCTGAAGCTAAAACTCAAATACTTTGGCCACCTAATGAGAAGGAAGGACTCACTGGAGAAGAGCCTAATGCTGGGAAAGATGGAGGGCAAGAGAAGAAGGGGACGACAGAGAATGAGGTGGCTGGATGGAGTCACTGAAGTAGTAGGCGTGAGCTTAAATGGACTCCAGAAAATGGTAGAGGACAGGAAGGCCTGGAGGAACGTTGTCCATAGGGTCGCAAGCTAAAGCAGTGTTGTGCTTTGTTTTCAGCTGTTTTATCAGCCTTGGACCAATCCTCCCTTAGGTAAAATCTGGGGAGTCAGTGTTTTATTTGATTTTTTTATTTTAATTCCATTTATATCCCGCCCTTCTCCAAAGACTCAGGGTGGCTTACAACCTTAGCAGGGTTGACTGGTGAGTGTGCCTAGACAAGTCCCTGAGATTTTCTTGGCAGGGTTTTTCAGCCTTGCCCTTGCCTCCTACCCAGGGCTGAAAGAATGACTGGCCCAAGGTCACCCACCTGGCTTTGGGCCTAAGGGAGGAATTCAATGGTCTCCCAGTTTCTAGTCTGGTGTGATGACACCACACCCAACTGGCTGAAACCCAAACTAGCAAAGTGGAAAATTTAAGACTTCCCCTGACTCTCCCCCCCCCCTACTCCCCCAGACAGCAATATAAGAGGAAATGTGTTGCAAGTTTCTAACCAAGTGCCTTTAACTACTATAACTAAGCTGCTGTCTTTTTAGGGAAAGCCTCCCCTTAAGTCAAACTGAATTCCTGGCAACTACGCAATATGGAAGGGTTCGCCGCCTTCTGAGATTATTCTTCATTCCCAGTCTTCTTCATTCCCAGTCTAGCTTAATCTTCCGAATCTCGTGGTGGTGGTCTCCTATCCAAATGCTAACCAGGGCCAATCATGCTTAGCTTTTTTCTAGATACATCCACTTTTGGCAAGGGGCTGCCACCTGCTGTGAACTCTGCATTTCTGCCAAGGGGAATCAAGAGTGATCCACTTTGCAAGGAAGCAGAATAGAATGTTGAGATGGCAACTACAGAAATAAAATTTAATACATAAATACGTACATACATAACATAGGCTACCTGCCCTTTCGGTTCTCAAACAAGTGACTTACAACCATCATAAGAACCTGCTAACAGATGCCCATTCTATGCATTTAAAGAAAGACATTTCAAACATGAATTGACAAGTCCCTCATTGTTTACATCATTATTCCTGTATGTTTCAATTTTCAGATCTGACAACTGAACACATCCCTGTCTGGATTACCCCGAGGGATGAGTTTTTGGATGGTCCTTTGTGGATCTTGCTAGCTCCCTCACTGTTGATGAGGTTTATTTAGTTGGGGCAGTTTTGAGGGTAGGGAATTCAAGGTCCTGTACCACAGTTGCTCAGCTCACTACTAAAAATCAGCAGAGAGAGTGTATGTGCATGCGTTTTGATTTGGTCCCCTGGCATCAGGGACTCCACAGGATCCCAGTCTCTTCAATGATTCTACCCTAATTAATTGCAAGGTATGGTCACTCTGAGGCATTCTCCAGGCCTATCTTTGAAACAGTCTCAAAGCTGCAGCTGGAAAATGCTGTGGCCAAGTTGGTAAGCAAGATCACACAGCACCAGTCCTAAGGCATATTTTCCAAGGCTTAAAAAAAAAACCTTCCCAGTTCCCCATTTCAGGATTTTCTGGTGGCCTTCTCTCCAAATAATAACCAGATCTGATCCTGTTCAGCTTTTCAAGATTAGTCAAGGTCAGCTACAGTATGTGCTACTTCAAGTTGCGTTTTGTACTTGCGGTTAGGGCCCTAAGTATCACAACACCAAAATAACTGCTCAACTATTGTCACATTGCAAGTATTACTGCAAAGTGATTCTACTTGACTGAACTAGGTCTATGCAATTTGTACCATCAAACTTACCAATTTATGTGCTACATGCATACATTAAAAATCAAATGATCACCGCATGTTCTAAAGTGGCATTGCTTTAAAAATATAATTCTTTACTAGGAAATGGACAAGTCTATTCTTTGATTTTCTCCTGGCAAAGGAAGGCAAGAGTACACCTTAAAATTCTTTTAAGTATTTATGAAGGATGTCCAAGGAGATCAAGACCTGTATTACCATTCAGTCTTTCAAACAAAAATATTTTTCCTGACAAGCCTGATAGGAATGTTGTATTACATGTACTTACTCGCAAACGATCGAGATCTCCTGTCTCCTAGGAAAGTATAAGATAAGTACAAAAATCACATTGACAGGAAAAAAAAAGAAATTTAGCATAACAGAGGCACAACAGAAAACATCACCCAGTTATGTAGCAGCAATACTTAGCCAATTGTGGCTTCTTGTGGAAAAGTTAAGCAGAGTTGAAATTTGTTGTTATTTGACCTGTACAAAATGGAAGTAGTTGAAGGTTACCCTGGGAAGTGAGAAAACGTGGAAGAAAGCAAGAGCAAATCCAATGTACTTTAGTTAAGGAAACTACATGAGTACTGTATGTCTCTGAAGGCACCAGGAGTTGATCTCAGACAGAAAGAGGCTTTACCTAAAGAACTAATACAACCCGGACCATATGATAGAACACATACGTGGGGAAGGCTGCGCAAACGAAAAAAAGAGAATTCTGATGAGACCACATTTTCCTAGTTTGGCATCCTTCGAATGTGTCGGATTACAACTCTCACTAATCTTTTCTCAGTACGAACATGTATTTGGCAATACTGTGGCTGATGTCATGGCCTAAACCAGAGTTCCCCAACCTTTCTGGCTTTTTGCGGGCGGGGGGGGGGGGAGAGAGAGATAAAGAGGGGATGGTTCTGCACAAGCAGTGGGCAAGTGCACGAGCACACGCAAAGCTCCATTTGCACGACCTGCGGGCCCGTGCTCCTGCTGCTCACACAAATGGAGTACACATACTCACCTGCTGTTTCATGCAAGTGGGGATACCTGCACCGCTCGCCACTTTTGCAGCCAGTTCCAAATGGCTCAAGGCCCGATAGTCCCCATGAAGCGGGGGGAGGGGGGGAGGAGGAGAGGAATCCACAGGAACACAGAAAAAGTGGGAAGAACCCAATTGCAGAAAGCCCGATTTATCTAGTGAAGTTGCACTGCGGGAAAATCGGAGGGACTGCTATGTACAGTATGCCACCTTGGGTGCTGGATTGTTGTAAGCTGCCCAAAGTCAAAGGTATACTGGGAAAACACGGGGTTTCCATCTCTTGTTTTAACATAATAAAACTGATGCAACCCAACTGTAAGAATGGGACTGTCTAGTGAACAGATGCTACAATTGGCTGATCAATTCAACCAGCAATTCAACCCATTTATAAGAAGTAAGTACCACCTAATGATATACGAAATCCAGAGGGAGGAAATGTGAAACTCAAAGACAGACGTAGCAGTACTACTTCCACTGACAAATTCCGTGTTTCCAATTCGGTACAGCAAAGGGTGAAGCCTACAAGGTTCTAAATATAAAAGAAACTGAACTCCCCAACCCACTCCCAGTTCCTGGGTTTAGGCAAACGAGAAACAGTTAAGCCCTCTAAGATCTTTTATCTATGTCAAATCAGCATTTAAAATTAGCTAGGAGGTTGCAGAGTATTCTTTCACAGGGAGAAGTGGGGGTAGGGGGCAAATCCAGTGCTGTTAGAATGGTATTTCACCAACTGGCCCTTTGCCAGTATTGTCAGCTCATTAGCAGAGCTGTCACAGGGCTTGTAGGTATAAAAATTCTGGTTGGCTTGTAAAAATTGGCCGGGTTTACTTCAAGGGACTTTACCCTTCAAAATGGCTGCCTTGACTTGGCTAGGCCAAGAAATACAGCATAAACTACAGTATGAAAAGGAAATGTCTGATAGGAACAAAGGAAGTTGTCTTATCCTGAACCAGACCCCAGGTCCCCCTAGTCTATTATTATTCAAATCAGGGGCAGGCAAGCTAGTGACTTTTTAAACAACAGACTCCACATTTTCTTGCTTCTTATGTTGAGGGGAACTGAGGGGAGCTAAAGTCCAACACATTTGGAAAGCTCAAGGTTGATCTACAAGGTTGGTCAGTTTCTCCACAAATTTTCAAAAAAAAATAAAATAAAATCTGGAGATGCTGGGGACTAAAACAGACTTTGACATGCAAAGTAGTTGTGCTACCACTGAACTACAGCCTTTCGGTTTATGGCACCTAAACATATTAGATGGCACACAACAGAACGTGGAATGTGTCCCATCAAATCTGAAGTGAAAATCCCACACAGTTTTCACCCACGTGTATACAGTATTTGTGATTCTTCCTCTGTCGTATTAACTCTGCTTCCTTACACATCTCTTTTTTTGAAACTCAAACAAACATGGGACCTAGGGATCTTGCTGAGCCACGTACTCTCAAAATACTCTTATTTTATCTTATGCTTCCGCCACTTTAAATATATGCATGGATTACCAGACTAAGAATCTTTCCAAACAATCACAAAAATGACCTTCCCTACACCTGGAGAAGCCACCTGAGCACCCTCGAAGGCAGCAATTGAAGAAAGTATTTTATCTCTCTACTTGTGGTATTGTGTAATGCTTTGCAAAACAAACAAACCAAAAATCTTTTTTCCTGGTATTAATAAAACCTTTATAGAAACTTATAGAAACTATCACCCTGTCAACAAAAGTGTGTATAGTCAAGGCTATGGTTTTCCCAGTTGCAATGTATGGCAGTGAAAGTTGGACCATAAAAAAGGCTGAGCGCCAAAGAATTGAGCCCTTTGAACTCTGGTGCTGGAGAAGACTCCTGCGAGTCCCTTGGACTGCAAGGCGATCAAACCGGTCAGTCCTAGAGGAGATCAACCCTGACTGCTCTTTAGAAGGCCAGATCCTGAAGCTAAAACTCAAATACTTTGGCCACCTAATGAGAAGGAAGGACTCACTGGAGAAGAGCCTAATGCTGGGAAAGGTTGAGGGCAAGAGAAGAAGGGGACAACAGAGAATGAGGTGGCTGGATGGAGTCACTGAAGCAGTAGGCATGAGCCTAAATGGACTCCAGAAGATGGTAGAGGACAGGAAGGCCTGGAGGAACATTGTCCATGGGGTCGCGATGGGTCGGGCACGACTTCGCAGCTAACAACAACAAAGAAACTTAAAGCCAACAGAGCCAGTGAGCCCCAAATCACAAAGGGTGACTTATTTCCTCCCTCCTGACCGTGGCAAGGAACACCTGGACTAGAACGACAGACTCCAGATGCTGCTGGACTCCCACTCTCATCGGTTTTCCCTAGTAGGCTGGTGGTCAAGGATGATAGAACTATAACCTAAACATTTAGGAGGTCAAAGTTCCCCACTGCTAGACTACACCAGCATCTGATTTTTCAGATAGAAATCTTTTTTTCATCCTTCAGGGAAATAAGAGGGAAACTGCCTTCTTCCAGCGAATGCCAGCCTTCCTGCAATCTCTGAAGACGAGCAAAGACAGAGAAACAGTTCCTTTTTGAATTGTAATCTTCTGCAAACGTAGTACTTAAATACCGCATGATTGATGATACAAACACGTATTTCTTTGAACTGATTTATGTAAACATGACTATTATTGGTTGCACATGCACGGTTACACATGCACCACCACAAATTTCTGTTGCCACCACAGATGTAAGAATGTGAGTATTCATTTGTATCATCAATCATGCAATTTTAAATCACATCTAAAGCTGAATTTATGAGAGGATGCAAGCCGTGCAGTAAAGATAAAGAGGCATGCACCAGCCTGTTTTTTTTTCCCTAAGGGACATCATTCAGTGTACAGAAATCAGATATATAAACTCTTTTGTTTCCATTGGTGACAGCTGCATTTTTTCAAGCTTTTATTTAAAAAAAAATGCAAAACTACAGTAGTCTGCTTTTATGCAGTATACAGAACAATGAATTCTGGTCAGACCGATTTATGAACAGAAATAGAAATGGGAATTTTAAATGAGTGATCTGACAGCCCCTAGCCTATTATTTCTTCAAGCAGCATGAACTTCCATCTTCTGGGAATCTTCTTAAATTTTCTGCCATATTAAATAAAAGACCTGGTCAGTTTGCAAGCCCATAAATTACTTGTGTGCAAAAGTTTGCCTAGCCTGCACACTTCCGTATGTCCTCAAATCTATTCTTGAGGTTTACTCTATAGTGCAGGGGTGTCAAACTGCCGGCCAATGGGCCGGATGCGTCATGCGGAAGCCACACCCAACCCACTGCTGGCAATGGCAAAACCGTCCCGATACGTTGCACAATGTCATGTGACATCGCGAGTTTGACATGTCTGCTATAGTGGCTCTCTGTCCCCTCCCCCCCCACCACCACAATCTGTTCCTCATCTGTCACACCAAGATGCAGCTTTGGGTAACTTCTGTGGTCAACTAAATCATGAGATGTAAGGCTTCCATAAGAGTGTGAGGTGACCTGGCCACTTGAAGAGGCACCAGGGAGCAGAATCCGATTTTTCAGTGGTGACTCTTCATCTGGAGAACAGATACAGCCTCTGTTGACAATGCAGGCAAGGTTTGCTTCTTGCTACGATCCCATTAAACGTCAAGAAACTGTACAGCAAAAGCAAATCAGTTCCTAAAAATGCCCCCAAATTGCTCCATTATTAGCATCAGAAATAATACAATCATATTTATTGGCCAATTAGGAATAGACCCATCTCATTCTCAAGGTTGCTTATTACGCTGCCTTCCTCTGTTCTAATTCTACTGTTTGCAAGTAGCATGTTCCATCAAAAAAATCTATATATTTTTCATCTTGGAAGATTGAGGTACAATGGCTGCAGATATTCTCTTAAGCATTACTACCATTCTATCAAGCAGAAACAAATGCCAATTGATTTCTTCTTTTTAAAAAGCATCTTTAAAAAAAAGCATCTGCAATGCATTTCAGAAGTACATTAACTTGGGTTCCCTATCAAAGCATCAGAATAAGAAACATGAGGGAAAAACGATCTACACATTAACTTCCACAATTGGTTTGTGCTTCCAAGTCTTGCAATTTTCAAGCTTTTTCTGAAACCAGTGTGTTTGCTGAGTGTTAAAAGACATGACTTGGAATATTTCTGACTATGGAAAGAAGCTCCTGGAATTTTTCAGCCCCAGAACCAGGGGTAGGGCAAAAGAAATTGACCTCATTGAGAATCAGTTAACAACTAAGAAATTAAGGCCTTTTTTAATACCCCTCCTCTCAAGCAGATATTGGAGAAAATGGGGAGAAGCTCACCTTTTGAAAATAGCAGTGATTTCCAAAATCTTTGGGAAGGAAAGGCCATGTTCTCATTTTACAGCAGTTATTTTCTCCAAACATCTTGGCAGGTCCTCAGGCTTAATCACCTGCTACTTACTCAGTAACACACCTTACCACCCGAGGTGGATAACCTGCCCTTGAATTTGATCCATGCATGAAAGACTTTAGAACCTGCGGGCTTTCCTGAATCAATATTTGAGGGAAACAAACCTTAAGTAACCTGTGTCGAAGCTGCATAAATTTTAGAGGACTGTGCCTTGCACTTGACAGGTAAATCACAACCCCGTACAAAAGTTTTCTTATATAGTACTAGAGTACACAAGAAGTTCTAAGCCCCCCGCCAAAAAAAGAGTTCACTAGTGAGTTATATAACTTGACTTTTAGTCCAGTTACTGAAGTTCTCTTCAAATGTCTGAGGCTTCTCCTATTTGTGCGTATTTTCATATCTAGGAAAGAAAATGTACACAAGCCGACAGTTCTTAATAAACGGGATGGTTATCAACTATGGAAAAATATAAAAATGCAAAGGGATGAAGCAAAGCTTCCTTTAGTCCTCATTTTGGGAGAGGTCTGATTTGTCTGAGGAATGCTTCACCGAATCAGTGCCTGTCTACTTAAGCCGGGAACCAAGGAAGATGCTATGCCAACCAGGCGTAAAGATTAGGGAGAGTCAAAGCAATGCTTTATCTTCAGCAAGAGAGATTCAGGTTACTATGCTAATTCCCTTCAAGATGCAACAACGGTCTGCCCTTCCACACCTGCTGCCTGCACCTGCACCTCTACAGGCCCTGCTGATGAGCTATATTACAACTCCCACCAGGTTCACATCCCACCAGGCTCAAGGTTGACTCAGCCTTCCATCCTTCCGAGGTAGGTAAAATGAGGAGCCAGATTGTTGGGGGCAATAAGCTGACTTTGTAATAATGCCGCTTGGGGTGTGTGTGAAAGCCCTAATAAGCAGGCATATACATAGAATGAAGGCTACTGCTAAGCTTGTAAGCCGCCCTGAGTCTTCAGAGAAGGGCGGGATATAAATGGAATTAAAATAATAAAAAAAAATCTCCGGCTAACTTGGCTTTTGATTAGCTTGGCAGGAGGCAATTGGGGCTGGAGTCAGACCCACTTGAAGGGCTGAACAGACTCCTCTGCTTGACCCTGAGACTGAGATAGCTGGCTTAAGACAAATCCTGGCTTATGTTGTAGCAGAATGCAGCCAGCCATATTATCAGCCCAATCTCTCTTTTTTTTTCTTTCCCCAACCCGCTTTCCTTTCTTCTCTTTTGGTCACTTAGTTTTCCTTCGTTTACCCATCAAACACCTGCTGCTTGACTAAGAGGCCTTTGCAGAAAATCAGCTACCCCAAATGGTCAGGTCTCAGGAAGGAGACAGGCAGAAAAACAAGGACAGGGTCAGCTAAAATGGCTTTCTAAAAAAAACAACAACCCCAGAACAAAACAGTGTACACCTCAATATCTGCATTACTGTATGCACTGCCAGTTTTTCATCTCCTTACGACACCAATAACTTTCATGGGAAATGTGGGCTGATGACTGATTAATCATATTTATACGCCATCAGACTAAAAATACCCACCCTATTCTAATCAAGGCTATTTCCTGCATATCCTAAGATATTGCACCACTAGTCGATCAAGAGATGAAACCCTGGAGAGCTTTTCAGCCTCCTTCCCTCTGTACACCCACATATATAGACTTTTCAAAGGGATAGTTTCTCAATACGGTGCATCTTAAACAGAAAATGAAATCAGGACCCCTGGCATTTTGGATTATTACATCACTAATACAATGTCCTGAGGAAATAATTACTTTTTTTCAAATACGAACATTGCTGCCAGAAAATACAGTAATTGTGAATCATGGAAGTAAATGTTTAAGAAAATTGGAAGAGGCTGCAAGCAAAGAAATAGAAAATAAAAGACGGCTTTAACTGAATTACAAAGCAGCAATGTAGAAAAGTTAACTTTTATTTAGAAAGATCACTTCTTGTGGCACCATACAGGGCATTTAAAAGAGAGTCAATACAAACGTTAAAACAAATTTAAAAAGATTAAATAAAACCCTGAGAACAGTAAAAAAAACCAATTAAAATAAAAATAAAAAAATTCTCAGCCTGGGCCAGAGAGCTCGAAGAGCCAGGTCTTCAGGTCCCGGCGGAATGAACGGAGGTTGGGGGCAGTCCTAAGCTCTCTACTGCTGGAATCAAGACTTGTGCAAAAATTTCACAGCGGTGTACAAACTTGAGGAATGTTTCTGGAAAGCCATGTGAGGGGGGGGGGGGAACCTTTATCCTGACATTATCTTACAATAACAGGAGACAGGATTCTAATGAAGTTTAATGATTCACGAGTGATTTCAAGGTCACTGTGCAAGTCAGCCATCAGAAAGCTGGACATATTATATGATGAATTAACAAAATCTCGCTTTTTCTAATGGCAGTGAACCATGCTATTCCTCCTGTCCCACAGGTTTCCAAATGGAGATAAGTAACCCATCTGTACCACTTTACCATTAAAAAGGTATTTATGGAGCAGTACAAGACAACAATATCATATAATCCTCTCCCACATATGCTACAACACTAGAAGAGTATTATTAAAACACAAGCTCTAATTAAAAGAAAGATTATTTTTCTCAGCATCTCAATTATCAGTCTTCAAAATGCAATAAGATTCTAGACTTTGTGGTCATAAAGACTTATATTGATAATGCCTGACAGGAATTCAGAAGCCAGAAAAATGGTTGTGCAATGCTAGCAAGAGCAAAAAAATTCCTTATTTACCTGAAAGGAAGATAAGCCTAAATTTAAAATGACCTCTTCCTAAAAGAAACGCTTAAATTAAATGCGTTTCTTTTAGGAATTTAAGAACTCATTTCCTGCTTCTGCTATTTTCTCAGCACATCACAAAGAACCTTCTTATTTTAAAAGATAAATTGTCATTTAAGAGTGAAAAAAGACCTCTCTTCTTTTGGGGGTAAATATCAAATATATTAAGGAATCAAAACAAATTTGATATATCTTCACAATTTGTACAAACTAGAGATAGAGGGAGTATAGATTTTCAATTTTTCCCAATAGGGAATGCCACCCTATTGTATGTCATTTTGTATGAATAAAATTTGGTAGCAGAGAGCAAACAGATTCAACACCCCAACTGAAAAATGAATGCTTAATCTGCTAAGTTCTCATTATCTTGTCAGCAATCCTACCAGATATAGATAGATAGATAGATAGATAGATAGATAGATAGATAGATAGATAGATAGATAGATAGATATTTAATTACCTTTGATCTGGCATCAAAGAAGTTGAAATAAAAGTAATCTTCAAAATTATGACAATTGGAATTGGAATGTCTGCCACTTATGTGGGTTGTTAACACTTATGTGGGTTGTTAAGTGAGTCAAACACAATTTTATGACTTTTTGCCATGGTTATTAAGTGAATGATGTGGTCGTTAAGCAAACTGGCTTTGCTAGTCGGAAGCCAATTGGGAAGGTTGCAAATAGCAATCATGTGACACACACCCCGGACGCTGCAATCGTTGTAAGTACCTGCCAGTGTGAAGTGCCCAAACTGCAATCATGTGACCATGGGGACACTGCTGTGGTCGTAAGTACAAGGACTTATCATAAATCATTTTCTTTCAGCACTACTGTACCTTCAAACGGTTGCTAAGCAAATTGTTTTAAGTCGGGAACTATCTGTAAAATTTATGATGTAAGCTTGGCAAGAAGTCGCTTACGCTGGAGCTAAAGGGTAATTTTTAATACCGTAAACAAATGTGTGTGTTTTTTAAATTCTTATTTAAATGTCAAACTAAAATTTGAAATTATATCATGGCTTCTAACATTTAAGCTTCGATTTTCCTCTTTCTCTTTTGTTGTATCCAAGGAGACAGTAGCTCATTCAGACCTTGCAGTTTTCATACACAGCTTGCTTGATCTCTGATGTCTCCACTAGATAAAAGGGGGGGGGGAGAAGGGCTCCTAGATAGATAGATCAAATGCTGGGTCTTTACAGATGTTTTAGACAACTTCTATCAGGCTTAATCAGCATGGCCAGTGATCAGACATGAAATGAACAGTAGCCCCAAACATCTGGAGAGCGTCAGGTTGTCTTTCTCTGCGATAGACAATATAAAATTATATAAGAATAATGATCTGCTTGGTATTAATCATTGCAACAGCTTGCCTCCAGAAGCTGTGCTTGGTGCTCCATCACTAGAGGTTTTTAAGAAGAGATTGGGCACCCTTTTTCTGGAATAGTACAGAATGTTCTGCTTGAGCAACGGGGCTGGACTAGTAGAAGACCTCCAAGGTCCCTTCCAACTCTTATTGTGTATTCTGCATAAGGCAATTTCTTATGTCATTCAAATCAAAGAGATAGAACTCTCTAGTTCTTTAACGTTCCAACTTTTTTGTATTGGCAGACACTTGTCAATCATATAATCTCTGTGCAGTCAGAATTGGAACCAAGAAATAATTCCTTTGACAACCAAGCTACCAAGCCAACCACTGCAGTCTGATTAAAAAACAAAAAAATATACCTTCCTCTACATTATATAGAAGACACATTTGCTTGTACTGTCAGCAGCAGAAAAGCACTCTTATGCATCAAGTCTTGTGCTTAGCTCCCAACATTGCTAGTTAATCTGAAGGTCCATCAGGACAAATAGTGAGTTTTTGTCATTTCATTAAAAACATCTGTTACCTGTTATTTAAAAAATAATGTTCTAATTTATTCTGCACTATTCCAACATCTTGATCTAAACAAGTCCCCAATTCTATGATTTGTTCCGGAAAAAACCCAGAAGGAAAACGGCAAACAGAACGCTATAGAAGAGGGGTCCCCAACCCCTGGTCCGTGGCATGCCAGCAACCGGTCTGCACAAACAAGCAAAGCCCCATCGGCGAGATGCAGGCAGCACACAAAACTCCGCACCTTCCGGTCCATGGAAAAACCTCTCTCCACAGAAACAGTCCCCGGTGCCCAAAAGGTTGGGGACCTCTGCTGTAGAAAGTAGGCTGTTTCTTAATTTTTTCAAATGCTTTCTAAATTTTATTTAATAAATGCACAAAATACATTTTAGAACAATCACCCCCATGAGTACCAAGCAGAGTTTGCAGTATCTAGGATGGCAATCATACAGGTAATCCTCAACTTACGACCACAGTTGAGCCCAAAATTTCTGTTGTTAAGTGACTTCTGACTTCCCTCAGTACAGATACAAATATATAATCAAGTAATCTGTTACTCTAAGTTAAACATAATCATACCAACCATAATTCTAAATTTAACAATTCTAACCTTAAAATGATTAGGTTTAAAAGACTTGTTTATAGATAAGAAATGAGATAGATATAAGAAGGTAGCATTTATTCTATTTTAAGAGAAGGCGATAAGTTAATAAAAGTGTTTCTACATGATGAAAGGTGATGTCATTTCTTTATATCTTTCTTTACTATATTCTTATTTTTGCTTGCTTTTCTATTTTCTTTTTGTTCTTTTTTATTTTTATTAGTTAATATTCATTTTTATCTTTCTACTTGTAATGTTTCATAAAATTACTTACAAACGCTCAAATCCCCCTTACTCCTGTAATCAGAATTGGATGGTTCTGACCACACTCAAATGGAAGCCAGGAATTTATCTCATTGGAAAGCCCAATTCCTGCATGAACCCAACAAATATTTTCAGAACCCTGGCTGTTGGAAAAAAAATGTCTGCTTAATCAGAATTAGACTAACCGGGAATTATAGCTTGTATTTTGATTTCAACAGTAAGAGTGCATCCTTGGACTATTAGTGAAGCCTTGTAAATCAGGGCATGATAATATTGTGTAAGCTATCCCAAATGAGAAGACTGTGGCCTTCAGTTGAATTGATGAAAAAGAGACTGTGCATAATAATTTATTGTAGATATAGTTCAATATATAAAGTACCCTAGCCCCATCCCCACCCCTGTCTTTCCTATTTATATTGCAATATTGGATGCAACTGCATGAGGGGCAGAACTTGAACCATGATGTCATGATATATGTTTCAATATTTTGGGGAAATTTCAAGTTGCTGCACAAGCCCCTAAAAAAAGGCACACATTCCTTCATATTAACTTATTTGAAAAGTATATAGAACATATTAGAATACACAGTTCTGCACACTCATCCTATTGAATTCAGATGATCACAATAGACCAGTGATGGTAAGCCTTTTAGAGATCGAGTGTCCAAAAACCACCCCAACCCACCCCCGGCCCTGCCCCTGTTCCACCCATGCCATGCCCGCTCTGCCCCCGCCCACCCCGCAGGGCCGCCCACCGCCTCCATGGCCCGCCGATTGCCCAGGCGGCCCTACAGCGCCATGGCAGCCACACCCTCCACCTGCACCCCGCAGCATCATCTGCGTACATCGGGGTGCAAGGGGGGAGTCTTGTCCCTGCTGCCCAGCTGCCATGTCCTTGGCTGCGCTGCTCCATGCGGGCCATTCCCAGGGGCTACTCTCCTCCGGGGGGAGCTGCTGGTAAGAAGCGGTTCGGGGGGGGAGGCGGGGCTGGGGTGACGGCACGTGTGCCCACAGAGAGGGCTCAGAGTGCTGCCTCTGGCACACATGCCATAGGTTTGCCACCACTGCAATAGACCAAAGGCCTCCTTCACAAAGCCATGTTTATTTTTTATGTCCCCTTAAGAGTTACTTCTGAATTCTGGAAATCAGCATTCTATTTCTCTTATTAATTACAAGGACAAGAATCATACTGTCGGTCCAAAATCTCAAAAACACTTGTTGTATAAAAATATCATACTCTTCCAAGAGATATTTATGTGTCAAATCTACAAAACTAAAAAGTTTCATGTTGAAGGTAACATTTCCCAGAAATTATATTGAAAGTTTGTTTGGGATGAAGATGAGAAAGCAAATAAATTGAAATTCACATTATACTTGAAACTCAATTGGGGCTAAAACTTTTGCAGCAAATAAATCAGGTAATAAGTGAGAAAAGGCCTTTTTCCTGTGACTCTAACAATTGAGAACATTGAGGTTTCTATCCCCCTTTATCTTCTGTAAAGAAAGATAAAGTCTTACAGTTCCCCCACATACAGCTTCAGTACACTCATTAAAATGGCAGATAAAGGTCACCTTCTACTCTTTGAGCACAAGGACATTCTCTTTGCTTTCATATAACTTTCCCTGAGAAATGTACAGTCTGCAAGCTGAAATATTCAGAACACGTTGCACCTGAATTTTCATCATGTTACCATGACTTCAGAGACCAGGCACAGGGACCGCTTGTTCAGCACTGCTGTAACTTCAAATGGTCACTGAATGAACGGCCATAACGCGAGGACTACTTGTAATCCTTTTTAAAAAATAAATAAATAAGTGAGTAAAACCAACTCCACTATCGTCATGTGTGCAAGCTTTTAGGACCAGTTGCTTGGAACAAGTTGTCTACTCGGCTCCTTCTTAGAAGCAAATGCTTGTTTTCCTGCACATTTGAAACTGTCCACAGGTAATTTTCCCACCCTGTCTCTCCTTCACACCCAACCCCTTCCATAAGCTGCTACTAAAAGGCATCCATGTTGCTGTTTATTGTTCGGCCCTTCTTGCGAGATAAAGCGTAACAGCCCACTTTCTTAAATAGCTCAATACATTTGTAAGACGGGCTTCAAAATAATATTGGCTCTGACAGAGTCCAGCTGCTATAGCTCCACTTGAATGCCAGTTACCCTCCCTGTGGCACTCCTCATATTGATAATACCAGTCTAACCTCAGGAAGATTAAGTTACTGGATATTACAGATATAGCAAAGCAATAAACAAGTCAAAAAGTACAGAAAAGGGTGTGGAGTCGCAGATTTCAGGCATCCCAAAGATATATATTCGCCTTGGCACCTTTAGAAAACATTTGCCCCTTAAAACAAAAATGTCAAAATGATGATGGCATCATGATGGCACCCATCCTTACTGCCTAAAGCAACAATTTCACATTACTTCACAACAGAGCTGCCCCCTGGTCTGGTACTGTATATAGAAAATGAAGAAAATTGAAGGTGGGGAAAGGAAGCATTTAGTGAAAAACTTTAATGGATTTAAACCAATTTGGGATTGTTGTTAGTGCTTTGTCCCAATCACAAACGGATGATGAACAAGAGCAAAGGAACCACACTGGTAAATGAGGGAGGCTGCTATATTACACACATACCCACACATTGTGTCAGTGAAATGCATACGTTTGTCTTTTATTTTTTAAAGCAAGTACTGAGAAATTAGGTCAGGAACTCCTGGAAAAATTACACCAAATGCAAACTGCACCAGCTAATTGTGCTTCATGCAAATGCACATAAAATCACAACAGCTGCATTAACATCTTCAGAGAAGTGCTACTTTAGATAGCTGTCTACACACTCACTTAGCATAGATAGAGGCTTAAAAAATCTTCCATAGGGGATAATTTTTCACTTAGAATGAGTTATAAATAGAGGTGCACTGTACTTAATAAAAGGCTGTGCAGTCTCCACAGAAGTGTTCCAACACTGTTCCAACTTCATTTAAGGCGTTCTGACCTCAAAATCCCCATATTTCAACCTCAAAATAGAGGCCTTTCTACTTGGTAGGAACACTTCCACAGAGGTCAAGGCAGCTTATTTTGAATTAAAATTCAAAATATTCCATCTAGTAGGTTTGTTTACCATTCCATTTTTTAATGAACCTATGTAATTTTTGCATCTGTATATATCTGTATTTCTAACCTGAAGTCTAGCATAACTTTGAATCACCCAGCATTTGTTTTATGACTGTGTTTATGATACGTCGGAGCTTGCCGAGCTGCATCAACACAGCTACTCTGCTTTGTCAATTATGCTTTATGCCCTCGCTTTAATTTTAATGTGAATCAAATCATGATCAGAAAAGCAGTGGTTAAAACAAAACATGATCAAGCATAATGTTTAAATGTAATTAAGACTGAGGACTGCAGATCAACAGTTATCCCATGAGTCATATTGCTAAGGGCATGGTCTAAGACACGGGTGTCAAACTCACCACGTCACATGACCTGTTGCCACGTATCGTGACTCTTTTTGCATTGCCGGCAATGGGGTGAGCGCGGCAGTTTGACACCCCTGGTCTAAGGATATCCAATTTAAGGGAGAACAGTAATAAATGTTTTTTTAGGATAATTATCACAATATTACATCAACTGAAATCAAAATGCGTGCATTTCCTCTGCACAGCAGTTTCCTTCTTCCTCCATACTTCACAATTAAAAAGTTATAACAACCTGTTTTCTCAAGAGGAAAAAAAAAACCTATGAGAAGAGATAAAACACTGCCTTTCCCCTATTATTGCTTCTAACAACGTTCTGCTCATTTCGTCCACTGGACTTCCACAGAATGAAAAGCCTGCTTCAGAAAGTAGACTTCTTAAACTGCCAAATGATTGTTATCGGCTTGCTGTTTTAATAGACCCTGCATTTTAAAATAAGCTTGAACCATCTGCTCCTCCTCTAGTTATAGAAGGCAGAATCAACCTCCAGCCATGCACAAGAATACAGAATGCCAATCTTTGTTTACTTAACTCTGCTTCTCATGCAACGCTCACTGCCAAGGGTCTTTACAAGCCTCTCCGAAGAACAAAACCAGCATCAGACTCCACATTTGCATGGTGCAGGCGGGGGTTTTTTTTCCTTCCCACTTGATGCAGTTTTTGCAATTGTACATTTTTACAGACACGCAGGAATGAACGCATGGCTCCTTACACAATCCCCCTTAGCAATAAAGGCACACAACTACCTGTTTGAATGCCCTGCAAAAAGTGACTTATAGCAAGCTAGCGGGTAAGGCGCCAAGCTAAAAACCAGGAGACTGCGAGTTCCAGTTCCGCCTTCAGACACGAAAGCAGCTGGGTGACTTTCGGTCAGTTACTCTCCTGCAGCCCAACACACATCGCAGGATGTTGTTGTGGGGTAAACAGGAGGAAGGAGCATTAGATAAGTCTGCCACCCTAAATTATTTATAAGACTGATAAAAGAATGGATTTTTTTTAAAAATAGAAGAATTAATTATAGAAATAGCTATGATATTTTCAAAGGTTTTGCTCTAAACATCTATAAGATGCAATGTACTTTCCAAAGACCCTGTCCTGCATTTGCTTTTGCAGCCACAGCTTGTGACAGGACACTATTATTCTAAGGAATTAAAAAAAATAATAATTCCCCTTTGTATCAGACAAGGGACATTTTACCATATGTACTCACAGATAAACTGACCCTTGAATTTTTAATCAAAATAGCATGAAAAATGTGCCACCCACAAATAGGCCAAACCACATTTCTCACTGTATTTTGGTTAAAAATTTGAGTCTGTTTATGCACTCTTGGAGTATATATAGTGTTTCCTTACATTGTATGTGCATCAGTTGTGAAAATACAACTTGATTTCTTAAAGGAAGTACTTTTTCATTATATTTTTCTAACAATTGTTTTTCAGAAAGCAGTTTGTGACAATGGAAATGAAAGATATATAGACGTGGGGTTTTTTATGTTCAAAATGCAAGATTGGAATATTTTTTTCCCAGCAACAGCCACCTTCTTTTGTGTCAGTTTTCACTCTCACTGTACGGGTTAAGACCCACTTTCCCAACCCTTACCATCTTTATCCATATCCGAGATTCAGAATGCTACAATTCAAACCCTCTCAGGGGAGAGTAGATTAGCGAAGGCCACATTGAGGTGCCTACAACCAGCAGTGTATCCATTAACATTTTTGAACCTTTGGGATTTAACTTACCGGTACTTAAAATACAGTATCTTTAGCCATAAGATAAATCATGTAGTCTTTTTACTGTGGGATAAACTTAACTTATCTGCATTATAATAAAGGAGTTGCATCTTCATAACCCTAATTTACAGCACTGTTGATTCCATGGAAAAAATAGGTGTTTAACAACTGTAGCATTTGCCACAAAGAATTTGATAACTGAGTAGTTATAAATAGGGCCCATATGCCAGTGACCAATGCTTAAAGATCCCATGCTGTTATCTTTCCAGGGGAAGAACTGTGTGCTTCAGATGGACCTAAAGCTACAGTACATTTTTTTTTCTTTTCTCGCTGTGACAGTCTTCCTGAAATTCTACTAGGGCTATTATACAACTGCTGGGCCCCCTGCTTTTGAACTCTCCTTAAATGCCCATTTTCATCTCAAATATCAGCAGGGGAGACTCAGATAGGAGGACTGTCACTTTATTTATTTATAAGGACATTTTTAGTCTGAGATTGTGAGACCGATACACCAAACTCATCGGAAATTTGTAACCATAGAAGCGGTTTTCATTCGGCATTGCTCATGATATGCATAAAATTCAAAGCTGGCATTTAGGCGCTGAATTAACATTAAAAGATGATCAGCAGTACAAGGTGTGGTTAAAATGTAAGAAAGACCTTGATTGAGCTTCAACATCTTTCTTTTCTTTTTCTTTAAAATAAAATTAGTTGGGATGGGAATAGCTACCTAAGACTGTAGTTGCTGTTCCCAGGAAGAGATACAAGACTAGATAAAATACGAGTCTGACTCAATGGCTTTTATAACAATTTAATGATGCTGACAAGAGCAACTGCAAAATATTGTAAGTATGACAAATATCAGGTTTAAGTTTCAAAACAGCCAAGCCCAAGTCTTAGTGCCAGACAGAATTATTTAATACGGCTTGTTCCAGGTGACTGGCCAAAATTCCGATTTGAGAAGAAACTATTCATTTCATGCTGCCATAAAGAGAACCTTTATAAGAGGGAGAGGAGCTTTTATTGTCACTTTTTCTGTGAATAAAGAGGCTACATCTGATAATTCATCAACCAAAGCTAGCTTCAGGGTTATAGAACTAGAAGGGACCCTGATCATTCAGTTTGACCTCATGGTCAGCACCCAAGTCCAAACTAAAGCTAAAGACACCTGGCTGCTTATTTTCTGCTTGGACATGCACAGTGCATGGAGACCCACCAACACCGGTTCTTCTGTCAAACCACTCTCATTGTGAAGAGGTTTTCCTAAGTCTCCATTAGCCTCTGCCTTCTTATATCTTAACTTCATTACTCTGCAACAAAAGAGAGCCAGATTGACCTTTTATAAGACAACCTTTCAAATCTCTCTCACATTCCCCTGCCATTAACTTTTCTCAACACTAAATATACCCAGTTCCTTCCATCACTCTTCATATGATTTACTTTCTAGACCCTAATCAACTGTTCAAATTCTGACCCCAAATTGCCCCTCTATTGGCGTTCACTTCATAGAACAAGTCAGTTCTGATGCTTTGTGTTTATATCACTTTTAATGCACATAGAATGCAACAAGAATAGGAATAAATTGTAGAATGAAATCCATTTAAGCGGTGGGCTAGTACTCAGTTATTTCACAGAGATAAAGCAGGCTCCATATATATTGACATTCTCCAGAAATTTTTTTATAACAGGTATGAGAAACATGTGGTTCTGTAGATTTGCATAAATATAATATTCACCGGCACCAGACAGTATGGACAATAAGTGATTCTGGGAATTACAAATCAGTTAGTATCTGGGAAATTGCAGATTCTCCTGAAAAGGATCTAAGGACCCCCATCACCCACAGTTGTGTGTCACTCAGGTAATACTTAGCCTGATATTTGTACCATACAATGCAACATCTCTGTTCTATTAAAATTATGAATCCTTGATGTCAGACACTGTCTGACTAGTAACAGAAAAAATTCTTCCCTATTTGGACTTTTTCAAAATGATTCCTATTATCCTATAACCTTCCCCTGCAGAAAAATATTTATCAAAGTTATTGTATGCTACAGGAAACGCTATTACAGTCTCTCCTCCTGTAACCAGCAATAGGACTTAATTGATTACCCTAACTTGAACCCTATTAAGATTATTGTTTGTAGCAACCAATAAAGTTAGGAGAGAAGGAAGGAAAACATACAGCATAATTACTTTAAAAAGAAAAATAGGAGGTGACAACGTAAGATTAACTTTTGAAGAACAGCCCAATGTCTTTTAAAATATAACATTCTAATCTTAAATACATACTCTTTTTATGCAAATGGTCTCTTGGCAAAAAAATAATAAATATGGCAGTTACTATTTTGATCCTCTACTTAATTCATTACATTTATAAATTTCTTCTAAGGGTCAGCATGAAAAGTGCTTCTTCCTCCAACTGTTCCTACAACAATACTGATTAAAGTCAGTCAATTAGCCTCCATGACTTTGTAAAAAGTTGAACCTGGATCCCCAGTCCTGAACAAGGACACACACACATGTGTACACGCTATATTTTATCTGTTCAGCTTGGATCACCATCCCAAGCACCCAGCAAAGAAAACCAATAACTTGTCAAATTCAATTACGTGGTTCTTTTTTCTTTTTCTTTTTTGAATTTTCATTGGAAAGTGCCTATGCCTACAAGTTGGTGTGAGTGTTCATAAGAACAAAGGGGATGGGGAGGAAATGCCACAAATGAAGGCTTATTGTGGATCAGTAAGAAATGTGCTGGGCCTCCAGGGATTTGCAATGTGAACTCATTGTTCCACTGAAGACCCTGTGCAAATACACAAGATCTCCCCCCTTCACACTCCTGTCTCTGCAAATCAAGCTTACCTTATAATTGCTGGAATTTACCCACGAGGTAGCAAGACCATCAACCATTTTATCCAGCATGGTCTGATCATGTTCAAGGTCAGCAGATTTCTGTCTATCTGAGAAATAATCTATCAGTTCTTGGCCAACCTGAAGTCGTTTCCCAACATCTTTCTGCAGGACCTGCATCAAGCAGGACTCCATTGTGGGTTCCATAATGTTCTAGAAAGAGGACAGAGGCAGAAGAGAAACTAGAGGGCGGCAGGTTTGAAAAGTCCTCCTGCAGATATTATCCTTGAGGTCGCCTCTTTGTTTGAAGAAGGTTACCAAGGTCCTGGATTTCAAAGATGTGATTCTGGGAATGACAACAATGCACCATGTGTGTCTAAAGAGCAGCTGGCAGGTTATTAAAAGTTCAATTCAAATAACTAGTAATAGATAAATACAGCAGAAAGCAGACCAGCCGGGCTGTAGGACCAGGTTTGTGATGGTTTCCAAATCAGCAGTCCATCCTGAAAGAAATTTTAAAGAGGCAAAAGTTAGTGGCGGATATTGAGCAGAAATCCACACTGCACATATTCACAAATTTCCTTTTAGAAAGGCTGGATTTCCCTTGCAGTTCTCTTACAACTCACTTAACTAATTAAGGCCCTAAAAACGGGGACTAAAAACTTGCGTGTTTTTGTATCTTATGTAGTACTGAAGTCTGTCTTAAAATTAAAGCATGAAGCTTTAGTGTAATAAGATGTCAAGTGTTCAGAAAATGCAAGCACGCACGCAAGCACACACACACAAGCACACACACACACACACACACATCACCCCATTTTATTCAGTAACAAAAGTATGAATCTAATATGGACTACCAGGAACCATATTTAAATAAAGAAGACGCTTTGCTACAGGATCTATGCATCCAAATCTGGTACTACATCAAGGGGGGAAAAAAGAGGAGAAAAGGCACCACCAAGATACTGAACAGCGAGGTTTAGGATAGTCTTAAGAGAAATCAATACTGGATGATGGTTTCTACTGTAAATACTAAAACAAGCATCAGATTTAGAACATGGCTTAACTGATGCTGTGGGAGATGCTCCATAATCAGGAATGTCAGAATGGTATCCTGAAACTTTCTCTTGCTGCAGGGCAAGCAATACACTGGCATGAGCGTTACATCATTCACAACACTCCCAGATAGCATCTAAAAAGGTAAAGGTAAAGGTTCCCCCGCACATGCGTGCTAGTCGTTTCCGACTCTAGGGGCCGGTGCTCATCTCCGTTTCAAAGCTGAAGAGCCAGCGCTTGTCCGAGGACGTCTCCGTGGTCAGGCTTCAGCTGGTGCAGAATGCAGCCGCGCGAGTTGTGATGGGGGTTTCCCAATACTCCCATGTAACACCTCTGCTCCGCGAGCTGCATTGGCTTCCGGTTGCCCTCCAGGTGAGATTCAAGGTGCTGGTGATGACCAATAAAGCCCTAAATGGCTTGGGTCCGGGATATTTGAGGGAACACCTGCTGCCGGCATCAAGCTCCCTTCGTCCTGTGTGCTCCCACAGGGAGGGCCTTCTCAGGGTGCCGCCGGCAAAAGATTGCTGGTGGGTAACACCCAGGGAGAGGGCCTTCTCTGTGGGTGCACCTGCCCTTTGGAACCAGCTGCCCGTAGAACTCAGGACTGCCCCTGACCTTTGTTCATTCCGCCGGGACCTGAAGACCTGGCTCTTTGAGCTTTCCGGCCAGGACAGAGAAATTTAATTTTAATTTTATTTTAATTGGGTTTTTTATTGGAGTTTAACAGGGGTTTTATTTTATTCAAGGACTAAATTTAATTATTTTAATTGTTCTTAACTTTTGAAATTCGTATTGTTATTTTAAATACCTTGTGAATCGCCCTGAGTCCTACGGGAGAAGGGCGGTATATAAGTCCAATAAACATAAACATGTGGCCGGCATGACTAGACGCCAAAGGTGCACGGAACACTGCTACCTTCCCACCGGAGTGGTCCCTATTTTTCTACTTGCATTTTTACATGCTTTCGAACTGCTAGGTTGGCAGAAGCTGGGACAAGTAACAGGCGCTCACTCTGTTACACGGCACTTAGGATTCGACCCGCCAAACTGCCAACCTTCTGATCGACAAGCTCAGTGTCCTAACCCACTGAGCCACCGCATCCCTTAGATATCATCTACAGGTCTCCATATATATCTCTGCCCTCTTTGGGATTTTCGGAATTGTGCCTGTCTTTCCCACTGAACATTATTAGAGCTTCGCATGGGTCCTTCCTAGAGATGTGCAGCTATTTGGATGCAGAGAAGGGAAGCTTGTTCTCCAGTTACACATTTATTCTATTTGTCAGCAGCTTCTTAAAGGAGGCATGGCTTTCTCGAGGCTTGCCACACTTCCATCTGAAAACATGTGAATTAAGGAGGTGTTAAGGAGGAAGCAAACAGCCTTACCACATAGCATTGTCAAATTATCTCCCTGTTCGACTTAATATAAAGGTCTTATGGCAAAATACAGCGCTTGGTTTCTGCCAGACCTAACACCCAAGTAGATCCAAAAGATACTCATTTGATCTACCTGTGCACAGAACAATTCCCCCAAAAGCCTGGAAGGCTATCCAGCCTACTTGTATAAACTGCAAATATCATGTTTCATGATATCCATTGGGAAAGTTTTCTAATCTCAAGACACCTGGCATCCTCAGAATTTCTTTCTGAAGGCAACCAGGTGCCTAAGTTGGCACACTCCTATTTCTAATTCAAATGAAGCCACGAAATCACATGCTATGGGTTAACATAATTCAGAAAGTTGGATTAAACTGTCAGTACGCAGGCTCCCCTTGTTACGGCTATTAATTTAATGACTTCTCTGAGGTAACGCCAAATAAATGCAGAGGCACTTAGCTCTATTGCCCAGATTATTATAAGAAGCACAACCATAGGTGCAATCCGCATGCTAATTTGAAAAAAAAATTACATTGTAATGATTGGTATGTACATTTGCAGAAACCTGAGTTGACAAAATATGCATGCTTAATCTCTTAACCTGTTTCACTAGCTAAGGAAAGGAAAACAAAATACAACAGTACAAGAGGTACAACAGATTACTTAAAGTAGTTGCAATTAGCAAAAGAATTGCTTATAAAAACTGAAAACGTGGTTTCTACCACTACCACTACCACACAACATGGTACAATAGTGGAAAATGGTGTGTTCAAGCAGGAATGGGGATCCCTGATCCACAGAGAAAGTGTGGAAGAAATATTTCCTTAAAGCCCATCTGACACAGCCTTACTCTTTCAGGCATCCAGTATTACTAGACTCCTACACCAAACAGGTTTGGATATGCTTTTTTGGCTGCTTGTTAAGAGTAATTTTGGAATGAGTAAGTAAATAAATAATAACTCCCTCACTTTACCATGTTAAATAGTGGCTTTAAGAATGCATTTGATTACACAACCTGAATTTTCAGCAAGACAAGTGGCACCACTGCTAACATGTAAACTATCGGGGATGGGTGATACACATCTAGGCCCAAGTTTATGGCTCAACAAATATTTCTCGATTACCAATACTAATAAGCAGCATCCGTCCTTTACTGGGCACTGAAACAATTCAGAATTCTGCATCTGCTTGTCCAGATAAATAGATGGGGCATTGTCTTACCTGAACGCCATATCTCAGCATGATGATGGAGAATATATCTATTTCATTTAGAGTTCTTTGAGTTGACATAAATGAGCCTATTCAGACGAAGCAGGACTTAGTTGGTTAAAGGCTGGACAGCTAACTTTACCGTTTGCAATCTCAGCACCGTCACCATCATCATGAATGCCTTTCATTCAGCAGTGCAAGGCTGCATAGCTAGCACTTCCTCTTCCCATTACAACACCATGAGATAGATGATCCGGTGACCTTCCACGATTGAGACTGGCCCTGAGTAGAGGCCTCTCCAGCACCCACCCAATACCTTAACTACATGAAATACATATATAGACAATTATCTGCAAGTTTTACATTGTCCTTTGCACTACTTGCAAGCAGAACGTCTCACAGACGCAAGGAAAGTACACACTGCAGGTTCTCATCGTGACAACAGGGCCAGCTCTTCTGTATCACTTTACCAGCAGCTGCAGCCTCGCTCTTCCCTGCCCCCCCCTTGTAACAAAATGAATTTCCCCCATGTGTGTCCTCTAATTTATTAAGTCTGACAGATACACAATCTCCTTCTGTCCTCCGGCCATGCTCCGTAGTCCCTTCAACCTTGCACCATTACTTGGAACAGAGGAAAACTGACGCCTGCCTGCAGAGAACATTCTCTGACCCTTAAAGCACTCAGGTCCAGCAAGTCCCTTTTCATTTGATTAAAAAAAGAGGGTAATCTAATAATAATAATAACAATAATATGACATACCCCTGGTTCTGCAAAACAAGAAAAGTAGGGCAACACTTGAAAGGAAATGGGTCAAGTTCAGCGTTAAAGTGTGTGAATGGAGTGAGTGTGTGTGTGTGTGTGTGTGTGTGTGTGTGTGTGTGTGTAAACCTTGATAAGTAAAACAAGCAGAACAATACCTAAAGGCATCATGGCGGCCAAAACATTAGACGTGTAGTCTAAATGACCTTTATCAAATCAGAGGAGGCTTCTGCAGATCAGTCTTCTCCTTTCCCTTATCAGACAATATGGGAGGAGAGCCCCCTTCATCTGCAGGGCAAAGAATCAAAGACTTAAACTGCCATGAGTTGCAGCTAACTGACCTCCTGGGGTTTTTTGGGGGTTTTTTTTCCAGGTCATCATTCCTACCAACCTCTTCTTTTATGAAAAGCAGCTAGAGCCTGTCAAGTAAACCAATTCCTCTAGCAGAATAAGCTGCCTGTATTCTGTTACTGCCTGCTTTTCCATCATTTTAACAAAAACATTTATTTTAAAGGAATAAATATCACGATGAGTGTTCATCCAACAGTTAGATTCCAGCTGAAGTCTCAGACGTTGGACAAGAAAGTTCATAGCAGGGGGGGGGGGGAGAAAAAGAACAAGAAAGGGGGAAAAAAGGCCCAGAGTTTTTAATTTAATGAGTTGTAGGGCACTGTAAATGTAATCAAAAATATCAAAGGGCCTTGTCTCTTGCCTACTTTTGTTTTATTTGGTCCTATCCTAGGATAATTACATTTGGCTGCCCCTGCACATTTTTGCTCACTTCCCTCTCCTATGTTTTATTTTCAAAGTAAGAATGAAGTCAAACAATGGTTCTCTCTCTCTTTTATTTCTTCAGCAACATGTAACAATTCCACTGATTTCTTTTCTGTTCACCTTTGCCCTTGTGTAGTAAATTAAGACTTTTTTCTTCCAAGGTTTTTTTTCCATCCAGTTGTAAATCAGATTGTAAACCCTATAGCAAACTTAACATTTTTGTTTTTTTAAAGTACTTACATATGAATCTATCCTATGAGTGGGGTTCTACTCACAGGATGAGAGAATGTATTAAGGACTCTCCTGAACAACATGACAAGGGTTCCTGAAGGCTGCAAAAGGAATAGGAAATTAGAAAATAAGCATAGTTTTAAGATTGCAAGAAGAAGAAACATTATTAACCTGCACTATAGTGATAATACTACCCTGAAAACTGGCAGTGCAAAGGATCTGGACCAGGGGTGTCAAACTGCCAGCCCGTGGGCCGGATGCGTCATGCCAAAACCGCACCCACCCCATTGCCGGCAATGGAAAAAAAGTCATGATATGTCGTGACACGTCACGTGATGTTGCAAGTTTGACACCCCGGATCTGGACGATCTAAAAGCCAAGGAAGACAGTGAAAATGGCATTAAAAATATAAAGAAGACCAAATAAATGACAAGTAGAACAAGCAACCGTGTAATTTGACAATGAAAATACTAGAAGCTGTGGTGGCGCAATGGTTAGAAAGCAGTATTGCAGGCTAACTCAGCTCACTGCCAGGAGTTCGAACCTGACCGGCTCAAGGTTCACTCAGCCTTCTTATCCTTATGAGGTTGGTAAAGTGAGGACCCAGATTGTTGGGGGCAATATGTTGACTCTGTAAATTGGTTAGAGAGGGCTGCAAAGCACTGTGAAGCAGCATATAAGTCTATGTGCTATTGCTGTTGCTACCTAAGTGGTGGATAGCTTCTGCTTTTTAGGATGAAACCTCAACAGTAAACAGTAAAAGGAACATGCAGTCCAGAAACATGCTAAAAAGTAGCTCCTGGTAGAGCAGCCATTAAAATGGAAAAGTCGTTCGAATGTTGTGATGTGTTTATACCTACAAAAGTACAAATCAGGCAAACCATGAAATTCCTTGTGACACTATGAAAGCAAAAGTTCAACTTTAAGGGAGAAGGATAGGCAGAGTATTGATGCATTTGGAGTATGGTGTCGAGGAGAACTCCAGAGAATCCAATGGACAATCAAGAAAACAAACCAATGAGTCATTGACCAAATCAACCCTAACTCAACAAATTATTCTACTTCGTACTCAAAGGCTTCCTTCCAGAAGCCGCATTCCCTTCCTTAATCTGCCTTCCTCAAACAAAGAATATTCCATTACAAAATATTATGCTCACATTCTTTCCTAAACAATACAATACCCACTCCACTCACATACCAAAAGGGTTTGTTTCATTCAGATCCAAAAAGGACTGTACTGTGGTATTTGCATGTCAGCTAGATACAAGAGTAGATCAATTAAAATCTTGTTTTAAGATCTCTTAAGAAAGGAAGCTGGTTAAATTATCATACATTTCCCAGATAGAGAGAGACTGTTCCTTGAGAAACAGTAATCCTTTAACTTAAAATGAAGATTTCTGCAGTAGTTTTATTTTATGCAGACTGCTTGCAATAAACAACAAATTGCACACTTGTAGACCATAACATGAAAAAAGCTGCTGCTTTTGGTCCTTCACTGTTTAAATATATATACTATTTCTTTTCCTATTTCCTCTAATACACCAATCCACCTAACTGCAGGTAGTCCTCAACTTATAACTGTTCACTTAACAACTGTTAAAATCTCCCAAAAGCTGCTAATGCCCCAGTTTCAGAGTTCCAGCCTGGCCCCTCCCAGGTCACATGACAGCATTTTAGGTCTTATCAACCAGCCCACATTTACTGCCTTTTGCAAATGTGACCCTGCAGTCATATGACCACGATTTAAACGTTTTGCCAGAAACTGGTGTTTCTCTGTAGTTTCTGGCAAAAAACACCCAACAGCGAACAATGGGTTCACTTAATGACCACTTTGTTTGCTTAACCACCACTGCAGCCGGGAGGGGGGGGGGAGGGAGAGAAGATGAATCATAAAATCCATTCCAGTCACCTGCTGACCCACTTTATGACCATCAGTACTTAACAACCTTAACTGTTAGGCTCAATTGCAGTTGTAACTCGAGTATTACCTGTAAACGTTTCATGATCTAATGAAGTCAAATAGCTAAATCATATACAGTAATAAACCTGCTGATCTTTCACAAAGCCACACCTGCTTTTGTTGGAGCAGACTGACAGGCAGATCTTCTGGAAGTAGAGTCCTTCAAGCTTTGCCCATTTAAACAGACAATGAAAATTTGTGCCTCAAGAATTAAGAAAAGGAAATACACAAGCAGAGCTCCCAGCTTTAACCATGGCTCAATAATATCAAATAAAAACAGGGGTATAAATGAACCACGTTGCACGTTTTATTCTATAAACCTGTTATGATTGAAATGTGAAGTTTCTGCATTTTCCATCAATTTCCGGTAGTCAGACCTCATCCCCGCTGCCCAACTGTCCTCAGAAACTACCGTTAAGAATACAGCTATTCAATCCAGATTCATGAACCTACTGTGTATCTAGTGGCGATAGTATCAATAGCTAGTTAAATGAGAGAGACTGTATCATTTTAACGCAACAGTTCTCGGCTGGTGGTAAATTTACCATGGTGGGGCTCAGAAGCCATCTTGAAAGGACACAGGGTTAGAAGCTGAACCTTTGAAGGGTTCTTTTAAAAATACATAAATAATTAATGTACATATTTAAACACCATTCTTGGGAAAATGAGTCTTTTTTGTTTCTGGCATTATGGAATCTAGTTTCTTCAATAAAGTGATTGGTGGTGGAACTTAAGTTTCAAAAGGAGAAAGTCCTTGATCACCCAGAGGAGGGGTCTTTAAACCTGGCCCTTTTATGACTTGTGGACTTCAACTCCCAGAATTCCTCAGCCAGGCACGCTGGCTGAGAAATTCTGGCAGTTAAAAAGTCCACAAGTCATAAAAGGGCCAGGTTTGAAGACCCCTGACCTAGAGAGCCTTGCTCCAATCAAACACTCTTCTACATTGGCAATTCTCAACCTTAGCAACTTTAAGATGTGTGAACTTCAACTTCCAGAATTCCCTAATCAGTGTAGAGAATTCTGGGAATTGAAGTCCACACATCTTGAAATTGCAAGGTAGAGACACACTGTCCTGGATGTTGAGGGGGGGGATGGGGGGGGGAGAAGCCTAGTGAATAAGCTCCAACGTATTATGAAATGGATGAAGTCAGCTTTGGAGCAGTTTTGACATTTGACTTGCCAAATAATAATTATTTCCAGAGAAAGTACTGGCTTTTAAAAATGTACAATCTTAAAAGCAAACCCCCCCCTTCCTCATAATTCTTCTGAAGACCTCATGCTAATATGAAGCCTTCTTCGCCACTGAAAATGCATTTTCATTTTAAATATATAAAATATTATACTTTTTTATACTGGGAGACATTCCGCCATAATTATATCGGTAAATTAAAAACAAATAAAAGGAATTAAAACCTCACATTCTAGAAATGTCCGGGGTGCTGCTTTCATAGCTTTAGTTTACTTAACAGATCAGGAATCTGAAGGGAAACCTCTCCATAAATTTTACTTTTCACAAAGCCTTCTTGCTTGAAGCAGATTTGTGGCTTTCTAAACACATCATTCCTAATGACTCTGCATTCCATTTTACAAAGCTACTTTCTTGCTGTTTTCCCTGGGTATTTTTCCATTCATCTTTATATCTCGCTACATCATCTTTAGCCAAATTCATACTTCATGATAATGGCCGCACATGCATGAAGTTATAAATAATAATTTCTAGCTAATTAGCAAATTATACCATGTAGACATACAGCTTGCTTATATAGTCACAAATCTGATTATTCTCTCTCCCTCTCCTCCCCACCTCCATGTGTGTGTGTGTGTGTGTGTGCATACACACTGTTTTCCATTGAGAAAAAAACCCTCTCAAGATTGCTTATCATTAAACAAACACAGAGAAATAATAAAAATACAGAATGAACCAATATAAAAACATACAGGTAGTCCTCCTCCTATTCCAACAATTGAGCCCAAAATTTATGTTGCTAAGTGAGACATTTGTTAAGTGAGTTTTGCTCCATTTTACCAGAGTTGTTAAGTGAATCACAGCAGTTGCTAAGTTAGTAGCATGGTTGTTATGTGAATCTAGCTTTCCCACTGACTGATCGCATGAACCCGAGAGATTGCAACCGTCATAAATATGAGTCAGTTGGTAAGCATCTGAATTTTGAGCACGTGACCCAGGGGATGCTGCAATGGTTGTTAAGTGTGAAAAATGGTCATAAATCAGTGCTATTGTAACTTCAATCAATCACTAAATGAACTGCTGTAAAATCAAGGACTACCTATATAAGGTGAAGTATATATTGTATTTATCTGAATATATTTCTCAACATAGCTAATACTTTGAAGGGTGACTCCACCCAAAAAATACTGAACTTCACTGTTTGATTTCCAGAACCGTTGTCTTATCTGTATTTAAGTTTGTTTTCAGTCATGAAGTTTTTCAATTGAACTTAAGCAACATTCAAGAACCCTCATTGCTTCCCTGGAGTTAGAGGCAAGCATGGTAGCAGCACTGCTGGGTGTCATCAATCCATAGACGGTATCCTACTCCAAAACTCCAGATGTCTGGCTTCATATAGATACCAACTGAACGGAATGAACAATAAGAATAAACTCTACGGAACTCTATAGCAGGGCTTTTCAACTGGTGGTACGTGTACCATTGGTGGTACACGAGCATTAGGCTGCTGGTAGGCGGCATCACCTTCCTCCCCCCCCATGCGTCGCGCCCATGCACTGACCTTGCTGCATCAACCCGCAGGGAGCTCTCCGTGGACTGGAGCCTGTCGGCGGAGGTCGGGGCCAGCCCTACGCGCCGATTAGCTGGCGACTCCATACGGCCAACCCCAACCTCCACCGACGGGCTGCAGTCCACAGAGAGCTCCCGGTGGGTTGATGGCTTCCCGGTGGCAGCCCTGGCCGGTGAGGAGGCTGGGAGGGAGGTGGTGGCTCGGCACTGGGGCTGCCAGGGCTCAAGCGCCAGGATCAGCGCCACTTTGCAGCTGATTGGTGCTTCTTCAGGGCTGCCAGGGCTCAAGCGCCAGGATCAGTGCCGCTTTGCAGATGATCGGCGCTTCTTCGGGACTGCCAGGGCTCAAGCGCCAGGATCAGCACCACTTTGCAGATGATTGGCGCTTCTTTGGGGTTGCCAGGACTCAAGCATCGGGATCAGCACCCCTTTCCAGCTGTTCGGCACTTTTTTGGGGCTGTCAGGGCTCAGCAGAAGCGCCAGGATCAGCGCCAGGATCTAGCTGGAGCTGCTGAACCCTGAATAAGCACTTATCACCTGGAAAGTAGCATTAATCCCTGCTCACACACACACACAAGCACGTGTGAGCAGTTACAGCTGAAGGCATTTCAGCCTTCAACTACAGGTAGGTAGGTAGGTAGGTAGGTAGATAGATAGACAGACAGACAGACAGACAGACAGATAGATAGATAATCAGGTTTGTGAAGCTTTTGGAAATTTGTACTTCCATCTTTGATTAATGATGATTTAATATCACAATAAAGCTCAAATTGTGCTTAATCTTAATTAAGATTGGCTCAAATTTCCATGGTTTGAAGTTGATTTGTCTGAAGTAAATGTGATTGTAGATTAAGCAGAGTCTGTCATATCTGGAAAACGATAAACTGAACAAAATTTGAAAAGGAACCATATTTTGAAGCTTCCCTCTATCATGCTAGAGAAAGGAGGGAATATGTGCTCATATGACCTTCCTCCTATTATGATAAACCACAATTTACCAGGTGTCTGAATACAATGCTTAATTCTATATTATGAATGGCATTTCAATATATTTGTTTTAAATAAGCAAATCTTCATAATAAAGGAAATGACTGTTAACCCTGTAACTGGAATTTTGCAGATTTAGAGATTTGGGGCCAAATAGATTTTATTTAAGAGCCAGTTTGGTGCAGTGGTGAAGATACTAGGATAGAAAATGAAAGAGCCAGCTGAGCAACTTTGGTTAGGAAGAAGGCAGAGTCAAGCCACTTCCAAAAAATTGGTGTCAGAAAAAATGCATACAATACATTCCGAGAGAGAGAGAGAGAGAGAGAAAATAAGAGAAAGACATGCCTCCCTCTATTAAAAGTACTAATAGTGATTTAATAAATTTGCAATCCATTTCTGAGACAAAATGATCTGTAATCTGAATGAGAATGTAATATAATATTACTAATTGGCAAATAAACAAATCTTCATGCTTTAAATAATCACGCAACCCTCCTCCCCATGAAATGTATGGATTATTATGAGTTTTCAGTTTGACAAATTGTTCAATCTTGCACTATCCAAAAGCAGTACTAAATAATACAATTATTTAGTACAACAAGCCTGCAGGGGTAAATTCCCTTTATCACATTTGCTGATTCAGAAGACAGCCTTTCGAAGCTTGAACTCAACCCAATGCTCCTACATTTCCCTTTTAGAAATCAAATGCAATACTGATGCCAACAGTGAGAACAATGAGCTCAACTAACAAGCAGCTACTCATCTTAAAATAAAAAGATAAATTAACCTGTCAGAGACACTTGCAAGTTGAGGAGGCCCTCAGAGAATCTGGGTAACTATGAGACACTGCTTTAAAAAAAAAAGTCTCTGAACACTGCTGGGTGCCAAAATTCCATAACTGAAAAAGAAAAATAGCTTGATACAACAATGTAACAGAAATTATTTTGGCTTCTGGGGATGCACTGATCCATAGGACTTATCTGAATATTTAAAAATCAGAACCCCAAACTATGTGCCCCAAATACTATTGATTTAACAAAAATAATTTTGGAGCTAAGATCAAACTAGAACCATATTTCTTCCTATCACATTAGGAGGCAAAGAAAATTTTATTTTCAATTTACATATTCACATACATACCGCTACATACATATAAACATACTACACACACACACGTAAGCACGTGTGTATATAAACATAATATTGAAAATAAAAAGAGAGGGGGTGAAAATTAATTCAAAAGCTCAAAAAAGTGTGTGTTTGCTTGCTCCATAGCATATCAGATTCAATTTACAGTATTTCACAAAGAGCTACCACTTCCAAAAGCTACCTATGTTTATCTGTTATTTAAAAAATGAATCCTTATTATGGCTCATGCCATTTAAGAATGCATATTCTCTGTGATACATGACTTTTAGAAATTGGCTACAAGTTTCATCAACTTGATTAGTGCAGCCAACCCATCCTATGCGATCAAAATAGACTATCTTGAGTCTTAAATTCGGAAAGATGCTTAAAAGAAGCTTCCTGTTACTCCTCAAGCTCTCGGTGAGAGAAACAGATAATGCCTTTAGCTGAACTCTGAAAAGAGAGAAGTTCATCAGTCACAATTGTATAAAATGTGCATTCCCTACAGTTTTTGCAAGTTTGTTAAAGGCTTAAAAAGGCCTTCTTCCCTTCTAAATAAAGAATTAGGAAATGTTCCATATAATCCACCAATGTCTTCACTGGATAATGGCTCTTTTGTAAGTTGTTCATTTACAAGTTTTAAAAAGATGACTTTAAAAGCTGTTCTCATATTACCCTTCCAAGCATATCCCAAACACCATAAAATCACCGAGCAACCAAGGTCTTAGTTACCAACAAGACAGAAGTAACAGATGAACCTGACTGAATACAGAATGAGAGAGGAAGACTCCTGAACGAAATCTTCAGCACTAAGAAGGAAGGACGAACCTTCATCTTTGAACACGTGAATATTATGGCCATATAAATAACTAAATGAAATGTGTGTTATCTTTTGTGTTTCTCTGAAAAGTCAATCTTTTACAACTCCTATCTGTAAGCCTGTTACTTACACAATTGTTCCATAGCTTTTTCTTATTTCGTTACTCGGCATATAAATGTTTGTTAAGTATTCAGATTACCTTGCTAGGCCCCAAACATGGGACAAATCTTATTTTCTGTTTCAGCCTAACCCACAGGTCTGCAACCTGCGGCTCCGGGGCCACATGTGGCTCTTTCAGCCGTCTCCTGCGGCTCCCAGTCCTCTGCCATGTGCAGTCCAAAAAAAAAAAAAAAAGTGGGACTAAAAAAGTTCAACCAATCAATTCAAATATGCAGGGTAGGTGCATATCTCGCCTTGGCTCCACTCTTCAGTCAAACCCTGTTCTGCACATGTGCACCTGTACGCGCATGCGCACACATTTTTTGCAGCTCCCAGTTTTTCCTTTTGTGAGGGAACCGGTTCCGAGTGGCTCTTTCACTGTTTCAGGTTGCTGACCCCTGGCCTAACCCAAGGCCATCCACAGGCAGTGGTCACAGTAGTGACAGCTCATATTTGTTAGCAATCCAAAAAATTTACATATATATATATATATATGTATATTTGTCCCATGTTTGGGGCCTAGCAAGTTAATCTAAATAGTTAACAAGCATTTAACACATATCTCCCTTGCTTCTCAGCTAACAAAGTGAGATAGAGCTTGTGGCCTAGAGGTTAAAACAACTGCCTAATGTGCAATCAGCCCAGGTTCGAATCTCAGAAGGGTATGGCTGACTGATGAAAACAAATAAGTTTGAAATGCATATCAGTCTCCCTTTAATTCTTTGTTAGCAATCTAAAATTTACACAAATATGAGCTGTCACTGTTGTGACTACTGCCTGTGGATGGCCTTCGGTTAGGCCGAAACAGGAAATAAAGATTTGTCCTATGTTTGGGGCCTAGCAAGGTAATCTAAATAGTTAATGAGCATTTAACACACACACACACACACACACACACATATATACATACACACACACACACACACACACACACACACACACGCGGTATGAAGTTATTTAAAGTTACATTTTAGTGTAAGTGTTGCAACTTTAGCCACATCAGCTGATATACAAGGACATGTTGATTGTGCCTACATTTAAATAGAAACAGTTTCTGAAAGACTTTGTAAATTTAGCAGAATTTAATTCATTAGTGGATCCATCAAGAGCAAAATTCAGTGCAATTCACATTCATGCTACAAACAAGGAGTTAATGCAGTGTAACTGTAACACTGTTATTTTAAGCAAATGCAATGCTGAAATGCCTATCAAACCTGTTCTCCCTTTTAAACAAACTGGATAAGGAAATTTCAAAGCTTAAAAGCTTTTATCTTGCACTGCAATTAATCTTAATAAAAGAATTGCTTTTTTTACTCAATAAATTTCTACCACAGAGGACCTCAATTTTAATAAGGAAGTCCTGTAATAAAGTCCAGCTCTGCTTCAGGCAGAAAAAGACCAAAGTTATTTTATGGAGCCATACACCACCTATCTGGTGGCCCTAGTCCAGACATGTCAAACACAAGGCCCGGGGGACGGATCCGGCCCACGAAGTGGTTTGATATTAAAACTAAAAACTGGTATGACAATGTAATGTAGATGATTAAACAAGATAGCTTGAAATATAAAAAAACAACAAAAATTAAAAATACAGTCTGTAAATCAAAATCTAGAAATTAGAGTATTAAGTTTAATAAATTACAAATTTATATTACAAATATGCTGCAGATTTGGTTTATTTAGCTTAATCCAGACATGTCAAACACAAGGCCTGGGGGCCGGATTCGGCCCGCGAAGTGGTTTCACGTGGCCCGCGAAGCCACCCTGGAAACAGTGAGGGAACGGCCCCCACTGCCTTGGCCCTGGCCCGGAGACCCTCCTTCTGCCAGAGACCCTCAGATCTGTCCCACTCCTGCCCAGGCCCCCATAGGCATCCTTGATGCGTACAATGTAGAGCTGGCCATGCCCACCCAGTAGGCCATACGCACTCTAGCCACACCCACCCAGTAGGCCATGCCCACCCTGGCCATACCCACCCGGCCCCCTGAGGGCAACCGCAATGCTGATGCGGCCCTCAATGAAATTGAGTTTGACACCCCTGCCCTAGACAAATCTGGTTTTGCCTATTCCAGGGGTGGACAACCTTGACTCTTTTATGACTCGTGGACTTCAACTCCCAGAATTCATGGCTCAGGAATTCTGGGAGTTGAAGTCCATGAGTCATAAAAGAGCCAAGGTTGCCTACCCCTGGCCTATTCTGTAGCCTGAGTATGTATGTTTATTCAAAATTCACTGTTCTCAGGGAGACTTGCACCCTTAGAATCCCTCACCTGTAAAGGTGAGAAAAGTAGTTCCCTACCCCAAAATTAAATTTCATGAATACTTGCTCCCCCTTTTAGCAAATTCCTACATGAATAAGCAAGAACTTATAACTTATAAGAACTCAGATACATATATTGATTTCTATCCACTACAATCAAGGAGTTTCTCTTTTCCCAAATTTAGCACAACCAAATTGGACAGACTGTGTTATATCACCCATTCCTGCTGTTTAGAGTAGCTACAGGGCTGATTTGGTTCTGCACATTCAACTTTCCACATGATCATAAAAAATGTAATGGAGAGGTTATATTTTCTGGCTTTTGGCCCTAATATCTTTTTCTATTATGTTTAGTTATAATTAGAAAGTATCTTGCAAATTTTATAATATAATGGGTCGGATTCAAAGATTTTTCTATCTCCATTTGCACTAATGGTCACCCTGGCATCCATTTGTCCCATAGTACTACTCTTATCTTTTCCCCAGTACAAGAGTAACACAGCCTGAAGTAAGCCAGTATAAATGTAATTTTTTCACCCTTATTCCAGTACAAAGACAGTCTCAAGATATATAAAATTTATTGTGCTCTGCCAGGCAGGGACGCATAATGGGTGTGATCACAGGTTTATTGGGTATTTCAGGCTGTTCCAGCTACACCACTTCCCCTCTGATCTCTAGTCAGCCTCTTCTGCTAGTATTCTCCTCTTCTCTCCCTAAAAAGCTGAACAAAGCTTGGCCTCTGAAGTACTGTTAACACAATCCAGAAATCTGCACTGCTCTTCAGAAGCCCTAGAAGATATTCCCAACTTATCAATACTGGTCCTTCAATACTAAAGGTAAAGGTTTCCTTTGTCCAGCTGTATCTGACTCTAGGGCAGAGGTCCCCAACCTTTTGGGCACCAGAGACCAATTCCATGGAGAGGCTTTTCGGAGGACCGGAGGGTGCATGGTTTTGTGTGCTGCCTGCATCCCGCGGATGGGGCTTTGCTTGTTTGTGCAGACCAGTTGCTGGCATGCCGCGGCCTGGTACCAATCCATGTACCAGGAGTTGGGGACCCCTGCTCTAGGGAGTGGTGCTTATCTCCGTTTCCTAGTTGAGGGAACCAGTGTTGTCTGAAAACAATTCTGTGGTCAGGTGGCTAGCATCACTATATGTCGAGGCACATGGAACACTGTTACCTTCCCACCAAAGTGGTACCTAATTATCTACTCGCAGTTGCATGCTTTCAAACTGTTAGGTGGGCAGGAGCTGGAGCAAGGTTTAGGTTTAGGTTTAGGTTTATTTGATTTGTATACCGCCCTTCTCCCTAGGGACTCAGGGCGGTTCACAGGGCATACATAAACAACAATACAAAAGTTACAAGAAAATTAAACCAGTGCCCAGTTAAAACAACCATAATAAATACTAAAAAAACCAATTTAAAAACCCATATTCCCCCATCAGGCCAGACCAGCTAATTCAAATAAGTGGGTCTTCAACCCGCGGCGGAAGGATCGGAGGTCAGATGCCATCCGGAGCTCAACCGGCAGTTGATTCCATAATGCCGGAGCGCCCACAGAGAAGGCCCTCCCCCTGGGGGCCACCAGTCGACATTCCCTGACTGGAGGCACCCTGAGGAGGCCCTCTCTGTGGGCACGCACAGGGCGGAGGGAAGTTGACGCCGGCAGCAGGTGGTCCCCGAGGTAACCCGGACCCATGCCATGTAAGGACTTAAAGATCATAACTAAGACCTTGAACCTCACCCGGAAGACAACTGGTAACCAATGCAGCTCGCGGAGCAAAGGTGTAACATGGGAGTATCGGGAAACTCCCAAGACAACTCTCGCGGCCGCATTCTGTACCAGTTGGAGCCTCCGAGTGGTCTTCAAGGGAAGCCCCATGTAGAGAGCGTTACAGTAGTCTAGGCGAGAGGTCACGAGCGCATGAGTGACCGTACACAGGGCACCAGGCGAACCTGGGCGAAAGCCCCCCTAGTCACAGCTGCTACATGATCTTCCAGGGTAAGTCGTGAATCTAGGAGGACTCCCAAGTTGCGAGCCCTATCCACGGGGGGTAACAGCTCACCCCCCATAGAAAGAGATGGAACATTTTGAATGTCCCGGGATGCCGGAATGTACAGCCACTCAGTCTTGTCAGGGTTGAGTTGAAGTCTGTTCCTCCCCATCCAGACCCGAACCGCCTCCAGGCAACGGGACATCACAGCGAGGGCATCACTGGGGTGGTTTGGGGTCGAAATAAAAAGTTGGGTATCATCAGCATATTGATGATACCCAACTCCAAAACCACGAATGATCTCACCCAGCGGTTTCATGTAGATGTTGAACAGGAGAGGCGAGAGAACCGACCCCTGAGGAACTCCACAAACGAGAGACCTAGGGGCCAATCTCTGCCCCCCTGCCAACACCGACTGCGAGCGTCCCAGGAGATAGGAGGAGAACCACTGAAGAACTGTGCCTCCCACTCCCAATCCCCTGAGACGCCGCAGCAAGATACCATGGTCGATGGTATCGAAAGCCGCTGAGAGGTCTAATAGGACTAGGACAGAGGAATGTCCCCTATCCCGAGCCCTCCAGAGATCATTCACCAGAGCGACCAATGCCGTCTCCGTGCTGTACCCGGGCCTGAAATCCGATTGGTAAGGGTCCAGATAATCCGCTTCCTCCAGGACCAGAGGGAGCTGACGCACCACCACACTCTCAAGGAACAGGAGCTCACCCTATCGCATGGCACTTGGGTCTCAAACCCAGGCTGTCAGCTTTTCAGCCGACAAGCTCAATTTTTTAACCATCAAGCCATCATGCTCCCTCCCTTCACAATTTGGAGGACAAACAGCTGGGGGAGGATCTGTATTCCTGTTGTCCCAAACAAAAATCCATCCTCCAATAAGCCACAGGAAAAGAGCTTCCTTTGCTTTCCTCTCATAACCTTGGCATCCAAATGGCTTCTCTCTACCAGCAGCTGGGTCCATGTACAATACAGCATGACATGTGGATGTCGACATGTTACTACTACCTTGATCTGGCTGCTCTCCTGAGCAATCGACAAATTTAAATGGCCAATCAGAATTGTAGAGTAACGTTAGACCACTCCAGCCCATTCGTATAGTTAATATTTTCAGTTTTCTTTAATTCTATCAAGTTTTCCAATCTACTTATGTGGTTTTGGATCATGAGATCAGCATTACATTACTAAGTTTAAACGTCCTTGGCTGTGGCATTCTCCTTGAGCTGGCTTAGCTTTCATGGTCTGCCTCCGTGCAATATCTAGTGCTCTTTCTTTCACATCAGTGCCCCATACAATTACATTTTTTGGAAAGATGAGCCAGCAATCATCAGAAGTGCAGAAAGAGCTCCCACTGGCTCTGCTCAACAACCAATCACTTTGACCTGATTAGAGAAGTTTTACATCAGCATTAGCCATCAGGTACATTTGCACCCTGTTTCTTTGACAAACCAGCTTCTCTCCAGGTATCCCACCATTACAGTAAAGAGGTTCCTGGACTGAATTAATTCCACATTAATGCTGGGATGGGAAAGGGAAGCACTATTGTGCAGAGTTGACGTAGTGAAATTGTGAGATCACAAAACCAACTTCTAAACATCACAGAGAAATACTAAGCCTGGCATTTGTTGACCATCCATGTAAATATGTCTGTGCATGTGCTTTTGCATGCATGCAAAAGAGGCTGACATTCACCTGGGCAGATCAAAGGGAAGGGAAGGACCTAATTAAAATTGTACTGCTAAGTACCACTAAGGACTCAACTTCTTTCATGGTTCCTGTTTGTTTCTTGCTTACACTTTTATTCAATTTGTCATGTCACAGAATTCAAAGAAGAGCAATGTACAAAGCAGCGTAGAAAAGAGCTCAGTCAAACTAAATTTTATTTGATCTCAACAAATTTTTGTTAAGGTGCTGTTACTGCAGGAAGTATTCCTGGCTGGCCAGTGACATGAAAGGGAATAATGGCAGCAAAGCAAGAAGGGAAAACTAATCACCTTGTTTGTAATGAGTGGCATGCTTCCTGATCACAACAGCATCATTTGGCAGCCTTTCAGAATAGACATAATACAGGCAGAATGTGTAGAATTTCAAGATAGCAGTAGTGTAAAAGCAACCCCACTCTTCTTTTTTCCTGAATTATAGCGATAAAGTGGTTATGCTGCCACAACAGAATATCTAAAGTCTACCTTCAGCTGTGCACAGCCACATGCGCCTTGATCATGTTCCATCTGGATTACTGCAATACACTCCCATATGGGACTTGAAGACCACCCAGGAACTTCAATTGGTCCATAACGCAGCAGTGCACACAATAATGGGGACCCCTAGGTTTTTCCCATGTATGTTGCACAAACTGCATGCAAGTGTTGTCAACACAAAAGATCAGGTCCACAGATGAAGGTCCAATTAAACTGATTTATTGCTAATCATGCCTATGCACGGGGGAAATCTTCTCGGTTAACAGTCATCACCTGCATGAAGTTAGAGAAGGGTCACCAGAATTCCAGGGAGGCTGGACTTTTGTTTGCTTGTAGCTATGCAGGGATTCTAAGCTGATCCCTGTTTTAATTCTGCCTCCAGGTTCTGCCACTCCTACTCCTATAGGCTTCCAGTTTCTGAGTGCAATTCAAGGTGCTGGTCATCACTTTTAAATCCTTACATGGCACAGTGCTGGGTTATATTCAAGGTGCTGGTGATGACCTATAAAGCCCTAAGTGGCTTGGGTCTGGGATATCTGAGGGAGCACCTGCTGCCGGCATCAAGCTCCCTTCGTCCTGTGCACTCCCACAGGGAGGGTCTTCTCAGGGTACCACCGGTAAAAGATTGCTGGCGGACAATACCCAGGGGGAGGGCCTTCTCTGTGGGTGTGCCTGCCCTTTGGAACCAGCTGCCTGTAGAGCTTAGGACTGCCCCTGACCTTCGCTCAATCCGCCGGGACCTGAAGACCTGGCTCTTTGAGCTCTCTGGCCTGGTCTGAGCATATTAATTGGGATTTTAACTGTTTTTTTAACTGGGGTTTTATTGCAAGGTTTATATAATTCTTTTAATTGATTTTAAGTTTTGTAACTGTTGTATCTGTTTTTTAAATAACCTTGTGAACCGCCCTGAGTCCTACGGGAGAAGGGCGGTATATAAATTGAATGAATGAATGAATGAATAAATAAATAAATAAATAAATAAAATATATGTGGGACTGCCTTTCCTTCTACTTGTCCTACCATGTTAGATAGGGTGGGCACACTCTTAGTACCTTCCCTTACTATTGCCATCTGATGTGAACTGGGAAGCATGCCTTTTCCATGCCAGCCCCCAACCTTTTGAAACAATCTGCCCCCTAAGCTTTGGCTGGCTTTTACCCTCCTAGCCTTCTGTAAAGCTTTAAAGACCAGGCTTTTCCCACAAGCACTTAGGATAGGATAATTGTACATTTGAAGTTTGATTTGGCGCCAGGTCTTTGTTGTTTTTAATATTTTAATTTGTTTAGTTTTATGGTTTTAATATGATTTCATATGTTGTCTTAACTTCTGATTGGGAGCCGCCCAGAGTTGGTTAGAAGTTGGGCAATTATATAAAGGTTTTAAAAAAATAAGTAAGTAAATAGTCCTAGTCATGCACACTTAGCTGCACATATCTAATCAACCCACATATATCATGTAGTTATTTGAATGGGGAAAACTGGTGCAATGAGTCCTCTAGCTTCTTGAGGAAAAGCTAGAGCAGACATGTCAAACTCATGACATCACGTGACGTTGCGCGACGTATTGGAGCTTTTTCCCCATTGCTGGCAATGGGGTGGGCGCGGTTTTGTTGTGACGCATCTGGCCCACGGGCCAGCAGTTTGACACCCCTGAGCTAGAGACACATCAAACAAACAGATAAATTCATCATCTTTGTAGATGTCATTTTTTTAAAAGTAACAGATCTACTCCTATGTAAAAAAAAGTGCCAACCTGCAAATGCTGAATGTCCAATTTATATGTAATAAATTATACTGGTGTATAGGTATCTGTTTTGGTGCAGGTTTATTGGCTCCACTGCCATCCCCCTTACGTGTCATCTTCTATTAGGAAAAAATTCACTTCGTATACATCCAGATCTGCTTAAAAATAAAAAGGCTAAATAACTACCTCCTCACATCATGATAAATGTCTTAATGAGTAAAAGGTGGACACAGACTCCATTGTTTCTTCTGCAACAATACTATTACAATCCTAAACAAGTCTAGACAGATTTAAGTGACAATCAACTGAATAGATCTTAAATTTCTGTAAGCAGGTACAAACCTGCATCAACCTTTAGAAGCTCATCATATCGATTATGAAAAACTCTTGCCTGTGTTGGAAAGTGCCAGCCTTTTTATATTATGTGAGTAATTCAGATCTTTTCCCAAAAGTGGTAGGGAGGAGAAATATAACAAAATTGTATTGTGTAGTTCTACCAGTATGTCTACCTAAGGCTAGGTGCAATACTTTGGAAAAGAATTGGTCTTTTACCGGGAGCGGGGGGGGGGGGGGAGGGGGGGAGGAACTGAGTTGATTGATATCTATGGAAAGCTAAAATACGTAAGATACTAATCCAGTTCTAATCATGTTTCTTGAGTATTACTGTCACAGACTTTAAATTACAACTTTGATGACTGATTATGTTTCAGTAAATTTTCAAAGACCACTCACTTTGCTTAGAATTGATTGACCGAAGTAATCTAAAAATACATACATAAATAAATCGTTAGAGCATACTATATATTTCCAGCATTCCACTTCAACCAATTTATCCCCCATGATCATTCTATTTCTTTGTAAAATATGACTATATTGCACTTGCTAAATGAAACTGGGACAGAATTAGAGATGCTAAAAATAGAGAGCTCACAAATGAATTTAATGTCAAATTATTAACTTGATGTGACATATCAGAAACATAACAAAAGGGGACAAAAATGCTGAAAAGAAGCTCAACATTTAGAAGGTTTCCTTGAATATCAGAAGCAAAAGATAAAGAGAATTCTATACTGTGCTTTTAAAATGTTGCCTTATGCTAACATAGCTACCTATTACAAATAAGGTTGCATTTTTCTTGCTTACATATTGAAAAACAACTATTGGGTGCGGTTTCAAATTGCTTCCTCATTTTAATTGCTTTTCCAAATAATCTGGATCACAGTAGCAGGAATGTGAAGACTGATTTATAACTGTACCGTACTTTGCCTTGAACTATCAGAAAAAATCTGTTAATTGGAAGCATTTAAAATACATTCCACAACAAGACAGCAGGTTCAAGATAATTTGGCTAATGTTGCTAAGAAAAAATATAGTTTTCCGATTTCTTACCCAGGCAGTCTGGCTCAATAGAACTAGTTAAATAATAATTTTCTAGGGTATTATTTCACCAGACCATTTTAATTTCATAAACATTACATTTCTAACTTCCCGAAATACAACAATGGAAGTAATCACAAACTATAATAAAAAAGCTGATTAACTGTAATCATTTAGATTGGGGGTAGAGAGTGAAGTCTGTGCAGGTAAGCAGAGAATCCTAAAAATTGTAGTTGCACCATATATAAAAGAACAGATTGGGAAAGGCTGGTTTAAGAGAACTACCTTCATTTTACATTTGAAAATATTTCTTTTTTTTATCCTGATTTTCTCCTCCAACACTAGAAACTAAAATAGCCTTTCAAATTCTGGGAGTGGGAGGCACCGTTTTACAGTGGTTCTCCTCCTACCTCCTGGGCCGCTCGCAGTCGGTGTTGACGGGAAGACAGAGGTCCACCCCAAGATCTCTCGTTTGTGGAGTCCCTCAGGGGTCGGTCCTCTCTCCCCTCCTGTTCAACATCTACATGAAGCCGCTGGGTGAGCTCATTCGTGGTTTCAGGGTGGGGTATCATCAGTACGCTGATGATACCCAACTTTTTCTTTCCACCCCGACCCAACCCAGTGATGCCCTCACTGTGATGTCCCGTTGCCTGGAGGCGGTCCGGGTTTGGATGGGGAGAAACAGGCTTCGTCTCAATCCTGACAAGACTGAGTGGCTGTTCATACCGGCATCTCGGGCTGACCAGCCTTCTCCATTATTAACAATAGGGGATGAGGTATTACCCCCCGTTGATAGGGCTCGCAACTTGGGAGTCCTCCTGAATTCACGGCTCAGTTTGGAAGATCATATAGGAGCCGTGACCAGGGGGGCTTTTGCCCAGATTCGCCTGGTGCGCCAGTTGCGTCCCTATCTGGACCGAGATGCTCTATGTATAGTCACTCATGTGCTCGTGACCTCCCGGTTAGACTACTGCAATGCCCTCTACATGGGGCTGCCCTTAAGGGCCACCCGAAGGCTTCAACTGGTGCAGAATTCAGCTGCGCGAGTTTTGATGGGAGCTTCCCAATACTCCCGTGTAACACCTCTTCTCCGTGAGCTGCATTGGCTTCCGGTTGCCCTCCGGGTGAGATTCAAGGTGCTGGTAATGACCTATAAAGCCCTAAATGGCTTGGGTCCAGACTATCTAAGGGAACACCTGCTGCCGGCATCATCTTCCCATCGTCCTGTGTGCCCCCACAGGGAGGGCCTTCTCAGGGTACCGCCGGTTAATGAATGCTGGCGGGTTATTCCCAGGGGAAGGGCGTTCTCTGTGGGTGCGCCTGCCCTATGGAACCAACTACTCACAGAACTTAGGACTGCCCCCGACCTTCGCTCATTTCGCCGGGACCTGAAAACATGGCTCTTCGATCTGTTTGGTCCAGACTGTGGGGTTGTTAATTTAACTGGGTTTTAGATTTACTCTTGGAGCTTGAATTTAATTGTTTTAATTGTTTTTAATTTTTTGTATTCATGGTTTTAACTGCCCTGTAAACCGCCCTGAGTCCTAAGGGAATAAGGCGGTATACAAATCCAATAAAATAAATAAATAAATTCAAAGATCAGCATCACAGATTGCTAACATCTCATATAGTAATTCTCAATTCCAAGTAGTATTCTGGCTGCTCACCCACTACTTACCATACTGCCCATATCTGATTGTAATTAAATCTAAAATGTTGACTATATAAGGGACCTGGGTAAGTCCATTCCACTACCATCATCACATAAATGACATCATTTATGCCAATACAGAAGTCTTTGCATATACAGATATATATGCACAGAATTCCACAGCAACCAGGACCCAGATTGTTGGGGGCAATTAAGCTGACTTTGTAATAATGCCGCTTGGGGTGTGTGTGAAAGCCCTAATAAGCAGGCATATACATAGAATGAAGGCTACTGCTAAGCTTGTAAGCTGCCCTGAGTCTTCGGAGAAGGGCGGGATATAAATGGAATTTAAAAAAAATTAATAATGCAAAGAGATGGCTCATGTATTTAAGTTCTCCTCTTGTAAACATCATTTTAGGAGTGTAAATGGAGTGCAGGATTGTCCCAGACAGTTCACTGGATATACCCAATATAACAGCATTATCTTCAAATGCTGCATGGAATCATTCCATGTCATTTCTCCAACTGATCTCTTGATTCTTGAGGACCTTCAAGCTTTCAAATCAAAAACAAATCCTTACTACTGAAGCACTAAATAGCAGGATAAAAAGGTTTGTCAGATATCTGTAGAAAAATATCCTAAAGGTAAAGGTAAAGGTTCCCCCCACATGCGTGCTAGTCGTTTCCCACTCTAGGGGCCAATGCTCATCTCCATTTCAAAGCCGAAGAGCCAGTGCTTGTCCAAGGACGTCTCCGTGGTCATGTGGCCGGCATGACTGGATGCCAAAGGCACACGGAACGCTGTTACCTTCCCACTGTAGTGGTCCCTATTTTTCTACTTGCATTTTTTTTACGTGCTTTCGAACTGCTAGGTTGGCAGTAGCTCGGACGAGTAACAGGCGCTCACTCTGTTATGCGGCACTTGGGATTCGACCCGCCAAACTGCCGACCTTCTGATCGGCAAGCTCAGCGTCCTAACCCACTGAGCCACTGCGTCACTAAATAGCAGGATAAAAAAAAGTTTGTCAGATATCTGTAGAAAAATATCCCAGCAATTTCAATAAATTATCAGCTATGTTTACTTTTCTATTGACTATGTATCTACATAGCTATGGAGTACTGTCTAGGATTTATATTGTCCTTAGAAATCACTATTATATTAGGCTCTTTCCCTAGGACACAGGTCTGCAACCCGCGGCTCCGGAGCCGCATGCGGCTCTTTCAGCCATCTCCGGCGGCTCCCAGTCCTCTGCCATGTGCAGTCCAAAAAAAAAAAAAAACTGGGACTAAAAAAGTTCAATCAATTCAAATATGCAGGGTAGGTGCATATCTCGCCTTGGCTCCACTCTTCAGTCAAATACTGTTCTGCGCATGTGCGTATGTACGCGCATGTGCACACATTTTTTTGCGGCTCCCAGTTTTTCCTTTTGTGAGGGAACGGGTTCCGAGTGGCTCTTTCATTGTTTCAGGTTGCTGACCCCTGCCCTAGGAGATTACAGCACAGACTGAAACAGGCATACAAAATAAACAAGGGAGGATTAAGCAAACTTGAGTAAGTAGAAGAACTGATCATTGTTCCAACTGCATGCACTTGTAGTTACAGCAATTTATAAATGATGATGGCAGAAGGAGGGGTGAGGGGGAAATCTACAACCAACTGCATTTACTCTATCCATTCTGTAGGAGATGAGAAGCTATCCAGTCTTCCTGTTGTAGCACTAAAGGAGAAAAAAAGGATTACCTTTTCCGATCTCCTTTATTTCTGGGAACTGTTTCACGATCCCTCTCCCACTGCTTCATTCTAGGGAGACTGGTCCTCAAAGCAATCCCATGTGACAATGACTTCCATGGGGTCATTGCTCTCGGGCCCAGACTGAGGAAGAATTTTAATTTGGGGTTCTTTTTAACTGACTACAGGGTTAATTTAATACTTTTTAATTTGTTCTTAATTTTTGTATTTTGGATTTTTAATTCCCTGTAAACCGCCCTGAGTCCTCAGGGAAAAGGCCGGTATATAAATATAACTAAATAAATAAATAAATAAATAAATAAATTGACAGAGCAGGCCAAACCAAGATTTTGTTAACTAGAGGAATTGACTAATCTACACAGAATGGCTAGATTAGCGTTTGCATGTTGTGCCAAGGCTTAGTAGCTAATCTATAAAGTATCATTTACAGATTACAAGTGCTTTGCTTAAACAATATTCTAAGCCTGCAGTCTCCTAACCGTGCACTGCAGCATCCCAGGGGAACCACAGTAAAATCAAAATATCTCAAATATCCCAAAATGCTGGGATATTTGACTACTTAAAATTAGTGAGCTTTCTGTGGCATTCTGGGGTGCTGCAGCTTGAGAACTGCTAGGAGGATCATAAACAGTCATAATAAACGTACAGGCATGACCTCACAGGATGTAGCAACACAGCAAATTGTAGCTGCCCCTCATTATAAGGCATAAGTCTTCAGTAGGCCCATTCTGACGTGCTGAGAAAGGAAACTTTTTCCAGTCTGGGAAAAGAAAATGATCCTTCTCAGCTGAAAAGGTAATGAAAGATGTAATCCCAAGAATTGTGTGAGAGTCTATGACAACATATGTATAAATTGACTGAGACAGAAAGGCACATTCCAGCAGTAGCTCTGTTCATTGCTGCCTTATTGTGGTCTCTAACATTACAGACAGGAGCTAGAAATGATTCCCCATCCCTGGACCACAGTGATACAAAGGAATCTGAAAAAAAAAGGACAAACTTAAAATTAAATGGTTGCATTAACATGTTCCGTGACGCATTTCCTGGCATGAGAGATAGCAAGGAAAAAGTATAATAGAATCAGCAATCTTTGGACAATTAAGGATGATAAAGTTCACAGTGTGGCTACAATCCATTTTTTAAACAAAGTTAGTTAAATACCTTTTGGGTTATGTAAACCCAATCAGTTGTTCCTTTCTGAGTTAGGATCATGCTTCCCCCAAAAATCTAAAGTATCAAAACTTTAAAAGACAGGGTTAACCTGTGGTTTGCATTTCTTTCCAGCCTCTGAAAACACAGAGACATAGAGATAGAGAGTCTAGAGCAGCCACCGCTGCAGGCATTTGATCTTTATGGTATATTTTCAGTTTTCTACCCAGTGAATATTCCCATTGCCTCTGGCTCTGAATGAGGCTCCATTTGCTGTAACCCTGATCAAGTTATCATGTATTTTAACATTGTTTGAATTTTGGAGTGAGAGAAATTGTCAAACCAAAAGGAAGCTGGAATGCTACTTTGGATGGTTACTCTGTACTTAACGAGGACAGATTCAGCTTTCATCAGTTGCCTGCCACTGGATCACTGGAAAAGTCATGGTACTTGAGAATGGTGATAGACTCAGTTATTGTAGTTGTGTCGTGCTAATGCAACCAATGTGTTCCATCACTGTTATTTTCCATTATATAATTAAGCCTCCTTGCCATTTAGGTCTCAAGATGCTCCTCTGTCACAGTATCAAAGAAAGCAAGTTTGTATAATTAGTCACTAATTAGTTTCCTGAGAATTTCCATGTACTTGTACATAAAAATTTGGCTCAACTGGTCTTTCCCCAAAAACATGCATGCTCTAAATCAATAGGGCTATTTTTTTTTTGCTAAATCACTTATGGAAACAATATAAAATGTAGATTTTTCCAGACAATCATTAATGAAACCATTGCTGACTTTGAAAACCAAAGAATCTCCTTTAAATAATTTCCTTCCCACATCTCAGGGTTTATGGAACAGTTTTGTTGTTGTTGTTAGTTGCAAAGTCGTGTCGGACCCATTGCGACTGCATGGACAACATTCCTCCAGGCCTTCCTGTCCTCTACCAATGGAACAGTTACACAATTCTAATTTCTGAGATTGACTTTTATTTACTCAGGTGATTTATATCACTAACAGGGCCCTGTTCACCGCCCTGAGTCCTTCGGGAGAAGGGCGGTATATAAATAAAATTATTATTATTATTATTATTATTATTATTATTATTATTATTATTATTATTATTATTATTATTATTAAAACTGATATCACTAAAAATAAAATCCACACACATACATTTTAATACCCACCTGTACAAGACTGTAACACTTTGTCATAACAACTGAACCTTTCCTAATCTGTTCTGCTATGGTACAGGGGAAGGTGGGGCATTAAGTGCAACATATCCAGTGAGGATTGTGTTCAGGAAAGACATCTTTAAAAATTCATGTATCTAAATAAATTCAGTGACAATGAAATATATTTTCTGCTTAGCATTCTCCAAGCCAAATACAGAATTGAAGCTACTACTACACCAAATCAAGCAGTTGATCAATTTCACTCCATAATCAAAACACTTGACAGCCTGTTTCTTAAATTTCAAAATTCCTCCCAGCAGCACTGTATATTTTATGTCTTAAAATATAGCTTTCACTATCAAGATACAAACCCCTCCACACATGCCTTATCTCTACTCCTTGCAGAGCCTAGCAACTAACAGAAACAATATGTCTGAAACTAGCAAAAGTGAAAGTACAGTACAGAATCATAACCCAATCCTATTGATGATCCAACTTATGCAGGAAGAACTATAGATAGGGCAACTCTGCTTTCTCCCAAAAAAGTCTATTGTTTCGAGCAAGTAAGAAAAGAATGTATACATCTAATGAAGTCTAAACCTACTTTGGAATAACATGCTATCCAATCAATATGTACTAAAGGACAAGGGATGCCTTAGTTTTTTTCTAGAATTCAGATAAGACTTACTGAGGGGAAACTATAATATAGATTCAGACGTTCTTATATTTAGCGGGTTATTACAATCAAGGTGACTTGATTTAGTCATGGCTAATCAGATAACATTTTTAAGTGTACAAATCTAAAGTATGGATCCAGTCCATGCTCATATTTTTAAAACATAAAAGTAGGATATGTGCATAGAATAAAACTAATGAAGTGATTATTATATTAAAGCATCAAAGCATTCATTTAAACGTAAGAATGTATTATCCATTACTTCAATAATAAATAAAAGTATACTTTCAAGAAGCAATCATTCAATCACTTAAAAAGGTTTCCAAAAATATATGGCAGCAGGACTTGTCTTTCATTTTTGATAATGAGAAAAAAAATATTCAAACATGTCCACAGCACGTAAAATAACTTGTCATATATTACTGACAAAGTTACACATATAGCTGATTTTAATTAACTGTTTATCTTCAAATACATTCTTACTAATAAGTTACTATACTTTTATGACACAGAAGGCTGTGGTCTTGAAAGTTAGCTAAGGTATGAATTTCATCGTCATGTAAACGCTGTTGTTGAAAGAAACATACAAAGAAAGAATCTCATCATTTTGAGATAATGTGGTTTAAGAAGACATGAAAAGTAAGAAATGATTTCAAAAAGTGACATACTAGCAAACACCATGATACGCTATGTCATTCTTTCAGATTTTTAGATTCAATTCCCCAGAAGACCAGGCCACATATTCAGTGATCAAGGATTATGAATTATAATACAAACACTTGGAAGACATCAACTTGTTAAGAGATCATCAGAGATCCCTCATGTACAGCTACTACTTGAAAATACAAATATTGTTGATATAGATATATTATAATTGCCCAACTGCAGTTATGCAGGTATCATTTTATATTGTACAGAAGGAGGCAATGGTAAACCACTCCTGGTTTTATCGAGAAAACTACAGACAAGACAAAATGATTGATGGTATAGTACCAGCCCCTTGGGTTGGATACCACTCAATATGCTATAGAGCTGAAGATTTTCATAGTATCAATATGTTTATGATGTGGCTGGATTAAATCCTTGGGATATCTAGTTGCTGATATTGCCATGCAGGAAAAGAAAACCTGAAGCTGCAAAAAGAGAATTGTAGTGGGAGCATGGTATATAAGAAGCATGAACATGGAAAAGCTCAACATCGTGAGATATTAAATTGATTGATTATGCGTTGATATCTTAGGCATCAATGAATGGAAATGCTGGAATGAGACAATTTCAGTCAGAAGATCATACTATTTAATACCTGGGATGTGAAAAACAGTGAATGTGTTGCTTTCATAATAGGGGAAAAATGCCAAAGACAGTATTTGCAAACAATGCAATCAATGATTGAATAATATAAATTAGATCCATGGGCAACTTTTTTTGTATAATGGTTATCCAAATATGTGTTCCAACCGCTGATGCAGAAGAAAGTTCAATCTGAAATAAGACAGAACAAGCAAGCAAGATGTTTTGGTGAAAATATGAAGAAAAATGTAGCTGGACTATATGGACTAAGAAACAGAAATGAAGCATGAAAATGATTTATCAATCTCTGTCAGTCATGTATTTGTTGCTAACAGTCTTATGAAAACCAAAATAATGCCTAAATATATAGTTATCACCGGAGTACACAGAAACCAAGTTGCTTGTATTACTGATAGAAGAAAGTAGAAGAGCTCAATTTTAGCATCAGAAACATGGCCAGGTGGTGACTGCAGAACAGATCACAAACTGTTCCTGTTCCAAGTTAAAGAAGGAAGCCAATGGGTTTCCATCATATGATCTTGGAGCATGTATCCACCCATTTTCAAGGAGAACAGTAGCAATTGCTTTGAAACCCTGAATCTCATATATAGAGAACCAGATAAACTATGGAATGAAATCAAAGTAGTTGCTCAGGTTTAACTGCAAAAAGAGACTCCCAAAAACCAAGGCACCAAAAATAAACAAAAAACTAGATAGCAGAACAAATGCTAGAAATTACCATCTCAGGAAGGAATTTAAGAAACAATGTCAGGGAGCTGATAGAAGAGACAAGGAGCAATATTTCAATGACTTCTGTAAAAACCTCAACGATGAAAACAGAAACAGAAAAACGAGGAAGGCTTTCCAAAAGATCTTTGAACGTGAGGAAGACGTGCCAACCTTGAACTGACATAATAAAGGACACCAGTGAACAGACAGTAACTGATTCAAAGGCTAAACAAAGATGGAAGGAGAATACTGAAATTCTATGCAGTACAAACAAGATCCAAGATCCTTAAAAAATTTCTCTAAGAAATAGAAGAATTGTAAGAACTGTAATACCAGAACGTGAAATTAGATCAGCATTCTGGTTATTACCAAGTTGAAAGTTTACAGAAATTGGAATATCTACACAAATATGGCAAGCGACAGAAGAATCTAACTATGTCAGGCTAATCTAACTATGTCAGCAAATCTGGAGAATTACACAGTAACAAATGATTGGAAGCTGTCAGTCTACATACAGTATCAAAGAAATTAGATTTAAAATAATGTGGAAACTATGGTATGATATCCTTAATTCTACATACTAGGAAAATAAAACCTAGGATCACCTGATGCAGGTTACAGTGGTACATGCCAGAGGTTTGAACTGGCTATAGAAAGGCTGAAGAGCAAGCAAGAGGTATCACAAGAGGTTTTAAAATGTTCTTAAGAAAATAGGAATCCCAGACTATTTCACTGTCCTCATGCAAAATTTATACACAAGACAGGAAGCCATGGTCCAGATGGAAAATAGTGAAGCAGAATGGTTCCGGTTCTCCAAGGGATGTATTCTATTCTATTCTATTGATTTAATCTGTATGCTAAGTATATATTGAAGGAGGCTGGATTTAAGGATGAGCATGTTTTTAAGATGGATGAAGGAAAGTCAATAATCCACCGTCTGCTATGGCATTAATACTATTCTGCTAAATGAAAATATTATAGTAATGAAAATCAAAGACACAATGGGATTATGCTTAAATATAAAGACGACCAAGCTAATGACAACAGGTAATCCAACCACCCTTATAACTGAAAGTAATCATACAGTGGTCCTAACTTCTTTTAAGAGTGTCTATGACAATAACAGAACTAATAACCAAGAAATATACTGCAAGCCGGCACTTGTTAGGGTAGCAATGAAAAGATATTCAGATGCCAAGATGTGTATATGTTTACAAAGACTAGGACTGAGCAGGCATTGGTTTTCCATGTCACACTCTTTGGAAGCAGAAGTTCAACTCTGAAGATGCAGGATGGAAAAGAATATCAATGCTTTTGAACTTTGATATTGGAGAAGATTCCAGAGAATACCATGAGTAGCCAAGAAATCAAACAGGTCAAGAGAAAAAAATCAACCCAAAATTCTTGAGACACAAAGCATCAGACTCAAATTATTGTACTTTGGATGTGAGAAGACCTACTTCTTTTGAGAAATCTAGAATACTGAGAAAGATAGAAAGAAAGAGATGGGAATGACAACCAAAAAAATGGATGAACTTGATTGAATAATTTGATAACTTGATAATTACACTACTGGTAGACCTGAAGGGCCAAGTCGGGAACAGATCATCCTCTATGTGTTCTCTAAGAATCAACAATGATTTGATGGCATATAATCAACTATAGAACTTGGACACTTACTGCAAGATAAAGTCACCATCTGGAAAGGGCAGATGAAATAATGATACCACTGATGTTTAAGAAAAATGGTGCAAGTCCAACAATCTGTAAATTATTTAGGTGTACTCAAACTAAATTCTTTACAAACTGTTTTCCTTCAGCATCTTAGACTATTTAAGCACTACTCATAACCTCACATCATTTAAACAAGTGTAGTGAAATAACTCCACGAAATATTAAACAGCTTCATTTTGCATCCCGAGAACAAATCCCAGTTAAGTTTATACACACAGATGCACAAAGAGCCAATTTAAAGAGACTGTTGCAGAAATGCGATCACATTTTCGAGAGGGAAGCTGACATCAAAACCCGAATGCCCCAAAATCAGTTAAGGAAAGAGATCCGGCAGGAAGAGTGAAATGATACAATTTACAATTTTATATGGCCGTAGTACAAATCAGAATCTCTGATTTAAAGACAATAGGGAGTGGCAGAGATAAAACAAAAGCTGCACTTTTCCGGCAACTCACTCTCTCTCTCTCTCTCCCTATTTAGATCGAAGACAGAAAAACACACATAAGAGACGAGAGACAGTAGCTCACCCAACCCACTTTCCGCCGGCCTGTAGATATGCAGTTAGACCGAACGGGTTTGCTTTGTTCTCGCACAAATCATCCCAAGGAAAGGAGGATCGGCAGGGGGGAAAAAAAACCCCGCCCCCCCAGATCACTTTCTGAAAAGAGTTGTTCCTCACCCTGCCCGCCCATTGTGCAGGCGCTTCCGATCTTTCTCCTCCTTCTCCCGCATCCCAAGCAAAATCAAACCGTGACCTTCGCGAGATGAACGAGGCGGGCAACAAGATCCGAGGAGTGCCCGCACTTCTGCCTGCCTGCCTACTAGATCGTAGACCCCTGAACCAGATCCCCCTCTCTGCTCATCAGCCCTGCACACACGCACAGCCAAACAATGCTCCCTTCCCCCTTCCGTCCTGCACATCTCCTCCCCCCCCCACGCTCCGGCCGTCGATTTCCCCTCCCCCAAGCACCCAAGTCCTCCACCCACCCATGCAGAAAGTCCATGCAACATGACAGTGCAAGCGCCGGGGAGGGTGTGTGTGTGGTGGTGGGGGGGGAATCGACTACCTGGCGGCGATGGCGATGGCGGCGGTGCTAACACCGGAGGTGGGTGCAAAGCTATCTGGAGCCCTGCACGACCTGAAAGAGACATTCAGACGAACGGGAGCCCCAGACGTGTTTTAATCCGTGCTGCTCCCGCCGCCGATGCCTCTGTTGCTCCCGCTGCAACCGCAATGCATGGCCGATGCTTTCCTCCGCCCCTGTGTTGCTGATAAAACTGCAGCTTGGGCTTGGTAAGAATGGAAGCGCTGTTGCGCAGGCGCACTTCGCACTGGCTGGAAAGACGGAGCGGACCGGTGACGGGCATGCGCAATAGGCCAGAGTCCCGTCCAAAAAAAAAACAACCACCCCTCAGTGAGCATGCGCTTCGTACTCCTGGCGCTTCTAATGATAACCACGCATGCGCTGGCCTGCCTTCGCTCAGGCCATGAGAGCTCGTTTGTGAACCTCCTACTGTGTATTAGGCGGCAGCAGAGGTGCAGGGTTTTGTTTTTGGTTTTTTTTCGGTTTTTCCCGCTTCCCAATAGTTGTATGAATTTTTTTCCCGTCGAGATTTACTAGGCCCAAGTTCCCCACGTCAAAAATAGAAGGCTAAAAGAGAACGGGCGAACCTATCTACGATGACGGAATCCGATCAGAACGATAACGGAGGGGGGGGGATTTTGAAGCACGGCTGGAGCGATGAACTCAGCGCGCGGAATGCGCATGCGTCAACGAGACGTGTGCCTTTAATGGTGTATAGGGCAAAACGGACTGCTGCATACCTTCCATTAGTACTCTTACGCGGGGGGGGGGTGCTGCGTGAAGGCGGAAGGGTGCTTAGGAAATGGAGGCTAAAAGTGTGATTAGCTTTCCTTCCGGGGTTAAAGGTTATGAAAAGGCACCAAGAAGGCAGGGCGCGCTTATAAAGTAGTCCATGGGTCGGCAACCTCGGCTGTTTTATGACTCGTGGACTTCAACTCCCAGAATTCCTGAGCCAGCTATGCTGGCTCAGGAATTCTGGGAGTTGAAGTCCACGAGTCATAAAAGAGCCGAGGTTGCCGACCCCTGAAGTAGTCGGTATTTGAGGTTATACGTTCATTTTATAAACCGCTTAATGATTTCAAATTTGAATTACGAGCAAAGCTTGTTTTCAACGTCAGGCCTATTTTATTGTCGCTGCCTTAAAAGTATTCGAGAAATGAAAAGAGTTGTGCCATGTAATACTATTTTTTTTTTGTTTGCTCATCCGTAAATTCCATAATTGCAAGAAAATTGGAGTTCAATAGCTCTTGGAAGATCATGCATTTTCCCTTCTCGATAGGTCAGATTCTCTTGTTCCTATTGATATAATCTAGTAATAAAATCTCATGTCCCTGATGGGAAAACTAATATTAATCAAGAAAGTTACATAAATATTACAGAATTATAACACGTGGTAAGTGGCAAGTCTGATTTCAGTCATTTGAAGAAACTTTCTTGGCATAAGAACAGATCCTAAATAGAAGTATATGTCATGTAAGGGTCTGGGTAGAGTTCACAGTGGATTGGAAATCATGTTTCTTTTTAAAAATCCTTTTCAAATTTGTTTAGTGTTTCTATAATTTCATGTTTTGCTAACCTAAAATTTCCATAAACAGTATAACAATGTATCTTGCTTTCTCTTTTTTTGTTGTGATAGAATTATTTAAATTACATTTCTGCTGCATCGTTTTTTTAAAAAAAAAAAGCTTTCTCTTTAATCATTTTATTTCTCATCCAACCTAGAACGAAGGAGAAATTTCCTGACAGAACAATCAAAATGTCCTTCCTTCCCTATGGGAATTTTCATACAGCAACCAGTTTCATATGCCTATTCTCAAACAGTCATTTTCAAATGTGGTTGCTCACTCTCCATGAGGCAACCAATGCTCCCTTCAGCTGACCAGCGGGAAAGCACAAAAATCAGCATCCAGTTAACATTCCACCACTACCTTCTCTTCCTCCTTGCAAGAGATGGAAAGCTGGTCACAACAAGAAGTAACTACAAAATCCTTCCGTATTAGGCATCTCATGTCATTATACCTTTTTATTATGGCAGTTTCTAGTTGCCAGGTGCAAGAAACTGATTATTTATTTATTTATTTATTTATTTATTTATTTATTTATTTTAATCCCATTTATATCCGCCCTTCTCCGAAGACTCAGGGCGGCTTACAATTTAAGCACAAATTATTGCATTAGGCAACACAGAAGTGGATTTCAGTTTACATTAATGACTAGGACTTGATTCTACAATAGATAGCAGTTGTATGACTATAATTCATTCCAATTCCCAGGACGTGGGAGTTCTTCCTTTTTTTTCAAGTTCTTGAAGGAGAAATTCTAGGGGCTTATAACCTTCAAGAGCGGAGAAAAGCTTTGCTGACATGTCATTCTCTTAGATTAAATAACTGCAGCTTTTTTCACTCAGTTGGATGCGCATTGTGCTTAAAACAATAACACTACCCAAAAAAAGTTTTTTTCTTTTTTTCTCTCACCTAAACTGTTTAGGTTACTAGTGAGGTAATGTTTTTGAGTCTTCAACTGCATTGGAGAAATACTTAGAAAAGCTGCTTTTTACACTGACATGTAAGATGATGCAAAGTTTTCCCTTCTGAGTTTATAGTACTGGAACTGCATAGAAGTCTTATCTTCTCCAAAAATTAAAAGATATAGCTTCCTCTGCAGAGTCCTTGGTGTATAGCTTGTTACAAATAGAACATTTGAACAGCTTGGTCCAAATACATTTTTTGAAGGACTTCATTTTATCCTGAGTTTTTATTGTAATACAGGTAATCCTTGACTTAGTACAATTCATTTAGGGACTGTTCAGAGTTAAACGTCACTGATAAAAGTGACCTATGACCATTTTTCTCATGATCAATGCAGCATCCCCATGATCACATGATCATAATCCAGATGCTTGGCAACTGACTCATATGTATGTTGGTTGCAGTGTCCGGGGTCATGTAATCACCTTTTACAACCTTCTGACAAGCGAAGTCAATGGAGAAGCCACAATCATTTAACTTAATGTTACTAACTTAACAACTGCCATGATTCACCTAACAACTATGGCAAGAAAGGCCATAAAATGGGGTAGAACTGTATTACTTAGCAATGGAAATTTTGGGCTAAGTTGTGGCTATAACTCTAGGACTACCTTTAATATGGCTGAAAAGTATGTGAATTATGAGATGTGGCAAAATATATACATATAATTAATCTGTGTCTTTCAAGATTTTTGATCTCAGACATCCCCATAATTTATTTGCTTATGTTTAACCAACCTTTTTATTCTATGAAGTGTAAGGAGAGCTTCCAGCTTGCTGCAGTTTTGCATCTAGCTCATACATATATACCATTATCACAATCACTTAACCAGAATCCAACAGTGGATGAAACAAAAGTAAAACAGTTTGTGACTAAGTCATTGCTATGATCAAAGTTGTCTGCTTTCCCAGACAGAGGAACAGAACTTCCACTGTTCATAGAAACGGAATCAAACTGGCCTGATAATAACAACTGTACATAAAACAAATCAAATTGCCTGAGTATTTTGTCAAATAGAGAATGATAATATTAAAATATTCTTGCCTCATAAAAATACAGTCAGGTGTGAACTCCCATCTAGCTCACTGGCTTCTTGTTCAAGTTCCATTCTTTTCAGTAGACTTCCCAATATTGTCCCAGAACTGCATCCCATCTGCATCCTATTCCCCAGGATCGGGACCCACCTACCTATATCAAAAGGCAAAAGGTCTTATTGCCTGTATTCATACAAAACAAACAAGTCACAATTGGCTTAGCTTGTTGGATGAACGTAGCCCTTCTGGTTTATATACTTACAATTTCATGCAGTGTTTCCCAATTTTAACCATCTTAAAATGGTGTGGTTAGAGTGGCTTGCATAAATGTAGAATCTAGACAAGCACAGTTCATTCAGCAATGTGATTAACAACAATGAACTCAGCTATTATCTCCTGTCAGCAGCTAACTAGATTTAAAAACTCTCCCTAGCTTCAGGCAAGTCTTTAAATAGTAAGTAAATGGAAGCTGTTTTACAAGCTCCATGTATTTATGGGAGGGGAGAAATGGATGGAAAGGAAATGCTTCTCTCACTAATCTCTGATTCTTCCCTTTTAAAAAAAAACCCTCTTGTATCAGAAATAGCTTCAAGTGATTCCTTTAGAAACTATCTGGAAGTTTTACCAATGAATAGGAATGTGACAAGAATATGGCTGGATTTACACATTATCAGCTTTGGGTATTTAACCATAATTAACTAAATAAGACATAATTGATAGGGTTCATAAAGCATGCTAAAGCCAAGACCAAACAATCTACTTACAGCTTGACATGACCTATGAACCCAATAGGTAGCCTTGGCAAGCTCATTATTGTGATTTCCCTCCTTATTCGGGGTGTACCCTGTCATATGGCGTTCTGCAGCCTTCAAACTTACTGAACCCTTGGACCCCAGATTTTCCATCACTGTTTTTCAAAAATGTCCAGAGTTCTGAACTTAATGTCCAGTTGTTTGAAACAATGATAATGATGATAATAATAATGTTTGAAGGGACCTTGGAGATCATCTAGTCCAGCCCCCTGCTCAGGCAGGAAACCCTATACCATTTCAGACAAATGGCTGTCCAGTCTCTTCTTAAAAACTTTCATTGTTGGAGCATTTACCGCTTCTGGAGGCAGGTTGTTCCACTGATTAATTGTTCTAACTGTCAGGAAGTTTCTCCTTAGTTCTAGGTTGCTTCTCTCCTTGACTAGTTTCCATCCGTTGCTTCTTGTCCTGCCTTCAAGTGCTTTGGAGAATAGCTTGACTCCCTCTTCTTTATGGCAGCCCCTGAGATATTGGAACACGGCTATCATGTCACCCCTCACCCTTCTCTTCGTTAAACTACACATACCCAATTCCAGCAACCATTCCTCCAGTCCCCTAATCATCTTTGTTGCTCTTCTCTTACTCTTTCTAGAGTCTCAATATCTTTTTTACATCATTGTGTCCAAAACTGGATGCAGTATTCCAAGTGTGGCCTTACCAAGGCATTGTAAAGTGGTATTAACACTTCACGTGATCTTGATTCTGTCCCTCTGTTAATGCAGCCTAGCATTGTGTTGGGTTTTTTGGCAGGTGCAGCACACTGCTGGCTCATATTTAAGTGATTGTCCACCAGGACTTCAAGATACCTCTCACAATTACTACTATTGAGCAAGGTACCACCTATACTATTCTTGTACATTTGGGTTTTCTTGCCTAAATGTAGAACCTTATTTTTTTCACCATTGAATTTCAATTTGTTAGATAGCACCCAATGTTCAAGTCTGTCCAGATCCTCCTGTATCTTAAGCCTGTCTTCTGGAGTGTTGGCTTCTTTATATCATACCTAGGATTACTAGGGCATGTTTGTTTTTTTGCCTAATTGAATTGGTGAAATTTTATTTCTTGCCCTACATCGCTATGGCAAAAATATATCACATATGGGGTGTCTCCCTATCAGGTATTTTTACAAATTGAAGTTCATAATACACTAGTAAAGTTGGAAGATCCAAATGGTAATAATAATGAGGGAGATCATAATTTATTCAATTTCTATGTGTCATATACTGTACCTGTTAAGAACACCAAAGCCTTCATAAGACTGGCGACCTTACTCTAAATATATTTCATCATTCTCCCAGTCTTAACAATTGTGCTACTTATACCAATTCTAAAAGTGCTGTTTTGTAAAGTAAATCCTACAGAGCCTTATGAATATATTTTTTGTAAGTTAAGACTTTGTACACCTTTTAGTTCAATGAGCAGAATTGTCAACATGCACTCTCCTTGTCAGAAGCTGAAGAACAAATAATGAGACTACATTCCATCCATTTGCTGTGGAAACTATGTTTGGTTAAATATAAGGTGCCTGGCTTTTGCTCATGCACTTAGCTGGCAATATCTATGCATTTAAAACCTCAGCTGCCCTACAGACTAAAGCAGCAAATCAATTTCTTTCCAAGCCTTGAAGTTTATTTCAAAATCTGGCTTGAGCAATAATAATATATTAATTATTGTTGGTTTTACAATTGCCAGAAGAATGCAGTTTTTCCAGACAAAGATAACTATGTGTTCAGTAAGATTAATATTCTACATTAGAACAACACAACAAAGAACGCTAAAGCAAAGCAAGACTAATGTCAACGCTTGAGCAATCCGGTTCTGTATTAGCATCTTGACACTGTGAAAAAATGGGATGACTTGAGAATATATCAGGACTTGTGAACCTGTGGCCTTTATTTTATTTATTAATACAATGTAAAACAGTTCTATAGTCACCTATCTTAAAACCAATTCTGGGCAGTTTATATCTAATAAAACAATATATTATAATCATAAAACAACTCCCCCTTCTTAAAAAAATAGAAAAATGTAGTATCACAACACTCTTTTCTGTTGGAAGCCCACATTCTCATCTCACCTCACCCTGACTTCATCCTATCCCAGTGCTTGGAGGAAGAATATTCTCTAGAAGACTAAAAAGATGAAGGCCTGAAAGGACACACTTCCAAGAATACACAAGATGCCAATATGTTTAAGAGAAGGGATCTTAAACATGGATATAGCTGAATTACAAGTACTAGCATCTTGTTACCCTTTATTTGCTTGGCTATTGAAAATGCAGTTCAGTGATATCTGGAAGGCCACATTAAATTACTGTCCTGATGAAAGTTGAATGCTCAAATTAGCAGCTTTCTGTGATATTAAATGCCTTCTCTGTTGTTGCTTCTGTTAAGTATTGCCTCAGAAATCCAAATGGGCCTGACCCGTTGGATTTTTGCAGGCCTCTGAAAACTTGGATGTTCCACAGGGATCTGGGCCAGAAGGTTAGTAAGCCCCACTGTCTAATTGCATTGAATTGAAGACAAGTGTTTTTTTGATCCCAGGCACATGTTATTGTTTTTACATATTGATTTTATGACTTCTACTGAGTTATTTTTAATCTCTGTATGCTGCCCAAAATCACCTTTATGAGATGTATGGCTGTGCAAAGGCTGGATTCAGAAATTATCTTTCAAAACTGATAGGCTCTGTTCACTCCCAAAAGGATCTAGAGGCAGTGGGGGAAGAACAGGTAGGTGGTGAATAAGTTTCACTATTTTCCCCTTTTCCCTATAACTCCTTAGAACACCACCTGAGGCACAACACTCTGAAACAGCATGACAGAGGAAGTCTCTGGCTTGCAAAGGACAAAGAGCAAGAAAACTTAGGCTCTCTTTTTTTTCTTCTCCAACATGCATATTGTGAGTGCAGTTCAACTTTACATTAATCCATTATCAGAAGTTTGGCCAAATCGCCAAACATAAGGCTTCATTGTTCATCATTTAACTGTTTTCATAAAGGACCACTGGCATTCTTCAGCTTAAAATCTATATTGCAATTGTAATTATAAACTACATTTCACATCATAGAATGTGTTATTACACTGAGAAAATGCAAAGGTTTTGATGGTAAAGATTTGTTTCTACTGCAAATGAAAAACAGCACTATATTGATGTAAAATAAATGAAATATTGGTGGAGTGAAATATGCTGCCCCCTGGTGTATCAACAAGTTAAAGGATGGAGACTAGTTTTCCTTTCTAAACATCTGCACACTTTTTAGATTAGTACGTTTTAGAACTGGGTACATAGAAAAAAAAATTGACATACAGGCCAATGAAATCTAATAAAAGTTAATGAGAATGAGAATCTCCAAACCAGCTCTCAGAGTGTTCATTATACTGAATATAATGTAACTAATTTATATTTGCGTTGTCAATTCTTCACATCAGTTACAGATTCACTTTTTTATAAACTTCCAAAACCTAAACCTTTTACTCATACTTTCTAAGTAAAACATCTTGATATGATTGCTTTTAAAAAGGGTTTTAAGAGGAGTCCTGCAGATGGCAATACTGGAAACTTTTCCATAGTACAACTAGATTATCTACAGGTGAATAATGTACAAGTGAAAGGATTTCTCATGTCTGATTATGCAAACTTATTCGGCATTCTGTGTTTGTGACATGAAATAAATCTGTTAAGTACAATGTAGCAGCTCTAAGTCAGATAAAAAGATTAGTTCCAGTAGTTACCCAATCTAAGCTAAGATGCTGCAATGATAACAACAGGCATCAAAACAAAATAGTACGTCATATGCAAGAAAATCTAATAACCTACAGATAATGCTAAAACATTTAGATTCCCTAATGTTACTCATTACAAAACTTTAATAGCAATAGTGTGGGTGGCTTTAAGAATGCATTGTCAACATAATTGGTTGTGAAGTAAGAACTTCTAAATATTCAACTGGATGGGTGGGATGAATTTTCCTGTTGGCCATGTACACTGGGAAGTCTGAACTGTGGCCTCTATCAAAAACTAGGGATATTTACCATTAAAAGACTCATAATAACAATGAATTGCCAATTTGGATAATGGTGGGCAGATCATGATGCAATTGTCAATGATTAAGAGAAATCTTGGAATCATGCTTGATAAAGATGTCTATCATTAAAAAAAGACAGTGAAACTGCCCATGTTCACTTATATAAATTTGTGGTGTGACAGCATTTGGAATATTATCTATTTCTATTTCTGCACTTCAATAATTATTGTGGAGCTGGAAAAGGGCAAGCAATGTAAAGAACAGCTCCTATATAAGGAAAAATTACAGACAGAAAGAAGGCAGGTAAGGGATACAATAGAAAATATGTCATTTTCAAAGGGGACTAGACAAATTCACAGAACAATATCCCACTAACTACAGTCATGGCCGAAATTGTTGGCACCCCAGAAATTTTTCCAGAAGCCGCCCTGAGTCTTCAGAGAAGGGCGGGATATAAATGGAATTAAAATAAAAAAAATAAATAAGTATTTCTCACAGAAAAGTATTGCAGGAACACATGTTTTGCTATACACAGGTTTATTCCCTTTGTGTGTATTGGAGCACAACAAAAAAAGGGAGGAAAAAAAGCAAATTGGACATAATGTCAAACAAAACTCCAAAAATGGGCCGGACAAAATTATTGGCACCCTTTCAAAATTGTGGATAAACAAGATTGTTTCAATCATGTGATGCTGCTTTAAACTCACCTGGGGCAAGTAAAAGGTGTGGGCAATATAAAAATCACACCTGAAAGCAGATAAAAAGGAGAGAAGTTCACTTAGTCTTTGCATTGTGTGTCTGTGTGTGCCACACTAAGCATGGACAACAGTAAGAGGAGAAGAGAACTGTCTGAGGACTTGAGAACCAAAATTGTGGACAAATATCAACAATCTCAAGGTTACAAGTCCATCTCCAGAGATCTAGATTTGCCTTTGTCCAGAGTGCGCAACATTATCAAGAAGTTTGCAACCCATGGCACTATAGATAATCTCCCTGGTCGTGGACAGAAGAGAAAAATTGATGAAAGGTTGCAACGCAGGAGAGTCCGGATGGTGGATAAGCAGCCCCAAACAAGTTCCAAAGGAATGCAAGCTGTCTTGCAGGCTCAGGGAGCATCAGTGTCAGCGCGAACTATCCGTCAACATTTAAATGAAATGAAACGCTATGGCAGGAGACCCAGGAGGACCCCACTGCTGACACAGAGACAAAAAAGCAAGATTACAGTTTGCCAAAATGTACTTGAGTAAGCCAAAATCCTTCTGGAAAAACGTCTTGTGGACAGATGAGACCAAGATAGAGCTTTTTGGTAAAGCACATCATTCTACTGTTTACCGAAAACGAAATGAGGCCTACAAAGAAAAGAACACAGTACCTACAGTGAAATATGGTGGAGGTTCAATGATGTTTTGGGGTTGTTTTGCTGCCTCTGGCACTGGGTGCCTTGAATGTGTGCAAGGCATCATGAAATCTGAGGATTACCAAAGGATTTTGGGTCGCACTGTAGAGCCCAGTGTCAGAAAGCTGGATTTGCGTCTGAGATCTTGGGTCTTCCAGCAGGACAATGACCCCAAACATACGTCAAAAAGCACCCAAAAATGGATGGCAAGAAAGTGCTGGAGAGTTCTGAAGTGGCCAGCAATGAGTCCAGATCTGAATCCCATTGAACACCTGTGGAGAGATCTTAAAATTGCTGTTGGGAAAAGGCGCCCTTCCAATAAGAGAGACCTGGAGCAGTTTGCAAAGGAAGAGTGGTCCAAAATTCCGGGTGAGAGGTGTAAGAAGCTTATTGATGGTTATAGGAAGCGACTGATTTCAGTTATTTTTTCCAAAGGGTGTGCAACACAATATTAAGTTAAGGGTGCCAATAATTTTCTCCAGCCCATTTTTGGAGTTTTGTTTGACATTATGTCCAATTTGCTTTTTTTCCTCCCTTTTTTGTTGTGTTCCAATACACACAAAGGGAATAAACCTGTGTATAGCAAAACATGTGTTCCTGCAATACTTTTCTGTGAGAAATACTTGATTTTCTGTTAAAATTTCTGGGGTGCCAACAATTTTGGCCATGACGGTATATTTGTTTTAATGTTTTAAATTAATTCCAGCTACAGGGACACTATGATGGGATATTAAAGCTTTCTTTCAGTTTCTTATAAAGTTGTACAGTAACTACAACAATTGCTTAAACTCTATCCTTTAGGGATAGATAAATCAGGTTTAATAATTTGTGAATAAATAGTTATTGTAAAAGTTTTAATGGAGTAAAAGGGATTTTAAAAGTTGGTATGTTGATAAAAATGCTTCAACTGCATACAATAGTAATGTTTTTAATATTTTCACAATTTCTCATAATACGAGAAGATTTTAAAATAAAACCCACTGAAAAAGAAAAGGCTGGGATGCATTGACTTCCAACGTATCTTTTAAAACAATAATACCATTAATAATATTTATTCAAGATATAAAATTAAGAGGAACTCTGCTGTTTTCCTCAATGACTATAGAACTCCACCATGTTCTTCAGTGAATGTAGTCTGCGTTTATAGCTGGATTCTATTATGAAATAAAATCATTAAAGTCCATTTTTTAATATTATCTGATCCATCATGGCCGCCTACAACTCCATCAAATTTTATGTGCCAGAGGATGTTGAAATCTGATTTACATTTATCAAAAAGCATGGATAGGCAATTTAGTGCTTTCTTCTATATCTTTGATCTTGGATTAAGCTAAATAAACCAAATCTGCAGCATATTTGTAATATAAATTTGTAATTTATTAAACTTAATACACTAAATTCTAGATTTTGATTTACAGACTGTATTTTTAATTTTTGTTCTTTTTTATATTTCAAGCTATCTTGTTTAATCATCTACATTACATTGTCATACCAGTTTTTAGTTTTAATATCAAAAGTATGTACAATTTTACACTTGGATCTTTAGTATTAGTTTTATAATTTTGTATTAGTAATCCCTATAATTTTATTAATATGTTATTCTTTATCTTGAAGTCTTACTCCTGCAATGGAATTTTATATATGAGCAAAGCAAAAGATTGGTAAGGAAAGTTTTCAATTTCAGCTCTAATTCAGCCCTAGCCCACTGTGAATGGATTGTGGAAACTGCAAAACAAAATCTCAAAGATTAAAGTCTATTTTTTCCTCAGCTTTTATTTATTCTTAAGCATTATCAAGAATCAGGAAAAGACTCTCAATGACTAATTTTCAATATTTCTAAGATTGATTCAAGACCCTTCTCAAGTCTGAGCTGTGTTACTCAGTACAGATAGTTCTTTAGTGACCGTGTGAAGTTACAACAGCACTGGAAAAATGGTTTTTTACCCATATGACCATTGCAGCATCCCACAGTAACGTGATTCAAATTTGGATGCTTGGCAACTGACTCAAATTTATGATAGTTGCGGTGTCCTGCCAAGCAAAGTCAATGGGGAAGCCAGATTCACATAACAACTGTGTTACTAATTTAACAACTGCAGTGACTCACTTAACAACTGTGGCAAGAAAAGTCGTAAAGAGCAAAACTCACTTAACAAATGTCTCACTTAGCAACATAAATTTTGAGCTCACTTCTGGTCCTATGTCGTGGACTACCTGCACACAATAGGGAGGGGAAAGCACAGAACCTGGGAAATAATAACCACAGCGCCAGCAAAACTCCCTCATCCTGGAGGTTCGCCAAAGGCGAGCGCAAAGCTCAAATGGGGATGATGGGCTTCCTGGCAGCTCTACCGCTATCCACTTTCCCGCAGCCATAACTGAAGCTGTAAAATAAAATAAAATAAAATCCGGGGGACGGTAGCTAAGGCAGGTTGCAATCTTCTGCGTATTTTCGCCACGCCGACATGGTGACCCACTCGCTACTCCCCGGTTGCTGTGGACAGGAGGGAGGGAGAGTAGAAACCCACCAAATTGTCCGCCCCGCTTTTTGCGCATTTTTCACAACTAGCGCTCTCAGCTCGGACCGACCTCGAAGCGAGACGCTCGTGCCTCTCCGTCCGCCTCTCGAGGAAGCGGCCAGGCATCACGGCTTTCGTTACCACGCCATCCAAGAGCGAGCGCCTCTCATTGCCGCCGCACCCCCCCCCCCGCCGCCAGTACAGCAGAGCAAAACGCGCCGAAACCGAGAAAGGTCCCCGCTCTCTAGGCACAGCTGGCCGAGTCCAGCCTGAGGTGCGAGAGCGAGCGCAGGAAATTATTTTTTATTATTTATTAAATTTTTATACCGCCCTTCTCCCGAAGGACTCAGGGCGGCGTACAGGGCAATGAATATCAAAGTGTAAATACAAAAGTTAAAAAGAGACTAAAAAGAATTAAATAAATTATGCCCAAGAATACAATACTAAAAATGTGTTAAGAACTTATTTAAATCACACCACGAAGCTCAACGAGGGCCTTTCCCAGCCATAAAAATTTCCCGGGCTTGCTGATCTGGGATCTTTTTCTCTTTGGTTGGAACCAAAACTGAGTAGAAGAAGCTCGGACTGGGGTTAGCCCTTCTCGGAGGGCTGCCTCGCGCGCTGCCCGGACAGCGAGGAAGACTTCTGCCCAGGGGCGGAGGGCAACAACGCTGCCAGTCAGTGAGAAAGGCGAACCAGCCCTTTCGGGTTCGCAAGCAGCAATAACTACAACCCGCTTCCCCGTGCCGCAGTCTTTCGGGGAAGGCAGCCCGGAGGACAGGCTCACGCGACGGCGGCCGAGAAAGGACCCTTTTCTGCGCTGAACGCGACGGGAGCGCGTGGCCGCACGTCTGCTTGTGCGCACGGTCCCAGGAGGCGCGAGTCGTCGTCCAGGTGCGGCAGCCATGTCCGTCAGCCAGATGTTCATCGCCTTGCAGGGGGTGCTCACCGCCGACCAGGATATCCGCGAGGTAAGAGCAGGTGGGAGGGGCCCTGGGGCGCCCCCTTCCTGGCATCGGGACTGCAACTCCCAGGATTCCCGGCCGTGGCTGTGAATTTTGGGAATTGCAGTCCTTACCCGTCCGGAGAGGGGGCGGATGCAGATAATGAATTATAAATGTTTCTGATCTCTTTGGAGGGTTCTCGGTGTCATTAGCTCTGTCATTCTAAAAGCGTTATAGCTTTGCTTCTTTCTTTCAGCTGCATATAGTTATTTATATGTGTATTTGTGTTATCATACAAATGCTGTTAAAAGTATTCCAAATTATTCTACCTTGAGATTAAAAGGGAAGTTGCACCTAATACGTTGAAGCTAATCTGCACAGAACAACATTTGACTCAAGTAACTGCAGCCCCACATTTCTTTGATAATATATGTTACGTTCGCTTGGTGTTTTTAAGTGGTCTTAGATGGTCAGAGATTCAAGCAAGTTGTACCTATTGAGAATGCATGTGTGTACACTGGTTATGATGATTCCCCAAATTCCAAAATAAATAACTTTCCTAACTGTAATTATAGAAACTGCTCCCAGCAAAACATTTTAGGCAGTCCAATAATGTGTGGCAATGATATATCAGAGGATTATTTTATACATTTAATTTAAAATGTATTGCAGCTCCTTTAGTGCTGGGGCAGCTTTATTGAAAATCTAATGAAGGAGGAACTATTATCAAACATCTTTGGCAGATTTACTGACCGCTGAAAAACAATTTCTCCACAATAGAGAAAAAATCTAAAAGCTAGATAATATCTTTATTAAGACCAGCAAAAATATCACAAGTGAGTGTGCCACATTTCTGTAGTCCAATAGTATTCATCAGGCAAAATTTTACAAAAAGCGGTAGAGGAGAAGCAAGGAAGTTAAAACACCTTTTTGAAGATTTTTTTTCCACAGAGGTTTTTCACTAAATGTGTTTTGTCTAGGTCAAAAATCACAAAAGCGCATAAATCCCCAACCTTATGTTTTCTGACGGACAATGTACACAGGCATCTTAAACTTAGGAAATAGCAAAAATAAAGAACATCAACAATAAAGATAGAAAGCAGTATTTTAAGGTTGGTTGATGCAATAGATACAAAGTCAAATAGATTGTATCATATTACAAGCAGTCTCCTCACTTACCAACTGCTTCATTTAGCAACTGTTTGAAGTTACATCTGTAAAAATAGCTTTGCAACTAATCCTAACATTTATGACTGTCACAGCATCCTGCAGTCATGTAATTGCTGTTCAGGTATTTTGCAACCAGCATGCATTTAGGACCATTGAAACAGCCAGATGGAAAATGAGGTGGTAAGCCCATTTGCAATCATGTAATTTTCTGCTTAATGGTCTTGGCGCTTAGGATGCAGTTGCTAGTCGCAGTTGTGGTCACTAAGCAAGGACTATCTGTGCTAGTGATGAAGAGAATTGGATCCTCAAAATATATTAGGCCTCTAAAAATATGTAAATCCTTTTCCTGTTGGAATAATAAAATCAAATCATTTAATAGTTTTTGAAGGCATCCAGAAGTGGGTTGGGGGGAGCCTTATTTGTCTAAATTCCCATAAGAATATGCACGTGGATACTTCCATTTTACTCCCAGCTGAGGGTCTTTTATAACATGATTATACGTATAAGCCAAAATGTATCTTATTATCCCACATCCAAGGTTTTGTGTTGTATCTTCAAAGTGATTGGATTGCTTATGGTAAACCAGGTTTGGCCATAACATTAGAAAAAAAGACAAAATTACATTAATCTTGTTTGAAAAGGTTGTTGTTTTTAACAATCACGCTCAGAGAATTTATTATCAAATACAGGAGATTAGGAAAGTTGTTCAAGCTCTGGAGCAAACTGCCCGGGAAATTTTGACTGTGCTTCAAGGAGTCCACCAGGGTTCCGGATTTCAGGACAGTAAGTCCGCCTTTGTTTGTTGCATGCAGTATATCATGCTGTTGGGAAAGAATGGAAAATGTATTAATGCCACAAAAGTAGTCACCGCCAAGTAAGGTGGGGAATGTATTTTCTGACTCAAAATGGCCTTGCATTTGTTTGTCAGAAATATGGGGACGTATCTAACGTAATCCAGTTTAGATATTTAGCCAGTCAATAATTACTTTTTTTAAACAGAGTTAAATACCTGATACATCATTTGAATGGTGTGATAGCAAAATGTTTCTTAAGCCTTGAAAATTTAGGAGGGGCTGCAATTGGTTCCCAATGCCCTCTTCTAGTGTCCCGATTGTGTAGATGAATTTCAGTGCCTAGTAGCCGCTAAGAAACAGAAGTATGATTTTTCCTGATCATTTTTGGCAGAATTTTTTTCAAGGTATATAAAAGTTCTTTTAGAATGAATATACCAATGTGCATAGAAACAGAAGCACATGCATCTCAAAAGCTGCTTCCTCAGAAATCCTACTCAGCCACTTTGGTGAGTCAGCATCTGCCTGCTGGGGTCCTTAGCCACTAAAAAGAGACAGAAAAAGGAAAAAAATAAGCTGCCTGTTGCAGAAGGTTTAATTTCCCAGCTTAAGACATAAAAGGGCTAGACCAAAATTAGTCATCACTAATTTGTTTCATTTATTTGAGAATGGCTAATCTGGACCTATTTCTTTTAATTCTGAATTTGTTTTGTTTTTTCACAGCTCATGAGTTTACGCTTGAAGCATACAATTTAAATAGCTTTTTTAAAACTTGCTATTTTCTTTTAATTTCAGTACCAAAGAAATGTCAGAAGGCTCGAGAACACTTTAATACTGTTAAAATACATCTGGCTTCTCTGAAAACAAAGTTTCCTGCAGATCAATATTACAGGTTAGTGATTTCCTCCCTTCCCTTCCCTCAGTACACATTTGACACAGGATAGATTTCAAAAGGGGGGGAAAAAGATCTGCTAAAAGGTAAAATTATTATTAGAGGGAGCTAATTCTGAACAATTATTTGCTGTATTAATCTTTAATGTTTGTATGTTAAATAATAAATGTCTTGCTGTGCAAGAAAAATTATTTGAGAAATAATTGTGGGTGGGTTATAGGTTAATAAGAATAATTTAGCATTCTGGGGCTAATCAGAATGTAACTTATTGCATTCAATAGAAGAGCAAGGTGCACGTATATTTTCCTATTGATGTTTGGTTATACAACCATTGAAACTTGGTAAGCATTACCCTGGTATCGTTAAAAATGCTCATAAAATGCCTATATTTCAATCAGGTATTTTTCCGTACAGATTTCATGAACACTGGAGGTTTGTGCTCCAACGACTGGTGTTCTTAGCAACATTTGTTGTCTATCTGGAAACAGAAACCTTGGTGACACGGGAAGCTGTTACTGAAATTCTTGGAAGTAAGTTAATAAGACTTAGATCAGTAGTTCCCAACCTTTTCTATACCCTGCGCCCTTAGAATGCTTCTGATATATTCTCACACCCCTTACAAAGGTTCAAAATAACAGTAACAAATTATGCATATACACTATAATTTTGAAATGTCTAAACCCAAGTTTTCACATCCTCTGGAATATCATCTTGCACCCCCAGGGGGTGTGAGCACCCCCGGTTGGGAACCCCTGACTTAGAGGAAGGCTTAACATGGCATTAGGAATCTCAAGTTTGTTAATTGCCAAAATAGTTTGCCTAATTATTTTTGAATTCATATTTTTTTTTCCTTTTCAGTTGAAGCTGAAAGAGAAAAAGGCTTTCATCTGGACATTGAGGATTATCTTTCTGGAGTATTGACTCTTGCAAGTGAGCTGGTAGGTGGAATATTGTACAGCTACATTGCTTGCCTAATAGAAGAAAACAGCAAGTTAATGCACGGATAAAGTTAGTTTGGTCTCTTCTGGCCAGGTATTCTCTAGTTGGAAGAGGCAATCTCAAATGTTAGCTAAAAAATTCTGGGAAGTGTAAAATCTCAGTTTATTTGGAGGATAGCAAGAAGGTACACCTAAGTGGCACTATTTGTTTCCTTGCTGGTTGGTTGATTGATGTTGTTAGCCTTTCCTATTGTCTGATGGGCAAGATTTTAATTAGTAAAGTTTTTAGTTAAAAGGCTTTTTGAGGTACTTTCCAAATACCTGGATTTCAAGTTCACGCTTTCTGAAAATAATTGGGGCTGCATATTTGTGTCCTATTAACATACAGGTATTACAGTGGAATTCCAGCAAGGCATAACAGGCTTCATTCTGTTTTATTTAATAGTCTAGGTTAGCAGTGAACAGTGTGACAGCTGGGGACTACTGTCGGCCACTCCGAATCTCTGTTTTCATCAATGAGTTGGATTCAGGATTCCGCCTGCTCAATTTGAAAAATGATTCCCTGAGGAAGCGCTATGATGGCCTCAAGTATGATGTCAAGAAAATAGAAGAGGTGGTTTATGACTTGTCAATCAGAGGACTCAGCAAAACAGCAACCGGAGGTGCTGGTGAGGAGAAATAGAAAAGGCCTCACTGAACTGCATTCAAGATTACCTCAGTAATGTGGCCAATGAAAGAGAAGCTTTAACTGAGCTCTCTAGTAGTAATGTAGAAGAACCATAAGCTACAAATTATGTTTTCCCCCAACTGAACACTTAGTATATGTCTGAAACTATTCTGTAAATGCCCATCTAGTGGAGTGTGTTTGCAGGATAAGTTACCATGATATAAGCCACATTTGTGAATTATGTCCTTTATTGTCTCATAGTCCTGAAATTCCAAACATGGAAATCAGTTGCTACTGTATTTTAGTATCAGGTTGAACTGAATCTTTCTGGACCCGTCCATAATTCACATTTAGTACAATAAATGCTCATTTTAAAATGAGCACTTGGTTTCAACATGTGTAAATATGTTTATCATGAAAATGAAAAGAGAATGCTTCATTTTCTAGTTAGATTGTGAGATTTCAGATTTAATGTAATCAGTTTAATAAGTAAACATGTTAGGAATTTATTTCTAAATGATCATTATATAATACACTGTATTCTGAAATAATCTGATTCTTAAACATTAGAAAGAACTGTGAACCATTCCTAATACATTTATATGTGTATTCTTAGTCTATATCCAGTTTTTTTACATTTTTGAGAACATGAAAATGTGTGTGTGTGTGGTTTAGTAGAGGGCAAAGGGATATAAACAATTAATGTGCTTGGAATCTGCACTTTGAGTCAGGCCGTTAGCAGTCCATTTCATTTTAAGTGGTCCATTCAGTTTAAAACAAGGTTCTAAGTAGATCTTTAGCAAACAGGTAAGAGAAAATTGTCATCTAAATCTTAATTATGCTTATCTAAATGCAGGTTGTTTTTATTCAATTCGTTTCCAGCAAATAAGATCACAGCCTTAAAATAGTAAGATGCAGATGTTAAGCAAGCTGAGTTTATACTGTCACTTACTCTGCTTTCTCTCCTATGTTAATATTTGATCGTCATCTTCGCTGTCATTCAGGCATAAACTACATACTGTTTCTGAAATGTACAGCAACATGTTTCTGTTGATCATTTTACATACACGTTTTATGTCATTCTCCATTGTCTGTTTTTTGTTTTTGAGAAAGATTATCTCCCAAAGAATTAAAAAAATGTACTGATATTAGCTTCCTTGTTTATAATGTTTTTCCTTGTTCTGGTTGCTGTTTTTGAAATGTTCAATTGGAAGCAAAAACTTCCTTTGTTAAAATTGGTAAATAAAAATAGACATTTTTTTAAGCATGGAATATGCTTGTAAGTCTGTGATTTATAATAATAATAATAATAATTTTATTTATATACCGCCCTTCTCCCGAAGGACTCAGGGCGGTGAACAGGGCAGATATATAAAAATACAAAAATACAAAAGTTAAAAGAATTAAACATATGCCCAACTAAAAACAATAAATACATATATTAAAAATGACAATAAAAACCCAACCCATCCCCCATCAGGCAGGCCGGCTTGTTCAAATAAGAATGTCTTCAGATCGCGACGGAAGGAGCGAAGGTCGGGCGCCATCCGGAGCTCAACCGGCAACCGATTCCATAGCTCCAGGGCGCCCACAGAGAAGGATCTCCCCCTGGGGGCCACCAATCAACATTCTCTGATCGGTGGCACCCTGAGGAGGCCCTCTCTGTGGGAGCGCACAGGGCGGAGGGAAGTTGACGCCGGCAGCAGGTGCTCCCTAAGGTACTCCGGACCCATGCCATGTAGGGCCTTAAACACCATTACCAGTACCTTGAATCTCACCCGGAAGACAACTGGTAACCAATGCAGCTCACGGAGCAGAGGTGTAACATGGGAGTATCGGGAGACTCCCAACACAACTCTCACGGCTGTATTCTGTACCAGTTGGAGCCTCCGAGTGGTCCTCAAGGGCAGCCCCATGTAGAGAGCGTTGCAGTAGTCCAGATGAGAGGTCACGAGCGCGTGAGTGACCGTACATAAGGCATCCCGGTCTAGATAGGGCCGCAACTGACGCACCAGGCAAACCTGGGCGAAGGCCCCCCTAGTCACAGCTACTATATGGTCTTCCAGAGTGAGCCGTGAATCTAGGAGGACTCCCAAGTTGCGAGCCCTATCTACAGGGGGTAATAGTTTACCCCCCATGGAAAGAGATGGAATGTTCTGAATATCCCGGGATGCCGGTATGCACAGCCACTCAGTCTTGTCGGGGTTGAGTTGAAGTCTGTTCCTCCCCATCCAGACCCGAACCGCCTCCAGGCAACGGGACATCACGCCGAGGGCATCACTGGGGTGGTTTGGGGTCGAAATAAAAAGCTGGGCATCATCAGCATACTGATGGTACCCAACTCCAAAACCACGAATGATCTCACCCAGCAGTTTCATGTAGATTTTGAACAAGAGAGGCGAGAGGACCGACCCCTGAGGAACTCCACAAACGAGAGACCTCGAGGTCGACCTCTGCCCCCCTGCCAACACCGACTGCAAAAGTCCCAGGAGATAGGAGGAGAACCACTGCAAAACTGTGCCTCCCACTCCCAATCCCCTGAGACGCCGCAGCAGGATACCATGGTCGATAGTATTGAACGCCGCTGAGAGGTCTAATAGGACTAGGACAGAGGAATATCCCCTGTCCCGAGCCCTCCAGAGATCATTCACCAGAGCGACCAATGCCGTCTCCGTGCTGTACCCGGGCCTGAAACCCGATTGGTACGGGTCTAGATAATCCGCTTCATCCAGGACCAGAGGGAGCTGATGCGCCACCACACTCTCAACAACCTTCGCAAGATGCTTCATCCATGATAATGCCCATAAACATTCAAGAGTTTGATAATTTGTGTAATTAGAATGGAATTAGGAATTTGCTAATAATCCTAAATTCAGGATTCTGTGTGTCATTAATCACCCTTCAGTTATGCTAGGTTAATTAAATTTGTTAGAAAAGGTGCTCTTTGATTTTTACTATCTAATAACAGCTCTCCCCAGCTATAGCTAGGCCAGGGGTAGGGAACCTTGGCTCTTTTATGACTTGTGGACTTTTAACTCCCAGAATACCTGAATGTGGCTGGTTCAGGAATTCCGGGTATTGAAGTTCACAAGTCATAAAAGAGCTAAGGTTCCCTACCCCTGAGCTAGACTTATCAAGAGGGTTGCCAAATAATAGAGAGAGAGAGAGAGAGAGCTTAATCTAAGGGGATATCACAGCACGATGTTATGTATTTTAACATATTTCTCAGATGTCTATTCAGTGATTTATTTAAAAGAAATCTTCCTTTCTTTCCCAGCCCTTTCTACAAATACCATGAAAAATTGACTAATTTTTTAAATTAACAATTTTAACATTTGTTAATTATTTATGGTTTTGATGGGTAAACTAAACAGATCTATTTGTACAGGAATCATCAGAATGTTAAATTCCATGATCAAGAATCACAAATTGAAGTGTCGGGCACTAAAGAGAATCCTTCAAATTTATAAAATGCTGGGCAAAAGAGTTACAGATTCTCAACGTACATTGTAGGAGGGCTGTATGGCCTCTGTGGCAGATGAAACAAAGTTTTTATTTTATTTATTTTATTTTAATTCCATTTATATCCCGCCCTTCTCCAAAGAATCAGGGCAGCTTACAAGCTTAGCAGTAGCCTTCACTCTATGTATATGCCTGCTTATTAGGGCTTTCACACACACCCCAAGCGGCATTATTACAAAGTCAGCTTAATTGACCCCAACAATCTGGGTCCTCATTTTACCTACCTCGGAAGGATGGAAGGCTGAGTCAACCTTGAGCCTGGTGGGACGCGAACCTGCACTAATTGCAGGCAGCTGGTGTTACTTAAGGAGGTATTAGCCCACTGCTCCACCAAGGCTCTTTGGTAGCCCCTTTTCCAACTAACAAGTTTTATTAAACTATAGAAGCTTAACACGCTGCAATTGCTAATTAATGATGTATCTGTAATCTGGCTTGCATGTAATTGTACAATCACCCTCTTTTTAAATCTTAACATCAGTTTAGCATTCCATCCATCTGATGAGGTGTGCTATAGCCCATGAATGTGTATGGTTTTCAATAGAATTTGTTAGTCAGGAAAGGTACTACCAAACTCTGAATTAATTTTGAAAAATTAAAACAGATGATTTGTTCTCTTTCATACTAGGATCCATTTAAGAGCTTTTGAGTAAAAAAAGCTTATATGATTGGTATCACAAAGTGCCAAAGATAATTATTTATTAATATGCAGAGAGACAGACAGACGGAGACAAGAGAGATTAATTCACATACAACACTGAATTGCAATGTGTATGATTTGAGTTTAATACTTTGTATTCAAGAAGCCACTGATTAATCCATGTGAAAATCCAATGCAACTTAATTCTTCTTGAACTCCTGTATCCACTCCCAATGTTTGTGCACTCAAATTCTTTTCCTTCAACAAGAATTTGTTACTAGAGACAAAACCTACAAAAGCTATCTGTATGTTGCCTACAAACCTGAACTGCAGATTTGTTTTAATTCTGTAGTTTTAGTCTAGCGCCAACAGAACATTGTCTGCAAAGAAGTAATTGAAAGAATGAGAAAAAGAGGTTTGAGACATTATAACAACAGCTAAATAGATTTGTTTGATACATCTGAATTCTTCAAATTCCTCAGAGTATGTTCTTATCCTAAGCATAGTTGGGTTTTATGAAGACTACTATTACTAACAACAGTACAATGGGTTTCCAGATAGGTCAGAAAGATTTGAAAGAAATCTTTGAAAGTATTATTGCCATGACTTAAAACACAAATTTATTAACCATCTTATGACATGGAACTACAGAAGTTAAAAATCTTTGGTTTAAATAAAAACGATTTATAAGTAGTCCTCATTTAGCAACCATTTGCAGTTACAACACTGATGAAAATGTAACTGCAGCCAATCATATTTATGGCCTTTTCAGGACTGTAAAGCAAAGGAAAGCTGAAATAAGATCATAAGCACAGTCACGCAGTTAGCAACCACTTTGCTTAAGAACCAAGTTGCTGTGATTACAAAATGGGGAGTTTTTTTCTCATTCAATCAGTCCATTTCTTGGAGACTGCCTGCCCTGGACCAATCTCTGCACTTTCCTTGGCAAGGTTTTTCAGAAGTGGTTTGGCATTTCTTCCTTCCTAGGGCTGAGACAAAGGGACTGGCCCAAGGTCACCAAATTGGTTTTGTGCCTAAGGCTGGGTTTTAGCCTGATGTCTTAACCACTATTTATTTAGTGTACGGTATGGACTGGCAATATATATTAACATTTCATCTAGATTAATAAAACAATAAAATATGTTAAAAAGATCTGTGTTCAAATACTAGTGTCTACACCATCTAATCACGAGCACAGAATCATTTATATTAAAAAAAATCAGAATCGTTGTATGCTCTCAGCTTACAGCCGGTCACATTGTGATCTACAGTTTGACGTGGGACCCCACAGTCACACTGAGGGGAGGATACTAGGCCCCATTTATACAGAGAGTCCTGGCAGACGCCATGTGAGGTGTGAATCCTATTCATGATTGTCCACTGCTGCAAGCAACCAAGCTCAGAGAGCACCAAAGATTCCACAATCCACAATTAAAATTCCTGGCTTGGCATTATGTATGATCAACCATTATTGCCACTTGGGATATTTTAAGATATAACCTTGTTTTAAAATCTTAGCTGATGTTAAGGAACTCCAAATAACTTAAAAATCCCAAATAAAGCTTACCTGATTTAGGATCTGGTTGAAGATGAAGAGGTTGAATTGATATGTATAACAGAGACATGGCTGGCCTCTCCCAGTTGTGCTCACTTGAGTACCTCGTTCATCACCAGCACAAACATCAGGAGAAGGGGAGTTGCTGTGGTCCATTGGGGTTCCATCTCCCTCTCCATGTTCCCTGTCCAGTTGAGTATCAATACTGAATTTGCAGAAGCAATCAGGACAGATGGGGGATTCTGTTGGGAGTCTGCCATGCTGCTCATTAGTCTCCCTTCCTGAACTGACAGGAGCAAAATACTGTGTTTCCCCAAAGCCATAAAATAAAACTTATTTTGGGGGGGTTCGGGCTAATATAAGCCCTACCCCAAGAAGTAAGCCCTACTCAAACCTGCCCACTGTCCCACCGTAGTTTTTTGGCAGGCCGTATCACGTATCTCCCCCCACCTTACCTGCTGCCAGTGCCACCACTGTGAGTTCAATTTTCCGGCTCAGACCCATTCCCCACGCGCTTGCAGCCTACTGGTACTGGCAAAAAGTAAGTCCTCCCCGAAAGTAAATCCTAGTGCTTACTTCAGAGCCCCAAAGAAAGTAAGACTGGGTCTTAGTTTCGGGGAAACACAGTAGTATGTAGGAATGATCTTGGGAGACAGGGCAAAGAGACTTCGCCAAGGGAATGGTCAGATGAAAGGCAGCTGAGCCCAAAGCAGGAAATGTGGGTGGGGCAAAAACAGTCCCTAGTTTGGGGGCTGTAAGGGGGAATGGAAGGAGGGAGAAAGAAGTACTTTCAGACTTGCAAGATTCTTTAATGTAGCTTTACAATAAAGTAGAATTAGCTTCTTTGGTTGTGTTCCCCATCTGGTGCACCTCACAAAGCTGGCAAATCTTGCAAGTCTCCTTTTCCCCAAAAGAGGAATTTTTGGAATGGTCTTTCCCCCAGGGAGTTCTGCAATCTGCCAAGCATCCAGCAGCAGCAGCACAGATGATCAACTTGCAGAATGCCACGATACAATTAACACAACAGCTGGGGCAGAATTTGCCTCAATTTGCAGCAGTACAATTTGTGGCTCAGCCAATCTTCCTGCATTCCCATGGGAGCTTGAGGGAGAAATTCAGAGGGGGCCAGGAATAATTCTGGACATTCACTGTCTATGTATTATGTCTATGGGAGGCAAGCTAGTGGAGTTTTCTACTGCTGAATGCACCAAAGTGACGTCTGCCAAGTTTGCTGAAGAAAGCAGCAGCTAAGTGGGCCGTACTGTTCAAACCGTGCTTTTAATTTTATCAGACATCATCATGTTGCTGCCAAGTTTGCATACTGTTTTTATTTTATTGGATTTTATCTGTATATTTTTATTCAAATTTTATTTTCAGTGTGCTTTATTGCAAACCACCCAGAGAGTTTCAGCTACCGGACAGTTTACAAAACAGAAATACCTTATTTTTTGGCATATAAGACGACTGGGCGTATAAGACGACCCCCCAACTTTTGAGGTGATTTTCATGGGTTAAAAAGTCGTCTTATACGCCGGAAAATACGGTAAATAAATGAGCTCTGTTTCTTCCTCTTTCCTGGTGATCATGCTTGAAATAGCTGGGAAGAAAGATAAGTATCACTAGGCGCAGGGGTAGGCAACCTCGGCTCTTTTAGGACTCATGGACTTCAATTCCCAGAATTCCTGAGTCAACTGACTCAGGAATTCTGGGAGTTGAAGTCCATGAGTCCTAAAAGAGCCGAGGTTGCCTACCCCTGCACTAGGGAGTATAGAATGACAGATATTGAACAGCAAGCGTGCCAGAGAAGCATATGGAAACTCTGCAAAATAATTAACAATAATTAAGAAAAAGGGATTATTAAAATGTATTAAATGTATTATTGAGTATTGTAAGATTCCTGTTGGATGAACATTGGGAAATACATATTTTTATGTAGCTAAGTCACCAACGACCCTAGGAGAGGTAACCGGACCTTATTAGCAGAAGACAGATCGGAACTAATTGATATGTACGGTATTGGATTGCTACAGTCGTTCTTTAATTCATTTACAAATAAGTCCACTAATGCTTAAAAAGAGGCTATTGCTTATCCACAGGATTCTACAGATGTTCAGGAACATTTGTGGGTGAATGTCAAATATGTTATTTGGCTTTCCTTCCATTTTACATATTACATGCATTCTGTGCAATGTAAAATTCAACAAACTGGCACCTACTTGGTCTTGAGAGCAAAAGAGGACAACTCATAGACTTTCATTATAAAACAAAACCCTCTCAGAAGCAAAAAAACAAAACAAAAAGCCTCCTAAAGGTAGTATTTCCTGGGACAGCAAGCTAAAAGGTGAAAACAAGGACAGTGTCTAAACATTCTCTCTTATTGGATTAATACTGCTCTACATTTGACCTGCATGTTAACCTATAACGCTATTATACATACAATGAAATCTCTATTACATGGTCCCAAGATGCCTTTCTGCAGCAAAGTCATGCAGGGTCACACAGCAAACATTCTTCATCTTATCTGCACAATATTAACAATATTAATTCAATATTTCTTAGAGACCTGCTCCTTAGATCTGGGGCCAATGATACCGATTTACCATAGGGGAAGATTGTTATCCCCAGGAGGTCACAAACCTGAAAGGCCTGCCCTCTTCCACTCCACACACACATGTACACACACACATCTCCTCAGTCAAACAACATTGATTTTGTTTTCACTGCTGCTGAACCTATTTGCCAGAAGTGCAAAAACATTCCTGTACTTCAGAATCTGGATCTTGACCTGAAAACCTCACCTGGTTTCAGGGAGTCCTAGACTTACGACCACAATTGAGCCCAAAATGGCTGTTGTTAAGTGAGACATTTGTTCAGTGAGTGTTGCCCCATTTTGCAACCTTTCCTGCCACAGTTGTTAAGTGTATCCCTGCACTTCTTAAGTTAGTAACCACGGTTGTTAAGTGAATCTGGCTTCCCCATAGAGTTGGCTCGTCAGAAGGTCGCAAAAGGGGATCACGTGACCTTGGGACACAGCAACGGTCATAAATACGAGTCAGTTCCCAAGCAACTGAATTTTGAACATGAGATCATGAGAATGCTGCAAAGGTTGTAAGTGTTAAAAATGGTCACAAGTCACATTTTTCAGTGCTGTTGTAACTTTGAACGGTCACTAAATGAATTGTTGTAAATCGAGGACTACCTATACTTTTTAGGCCGGGGTCAAAAGCAGAATGCCCTCTCTTCATTTTATTCAGACATGCACCCCAACAACACATCTTTACTCAGTGATTGCAGGTAGTCCTCTACTTCTGACTGCAACAGGGACCAGAATTTTGATCATAAGTCATGATGGTCATAAGTCGAGGCACTCACATAACCAGACCCAATTTTACAGCCATTTTTATAGCAGTCATTAAATGAATCATGTGGTCCATAAGTCTGGAACCATTCTCCCATATGGGAGGAGGTTTTTTTGCCAGAAACTGGCAAAAACCATTGCAAATTGTGATCGTGTGATTGCAGGATGCTGCAATCAGTCGTAAATGTGAGCCAATCGCCCAGCATCTGAAATGTGGTCATGTAACCACAGGGGAAAGCAACATTTTACAACAGCCGAAAGTGCTTTATGGGGCCTAAAATTCTCCCTTCCAAGGCCATTGTTAACTCCAAACGGGTCATTAAACAACTGGTCATAAGTCGAGGAGTACCTGTATAGGAAATTACCAAGCAAGTAGTTTTCTTGCTTGCTTGCTACCAGCTCTATAAATGAGGGGTTGGTTCTCAATATGACAATAGGTACAGCAGTTTCACTTCCACAGAGCCTTTAGTTTTTTTATTCCTCCAGTGTTTTTCAAAAAGAGTGCAGGCCCAGGAAAGGGAGGCTAGAATTCTTAAACTGAGTTGATGGCAGTCCTAAAGAGAGAGAAAGTCAAGATTTCCCAAAAGTGTGCTTCTATGTGAACAGAACTGCTGAAGATGAAAGAGAGGATTGGATCAGTGAAATCCCTAACTCTTCTCTGTTATTTAATCTCAAATTCCAGGGTGAGGATTCTGCAAACTAAGAATGCTGTAAGAGGATACTCTGCCTATGTGCGTATCCAGGTTAAGCTTCCACACTGAGGTTTCTAGGTTAGGGTCTAGGTGATAAGATCTAACAAGTTTAAATATGGGCTCCTTTTTTTTTTCTTCTAGGATTCAAAAACACTGGTTGTGGTTCACACCGCAGGCTTAACCTACCTCCTGCATTTATTCCACTTCCTGGGTTCTCACAACACATGGAACCATAAACTAGCCAATGGTCTGGGACTGGTTGCACGTTTTGCCAAGCCTGACCAAAGTTAAGAACCATGTTGCGTGAATACATACGTGCACTACGCCTTGGCCTTAGTTAAGCCTGCGGTGTGAAAATAGCACTACAAAGCACTTGTTAGAAAGTCCTTCTTAGTAGATAGTGGTCATAGGTAGCACCAAATGCTATTTGGATAGCTGAAGTTCATCCTTTGTGCAATTAGGCTGACAAGAGATATTCAAGCAGGCCTAGTGGAGTTTCAGAGCTCGGCCAAGCCATTCCTTGGGCAGCCCTTCTCATGACCTATTGTGAGATGCACTTATCATGATATTGGGCAAAGCGTTACGCCGCTTCTTCCAGGAGCCCAGCTCCCGAGAGTATCTCCTTATCTGCCTGAACCAGTGGTGAGTCCGTGCCTTGTCCCCATCTCGAAATATGAAGGATTCCCGCCTTATCTCAAGCAGTTCAAATGTGTCATCACAATCGGGATCCACAGAGACCACACAGTTGCTGAGTCTCAAGGGTTCCCTGAGCAAACTGAACTTCCCATTGTTCTTATCCCGGATAAGTACCAATACTGCATCTTTCACAGAGCCTGGCTCCCCCGGTTCAAAACTGGACTCAGAGGCACGCCTGATATTGACCATCAGGAGAACTTGCATCTTCTGGAACTTTAATGTCTTGCTGCCCTTTTTCACCCACTGCCCATCAGGTGGCTGGGCCAGCTGCAAGGGTCCTTCCATCACAAACCGTGTTTCTTCCCGCAGCCAGCCCATCGTTTTGAGAGCGGTTTCCCTCATTTCAATGTTGATCACCTCTCTGTTCTTCTTACTGTCCTGGCGGAAGGAGCGCAGAGTCCACGAATTCCCTTCCTGCTTGGTTTTCATGTTGATGTGTTCCAGATGGGACTCGATGCGGCTTTTGGCCTCCAGCAGACTGCTGTAATCTGGGTGGTACTCCATAGTGGCTTTGATGATACGGCTCAGAAGAAGGGGATACTTTGTGACTCTCTGTAGTGGAGCTATGAGGAAGGACCTCAGATTCATGCGACGAAGGGCAGTGTTGTCATTCTGCGAAACATTGAGGAATATCCTGCAGACCATAGAAACAATAAATCATAACTTTTTTATATACATACATACCAAAACTGTAGGAAAACCTGAAGGTGGAGTTAAAAGAGGGATCAGCCTAGAATTCCTATGTAGTCACAAGTGGACTACGTCCAAACCCTCCTTGAATTTCGTTGATCCTTATCTAACTCCTAGCAGGTGCTTTTAGCATTTTTCCACTCATCCTTCCGGATAATCGGTCAGTTTAATTGGACCCTCAGGTGCGGACCTTTCTTTCATGCTGAACAAAAACATAATTATCTCTAGTGATCTTAACGATGCATTATGCTGGTGCTTGGTGGAACTGAATTATTTTTCCCCTCATCCTTCTGGATAATCTATCAGCCTATTTCAGAGTTTAATTTGTTATATTAACTATGCAGTATGGAATTAAAAAAAATAGGAGTTCTACTCAAAAAACAAATCTTACTATGAGTCATCTTTTAGATGAAACAAGGATTGAAATGTCAACCCTACTGATTCACTCCTACCAGAGATGCAAAGAAGCCCTACTGAGGCAAATTTCTTCATTTCTGCATAATGGCAGCATAGCAGTCTGGCCCAATTAATACCCAGACTTAGGCAGATGTTTTGGACAAGACAGCTGAATGCTGCATACGTTATCATCTTTATCATTGGTAAGTGCTGCCCATTATAACTATGAATGGAAGTTTAATTCCCCAGAATTAAACTTCCATTCATAGTTATAATGAGCAGCACTTACCAATGATAAAGATTTACTTAATCACAATTTGAATGGCCTTTGTACATGACAGAGGGCACCCGGTGATTTTACTAGCTTACTAAATTACTATATCAGCTTTCCATGAGGGACTCTGGCAACCCCTGCCCTTTTGCACATCAGTTCCCTATCCTCGTTTTTCTAAAATGTCTCACATAGACATGAAAATGGAGAAATGTGTAAGGGCCAAGAGCATCTATTTCTTTTCATGCCTAACGAATGGAGAAGAGATCGTCCATGTTTTCTGACAAAAGAAAAGAAGCTAAAATGCACTAGTTGGGTTGAGTCCTCAAAGTTTAGGATCATGTTATGGGTTAGATAAGGTTTGCTGGAGCCGACTGAACTCATGCCAGAGAGCCCATCCCTACGGTCTGCTTCCAAAGGCCCAGTAGAATAACAATTTTATTTATTTATTTATTTATTTATTTATTTATTTATTTATTTATTTATTTATTTATTTATTTATTATGGGACTTATATGCCGCCCTATCTCCCAAAGGACTCAGGGCGGCTAACAACAATAAAATACAAATAAATACAAATATTAAAAAATTAAACTATCACAAAGCCCCACTAAAACCAATAAAAACATTAAAAACATAATCATCAGTCCAGGTCAGCCTGTTGGAAAAGGTATGTCTTGAGGTCATGACAAAAGGACTGGAGATCTGGGGCCATCCGGAGGTCCCGGGGGAGCTGATTCCACAATGCAGGTGCCCCCACAGAGAAGGCCCTCCCCCTGGGGGTCGCCAGCCGACATTGTCTGGCCGACAGCACCCTGAGGAGGCCCTCTCTGTGAGCGCACTGGGCGATGGGAAGTCATTCCTGGCAGCAGACGGTCCTGCAAGTAACCCGGGCCTAAGCCATGTAGGGCTTTATAGGTAAGAACCAGCACCTTGAATCTCACCCAGAGGGCAACCAGTAACCAACAATACTGAAAACCGCAGCAGATTAAATATCGAAACGGTCATTACAATTTTATTTCCAGAACTTTATAAACAAACTGTATTCCACTTTCTTTCAAATGTATTTTTTTTTGCTTCTTGTTGTATCTGAAAATAATTGTAACTATTAAATAAAACTATTCAAAAATTAGCATTCTGAATTTACTAAATCTGATTTATCCAACTGGTAGCCAAGGACTAGTTTTCTAACACTTACAGTTTTGTAAGGTAAAGATAAAGGTTCCCCCGCACATGCGTGCTAGTCGTTTCCAACTCTCGGGGCCGGTGCTCATCTCCGTTTCAAAGCCGAAGAGCCAGCGCTTGTCCAAGGACGTCTCCATGGTCATGTGGCCGGCATGACTAGACGCCAAAGGCGCACGGAACGCTGTTACCTTCCCACCGTAGTGGTCCCTATTTTTCTACTTGCATTTTTACGTGCTTTCGAACTGCTAGGTTGGCAGAAGCTGGGACGAGTAACAGACGTTCACTCTGCTACGCGGCACTCGGGATTCGACCCACCAAACTGCCGACCTTCTGATCGACAAGCTCAGTGTCCTAACCCACTGAGTTGTAGCTGCTAATTAATTCCAAGAGAATGCAAATGTAGGTTTTATTATCAAGTCATGCTTTGGGCAAGAATTTGTATTTCCAAGAGAACATACTAAATTCCTAATCATAGTCTCACATCTCCTTTCTAACTATCAAATACTTAGATTTTTTTTGGGGGGGGGCGGCTTCACGGAAGATGGGAGTTTTCTTCAAGAATTCACTTTGCTGCACTTACAAATTTCTACTTCAGGAGTAATGAATTAAAACAAAACCTTAGGTTGGCTCAATAGTTTCAGTTACTCTCTTCAAGTTTAGCAAAGTAATAGAATCTATCTTAGTGGCTTTCACTGGACCTCTCAGTCAGGGTTGACTCAGTGTTGACTAGTCCCTGCCGTTTGCTTAGCATGATTGTCTGAATTGGTTAGTCATTGCCTTCTTCGTGGGCTGAGAGAGAGGGACTGGTTCAAGACCACCCAGCTGGCTCAGTGCCTAAGGTGGGACTAGAACTCATGGCTTCCCAGTTTCTAACCTGAACCATTACAGGTAGTCCTCGACTTACAACAGTCCATTTAGTGACTGTTCAAAATTCAATAGCACTGACACAAGAGACTTATGACTGTTTTTCACACTTACGACCATTGCAGCATTCCCATGGTCATGTGGTCAGAATTCAAACACTTGGTAACTGACATGTATTTATGGTGGTTGCAGTGTCCTGGGGTCATGTGATCACCTTCTGTGACCTTCCGACAAGCAAAGACAATGGGGAAGCCAGCTTCATTTAACAACCTCATTACTAACTTAACAACTGAAGTAATTCACTTAATAACTGTGGCAAAAGGGTCATAAAATGAGATAAAATTCATTTAGCAACTGTTGCTTAGCAACAGAAATTTTGGGCTCATTTGTGGTCATAAGTTGAAGACTACCTGTGACTCGGGGAAACCAATAGGGGAGTAAAGCCAGTTCATTATTCCAGTTGCCAACATGTCTCTGTTGGTACAAGCTCAGAAACATCTGTTCCTCAGCTCTAGGCAACAATAGTTTCTCTGGAAAACCTCATCAGTTATTCATTCCCCAAAGCATAATTGTTCCCATGTTTTCTGTTCTTGAGCCTCCTGCCTATATGTTACCTAGTTAAAATTCGGAACCCTCCTCACCTGAGTAACTCTTTTTCTTTTTCCAGCGCATTGAGCATGTTCACGGAGGATGGCTGCTGGAGACAATATGTCTGGAATGCAGGCAGCATGTTCACAAACTCCAGGAATATTTCACCAATGCACACAGTCATGAGGTCATCATCACCCTATCAACATAGAAGATGAAGAGAAACAGAAATATTTGAGGTCTTCCAAGTCATCAGCATATTGTATTGTATTGCCGGTTGGCTGTAAAATACATATATTCAATGTGATAAACGCCTCAAGGGCAAATTCTTTGCCATATTTTACCTGTATATTAACATTGTTCCTGGAGTCCTTTTTAAATACGATCTATTACAATAGGACAATAGGACAGAGAGCTAAGGGACAAGGCTTATTGCTGGTGGGTTCATAACTGCAAAAACATGTGCCTCATCTTTTCTGTACAGAAATTCAAGGAAATTGAAGAAAGCTTAATGTTGTCTGTAATCAGAAATTTTATTTAGCTTCTTAGTAAGAGTTTTGTGAGATATACAAATTTTGTTAACAGCCAATTTTTATCTTTCTTTTTTTACTTTTCTATTTGATGATAGGCTACTTTGAGAGGACAAAACTATAAAAGTTGTCTAAGTGTCCTTCAAATAATGAAGGAAAAATAATTAATGGGAAGGAGATGGCATTCTTTGACCAGGTGACAAAATTAGAGGACCAGAGGAATGGTGTAGATATAATTTACTTGGACTTCAGTTAGGCATTTGATAAAGTAGACCACAACCTACTACTTGATAAGATAGAAAAATGTGGGTTAGATAGCATCACCACCAGATGGATTCGTAGCTGGCTGACCAGCCGTACTCAGCATGTGAACCTCAATGGAACTGCATCTACATGGAGGGAAATGTGTAGTAGGGTGCCCCAGGGCTCTGTTCTGTGCCCAGTGCTCTTCAACATCTTCTTCAATGATTTGGATGAGGGGATAGATGGGGAACTCATCAAATCAGCAGATGACACCAAGCTGGCAGGAATAGCCAACACTCCAGAAGACAGGCTTAAGATACAGGAGGATATGGACAGACTTGAACACTGGGCGCTATCTAACAAAATGAAATTCAGTGCTGAAAAAGTAAGTTCTACATTTAGGTAAGAAAAACCAAATGTACAGGTATAGTATAGAGATGGTACCTTGCTCAATAGTAGTAACTGTGAGAGGGATCTCAGAGTCCTAGTGGACAATCACTTAAATATGACCCAGCAGTGTGCTGCAGCTGCCAAAAAAGCCAACACAGTGCTAGGCTGCATTAACAGAGGGACAGAATCAAGATCACGTGAAGTGTTAATACCACTTTACAATGCCTTGGTAAGGCCACACTTGGAATACTGCATCCAGGTTTGGTCACCACAATGTAAAAAAGATATTGAGACTCTAGAAAGAGTACAGTGAAGAGCAAGAAAGATGATTAGGGGACTGGAGGCTAAAACATATAAGGAATGGTTGCTGGAATTGGGTATGTGTAGTTTAATGAACAGAAGTACAAGGGGTGACATGATAGCAGTGTTCTAATATCTCAGGGGCTGCCACAAAGAAGAGGGAGTCAAGCTATTCTCCAAAGCACCTGAAGGCAGGACAAGAAGCAATGGATGGAAACTAACCAAAGAGAGAAGCAACCTAGAACTAGGGAGAAATTTCCTGACAGAACAATTAATCTGTGGAACAACCTGCCTCCAGAAGTTTGCTCCAACACTGGAAGTTTTTAAGAAGAGACTGAGCAGCGGGTTGGACTAGATGACCTCCAAGTTCCCTTCCAAAATTATTATTATTATTATTATTATTATTATTATTGTTGTTATTTTGTTGTTGTTGTTTTGTAGTAGTAGTATGTTGAGTTGCTTATTCTCCTCCCAACTCAATTTTCTGATAATTTTCACTTTCCTTTTTAAAAAAATATATTTTATTAATTTTTTACTATAACAATCTTTAGTACTTAGTGAACAATGTGTTGTCTGGGTTCATATATTTAAAAACAATCAATAATAATTAATTTCTATAGCTGATCAATATGTTAGTTGACAATATATTTCCTTGATCCTCTCTTCTTCCAGCAATATTCTTTTTGTCTACATTAAAGAAATATAATTGTTAATACTTTCAATACATATAGAGTTGGGTATAAACATTTTACTTGTATTTATAGATAGAACAATAACATCAACATATAACATCTTTTCTAATCAGCTTATGTTTCAATTGTATTTATAGAAATCATCTTATTAAGTTATTATACAGTATATCCTGTTTTCAAGATTCTTATTTAAGCTTTATTTCTCCTCAGTATTGAAACCACTCTTATCAGTCATAATTTTCTCAAAATTCATTACCTTTGACTATCCAAATTTTTCATTCAAATACACCATCTCAATATGTTTACATTTCATTTATTATAAAAATATTATACTACTTATATATCTTATCCCTCTTACTATTGAGCCCCTTTATGTCCAAGCGTTATCTATTCTTTTGACCGTGTTCAAACAAGAATTTAATCATATAATACACCATCTAGCAATCTTACTATTTGCTGTTGTTAGCTGCGAAGTCATGTCCGACTCACCGCGACCCTATGGACAACGTTCCTCCAGGCCTTCCTGTCCTCTACCATCTTCTGGAGTCCATTTAAGCTCACGCCTACTGCTTCAGTGTCTCCATCCAGCCACCTCATTCTCTGTCGTCCCCTTCTTCTATTGCCCTCAATCTTTCCCAGCATTAGGCTCTTCTCCAGTGAGTCCTTCCTTTTCATTAGGTGGCCAAAGTATTTGAGTTTTACCTTCAGGATCTGGCCTTCTAAAGTGCAGTCAGGGTTGATCTCCTCTAGGACTGACCGGTTTGATCGCCTTGCAGTCCAAGGGACTCACAGGAGTCTTCTCCAGCACCACAGTTCAAAGGCCTCAATTCTTTGGCGCTCGGCCTTCCTTATGGTCCAACTTTCACTGCCATACATTGCAACTGGGAAGACCATAGCCTTGACTATACGCACTTTTGTTGACAGGGTGATGTCTCTGCTTTTTAGTGTGCTGTCTAGATTTGCCATGGCTTTCCTCCCGAGGAGCAAGCATCTTTTAATTTCTTGGCTACAGTCCCCATCTGCAGTGATCTTGGAGCCCAGGAAAATAAAATCTATCACTACCTCCATTTCTTCCCCATCTATATGCCAGGAATTGAGAGGGCCGGATGCCATGATCTTGGTTTTCTTAATGTTAAGTTTCAACCCAAATTTTATTTTTTATTTTTTTTATTTTAATCCCATTTATTTTCACTCACCTTCTTCACCTGCAACCCGAGGCTCTTTAGTTCTTCTTCACTTTCTGCCATTAGAGTGGTATCATCTGCATATATTAGGTTGTTGATATTTCTTCCGGCAATCTTAATTCCAACTTTTGATTCATCTAGCCCTGCCTTTCTCATGATGTGCTCTGCATATAAGTTAAATAGGCAGGGCGACAGTATACAGCCTTGCCGGACTCCTTTCCCAATTTTGAACCAATCAGTGGTTCCGTGTCCAGTTCTCACTGTTGCTTCTTGGCCCACATATAGGTTTCTCAAGAGACAAATAAGATGGTCTGGTATGCCCATCTCTTTAAGGACTTGCCACAGTTTATTATGATCCACACAATCAAAGGCTTTGGCATAGTCAATGAAGCAAAAGTAGATATTTTTCTGGAACTCTCTAGCTTTCTCCATGATCCAGCGTATGTTAGCAATTTGATCTCTAGTTCCTCTGCCTCTTTGAAATCCTACCTGTACTTCTGGTAGTTCTCGATCCACATACTGCTGAAGTCTAGCTTGTAGGATTTTAAGCATAACTTTACTAGCATGTGAAATGAGTGCAATGGTGTGATAGTTTGAACATTCTTTGGCACTGCCTTTCTTTGGAATTGGAATGTAAACTGATCTTTTCCAATCCTGTGGCCACTGTTGAGTTTTCCAAATTTGCTGGCAAATTGAGTGTAGCACTTTAACTGCACCATCTTTTAAGATTTTGAATAGCTCAGCTGGAATACTGTCACCTCCACCAGCTTTGTTGTTGCTCAGTTTTTCTAAGGCCCACTTCACTTCACATTCTAGGATGTCTGGCTCGAGGTTAGTGAGCACCTCATTGTGATTATCAGGGACGTTAAGCTCATTCTTGTATAGTTCTTCTATGTAATTTTGCCATCTCTTCTTAATCTCTTCTGCCTCTGTTAGGTCCCTGCCATTTTGGTCCTTTATCATACCCATTTTTGCATTAAACGTTCCCTTCATCTCTCCAATTTTCTTGAAAAGATCTCTGGTCCTCCCTAGTCTATTGTTTTCTTCTATTTCTTTGCACTGTTCATTTAAGAAGGCATTCTTATCTCTTCTAGCTATTCTCTGGAATTCTGCATTCAATTGGGCGTATCTTTCTTTTCCTCCCTTGCCTTTCGCTTCCCTCCTTCCCTCAGCTATTTGCAAAGCTTCCTTAGACAGCCATTTTGCTTTCTTGCATTTCTTTGTCTTTGGGATGATTTTGGTTGCTACCTGTTGTACAATGTTGCGAACCTCTGTCCATAGTTCTTCAGGCACTCTGTCTATCAGATCTAATTCCTTAAATCTATTTGTCACCTCTACTGTATATTCAATAGGGATATGATTTAATTCATACCTGACTGGCCTAGTGCTTTTCCCTACTTTCTTCAGTTTAAGCCTAAACTTTGCAATGAGAAGCCCATGGTCTGAGCCACAGTCAGCTCCTGGTCTTGTTTTTACTGACTGTATAGAGCTTCTCCATCTTTGGCTGCAGAGCATATAGTCAATCTGATTTCTGTGTTGACTGTCTGGTGATGTCCATGTATAGAGCCGTCTCTTGGGTTGTTGGAAAAGAGTGTTTGCTATCACCATCGTATTGTCTTGACAAAATTCTATCAGCCTGTGCCCTGCTTCATTTTGTATTCCAAGGCCAGACTTGCCTGTTATTCCGGTTATCTTTTGGCTTCCTAATGTAGCATTGAAATACCCCATGATGATAAGGACATCATTTTTTGGTGTTAGTTCTATAAGGTGCTGTAGGGCTTCATAGAACCGGTCAATTTCATCCTCTTCAGCACTGGTGGTTGTGGCAAAGACCTGGACTACTGTGATATTGAATGGTTTGCCTTGGATTCAAACTGAGATCATTCTGTCATTTTGAGGATTGTATCCCAGTATTGTTTTTCCTACTCTTTTATTGACTATGAAGGCTACTCCATTTCTTCTGAGGGATTCTTGCCCACAGTAGTATACCTGATGGTCATCTGAATTAAATTCACCCATTCCTGTCCATTTTAGTTCGCTGATACCTAAGATGTCAATGTTCAGTCTTGTCATCTCTTGTTTGACCATGTCCAGCTTGCCTTGATTCATGGATCTTACATTCCAGGTTCCTATGGAGAAAAAATATTTACAGCATCGGACTTTCCTTTCACCAACAGACACATCCACAAGTGAGCGTCCTTTTGGCTTTGGCCCAGTTGCTTCATTCTTTCTGGCGCTACTAGTACTAGCCCTCTGCTCTTCCCCAGTAGCATATTGGATGCCTTCCGACCTGAGGGGCTCATCTTCCAGCAACATATCGTTTTGCCTTTTGGTACTGTCCATAGGGTTTTCATGGCAAGGATACTGGAGTGGGTTGCCATTTCCTTCTCCAGTGGATCACGTTTTGTCAGAACTCTCTGCTATGACCTTTCTGTCTTGGGTGACCCTGCACGGCATAGCTCATAGCTTCATTGAATTACGCAAGCCCCTTCCTCAAGTTTGTTTTGAAGTCCTGGAAGATAAGACATTTCCTTTCTTGTAGGAAAATTTTGTGGATTTTCTTTTGTTTGTATTAAGTTGTAGTTCTCTTCATTTGTAGCTTTCATGTTTAAGTCATTTTCCTCTGATTTGTGTTCTATTGTCTTATTTATTCATTCTTTATCGTCATTTTTAAGCATTGTTTGTGAGTTTAGGTTAGAGATGTGTTCATTTATGTTATCACAGTTGTTTTTAATCTCATCATGATTTAAGACAATTGTCATTTGAATCTGTTGCAGCATTGCATATATTTTCTCCTGGAATGTATTTGCTTTGTCTTGAGTCATTATTCCTGCAGATCTCTGATGTTCCATGCTGGGATCCTCAGGAGGAGGTGTTAGGTGTGGATTTCTGTCACTTTTAGATAAATATACTACATTCATTTTGTCTCCCTCCTCTGGGTAGTGTTTCACTGGTGCCGTAGTCTCTTTAATTAGCTTTATCAAACCATCCCATCTTAAAATCCAAATAACCAAATCTTGTGTAGTCCTTATCTTTATATATGGTTTTTGTAATCAAATACGTTCCAATTATCAAAGCACTACTGAAAACAATGTTTTGTAACAGTTCTTTTTTTTCAGGGATCTTATGATTATCAGCCAGCCAAGATTTCAGTTCAGAGTATTTAACCACCTGAAAGCTTTCAGTAACTTCCCCTTTAGAAGATTAGCCAAAGGCCAAGGTTTTTCTTTTCTGCAAACAGTTCTTAACTTAAAAATGTAGCTCAATATGTTTATAATCCCAGAAGGTCAACAGTTTCTAAATATATATAGTTTCACTCTGTGTTAGCCCAATGCTTTGTTCCCAGCTGTTGTTGGTTTTTTTGCTATTTCTGGGCATCTTGCCAAATTCTGAGTCAATGCAACTGTAGTTTTCTGTAGTCCTCCACTAGGTGTCAGTAGCTGTTCATTTTCCAATTTTTAAAGCAAAGAGTTGTTTGTTGTTGTGGTTGTTATTATTATTATTATTATTATTATTAAATTTCATGAATACTTTTTCAGGTATGGAATTTTAACAGTTTTCTTAGTTTTCAAATTTGTCCAAACAGAAGTATTTTTAACCTCATTTCAATATATTTTGTTCCCCATAAGAGTTTAATCTGCTGCTTCCGTCTATGGGAGGATGGGGTTGTAGTTCCCTCCCTTCTCACTTTGGGAGGATTTTTGCTTCTTGGGGATCTTTTCCAGGAAATCAGATACAAAATAGGAGAGAGAAGATCGAATTCCTCACCCAGTTTCAAACACGCTGTTTACCATTGTTCTGGTTAGTGCCTTTGGATTTCAGCTGCAAGTAGCTTGGGCTGGTCACCCAAGTGTGGCCAGCCTTTCTCCTGTTGAGTTAGAGGGCTTCCCCTGGATCGAGTGGGATGACCACCATCATTCCACGATCATTGGGGCACCCCTCTTTCTTTGTTTCCTCTCTGGAGTGACTTTAGACCCATTTAGGGTGCCCTGGCATGTCGAAACTAGTTGTGGGGTGCGGAGCTCCGCAATCCCTCGACTGTGTGCTATGGCGCAAAACTGGAAGTCCTCTGATAATTTTCACTTTCCATTAATTGGCAATATTTGTAAGAAAAAGATGCTTAAGGAAAGTGATTCCACAAAAGGCAGAGAAACTAAGGTTTACATGGAGAAACCAAAAGCAGCTGAACCAGCATGCCATACTAGTAATAAAGACAAAATGGCAGCATCTCTGGATACAGCACTAAAAATCAAGCACTGTTCAGGATGTTCTGAAACTAATAAAATGGGAAATACTATAACTCAAACAGGAACTAGAAGTGGGAATAGGGATAAGTCAGCTAAGGAGAGGTGATTTGGTTTGAACAAGGTAATTAAATAACTAACAACTAAAAGAAAGTCTTCTCAAATTGCAGAGGTTGCCCAGAGTGCTAGCAAAGCTTATGACGTTACTATTAAAAATAAACCTGATGTTTGTTGCTGGAAAAAGATATTATAGACATTAGACTTGAATTGGCTGACATATAAAGATTGTAACAGAAGAAATATTTGAGTATTAAAGGAAGTGGAGACAATTTAGAAAAGACTGATTCTGTTGGATATCTCAAAATGAAATGACCACCTGTTGGATTTAAAGCCTTCAGACAAAAATGAAATTTCAGCTGTTATAATGGGGAGGGACTGAAATAATTTTGTTATTTATAATACTATGTAAAGGACTGGATTTTCAGCTCTTTGAATGTCCTTGATTTCCCTGTTTTAACTTCCAGCATCGTCGGAGTACATAAGTCAACATGTCATATTATAACATTGGCTCAACTCACATACTCCTATCTTGGCTTATAAAGGAGAAATTCTTGGCAAGACATTTATCAGAATGATTCCATTTCAAATTTCAGCATGTGTTCATACATTTTGGCAATTACACATTCATCATTTTTACATATAATTCAACTGTTAACCTCAATCTTTCTTCTTTTTTAAGCAGTTTTCAATAGTAAGCTCTGAATGTGGTTTAAGATGCTGGCTTTTTTAAAGCAGGTGACCATAGTACTTCAGTGTGTATATGGTAAGCTGCAAACTTCTAAACATGGACTGAGAAAATGGGAATTTATGAGGGCATATGGCTTATTCATAAGATTTCAACTTCTTAGAACATTCAAAACCATTCACTGTCTTACCATTCACCAGCTGAAACAAATGTGCATCTTTTTCTACATTGGGATTCTCCTTTTATTGTGATAAAGGTTATGATCCAATGGATAGACACCCTATCACTGGGATATAAGAATTCATAGGCACCAAAAGTAAATATCTGTAGTTACAAATTTTTTTCCTGCAAAAATTGAGGATACTTACAGAATTCTGGATAGGTTCACTAAGAAACACTTAACTACTGATTAAATATATTGGGGTTTATTTGCAAATAAAAATGCACAAGACTGCAGTACAAATCATGCAAAAGCCAATTTAAATAAGCTTCACCTTTGATCTATGGTGACCTGTGACCACTGAGTCTATTCAAATTAAGCGGACATTAGGATTGTGCAAAGCATTCACAAGGACACCTTGCAAAATGCACAAGCATGGGTGGATCACCCCTCCTTCAAGTATTAAAGCAGCTGCATCTTCTGGAAAGGTGGCCATGGCTATTTCAAGTGTTTTCTCCAGTTTCTGCATACATGGACACACGTGTGCAATGCTTCTACTGGGGAATCACAAGCAAAGCAAAATGACTGTACCTGCATATGCATGCAGAGACAAGGGAGGGAAGCCTTTGAAGCAGTCAAGCCTTCTGAAGGATGTAGCTGCTGTAACCCTTTGAAGACATGTGCCGCACTCACACCTTACATAGGGCTGTCATAGCCCTAGTGAAAATTATCCTCCTCCTCCTCCTCTGCTGTTTATTGGGAATATGACCAATTCTAAGACAACCTTTGTCTCATTACTTTAAACATACAAGAGTTCCTAATGTATCCCCAGACCTTTGGGCCATCATATTCAGGGTTGTTCAGTTATAAGAAATTTCTCAGTTATAAAAAAATAAATTTTTCAGCTTTACCTGGAGTGGCCAGGAATCAAGCAAGTATAAAATTTGGCTATAGCCTGAACTATGGCCTTTCTCTGACCATCTGTCTGTCTGGATCAGTACCATTTATTCCAGAAGACAAAGAACCTGTGCTCCTTCAGCTGTTGATAAGCTACACCTCCCACGATCCCTCATGATTAGCCATATTAATTGTTTTGCCAAGGCTTATAGTTTAACAGTGTTTGAAGGCTGCAAGTTCCTTGTCCTACCCAACTCAAGTTTGGCCAGCAATTCTCCCAATTTTATAGAGAGGCCATCTGTCACTTAAAAATTAAAGCAGAGCTTTGTATGCCTGGGACCCAAGCTAGCAGTATCTGTATGAGGGGAAAAAAGTGCAGTAACTGTGTACTAGTATCAAATGAAAGCTCTTCCCCAAAGTGATTGCCAGTCTTAAAATAATAATCTCTGTCTCTGTTGGCTTTTGAGGTTAACCAGTAAGGCTTTCAGACTGGCATAATGTTTTAAGAAATGCCTTTTCCAATCCATTATAAATAACCTTGAATGCCTTCAGGAAAGTTGAACAGTCTGCAGTGTGGCTTGAATAATACTTAAGAAATTAACTACCATAATGTTTATTCATTCATTAACTGTTGGCAAAGCTAAGATTCTTTTAATTATTCACGCAGAGGCAAAAACTACCACATTGGGATGCTGCTGCAAAAATGAATTTCTGTAGGAAATTACAGGTGGTCCTTGACTCATGACTATAGTTGGGACCAGAATTTCTGTTGTTAGTGGTGGTTGTTAAGTGAGTCATGTCCAATCTTATGACCTTTTTCTGCTGCAATTATTAGCTGAATCATTGTAATTGTTAAGTGAATCATGCAGTTATTAGCTGAATCTGACTTCCCCCATTGTCTTTGTCAGAATCTGGCTGAGAAGGTCACAGAGGGTGATCAAATGACTCTAGGATGGTGCAACTATCACACATACATACATGCCATTTGCCAAGCACCCAAATTTTGATCAGTTGACTGACTGTGGGGATGCTGCTTCTAAGAGTGAGGAACAGTTGTGAGTCAACTTTATCAGTGCTGACAAACTGCTCACTAAACAAATAGTTGTAAGTTGAGAACTGGTACCTTTCAGAGGCAATAATGAACTACAAAATATAAACAGGCAGCCTTTACATCAAATTAGCTTTACATCCAATTAGAAGGTATCGCAGCTTCTTAACACCATTTTCCTTCAGCCAAAAGAAATGCTTGTATTTGTAACTGATGGCAGATGTCACAGTGCAACGGGTTTATTGACGTTTTGGGCAATGAAGGTGGACTTCATAGGGAAGAACAGACATTCAGCTAACTAAATTGGGAGCTTCTTCATGTGCCTCTTCTGGGGATCCAAGATAGATGAGCAGAATGGATTCTGGGATACATTGGTGCAACCAAATATCTGGAGGGCACCTTCTCAGAATTCTGAAGTTCTCAATTCATCGGATGTCAACAAGACAATGAAGCAGCAGCTCGGACATAGTAATTCTTAAATAAGTGTTACAAACTAGCATGCTTCACAAACAAATAAGAAACCATTCAACTGTTGCAAATGGAAAGGGAAATGCGGTTTGAAGTCACACACTACCTGCTCAAAAGCCTGATCAATCTCTTCTTGAAGATACTCCAGAAAGTTTTCATTGAGGTCAATTAGCTCCTGGATATTGCTAAAAACCACCAACAGTTGTTCTTGTGTTAGGAGGCCAGCTGCTTGCATGGGGAGATAGAACTCCTCCTTGATGATGCGTAGGTCTTCCCCATAACTAGCTTCAGTGTTGACAAATTCCAACACTGATTCTTTCCGTTCTGTCCTGCACTTCAGGCACTTCTCACAGAGAATGGCCTGTTTTCTGTTTTGATTCTGGACATCTGTTTCCAATGGAAAATCTCTGCCACCACAGTCAGTACAAGGTTGATGGGCTTCCCATGCCTGTAGAGAGGTTAACGTTTCCGATGCCCGGTTCTTCCACTTCCTAATCAACACCTGGCTGATACCGCTATCTGCCCGCTCCATTTTGGATGACCTAATCCTTGGCATCCCTCCAACGGTGGTGTCAGCATTGTCTCTCTCCTCATTCCCGCCTGCAATTCCACTATCTGCACTGAGACTGCTAACGTTGCTCCAGCGGTATTTGGAACGAAAAGAGCTGCTCAGGGCATGGTGATTCTCATCAACATAATTGACAGTGGCTTTAGTCAGTGGTGGACCTGAGCGGAGAAATAAAAAGAATGGACATCACTCTCTAGCAATAAAAAGGTTCTCCTGTAATCATACAGCATTATTTTCACTAGAATCTTGTAAGCAAAATTTGGACCAGCTTACTAATTTGGAGGGAACACTACCAGGAAATTCTAAGACTATAAGATAAATTGGGAAGTTGAAAACAATTCTCAAAATAAGGAAACGATAGGCGGCTATCAAGAAAACTGCAAAGATCTGTCCATGTATTCACCAGGAGTCAAGTTCAACCTGAGAGTATCTCTACTGTTTCTATGAAGTAGAAGAAGAAGAAAAATACATTTTTATCATTTTATCTATCGCTAATGTAAGCCACCAACACCATTTCCTTAGAAAATTAAATGAACTATGAAAGTTGGGTAGGAGAATCAGCCATTATTAAACTAAATACACTCTAGTAGTTATGTGGCTTGCTAAAGGATTGTCAATATTTGCAGTTAAGAAACTTAACACAACAAAAACCTTCATGAAACTCCTAGCAGATAAGCATCCATGGCTGGGGGATCATACAGTGTTTGTGGATCACAAGTCAATTACTTTTACATTCAAAAAATACATTCCAATGTTAAACAACGTCTCTGTTCTTAATTTGACCTCTAAGAAAGAAGAGCCTCATTCGCTGCATGGCTCGGTTATGTTTGAAAGAATTTTCCGCTTCCTTATCCTAGTAAGTGGACTTCTCAATTTGCTCCAAAGGTCCCTGCAGGACCAGTTGTTTCAGGTTTGTCTCTTGTTCTGTATAAGATTAAATGCTAGATTAATGCCTGATACTGTGATAGCATTATCTTCCCTTTCTGATTACTGTACTAAGAGCAACTTCAGAACATGCCTAGTCTAAGATATCTGCCCATTAGAGCAGCGGTCTCCAAACTTGGCAACTTGGATGGCTGGGGAATTTTGAGAGTTGAAGTCCACCAATCTTTAAACTGCCAAGTTTGGAGACCCTCTGATCTATTCTAGAGGGTCTGTCATAAAGGGCAGGAAGTAATAATGACAAACCCATTGCACCCGTGCTCTTCTTTCCTCTTGTAGACCCTACAGCAAATGTCAGCAATGCAGTGCTCTAAATCAGGGGTAGGCAACCTCGGCTCTTTTATGACTCATGGACTTCAACTCCCAGAATTCCAGCTGACTCAGGAATTCTGGGAGTTGAAGTCCATGAGTCATAAAAGAGCCGAGGTTGCCTACCCCTGCTCTAAACAGTATGTGTGAACCCATAAAATTAAATGCAAAACTATTTCCTTTAAAAGTGCAACATTTCATGAGATCATGACACTTCAGTGTTCTCCCCCTGTGACCTCATGAGAGATGAGCTCAGCAGCTGGTGACAGATGGACAACAGGATAAAATGATTTGCTATTATCTTTTTCAGGTGTTTCTTCAAGTTCCCAGGTTCCGCTATAATTTTGGATTTCAATAGTCTCCAGCCCAAATAGTAATCAGGTGCTGATTAATAGTTTTTGACCTTTGAAAACTATTAGGTTTTCAAGATCAACCAATGCTGCCATCTAGGCAGGACAACCCGTTATAAAAAAGGAGTCAAAGACAGGGGATTTACTAGTTTCTCTCTCTTGCCGGCGCTTCTGGGCATGGTGTCGGGCTACTGCAGCTATCTTCAACTCCAGTTGTTTCCTCTTTACGGCATCTGTTGGCATGGGATCACTGAAATGAGGCCGTAGCCGGCACTCCCGCTGAACTTTGGCGCAGACCGGGGTTTCGTAGGAGATGTCAGAACTTGATCTGTGGCAATTTGAGCTGGAGCTCTGGAAGGTAAACAAAAAAAGGGGGGGATTCAGAAGAACGTTTTACACAGGACAGCCAAATATACGTGAACAGGGATGCTCACAGCAGGTTAGTATTTGTCAAATTCACCAAACACGCGTCTGCCCCTTGTGTGAATCTGTTCAATGTTGTAATGGGGGTCACAATGGCAGAAGAGTTTGCATGACAGTACTGCAGTGGATATTTCTTCATTTGCTCCTCAGTGACCCTGTGGCAGCACACAAGAAGCCACAATCCTACCAAAGCGATGACACCTGCATCATGATATCATTGCTCAAAGGACGCCAGTTAGTACTTGCGTCACAGAATCTAATGCAAGTGCCCAAGTTGCCTCATTCAAATCACGATGCATCCTTTTTTAATTTGAGACCCTTTGCCCGAGCCACTTAACTTACTGTGGATTGATGACAGTCTTCCACAAAAGTGTCACCTGCTTTCTGGATTTCACAGGATGTGGGGGAAGGGAGATCAAGGGTAATTTCACCAGTGCAGCTACGAGAAAAGGGACAAAATCCAATTAATACTATTCCCAAAATAGGGTTTAAAATAGTTTGAAAGATACAACTGATTTACATTCAACTAATTAACTGTCCCAGGAACAAATAGTAACATTCAAAATGCAAATCTATCTGAACTGACTAATGAAAGAGAGAATGCTTCATCTCATTCCTGCATAGGTTATTCAAACAAGATACCTCCGGTGATATTGCTAATTGAAATTATGGTAATTTGAAAAAAGTAAACTCCTTAAGACAGAATGGTAATAAACTCATATTCTGCTTTTTTTTGTTATTCTGGGATAACAGGATTTTATTTACCCTGAGAAAGAAGAAAACCTTCTGTTCCATCATCACAAAGTGCTCCCTAAATCACGCAATGTCACATATAATTTCTTATCCACAAATTATGAGCAAATAGTGTAGCAAGACCCAAGGCACGGAAGACTGAGGAACCACTCAGCTTAGAACCGCAGAAATAATATGAATGCTTAGTAAATATTCAGTTTTTATATTAAGATTTAGATTTTTAAAATCTTTATTATTATTTTTCTAAATAGCTCAAGGCAGCAAACTTACCTAATATTTGTTCGTCCTCCTATTTCCCCACCACAATCACCCTGTGAGGTGAGTTGGGCTGAGCGAGAGTGACTGGCACAAGGTCCGCCAGCTGGCTTTCTTGCCTAAGGCGGGACTAGAACTCACGGTCCCCTGGCTTCTAGCATGAGGTCTTAATCTCTGCACCACACTGGCTCAATTCATATTCGTATCATTATTCAATGAATATTGAAGATTTTTCCAGATGTTAGAAGTGTATCCTTTATACTGATTTATTAACAGGATTCAATGACATCATTCCTTTCTGCAAACATGTTTGGAATAAGAGAATTTTTTTTTTATTTGATGTCAAATAACTAGACGCTGTTGTGGAGTGATACCTCTATCTCTATAGGGTATTTTAATAATTATCATGCAGATCTTCACATGCTGAGTGTTCAGTGTACCCTAAAATATTGCCAACACTGAATCATTTATATGTAGTCCTCAACGTACGATCACGATGGAGTCCAAAATTCCTATTACTAAGTAAGACAGTTTTTAAGAGAATTGCTAAGTGATTTTCATGACCTTTTTTGCCACAGTTGTTAAGTGAATCATGCAGTCATTAAGTGAATCTGGCTTCCCCCATTGACTTTGCTTGTCAGAAGCCAGCTGGGAAGGTTACAAATGGAGATCCCATGACCCCAGGACAGCGCATCTGTCATAAATACATGCGAATCACCCAAATTTTGATCATGTGACCTTGGTGATACTGCAAGTGTTGTTAAGTATGAAAATTGGTCATGCCACTTTTGTCAGTGTTGTTGTAACTTTGAATGGTCACTAAACGAATTGTTGTAAGTCAAGGACTACCTGTAGTATAGGAAAAAGCACTTAATAGAAGTCAAGGATCCATTGCAAAGAATGCTTATTTTATTTACAGAAGACCCATAAAAGAGTCTTGTTGTAGATACTACCATTGTACTAGAATTGTACAGTACAAAGCAAAATGATAAAGCAATGTGCAAAAAGTAGAAAAAATACCATATTCTAATTTCATAATTTAGTAAATTGAATATTTTAAAATCTTTATATGGAATCATAGAATTATAGGCCTGGAAGGGATCTTGGAGGTCTTCTAGTCCAACCCCCTGCCCAAAGCAAGAGTCCTTATTCAATCCTGGACAAATGGCTGTCCAATCTTTTCTTGAAAACCTCCAGTGATGGAGCGCCCACAACTCAAGGAGGCAAGCTGTTCCACTGATTAATTTAAAATAATTTATGTGTAGATATATCTGCAACTCATTTGGGGACTGCTGGGAGCAGATTTAACTATATTTAAAATGAATACACTTAAATAATTAATTGTGACTATCTCAGATCTCTTTCATTTCAAAGGATCCACTACAGACTTGAGCCCATATCTTTGTTATTTTTGAAAGCACTTTGCATGGAACTTATAATATCAGGGTATTATCTCCTACATGCAAGCAGAAGAGTAGAGCCAAAAGACATGTCAATCTTGAAAGATAAAGATCTTCACAAAGCAAGGAAGGCAAAACATGTAGCTTATATATACCCCCAGATTAGCTGAATCTGGCATATAAACTGCTGTGTCGCTCATGGAAACCTGCTTAGCCTTTCAATAAATTGGATTTGGAAGAAAGACCTCTTTTATAGATCTTAATTGCTGAGAAAGCACACATATGAGGCAGTGTTCCTTGAGATAATAAAAACATCTGCCCTTTCAAACTGCAAACATAATCTCCCCTTGTGCCTAGAAATAAGATGGCTTCCAATGAAGTCATCCAACATACTTAGCCAGGGGTCTTCAAACTTGGCCTTTTTATGACTTGTGGACTTCAACTCCCAGAATTCCTCAGCCAGCATGCCTGGCTGAGGAATGCTGGGAGTTGAAGTCCACAAATCATAAAAGGGCCAAGTTTGAAGAACCCTGTACTGAGCCAACAGAGGACTTGTGCCTAGATTCTAGAAGGTTATCCAATGCTGTAGCACAAAAGTAGGCAACACTTTGCACTAAAGCTCCAAAAACTTTTATTATTGAAGATGATTCTTGAAGTCCAGAGCACTTACAAGGCATCTGGTAGACCACCATAGCATCTGCAGACAAATAAAGAATGCCCAAGACAGGAAGTGATTTTAGTTAATTAATGAATTATATAGGATTTTTTTTTTGCATTTGAATAAATGTGTCTGCTTCTGTGTGTTTCTATGTGTGTGTGTGTCTACACACACACACACACACACACACACCCATACATACACACACATGCATGTATATGCACAATTCCATCTCTGCATATTATTTCTTACTGCATTACATCAGCTATCTTCCGGCCAACTATTTTTTTCATCTACTCTCTCGTCTTCTATTAGATCACCAAATGTTGTAACTGAACAAGGAAATTGATGACTTCTGGATGAGGAAAAAATAAATAAATTTAGACACACTATCTGGCGTGGGATCAGTTTAGGAGGGTGCTAATTGGAAAAAAGCTGGGGTGATTATAAATGAACTAAGGTATGGGTCTTAAATGCTTGTAAATGCTCTTGATTTCATGCATTATCAGCCCTGGCCAATAAGATCAGTAGCAAGAATTCATCAGAACTCTGATCCAAAGCTGTTCAGACTGGGCATTTCTATAACTGAGAATGTCATCCATTTTCTATACCCACTTTCTTTGTAATCAAAAAATAAGTGGCTATTTTTACCTTTTTTGTGTAACAAAGTCAAGTTGCTTGAGTCCAATAAACTTTTTGCCTGAACTCTTCTTTTTTCAACCATCTTCCTGATTACCCTAGTATATCTTTCCTCATTCCTTTGTATATGTGATAGTCCATATAGATACACTGAAAGATAGCAGTGTTCCAATATTTGAAGGGCTGTCGCAGAGAAGAGGGGGACAGCCTATTTCCAAAGCACCTGAAGGCCAGACAAGGAACAATGGATGGAAACTGATCAAGGAGAGATTTAACCTAGAAATAAGGATAAATTTTCTGACAGAACAATCAACCAATGGAACAGCTTGCTTTCAGAGGTTGTGGATGCTTCATCACTGGAGGCTTTCAAGAAGAGACTGGACAGCCACTTGTCAGAAATGATATAGAGTCTTCTGCCTGAACAGGGGGTTGGACTAGATGGCCTACAAGCTCCCTTCCAACTCTATTATTCTAAGTCTAACAGTGCTAAAAGAGAATCTGAACTGAACTGAAAAGAGAAAGAAAAAAGAAAAAAATACAAAGTACAAAACAAAAAGGAAAGAAAAAGGAGAAAAAACAAACAGAACAATGTTTGAAGAAGTGACTCCTGATCTTGCAAAAAGTGCAGGCAAATTTAACATTCCCCCATAAGATTACATGCATAATTCTCTTCTTCCCATAAAATATTGTTTTCAAAAAGATAAGAATATTGCATATCATATATAATACTAATTGTAATTTTGAATCTTAAGATGCTTAAAAATGCCAAAATAGGTCATGAAAACTTCCCATTTGGTTCTATTTACATACATGAATGCTAACTGAAATGTAGTCAATCCAGTCATATAACAATATGGATTTATATTACGGTTGTCTTCACACAATCACTAAACCAAAATATAAGTTGTTTTATTTTGGGAAAACACAATATATAAATTCAGCCACTTCGGCTTATAGATCATGACAATGGTTTAGGATTATGCATGGAATAGACCATAATGGGCTGCTTAACAAACCAGTTCAAAATGCAATGTGAGTAAAATAGCCAGTAAGACATTGCACACAAGTACGTGGTACTGCAGGCAAATTTGAAACAATTTCTATGCCTCATGTATGTTACTAAAGTGAACTCAACACTTTCTCTTTTTAAAAAATATAATATTATTGAAAGTTTTTAAAACAAGAGTAAAATTTAGTACAAAGTAGAATAAAGTAAGGAACAAGAAAGAGGGCAAAAGGAGAGCTGCCTAGGGTCACTTTGAACAGTGAGATGGGCAACAAACAGAATGAATGAATGAATGAATGAATGAATGAATGAATGAATGGAAATAAAAGAGAAAATGAACACGCATAAAGAAAAAAGGAAAGAAAAATGTTATTGAAGCCCAAAGATGGAAACATATGGCTATATCTACGACAGAGGAATGGTTGGTGAAAGTGATAGAACTTGCTGAGATGGCCAAATTGACCTATTTGATTAGAGAAAAGGCGATATCTACATTTAATGATGACTGGAAACCCTTTATGGACTTTTTGTGTAAAACTGAAGAAACTATGATCGGTGGTTTTAAGAATTAGATAGCATAGATTATAAAAAGAAGAGAATCACAATGTAACTTTAGAGAAAGAGGCAAATCTACACTTGTATTTATGGTTACCGTAAAGAAGATCAGAAGCTACAACTTTATGTCTTTTTCCTTTCCTTTCTATTTTTCTAAGATTTCCAGCATTGCAATTGCTTCTGTCCTTATCAAAAGACCAAGAGTGAAGCCTGAGAATGTTTTAACTCCCAAATCGAGCAACAATCTAGCTGCTCAAGTATTACCTCCAATTCTATAACCCACAAAAATGCAGTTGATTGTAACGCTGGCTAAGACTGTAATAAAGCCGTATTTATAAAGTGACTTGTTTTGGCTAGCCATAGCTAAGATCTACTACACTCCAGGGTTTAAATGGCAACTGATATGTTAACTGTCACGTTGACGGACAGGAAGAGGAAAGGGGGAAGCTAGACTCTTTTACAGTGTTCAGTCATAGTGTGGCACCACATCAGCAGAATGAAAAAGCAAAAGTCAGATTGAAGTCCATCCTCTTTGATATGTGTTGTTGTTGTTAGTTGCGAAGTCGTGTCTGACCCATCGCGACCCCATGGACAACGTTCCTCCAGGCCTTCCTGTCTTCCACCATCTTCTGGAGTCCATTTAAGCTCACGCCTCCTGCTTCAGTGACTCCATCCAGCCACCTCATTCTCTGTCGTCCCCTTCTTCTCTTGCCCTCAACCTTTCCCAGCATTAGGCTCTTCTCCAGTGAGCCCTTCCTTCCTCATTAGGTGGCCAAAGTATTTGAGTTTTAGCTCCAGGTTGTTATGTGTACTGCACATAATACACATACAAGTAGCAGGGCTTCGACTGCCAGGTCATGTTCCCCTTGGCATTTTTTTATCTCCCTCCCCCCCGCCCCTACTCCATGGAGACCCCTGCATTATATGCCAACATAGGTCATGAGCGTTAATAGGAGAGAGTCACACAATAAAATCCAGTTATTTCAACTTGCTCAGATAAAATAAACAAATTCACAGAGGAACAGATCTAATCCTGCCTTTCCCCTCAGTTATGAGGGAAATCCTTCCTGCATCAGATAAAAACTGGGTTCACAAATTGTGCTAAGCTTAATGTATATTCATCACGAATGCTGAGCCAAAAAGCTGAGGTTTACACATCACGCTATACCTGGTTTGGCATGAAGTGTGAAATAAGCAGCAATCATGTGGTACAAAATTCTCGCTGAAGCACAACTTGAAACTGTTTCTTTGAAACGAAAACACTGTTTTGTTCTATGGCAGACATGTCAAACACAAGGCCCGGGGGCCAGATCCGGCCCGCGAAGTGGTTTCATGCGGCCCGCAAAGTCATCCTGGAAACAGTGAGGGAACGGCCCCCACTGCCTTGGCCCTGGCCCAGAGACCCTCCTCCTGCCAGAGACCCTCAGATCTGTCCCACTCCAGCCCAGGCCCCCATAGGCACCCTTGATGCGAACGATGCAGAGCTGGCCACGCCCACCCAGGCCATACGCACTCTAGCCACGCCCACCCAGTAGGCCATGCCCACCCAGGCCACACCCACCCACCCCCTGTGGGCAACCGCAATGCTGATGCGGCCCTTAATGAAATTGAGTTTGACACCTCTGTTCTATGGTATAAATTCACATAACGCCAACCCTGCTTCTTGGGTTGAAGTTATATGATTATCCCAGAAGAAACTTCCCCAAAGCCTAGAAGTATGCTACCCAGGACATCAATTTTCACCCTAGTCGAAACCGATCTACAGTACTTCACCTCTATAGCATACAGATACAAAAAGTATTAGAAATTACTAAGTTCCCACGGACCTAACTTTCTTCAGGGTTTCTTAACAGAAACGATTACCTCTTTTTAATGAGGTCCAGAGCCGTGCCTATAAATTCATCCTTCATTTTCTGAAGCTTAGCTCCATAACTGGAGATATCGGTTGCTTCTAACAGCAGCGGGCAGCAAGACGATGGAGTTTCAGGCACCAGAGATTGTCCAGCATAGTGGAGGTTTTCGCTGATGTTTTTTGCATCCAATCCTTGCTTCTCTCCTTCTGCAAAATCGTTCTTGCCCTCCTTCTTAAACGCTGCAGCAGGTTGCAGAGGTGATCTTGGAACTGGGCTAGAACAAATGGGAACTGGCAGAGTTTCTGATGCTGGGACTTCGGAAATCTTATCCCTGGCCACAGGGATATTTATTAGGCAGAAACTTCTGTCCCACGTGGATGAATTTTCTTCACAGCCAATAAACCTGGAAGCATGCTGGCTGTTTTCATTAAACACCTCATCATCATCATCATCATCATCATCAATGACTGAAACCACTTCATGATCCTGATTTTGACTTCTTTTTCCCCCCAGCTTTTGGGTTCCTTCTGTTTTATCCTTCACAATTTCACTATTGCCATTGAGAAAAAGGGCTGCCTTGCTTCTCATCCTCTTGAACTCTTCAAAAGTTGGAATGTAGAGTCTCTCTTTGCAATCAGCTTTTCTGCTCTCTTCCAGAGTCCTTCTGCAGTCTCCTCTGTCTCCATCTCCATTTAATGATCCCATAGTTTGGGATTTGATCACTTTCTGACTATCACGGGCACAATGCAGGGTCAAGTTGGGGGTACTGTTCTGCCTCCTGATCTGCAGCCTTCTCTGGGCTTCTTGCTTGATGTCTTCTGGGCTGGCTAGCCTGCTGTAGAAACAAGGCCGTTGCTTCCCTAAGGCCACCCATGGGGCATGAGCAAGAGCGGCATGCTGCACAAATATGGTGCAACAGTTAGGGGAGCAGCCATTCTTATATTGCTGGCATGCCCGGCATTGAGAACATTCCCTTGCAGCCGAATCACTCAACGAAGGCAGAGCTCTGAGTGGCTTGCAAATCTCAGGAGCTTTACTACTATGAATTCTAAGTTTTTCTTTTAGGATTTTTTTGGCATCCCCACTTAGGGAGGTAAGAAACCATGGAGGCACTTTGGCACAAGAGGAAATGGCTATATCTTGTGTTGAAGGGATCCCTTGATCTGATGGAAGGGAACAGTGTCGGTAACGTTCAGGTGAACTGGGAGTAAGGGAATCTTCCATGGAATACATGGAACAGGAGGCTGTGCCTTTGCAATGAAAGACAAGTTTATTGTCTACATTTCCACAGTGAGGAAGGCAGTGTGGATCAGCTACTGTGGCCCAGTGTAGATTCTCCATGCTCTGATAAAGATGTGTTCCTGCATTATTGCCTCCTTTATTTACAGGATTAAAGTCTCCAGTGAAAATACGAGTGTCCATGTTCTTTAAGGGATGCATGTTGCTAACTGAGAACTCCTTGAAGCCATGTTGCACGTACAGCTGATTATTTTGGTAGCTCAAAATCACCCGAGAGTGTTCCTGCCTCTCATCAACGCTGATGTATGTCATAGCAAATTGACATGGGTGACTGGACAGACGGATGATTTTAGAAGAGAGAGGGCAAAAGGATGAATGGGCTGTCAGACCCTTCAGTCGATGTTCAGAGGTCCTGGCCACGGGCAGCAGAAGGCTGCTATCCGGGCGCTCACATTAAAGAGCAGGGATTTCTCCAGAGTCATGACTGCAAATCGTCAAGCAGAAGAGAAACCTGATCAAACGAGAGAGAGAGAGAGAGAGAGAGAGAAAAGGCTGGTTATTAAGTGAATCTGGCTTCCCCACTGATCTTGTCAGAAAGTTGCAAAATGTGATCACATGACCTCAGGACACCACAATTGTCATAAATATGAGCCAGTTGTCAAGTGTCCAAATTTCGATCCCATGACCATGGGTATGCTACAACAGTCCTAAGTGTGAGAAATGGTCATAAATCACTTTTTTTCAGTGCTGTTGTAACTTTGAACAGTAACTAAATGAATGGTTGTAAGTCAAGGACTACCTGTGTAGCAATCAAGAGCAAATGTATTGGGAAACCCAAGTTTTATACATCTTCAAAAGAGGGAGTTCTTTAGTAAAGATAACACCATGAGAAGCTCCTTAGTTTGGGAATGTTTGCCTTGGTATTATTTATTTTTCTTTCCATCACATAAGGGAATGGTTGCTATTTAGTCCTATAATAAAAAGTATCAAACTACGACTCTTTGACGGTGTGCGTGATGGTTTGAATCAAATTTGCCTTCTCATACTAATACTGGGTAGCATAATCATAGCAGAAGAATCTGAGAAGAGAGTTATGATCTTTTGGAAGGAAATCTGGAATGGCATGGGAAGAAGATAGTAGACTTCTGATGCTTCCCCTTCATGCAAAGCTAGAATGTAACAAAAAGAAAAGAAATACATAAACGACTTCATCACAGGTACAAACAAATTTAGCGATTTTTCTTTCCTTCTAAGATTCCAAACATTTATCTTTTCACCCCATTTCCCATCACTTACCTATCAACAAATCCATAAAATGTAGCATGGCCAACTGTAGTGAAAGAACATCTTAAGAACATTTACTACTACTCTAGACCAGGGGTCTTCAAACTTGACCCTTTTATGACTTGTGGACTTCAACTCCCAGAATTCTGGGAGTTGAAATCCACAAGTCATAAAAGGGCCAAGTTTGAAGATCCCTGCCCTAGACCATGGTGCCAAAATCTTGGCACATTTCTTAAGTGTCCTACTATACGACTTAATTGAAAATACAGATACCAAACCACAGTGTAATGTAGCATTATTACATTCAAGCACAATGCTATAACTAGTAGAATCACTACATCACACTAGGTCTGATTAATGTACAAAGGTAGCAATTCCTCTGCATACAGTAAAAGCATTCTTGGGTAAATTAAGAATCATTGCCATTTGAGACTGATTGGAGTCATTCTTCAGAGCTAACCGGAAAAGCACTGCTGACCATATCTAATGTGTGTAAATAATGTGCTGATGCTTTTTCAAGATGTTTATGTAATCAGTCTACCACCTCATCTAATCATCATCCCATCTGGAATGGCTTATTTTCCGACACCTGGTTTTATTCATAGTTTAATTACCGTATTTCTCCTGTTCTGTTTGGAGAAGATCACAGGTAGTGGCGAAGGATTTCTTGTGCAATCAAAGGTTACAACATGTTCTACCGTGAACGAGTGAATAAAGAACAGCATGAGAGCAGATTTAGCAAGGAATCGTGATGATTCAGCTCAGAACAGCAACATCCCAGAAATGATGCAAAAAAAAAGGGAAAGGGAAAGCAAGTATTCTCAGAAAACATTTTCAGCATAATTTTAGGCATGTTCACATGGAAGATCATGTTCAACAAGGCTTAGTCTAAAAAAGCATCTGCTGGATTATAGCCCATGGAGCAAGTCCATGGATTCTTTTCCAACAGTCTGAACAGTAATTTTCCACTCCCTAAGTACACTTTGAAGGACATGCATTTGCATTCACCTATACTCCAGGTTCACATCATGTTCATGATAATAAATAAAACATGTTTTGGCTAATTTTAAAACAATAATTGAGTTTACATGCAACAATAAGCCTGGAATCCTGGAATAATCAACAGTAATAATATGAATGATCAAAGAGTGAATTATAGGTAATCCTTGTTTAGTGATCACCTCTGACATCTATCTATCTATCTATCTATCTATCTATCTATCTATCTATCTATCTATCTATCTATCTATCTATCCCCCCTCCTCTCTCTCTCTCTCTCTCTCTCTCTCTCTCTCTCTCCCTCTCTCTCCTTCTCTCTCATTTATTAAGGCAGGATTTATGGTTTACTTTTACTTTTTAAAAACCCACTTTGCCTCCCTCTTAAACACTAATGGAATTCAGAAGGAGGTTAAGAGCTTTGTCATTAGTTAGGAATCCCCTCCCTCATTGGTACTGTCAATACTTGTATCTATATAATTTCATATCCAATGAAGCAAACTGAATATATTCGGATATAGATAGAGCAGGTATATACAGTATCTAGTTCATATTTTGCCTAACTTCTAACTTGCAAGCCAAATTACGCTTTCCAGTTTGTTAAGACTGACCTTTCCAACACAATGGACCACAATGATTCAGATTGAAGAATGAAGCTAGATACTAATGTATCTGTACATCTTATTTGGCAATGCTACTTGAGGAGACTAAATCAAGCAGATTCTTCAGTTCAGTACAAGCCATGATCTGTCAACAATTCCTCACATACCTTGTATTTAAAAAATGGCAAATCTCTATGTGGCAGAACAAATGGACACAAATCTGGCACCAGCAAGTACCCAATTCAAACTCCCCAGGACATCTGTCTTGGGAGAAGGAATTACAAAAAAGTGATTACCGTACATTCCTAAACAGCTAAACTCAAATTCATTAGAAAAGATGGCACAGTTTCCCATGGATTAAACACAGATCAAGACTTACAGTATCAAACTGAATATGCTCACTCTATTCAGAGCTCGAATGTCTGTTACACTCAACTGCTACCTACCCTCTCATCTTTCCCTTCATAATTTCTGCCTCCCACAATAACATAAATGATCCCTTTTGCAGAATACTAAACTAGAACTTGTTCTTTTAGTGTTTTTTTGAAGATGTCATGGAACTCTGGGTTGTTTTTGTTGGGATAATCTGACATAGCTACTGCCTCGGAAGAAAAACTTTTTGATACAGCATGTATTTGTTGTCAATACACATTGATATGTATTTGTTATCAATAAGTCTTTGTGTCTCTAACATTTTTTTTTATCATTTTTCCACCCCACAACTTTTCCTATTCCAAATAGTTCTCTCTGAAAATTGCATTCCATACATCCAATTAAATCAAATGTAAGTCACAAATGCTTCTGGGATAATAAAGACTTCAGGTCACTAAGGGAAAATTAGTTGCATTGGTTTGTATTCAAATCCAGATGTAGCCAATTTTCATTGTCAACAAAAGAAAATATCTCCTTGTTTGAAAGTGCATTTTCTGCTACCAATAGAGCTATTGCATGATCAAAGAGCACTTCACACTGCCGTTCACCCGAATCAATCCATACATTTAGCTGTGATCCATCAAGTGCTAAAGATTAACATAGGATAGGTGTACCTTGAACAGGCTACACTTTTTTTAAAAAAAAATATTTATCAAATTTAAAACCTGCTCATCTCCTAGAGGGCCTCTGGATGGTAAACAAATAAAATTTAAAAAACATAAAAAACAAATATAAAAAAAATTAAAATGGAGGCAAGGACAGTTAAAATTCAACATTAAAAGCTAATTACAAAGTGGAAGGGAAGGCCTTCAAGGCTGCATGTTCTTCTTGAGCCTCAAGCCAGATGGTAGAGCCAGGTCTTTAGATATTTTCAAAAGGCCAGGAAAATGGAGGCCCATCTCACCTCTGGGCGAAGAATGTTCCACAGGGCATGGGCAATGGCAGAAAAAGCTCTCTTCCTGGACTCTCCTAGTCGGAATTCTTAAACTGATGGCATCCACAATATGCCTTCCCTGCCTAAGTGGGCGGGACGGGCTGATGTAATGGGGCAAAGACAATTCCATAGGTAACCTGGCCCCATGCCAAGTAGGGTTTTACAGGTAATAACCTTGAACTGAACCCAGAAGAAAACCAGCGCCCAACGCATCTCACGCAGCAGAGTATTAAATTTAAAAAATATATATTTTGTTGTATTTTATATCCTTAAAAAAAACTGTTAAAACTGTTTTTCAGGGCAAGTGATATAAGGACCATTTAAAATTAAGCTGTTCCAAAGGAATCAATTAATGGAATGAGAAGGCTTTTTTCGATGAATTACACAAACCTGTAATTTTAGCCCACACAACTCTACTTACTGAGAGGTCTGTTTCGAGGGATTATAAACCGCCCAACAAAAATCAGAACCATCAGTAAGATGAAATCAGAAAGAAAGATCTGACTATTTCAGTACACTTTGGGAAGGACCATACCAAGCAAGGGAGCAGCCAATTTTTATACACCTCATCTGTCATGGACTTAAGTCATTAGAGGCATCGCAAAGGCCAAGTTGCTGCTTTTTAAGCGCAAGGTAAGCTGTTCATTCTAACTTTGCAGGGCAGGTAGAAATTAGCAAATGTGATATTCGATCCTGGAGAAATCTAATTCATAAGACTTTTGGAGGGAAATCAGCCCACCAAGCTTAACAGAAAACTCAGGAATGCCTAGCTAGTACTTTTCCATTTCATTTCACACCTTCGCCTGGCCGTCCCCCCCTTTCTGCTATTTGTCACTTAGCCTTTGCTAAAGTGGTGCAGACCCAAGGGAGTCAAGGGGGAAAGGCTGTATACTACAGCGCATTGTCTCCTTCCCCATCTACTTCCTGGAATAATAGCTCCCAATTAGCGGAGAACAAAGCACCTTGTGACTTATGACATAATGCCAATTATGACTCTAGGGAGCAGAGTCTATGAAGCAGAGGCCACAGGGAATGGGTTCGCTTCAGCACAGAATGATAGTAGACAGATAAATTGAGCAGAGTTTCCCATCTCCCTAATACCCACAATTGAGGCACTTCAAATCTCAGCAGTAAATTGGCAGTGGGTTGGCATCACGTTTAGAACATCCAGCAGGGGGTCTGGTGTTTTCTAATTCTCTCCCTAGAAATGTATCCAGCACATTTTAATATAGTTGAGCGAGCGAGCGAGTGAGCGAGAGACTTACATGGTATGCAGAACAAACTGTATTGCTAAACATATAAGATCAGTTCAATTTTTACCATAGTACGGTAGGATACACATAAAACTGTATAATATAAATCATTCAGCGGTCTTTGCAGATCTCTGTTGTGTAACTTATTACAAAGTAAAATTCTATGGAAATTACACAACGCAGGATTATTTTCTTCACGACTGGTAAAAAAAAAAGTACTGGTGATCCAATCCAGATAGTTTGTACCATAAACTGGCTTTGTTGATGGGCTAGCACAGTTATAAATGCACTAAGAGTTCAGTTATAATTGGAATATAGAAACTTTCACAATATGATTTTTGAATTAATTATAAAGTAGAAATAGCTTATCATGGGAAATAGGTCTCTTATTTTACAAGATGTAAAATAATTTTATGATTTCAAAAACTGGATGCTAGAGGTGACTAAAGATTTTAAGTAGAAGAAAGATATGTAGTCTTGTAAGATGGTGCAAAATATTATGAGAGAGACTTCTGACATATGAAATCAGAAACAAGTAGCCACAATATCAACAATGTCAGCAATGATGTCTGCTTCTATGGATAGGCAATGTCCAAAATATGTCATTGAAGAAATGTCAGATGTAGAACAAAGTTTGACTAACAAGATGGTATTGATGGTATTGAAAGTGAATTTACAACTGACAGACCAAGATAATGGTTTAGAAAAAGATGTTTAAACCGAATCTACAAAAGAAATTGGCTGAGGTTTTAATTTTTTAAAAAAATCCCATTTATATCCCACCCTTCTCCGAAGACTCAGGGCGGCTTACAATCTAAGAAGCACAAATCAATATGCTTAGCAATAGCCTTCATTCTATGTATATGCCTGCTTATTAGGGCTTTCGCCCCTCCCCCAGCGGCATTTTTACAAAGTCAGCTTATTGCCCCCAACAATCTGGGTCCTCATTTTACCTACCTCGGAAGGATGGAAGGCTGAGTCAACCTTGAGCCTGGTGGGACTCGAACCTGCACTAATTGCAGGCAGCTGGTGTTAGCCCACTGCTCCACCAAGGCTCTTTAAATTTAAAATGACAAACCAAGAGTGACCTGAATATTTTTTTTCCTACTGGATTTACAAAAGAGTCTGTTAAAGAATTGAAGAACTGTGTGTGCATGGGAAAAGAAGTGAAGAAAAATCAAATCCTACAATAATATTTCATTAAAGATTAAGACAGTTAAAAGTAAAAGGAATATAAAATTGATTTATTTGATTAAGATAAAAACAAGATATGTTCTTACTTCTGATTATCCTTTATGGACTTTCTGCTTATACCAGGACTGAAAAGATGATGTTTTATGAATTATATATAGATAAGAGAAGAGATATGGGATAAAAAGATAAATGTTTACAGCAACTTTAAAAGGTAAAGAGTTATTAAATTTATTTATATTGTGATGAAGTTGAAAGTCACTTCTTTATATATTTTTCTTTATTATATTTTTACTTTTCTATTTCTCTTTTCCTTTTTTTTCCTTTGCGCTTTTAACATCTTTCTGTTCTCTTTCTTTAACTTTAGTTTGCAATGGATTTTACTATTATAATAACAATTCTTAGTAAAAATTATGCACACAGAGTTTTTCTGTATAGAAATGTACATATACAGGGTACAGTGTGTTAACAACAGCCATTGCATATCATAAAAAATCAGCACAAATTAATGATGAAAATAATAGTAAATAGTAATACAAACACCACTGAAGTTTGCAAAGAACAGTATGTGCTTATCAGAAAAGTTCCTCTTGCTTTCCCCATCCTATGACATCTCTTTACGTATTTTAACTGTAAAATGGTTATATCTTAGTTGAGACATATCACTAGCATAGCCTCATGATAAGATTATAGAACAATTTTTATAGCAGGGAAGTGACTGTACGCCAGAAAGAACACAGGGCAGAAGGTGTTCAGGATTTCAAATGGGGAGAGGGGACACAGTCAATGCTCCATGCAGTCTTTCCTTGTTGCTAGGCCATTGTGACTGACAGTGTCAAGACAGCAGGGAGTTAAAAGGAAGCGATCATATAGATCAGGACACAAAACCAGTGGTGGGATTCAGCCAGTTTGCACCACTTCAGCAGAACCAGTAGCTAATTTTTTGTAGCCCAAGCCCAGAATGGACTTCCGGAATTGGCATCCACACAGAGAACCGGTTGTTCACATATTTGAATCCCACCATTGCACAAAACTCTTTAGATTTTCATGAAATTTGATCACTTCTGGGATGAAAGCTGACCACTGAGGTCTCTTATGACCGTTCATAACTTTTCGCTCACTATTGTCATTTTTAAGAGAGACCTACAGTCAATATTCAGACATTTATTTAATAGGTGAACTTATAGCAGCCATAAATAATAGCTGTGTAATAGCATATTTTATTCCATTGTACTATGCTTACATACATAGTTTAGCAATTTGTCATTACAAAAGACTCAAGCTATAACAGCATTAGTTGACAAATTATTAAAGTTTATCCATGCAGTTTTGATGTCGATGTTGTTCTTATTGTGCCACCTTAGAAGTTCCTTTTGCTAAGATAACATTATGGAATTCAGAAATGGTCATATATAAAGACATGATTATTTGAAACTTAGTTCTATGAAATTCCATTCATTTGACCAAAAACAGGAAAAGAAAGCAACCGATTCTGGCAAATGTACTGGTCCTACTTGTTACTCAATAGGAATGTTTCTTTCTGGAGGCTTTTTTTAAAATCTGAATCACTGCTCTTGAAGCAGTGGAATACTTATACCCATTTCACTTGAAATATGTCAGCATTTGGGATGGAAGCTGACAAATGAGGTTAAAAACATGGATCACCCAAGATGGATCCTCTACACTGGAGTACTGAGATTCTAGAAGGGAGATATCTAATGCTTAGGTATTTAACTGCGGCCTTCTCCCCAGCATGCAATATCATCATATGCTATGGGGAAAACTCAAGACCTTACTTCGTGCTCCCTCACTCAACCGCAATTACAAAAACATGTTGCTCAACCATACAGTCCCAAGCAATGAACTGGATCGTACATGTTTGTCCATCGTCAACTCTACTGGATTACCAAACAATTAGTCCCAGATCAAGGGCTATTGGACTTGTGAGCCAACACCACTCAAAAGCATGCACTTGAGGCAATGAAAAATAATTTGTTTGTGGTGTTAGTTTATGGTGCTCAGATGGTTCACAGATCAATGTGAATGCCCTACATGTTCATCAGGCCAAAAGGAGGTTGGACTCCTGTCCAAAGGGAGCAGGGCTCCTTTTAGTGGACTGTCAGGCTGGCCTAGGCGGGCATGCATAGGGCTAGGATTATGGCTGCAATGTGCTGCACAATTAATAGGAGAACTGTTGAATTTGTGAACCTTTGGCACTGTGGCTGCAGAATGCTCCTCTTAAAAATCCAAACTGAGATTTCATAGCTAGAACATCTTCAGAGAGCAGGGAAAGAAGAACTTTTTTTTAAAAAAAGCATCCTATAAAATGAGCTAGCATGGAAATTAATAAAAAGAGGAGGAACAGAAATGAAGGCCATTTATATTAGATATATCATTCATGCTGCTGTCATGCTGCAAGTTGCAGAAGAACTCTCTCTGAATGCAAAATCAGAAAGAGCTTTTTTTGGGGGTGCGGGGGGGGAGATGGAGAAATTCTGCATTTAATAAGACACAGAAAGGAAACTCAGTTCTATGCTGTGAAAGACCAGCCAACATTAACTACTTTTTCTTCAGCTGGTTTGGCTTTCTGTAGCTATCTAACCTAAAACAGCCTTTTTCAAATACATAATGCAGAGCCTGGGTTATTTCTACATTCAGCTGCTCGCCTCAAGAGCCAGAGGTGTAGAACCATCCTCTTCTCAGACCCAGCAGGAGAGTGGAAAAGAACAGATGGGAACCAACTAGAAGCTGGCATCAATACAGGAGAAAGAAGTAACTACGGAGTGAAGACAGAAAAAATGGCAATATTTCTTCACTAATAAATTGCCTTTATTTCCCACAATTTGAAGACATCTCTTCAGAGAGTCTCACCTGAAGAATCACTCTTTATTATTGTTGTGACACATGACACACTGGGGGTGCTTTTTCAGTTTTTTTCCTATTAGACACCTCTCATAGCCTTCACACTCTGTCGTTAATTGGTGAAGAATAATCTCCCAATCACAAGGTTATGGAAGAACCTCGTCATCAGAGACTGCAGTTTCTTAGGAAACAAGCTTTTTTCAGTTATTGTTCTGTACCAGCCTGCTACCGGCCCTGCAGAAAAGGCAGGGACAACCCCTTTTACAAGAAGGCAAGAGGCTGGAATTACACCTGCCAAATTTATTGCTACAAAAACAAATAGAACAAGACACGAACCAAGAAACAGAAGCTTTTCAAGCGGTTGCCTTCAGCAAACCAGCCCTCCCACGCATTCCCCCTTAAATACAGTTCAGGGCGTGGCTTCTCTCTGCCTCCTTCCGAGGAGCCCCATTGCCTTCCTCTGTTTACTCCTGATTGACTGCCTCCTGCGTCGGGCGTCCTTGAACAGGGCCAGCTGTGGGTCATCTTCATCCACGCTGTCAGGCTCACACAGCTGGGTCTGCGTTGTGACCAGATGAGAGGGACCTGGCTGAGGGCTCTTATCAAGCTGTCCAATCCCCTCAGCAAGCTCTTCAACACCCCCCTCCTCCTCCTCCTCTGAGTCGTCCGACCCAACTGCCGAACCCACAGGCTGACCCTGAATCACAACAGTTATATACATATCTTCCCCTTATAATGCCCAATTATAGAATGATAAGGTGCTGCATTTAAGCAACAATCCTTCAGGTTTTTGCAGTTCATGGAGTTCCAGGAGACCTTATCAGCAGCTGAGTATTTTGGTGACAACTACGTCTTTTAATTGCCAAAAATAAGTGAGCTTATAGTACCACTTTGTAAAACTTCAACAATACACTCATTTCTGAAAATACATACTCCCGAGGTAATGAGCATCATTTATACCAAGCAGTATGTTATTTTTAAAATCAATCTATAACTAAAACCATAGCAATTTGGGATTCGAATAGGAAACAATGCCCTGACAGAGGCAATATTGTAATGTTATATGAATAAACAAAGCAAAAACAAAACAGAGGAAGGCATAGAGCTTTACAGAGATTGGATATTATCTCCAACATTCCTAGCTACCACAGTTTAATAGCTAAGGATTCTGAAAACAGAAATCTTATTGCAGATATTTCATGCGACTGCTTCACTCAACCACCACAATCCTAGCTCTCAGAGTTGTGGTCATTAAGCAATCTAATGGTTGTTAAGCAGCTGAAGTGAAAGAGCTACCTGCCAAGTTCAGTTCCCCTCTGTCCATGGACAAGAATTGCTCCAGGGGACTGCAAGAATGGCGCTCAGACCTTTGAAGAGTTAGGGCCTTTTGGTGGGCAGCTCTTTCAGCCAGCCCACAAAGAGGAGAGGCAGTCTTCTCAGTAGTCACAGCAGCTTGTAACCTTTCCTGTCGGCTTCCCCACTGACTTGTTAAACACCCTGTTGTAAGTCAAGGACTACCTATAGCTTGTGGCAATTATTCTTAGTATCATATAAGCTGGCTGCACTCTCAATTAAAGTTAACTCAAGATTTTAAACCACTTCTATTAAGTAAGCTATATTGCATTTGTCATCCATAATGTCATAATGTAGGAGTTTGCACATTATCTTAAGCCAAAACCAAGTCACATTATTAAGTAACATTCTCTTTTGGATGCTAAGGAACAGAGTTACCGTATATACTTGAGTATAAGCCGAATTTTTCAGCCCACTTTTTGGGCTGAAAAACTCCACTTCGGCTTATACTCCAGTCAACAAAAAAATTTTACCGAGGACTTGCGCGCGGCCGAGGCTTCGGTGCTTCCCTCCAGAGGAAGAAGGCGCTGGATGCGGCCGGCTCTGCGGGGAAGGGGGAGCGGCGGCGGGGGCGGCGGAAAAGCCGCAAAAACGGTAGGAGAGATGCTGACTGGCGGCGGCCTCGGAGGAGGCGGAGGGGGAGGAGGGAGGGAAGGGTGACCGGGCGGGGGAGGGGGGGGTGAGCCAGAAGGAAAAGGGAAAGTCATCCCGCAGAGCGGTTGCGAAAAGAGGGAGGAGATAAGCCAGCCCGGTACCTGGATCCGCTTCCTGTGTCTCCTCTGCTCTGCCATGATGTCCCCGTTTTGGTCTCCTGGTGACGTGGGGCTGAGCCGGAAAAGGGGGAGGGGGAGACCGAGGGAGGGAGGAAAGAAGAGAGAGAGAGAGACGAGCTAGCGTCAGCCAGCGGTGTCACGCGGGGCAGCAAGCCATTAGGAGCCCTTGGGGAGGCAGCGCAGTCTGGCCGCTGGGCTTGTGTGTGTGTGTGTGTCCCATCTGCAAAGCTTCCGAGGAAGGAGAAGCGGGATACTGGTTGGGGGGGAGCGGCAAAAGCAGGGGGGGGAGAGAGAAACGGCTCCGCCTTTGGTTCCCCCTCCTAAAGCACAGGGGCGCTAGAGAAAGTTTGGAGTTGGGTAAGGAAGGGCAAAATTCAGGAAGAAAAGCGGGGCGGCAGGCAAACGGGAGACCTGTACAAGGGGGAAGGGGAACTCTCTGCTTTGTGTGTGTGTGTGTGTGTGTGCGTGTGTGGCCCATCTGCAAAGCTGCCGAGGAAGGAGAAGTGGGATACTGGTTGGGTGGGGGAGCGGCAAAAGCGGGGGGGAAGAGAAACGGCTCCGCCTTTGGTTCCCCCTCCTAAAGCACAGGGGCGCTAGAGAAAGTTTGGAGTTGGGTAAGGAAGGGCAAAATTCAGGAAGAAAAGCGGGGCGGCAGGCAAACGGGAGACCTGTACAAGGGGGAAGGGGAACTCTCTGCTTTGTGTGTGTGTGTGTGTGTGTGTGTGGCCCATCTGCAAAGCTGCCGAGGAAGGAGAAGTGGGATACTGGTTGGGGGGGAGCGGCAAAAGCGGGGGGGGGGGAGAGAGAAACGGCTCCGCCTTTGGTTCCCCCTCCTAAAGCACAGGTGCGCTAGAGAAAGTTTGGAGTTGGGTAAGGAAGCGCAAAATTCAGGAAGAAAAGCGGGGCGGCAGGCAAACGGGAGACCTGTACAAGGGGGAAGGGGAACTCTCTGCTGTGTGTGTGTGTGTGTGTGTGTGTGTGTGTGTGTGTGGCCCATCTGCAAAGCTGCCGAGGAAGGAGAAGTGGAGGAGGCAGTGGCGGCGGAGGCGGCCGCAGCACCGGCAGCCTTCCGCTTTTGCCGCTTTTGTGTGTGCGTGTGTGTGTGTCCCATCTGCAAAGCTGCCGAGGAAGGAGACACACAAAGACACACAAAAGCGGCAAAAGCGGAAGGCTGCCGGTGCTGCATCCGCCGCCGCCACTGCCTCCTCCATTTCTCCTTCCTCGGCAGCTTTGCAGATGGGCCACACACACACACGCACACACAAAAGCGGCAAAAGCGGAAGACTGCCGGTGCTGCGGCCGCCTCCGCCGCCGCCACTGCCTCCTCCACCCAACCAGTATCCCGCTTCTCCTTCCTCGGCAGCTTTGCAGATGGGCCACACACACACACACACACACACAGAGAGAGAGAGAGACACACACACAAAGCAGAGAGTTCCCCTTCCCCCTTGTACAGGTCTCCCGTTCGCCCGCCGCCCCGCTTTTCTTCCTGAATTTTGCCCTTCCTTACCCAACTCCAAACTTTCTCTAGCGCCCCTGTGCTTTAGGAGGGGGAACCAAAGGCGGAGCCGTTTCTCTCTCCCCCCCCCGCTTTTGCCGCTCCCCCCCCAACCAGTATCCTGCTTCTCCTTCCTCGGCAGCTTTGCAGATGGGACACACACACACGCACACACAAAAGCGGCAAAAGCGGGGGGGGGGGGAGAAAGAAACACCTTGTTCTCTCGTCTCAGCGGAGACTTGTTTCGGGGGATCCAGCCTCTGTCACCCCCTTCTCTCAGCTGGGCAGCTGACAGAAAGGGGCGGCAGAAGCTGCATCCCCCGAAAGAAGTCTTCGCTGAGAAAATGGGCGCTGAGATTTTCTCGGCGAAGACTCACCTTCTCCCGTTCATCACATTCTTCGGTAAAGAGATTCACTCGATCCATGGTTTCAAGGTTGGGGTAGAGAAATCCCGGTTTGTTTCAAGAAACCGGGGTGGTTTGTGAGCCTATAGATTTTAGACTTTGCATCTTGTTTTGCTTCCTCGGTTCCCACGAAGCCCGAAATTCTTTTTTCCCCCCTCTGGTTTCTGCCCAACTGTCAACTCGTGGTAAAACAAACAAACAAACAGAAAGCCCCCCCCCCTCTCTCTCTCTCTCTCTAACGAATTGAACAGGCACCCAAGCTATCAGGTGATGGCGTTCACGCTTGGGTGTTTGCGCGGATCAGAAACGGAAGGAGAAATTCATTTCTGCTTGCAATTCACTATCTCGGGCATCCCTGAGAGAAGAGAGCTTTTAAAGAAGCAGCTGCAAAATTCGTTCATCCTCATCCTCATCCTCATCCCCTCTCTCTCTCTCTCTCTCTCTCTCTCTCTGTGTGTGTGTGTGTGTGTGGTGTGTTATCTCGAACCAGATGGGATGGCAAAGTCAAATGCAAATGGGGATCTTGCAGATCTTGCCCTGCCTTTCACCCCACGGTTACCTTCTGTTCTTGATGAGCTCACGAGTGCTCAAGGACAAAATAGGGCAGGGCAGAGCCGGCAGTTAAAAATAGGATGCAGATAAAAGGAAAGGTAAGGAGGGGTTCAGGTTGAGAGGAGAGGCTGCATAGCCTTAGTGTAACTCCTGTTTGGGCTGACTGGGTTGCCTCCGATGGGCTCTGACAGTGGAACAGAATGGAATAGAAAATATGGAATGGAATGGAACAGAACGTAGAACAGAACAGAACAGAACAGAACAGAACAGAATAGAATAGAATAGAATAGAATAGAATAGAAAAGAAATATAGAAAGTGAATGGAATAGAATAGAATAGAATAGAAATATAGAAAGTGAATAGAATAGAATAGAATAGAATAGAATAGAATAGAATAGAATAGAATAGAATAGAATAGAATAGAATAGAATAGAAATATAGAAAGTGAATGGAATAGAATAGAATAGAATAGAATAGAATAGAATAGAAATATAGAAAGTGAATGGAATAGAATAGAATAGAATAGAATAGAATACAATAGAATAGAATAGAATAGAATAGAATAGAATAGAATAGAATAGAAATATAGAAAGTGAATGGAATAGAATAGAATAGAATAGAATAGAAATATAGAAAGTGAATGGAATAGAATAGAATAGAATAGAATAGAATAGAATAGAATAGAAATATAGAAAGTGAATAGAATAGAAATATAGAAAGTGAATGGAATAGAATAGAATAGAATAGAAATATAGAAAGTGAATAGAATAGAATAGAATAGAATAGAATAGAATAGAATAGAATAGAATAGAAATATAGAAAGTGAATAGAATAGAATAGAATAGAATTATAGAAAGTGAATGGAATAGAATAGAATAGAATAGAAATATAGAAAGTGAATAGAATAGAATAGAATAGAATAGAATAGAATAGAATAGAATAGAGCTGGAAGGGACCTTGGAGGTCTTCTAGTCTAGCCCCTTGCTCAAGCAGGAGGACCTATACCAGTGGTGGTGAACCTATGGCACACCTGCCAGAGGTGGCACTCAGAGCCCTCTCTGTTGGCACGTGCGCCACCACCGCTGCCAGCAGCAGGTCCTTGTCGGTTGGTGGACTGGAAGAAAAGGGAGGGGGAAGCATTTTACATGCGTGCATGCGCGCACGGGGCCACGAGCAGGCACATGCTGCAAAGGGGGCGGGGCTAGTGCCTGCGTGATACTCACTAGCCCAGCCCCGTTCTCACGTGGTGCGGTGCCTTGTATCTGCACCCTGCGGCGCGGCGGTTGGCATTTTTGTGCCTTGCGGTACGGTGGCCCATTTTTTGCTCCCCCTTTTTTTCATGCCAGAGGCGGCACTCAGAGGCGCCTCCCTGTCCCCTCCCCCGAGGGCACCAGAATGCCGATGCTGCCTTGGCACTTTGTGATAAACAAGTGGGTTTTGGCTTGCGGTTTGGGCACTCGGTCTCTAAAAGTTTCGCCACCACTGACCGATACCATCTCAGACAGGTGAATGTCCAGTCTCTTCTTAAAAACCTCCAGTGATGGAGCACTCTTGATTTCTGGTGGCAAGCTGTTCCACTGGGCAGCTGAGAGAAAGGGGCGGCAGAAGCTGCATCCCCCGAAAGAAGTCTTCGCCGAGAAAATGGGCGCTGAGACGCCTCATTCTCTCGCTCAGCGGAGACTTCTTTCGCGAGATGCAGCCTCTGCCGTGCTGCACTGAGAGAACAGCAAGCCGCCCCATTCTCTCGGCAGAGCACTCCACCGCCCCATTCTCTCGGCGGCTTGCCACCCCGTTCTCTCATCTCAGCAGAGACGTCTTTCGGGGGATCCAGCCTCCAGCTGCTGCATTTCCCAGCCTCGGCTTATACTCGAGTCAATAACTTTTACCAGTTTTTTGGGGTAAAATTGGGGGTCTCGGCTTATACTCGAGTCGGCTTATACTCAAGTATATACGGTAATTTCTTTTCAGATCAATAGTAAAAACTTATTTATGACTTAAGGAATGATTAGCGCCTTGGTGGAGCAGTGGGCTAATGCCTCCTTAAGTAACACCAGCTGCCTGCAATTAGTGCAGGTTCACATCCCACCAGGCTCAAGGTTGACTCAGCCTTCCATCCTTCCGAGGTAGGTAAAATGAGGACCCAGATTGTTGGGGGCAATTAAGCTGACTTTGTAATAATGCCACTTGTGGGGTGTGTGAAAGCCCTAATAAGCAGGCATATACATAGAATGAAGGCTACTGCTAAGTTTGTAAAGCCGCCCTGAGTCTTCGGAGAAGGGCGGGATATAAATGGAATTAAAATAAAATAAAATAAAAATTTATTTACCAAGATTCCATAATCATTTCTAATATAAGTGCTGCACTGTTTTATATATATATATATATATATATATATATATATATATATATATATATATATATATATATATATATATATATTGTAAGTACCCCAGGGATTACAGTTGTAACTTTGAACAGTCACTAAGCAACCAGTCGTAAGTTGAGAACCATCTGTATTCTTCTTTGCTTAGAGCACAACAACTCATATCCCTAATTTTGACTCATAGACACCTCATTAATAGTTCTGGAAGGATACATTCCCATGGCAGACTCTCTGTCACTCCCATCTCATAGCTAAGGCCAATTCACTCCAAGTTATTCTGATCCAATGTGAAAAGAATGTTTTCCATCCTTTGCAAGCCCACTTCCTTCTCTCTGGTTGTTGCTGACTTCCCTGTAGACCATTTTGGTTTGTGGTGCTGGAATGATGTGACACCAGATGCTAGAGACAGCTGTAGTCCGGGAGCTCAATAAAATATTCTGCTTGTCAGACACACATAGAAACAAATCTTAAGATGCCCAAGTCACTTTACGGACCATTGAAATGCCTCAACAGGGCAATCTTTCATTCCAATGTTTGCAGAGCAATCAAAGATGGGTTGGTATACAGAAGTCCTGGTCCACCTTTTTAGGCTAAATACAGTAGACCAGGACCTCTGTATAGTGACCTGCAGAACAACCTGTGTATCAGGCATTTGTTTCCACCCAAGCCTGACAAGCAGGTAGCATCCAGATATGATGCTAGAGACCAGGCCAGCTATGTAGACAGCGTAAATTATGCCTGCTTGCTTTTGCACCCATCATAGTTTGGAGGAAAGCACATTAAACTGACTATCTAGATGCGCCATTAAGGGCAGAATCCTCATACCTAGGTAACTTGAGGATGTGACTTTAGTAGCATTCATAGACACTTGCAGATTCTTAAGCCCCATGAGCACCCTTGCAGAGGGTGGTTACCGTAATCTGTATAACTTGCTAGGATACTTCTTTTACAACAGAGTGTGTGGGTGAAGTTCCACAAGCAAAAGCAACTATATGAATGAAGGTCTGTCTCTGCACATAGGGAACAACCTCTGAACATCAGAAAAAAGTTTTCTTCCATTTAAAATGGCTGTCCTGGCAGTTATTACTCTGTAGTGTAGAATTATAATATCTCAGAGAATGTAATGATCACTTATAGAAATGCAAGAGGAAAATAAGGTGCATGACCTTTGTCATCCCATATCCTGTAGGTCAGCATCATTTGCAACAACTGGGACAGTCCGTAACTGAACATTAGGCCTGCCAGTTGAACAGATGGATGGGGGAAAGCCAGTGCAATACATCTTCCTGCTTTTCTCTCCACAGTGCTCTCTGACATTCAAACTCATCTATTTCCTCGCTGAGGCAAAAATAGCATGTGGTTTTCAACAGCTCTTCCATTGATGTGGAACTGCAAGTTGCTTCATTATATCATCTTAATGTTACAAGGAAACATGTAAATGGTGAACAGCACCATCCAAAGCATAAACAGTCAATTTCCCAACATTTGTGTTGTAGCAGATTGAGATCCAATACAGAACTCATTTCGTTTTATCTTCCAAATGTTTCAAGGAAGTTGACCTTTTGAGCACAATGCAATGGCCAAAGGTGAACATGTATGGGGAATAATTTTCTTTCTTTCTTTTCTTAAACTAGGGGGGGGAAATCCAATCTTAGAGATGGTCAGGCTCCAAAAGCCAAGGGAGAGACACAGTAGTTCATCTGAGCATATTTATTTTTCCACACCTACCGTATAGACAGAATCTTGTCAAACAGAAGCAGACTACTGTATGATCTTGTCAAACAGAAGCAGACTATGACTTATATGAAACATATACTTTCTGAGATGTGATTGAATATTAGTAGCTTAGGTGGGTAGTTGGGCTGCTGGTTTGATCTCCAGGCTTAGCGATTTGGCTGCAAACGTTTTGTCTCCATTTGGGGGGGGACATCTTCAGTGCGCTTTGAATTGTGATTGTCAGTCAGAGCACTGGCCTTTAAATACCTTTTTGTGTGATGTAAGTTGGTGTGGGTGTTATTTCTCTGGATGTTTCTGAGTCAACAACAGCTAGCCAGCCAAACAACCCGAAACCAGACCATAACTCAGAGGCAATCAAACGAACAAACACTATTTGCATCACACAGGCAATACTTAAACACCAAAGACTATGGCCCAGCAACAACAAACAGGCCATCAAACAGCCTGAAACCACACCATGACTCAAAAACACTTGTATTGATCCTTAGGCCAGAGGTCCCCAACCTTTTGGGCACAAGGGACTGTTTCCGTGGAGAGAGGTTTTTCCACAAATCAGAGGGTGCGTGATTTTGTGTGCTACCTGAATCTCGTGGATGGGGCTTTGCTTGTTTGTGTGGACTGGCTGCTGGTATGCCGTGGTCCAGTACTGATCCTCGGACTGGGGACCTTTGCCTAAGGCTATTGAAAGACACCACTAGGGAAACAGGTTACTGGTGATGTTTACAATCATCATGGGAGTTTGCTACATGATCTCTGCCAAATCCTCTCAAACGATGAGTAGCTGAGGGATTAGTATAGGTCATTCTGAACTTTAGATGGAAAGCAACATCAGACTAAGTACCATAGGCCACTTTGACCAATTTCTAATATGGCCAAACCTGCAAAAAATCACTTCCATAAGTTTTCTTTTGGATTAATCTTATTTCAGTGTTGGGTGTTGGTTTTTTTTCACCTTCACAATTGGACCTACAATCTTCTCTTACAAAGATCTACCCATTTCATTGCCTGTTGCAGATAGGACTGTGTTTCATGCTGTACGGTACTCCTCTTTCATATGCTATTCCCATGGGCCAGTTCATTAAAATTCCCCTAATGGCTACGTCTCTTTAGCAAGATCTCTCTTTGATACATCAATCAAACAGATCCACAGGGTCAAGCCTGCAGGTGACCTGCTCAGCTTTGACTGTCCTTGATGGCATATTCATTGACAAAGCAGGGAACAGCACATTGGAGAAGGATTAAAGATTAATGAGGCAAGCAGCAGGTTAGAACTAAAGACACATGGCAAAATGTGTCTCTGTTACTAAACAGTTTAAGCAACATATTTCTGTCCCAGTTTACAGTATCCTCCAATATCTGTCACGAATATCTACTTTTCTATCTGCCTTTCAAAGTTCCTATTTCCTATTAAGTTGCCTATCTAATATAATATATAACATATATATTAAGCTAATATTCCCAACACTTTTTTCATTTTTTTTTCTCTTGCCACATACAAATCATTAACTATCACTTGATCCTGCAGGCATTCTTACATTTTGCAAGCTTTTCATATTTTTTAGCCCACAGGCTTTCAAACACCTAGCAATAATAAGTAGCTCCGGTGTATTCTTCTTTTAGAAATCTTTCCTATTTACTTAAAATGTGATTTATTTTCCAGTAAGCATGCCTTTAGGTATAATGTTTTGCTTCACACACATATGTCAATTTAATCAGAAATATGCCCCACTGAGTTCAAAGAAAGCATATTCCCATCCATAGCAATGTGTGCAGTGGGACATTCTTCCATATATTTACTGTATATAACATACTACAGGCTAATTTCCAGATGGGAATATCAGGATTGAAGCTTTTGGGCCACTCTTTCTGTTTGACCCAATTATACCGTCTCCCCATCTCAAATGATGTAATTAACATCCCCCACTAAACAACAAATCTTTCTATTTTAGACCAAAGAGCTCCCTTTAATTTCAACTACGTATATTCTTTTTCCTTCTTCCTTCCTCCTTAATTCAAAACCTGCTTTGCTTTTCTGCTCAATAAGCACTAATTTAGAGATTTATTCCTTGTTTCTAATCAGATCTTTGAAGCTAATAATTAATTTTGTAGAGTATCGTAAAGCTGCTATCACAATAGTACCCAGTTTTACCTTTCCTGCAATTTTTATTTAAATACTTAAAAACTAATGCAAAGTAATATAAAGTAAGAAAAAGAAAAGAAAAAGAAAGAGATCAAACAGAAAACTAAAAGTGTAAGAAAAGGAAAAAAGTAAAAAAATTGAGAAGAGATAAAATATAGGATATGAAATATATGATACAAAGAAGTAGTTTGTAATATTCTTTAAAGTTAAAAGTACAATTATAAATTTACTTTTTACTGTATGTTTACATCACAACTCTCTTTTTTCTGTAATCTATCCAGCCTACTCATCAAAACCATAAATCATAAGTTCATTTTTTTTCTCTTTTACACAAAAAGTCCATAAGGAGTTTCTAGTCAGCAACAATTATGGATATTGTCTTTTCTCTGATCAAAGAAGTCAATTTAGCCATCTCAGTTCTATAATCTTCAAAAACCATTTCTCCACTCTGGGTAGGGCCAAATCTTTCCATTTCTACATAAACAATAATGTTGTTGCCCAATTTTGCCAAGCATTGTTAACTATGGTACAAAGATTGTTGTTTTTGTCACAGAGTGTTGTCCAGTGAGAAATCTTAACAAATGTTGCTCAAAAAGGAAATTGTGTTGTGAATTCAAGCAGTCACAGATCTTCGTTCAGCTGAGCACTTGCAATAGTATACACAATTTTGAAGAAGTGTTTCTTTAGCCAACAAACAAAAAAATATCAACAAAGAACAGTTGAGACAAGGTTCAAAGTGGCAATCTGCCCCTTCAATGCTCTGGAACATATTTTTCACAATTTTGTCCTTGGACATTGTAGATACTGCAAGTCCTAAAACATCCAAAGGGCAACAGACTGTCAACTACACTCTGTCCCTTGTACATGGCACAGGAAATGTCCCTTCCTGACCATAAGACATAACTGTAATGTCTCACAAAGTGGGTTCAGCAATTGGCAAAAAATCTAAATGCATGAATTTCAGAAATAGCATTTGTACCAAACCTCTGGCATTCACACATACTGAGGGGTAACAACTTTATCTTTTAGTCCCACAGCAAGAGAACCATATTTCCCAAAGTGAGGCAACACTTTGTGAGGCATAAAATGGAACACAGGGAACACTCCAGCAGCAGAAAAAGTTGAGCTCAAGAATATAAAGTATATGTTATATGAAAGAACCAGCCTAATGTAGGGGTCCCCAACCTGTGGCCCACGGCCCACTACTGGTCACCGGGCCGTGGAACAGGCTGGCCAGTGTGCGCACGTGTATGCATGCACTCACCCGCACTCATGGTAGCGCCGCTGCCACTAGGCAAACGGGACGTTGTGTGGCTAATGCCTCCTTAAGTAACACCAGCTGCCTGCAATTAGTGCAGGTTCGCGTCCCACCAGGCTCAAGGTTGACTCAGCCTCCCATCCTTCCGAGGTAGGTAAAATGAGGACCCAGATTGTTGGGGGCAATTAAGCTGACTTTGTAATAATGCCGCTTGGGGTGTGTGTGTGAAAGCCCTAATAAGCAGGCATATACATAGAATGAAGGCTACTGCTAAGTTTGTAAGCCGCCCTGAGTCTTCGGAGAAGATATAAATGGAATTAAAATAAAATAAATAAATAAATAAAATAAAAACGGGGCAATGCTAGCAATTGTCACACAGGCACTACCACCGCTCTATTTGCATTGCACATTCTCGCTGCCCCATTTGTGTGCATGAGCACATGTAAAATACTTCCCCCTCCCTTTCCCTCTGGAGTCCGCCCACTGACAAAGGTTGGAGACCTCTGGCCTACTGCAATAGTCACCATTTTAGACTAGGATTGGAAAGACTCACCTTGACTTATGGAAGCACCTTGGGTTACCTTGAACCAGTCACACTCTCTCATTCCAATATATACCACACAGTTGTTGTAGGGAAAGATTTAGAGGAGACAATGGCATGTATCTTGGCAAAATGTTTTGAACCCACATTATATATCTAAATCAAAATTATATTTCATGCTTTACTTTAGCCCATCTTTATTCTTTCCTATGAAATCCAAGCAGTACGGAACAATAAGGACCCTCAAAACAGGTCCTTGACTTACGACCGCAACCGAGTCCAAAATTTCCATTGCTAAACAAGACAGTTAAGTGAATGTTGTCCCATTTTATGACCTTTCTTGCCACAGTTGTTAAGTGAATCACTGTAGTTGTAAAGTTAGTAAGACAGTAGTTAAATGAATATGTCTTGCCCATTGACTTTGCTTGTCAGAAGGTCACAAAAGGGGATCACGTGACCTCCAATCATAAATACGAGTCATTTGCCAAGCATCTGAATTTTGATCACATGACCATGGAGATGCTGCAATAGTTGTGTGAGAAATGGTCACAAGTGACTTTTTTTCAGTGCCACTGTAACTTCGAACGGTCACTAAATGAACTGCTGTAAGTCAAAGACTACCTGTATAAGCAAAGGAAGTACTGCCATTAGGTAATGCAACATAGTTTTATTCAGGCATATATTTGGGACACAACTAGTTGCAAGGGGTCTGTTGTTCAGAAAATGTTACATTCAGCAACATAAAAGAGTAAGTGGTAGATTGGGCTGTTGGTTTGATCTCTGAGCTTGGCGATTTGGCTGCAAATGTTTCGTCTCCATTCGTGGGGGACATCTTCAGTGTGCTTTGAATTGAGCTCGTCTGTCAGAGCACTGGCCTTTAAATACCTTTTTGTGTGATGTAAATTGGTGTGGGTGTTATTTGTCTGGATGTTTCTGAGTCATGGTGTGGTTTTGGGCTGTTTGATGGGCTGGTTGTTGTTGCTGGGCCATAGTCTTTGGTGCTTAAGTATCATCTGAGTGATGCAAAAGGTGTTCGTTTGTTTGTTTGCCTTTGAGTCATGGTCCGGTTTTGGGTTGTTTGGCTGGCTGGCTATTGTTGTTGAGACATAGTCTGGTTTCTTGTGGGGGGTTGTGATTTTTGTTGCTGTGTGGTGAGGTGCCTGTTTGTTTGTTTTAAATGCTGCCTTCAGGATTGTGGTTGAAGTAGAGTTAGATTCCTAAGAATGCTTCAGTTTGGATTCCAACCCACCTATAGGGTGGAGATGACACTTGTCAGAATAAAAAATGATTGGATGATGGTTTTAAATTAAGGACAGATGGCAACATTACTTATGCTGGACCTCACCAACTCTTCAGCAACATTGAAAATGGGCTGCTCCTTGAGAGCTAAGGGATGTTGGATTGAGGAAGGTGGAGAGAAGGAGGGGAACCACAGCTGCTAATATCATATGTACAAGATCTAAATCAATCAACAATGATGGATGGTTCTTAATTGTCACTATGGGGCTTAAATGTAGCATCTCGCAAAGTTGCAACCTGTGGTCCACATTGTCTACATGGAACACATTCCACAAGTGGTTCTGTAATAAGCAAGAGGAGGAATCCAGGATGCTGATGGCATTCAGCTGAACATTATTTTCCCTGTGCACATGAGCAGTGCTTTTTGCCATAGAGGGAATGCTTGGATACTACCACTGGCTAGATGATTTATCTTCAGTAGGAAAGATTGTAATTTGTTGGCAGAAAAAAATCTGCGCCTCTTCTTAGACCCAATAAATTGGGAATACCCAATTTAAAATGGCAGAAAATCAAATTGGCCGATACTTTGACCACTTCCATATTCATGCATATCCAAATATTATTCCTTACCTCTTAGTGGATGCTTTGTAGATCCTGAAGGGAAGGAAATGAGCATTTGTATCACTGTCAGTTGATAGGGCTTTGGCTTAAAGACATATAAACAACTGACAATCAATCCTCCCCAAATTGCCCACAAATTAGCTTGGAACAGTATCAAATTACAAATTTCAGCAATGCTAGTTCAAATAACCCAAGTGATACTTTAGGCTTGGAAGGTTGTGATTAACCTCAAAGCACTATCCATAATATTTTCAAGTTTGTACTAAGCAACCTGGCTAATACAGCCTTAGTCTGTCTGTGTCTTGCTAATCTAAAACACAAGCTTCTATTATTTTTTCCCAAAAGAAATTGCACAAAGCAGAATTGGGGAAAATAACCATTCCATGCCTGAGTCAACAGACCTGGCTGGTCTAAAAGGGCATTGTAAAAACCCTGTGCTTATTAATTGTAGTGAGGAACTCAACTCATTCTTAAATAATTCACTGCTATTATTAGGTATTGCAGTAACAAGAGTTCAGCAAAACATTACTTCAAGAAACCACAACATGCTGTGTCCAAAACTCAGGGGACAAAAAGCAAAAATGTTCATGATACTGGATGTGTTTTTCCATCTGTGGTCACAATAGACCAAGTTGTAAAAGGATGCTGGTTTAATAAATGTTAGTTCTAGTTTGCAAAATGTTTCTTAAAGGCTATTCTTTTCTCCCAAGTAATCCTGCAAGCAACATGGAGAAATAATTTTGGAGTAGGGAAATCTCCAGCAGAGTACATACAATATGCACACCATTGTTTACTGAACATTACAGTTGGAAAAAATTAACACTGATCTTATAGGGAAAACAGTGTGAAAGCTTCATCATGAAATCAGAAGCTACGTGTTCCTCACTGTTTTTACTCTTAGTTTTTGTACCGAGTATGCGCTGGAAAGGCCTATTTAGGTCAATGAATTTAATCCCCTGCCCAGGGTTGGAATTCAAATGAAAGGATCTATGTCAAATGGCTGTCCAACCTCTCCTTGATCTCCATCGAAGGGAAGCTAACATCAGAGTAAATCATAGGGACTATAAATATCTGTGATTTTCATCAAACTGGATAACAAAAGTAAACATTTCACAAGGAACGGCAGCCTTCTATTAAACCTTCTTCAAAAAGGTTTGGAGATAAGATGGAGCACAGAAAATTGGAGCTGGTGAAACCATAAAAACTATAAGCAATGCAGATGCTACATAAGAACTGTGTAAAACATTAACGATCAATTTTTGATGAATAGTGAGATTAAATGCTTTTAAAAGGGTAGCTATAGTTAGAGAAGTAAGAAGATTAAACATAGACATTCAAATTCTTAATACATTTGAGGAAAGTCTTATTAGCGCTAAAGATTCCACAATTATATGAAGGTTATAAAGAAAAATTCTATTAATGATCTGATGATATAACTTTTTCATGAACTGTAATTAACGAGAAGAGATTAGTCAAAATTGGGCACATCGCGTCGAGCTCATCACCTACTGGTTTCAAGGACAGGCCCATGTATTTTCCATGGTTATTTTATATTAATCAATGTCAGCTCCAGAAGCTCAATAATCAGATCCACCCATATTTAAAACCTGAAACTATTCACGTAGAAGAGATTAATTAGGTAGTCAAGTTAGGGGAGAGGGGTATTTATCTGAGTCTTCCTCAATGGAAATCAATACTATCCTCTTTTCCCTGCCTCAAGCTATTAACTGTCTTCTCTGAGAGAAAAAAGCCACAAAAGGGGAGGCATATAACTAAAAAAAAAAGAATATGGAGCAAAACATTAATGTTATTTTCTAAGTATTGTTATTACATTCCAATATTTTGCTATTTTAAATGGAGGGGGAAAAACCCCCATATGCAGAGCGATTGTTGAAGATCTCACATGTGTCAGTTGAAAACATCCAAACCCAATCGTGAATAGTTTGAAACAGAAGATTGATTGCTTCTCACCCATGTTACAAGAATCTCACCAGACTGTTTGCATTCCCTTGGGAATGGCAGGATAAGGTTTCAAGGATTCTTGGGGAGGCCCAGAGTGTGCCACTTTCTGCAATGCAAACAATCTAAACTCAACCCTCCCTTAACACCTCCCTCTAGTCTAGTTGGAGATTCCACAACACCTGTCATATTTCCCTTTTTTCTCCTTTGCGGCCATTCATCCTTCCTTCCTGAAAACACACTCAAATTTTCCATCTCTTCAAATATGGACGAAGGTGAAACAGCCTAAGATTGTGTTATGAAATTCTTAATAAGCAGAACTTTACGACACATATAGACTTATATGCTGAAATGCCTGTTTGAAAATCTATCCTGGTATCCCCCAAAGATCCCCTTATTCCATGCCGAGACATTTTGTATGGCTACGGCTAGTTGGTCAAGATGGCAGAGTCAGTCCAACACTGGAGAGTATCATGTTGGGGAAGGCTGGTTTATATCATGGATTCAATTAAGATTAAGGTGAAATTTTAACCATCGGCTCCTTTTGCTCCTAAGAAGGGAGTGTTGTTGGCAGTGTTTTATAAAAATTGGATGGGGAAGGGGGGTAAACAGTGGAGTCTGTGATGTCTTATGAAGTATTCCTCAGACATACTTTCCTAGTTGGTGTTCTGTGGTCTACACAGATGGTCTACACCAGTGGTTCCCAACCTTTACTGTGCCCCGCACCCCTAGAACACTTCTGATGTATTCTCGCACCCCTTACAAAAGTTTGAAAAAATGGCAACAAATTATGCATATACACTATAATTTTGAAAACCCAAGTTTTCGCACCCCCTGGAATATTATCTCGCACCCCCAGGGGGTGCGAGCACCCCTGGTTGGGAACCCCTGGTCTACACAGAGAATAATACATCATATGCTTTTTGTTAAAAAAAAATAGGCACTTCTCCAAAATAACAAAACTATTACAAAAAATATTGTGAGTTCTAAAGTTGAAATCAAAAGATGAAACTAGCATTTATAGCAACAAAGATAATTTAAAGTGCTTCCCCTATTGGATTCATAACTCAGAGCAAAGCACAAAAAAGAGATTTATACTGCACCATCAACTTAACATTTTATAAATTCAGAAAAGAGTCTTCCTGATTAATGCAGATCATGACCAGATATGGAATTCATTCTATTTATTTTCTCAAATAACAATTTCTCTTTTATCTTAGGAATCTGCAGCAACATAAGCCCTTAGTGTTTTACATACCATTTTACAAGGCAATGAACTTCCTACCAGGCATATTCTACCAAGATGTAATGTTTTATACAATTCAAATTGTTTCTCTAGCAGGAAATCATCAATAATTTAGAGCATGTCTCCTGAGCAATAAGGCTCAACTTCTCCATAATGAGCATCTGGACGCTATAAAATGAATTAATGGTTTGGAAAAAACAGAGAATAGGTTTTTTAGTATCTGCACAACACTAGCACCAGGAATTTTTTGAACACAGTTTGTTGAATAAGGCGTAACAACATAGTCTGAACACAATACTAACCATTATGAGTTGGTTCACATATTGCAACAGGCTCAAACCAAGCCAAACTAAGACTTAACATTTTATAGATACCGGATCATCTTGATAATGTCACAACACAACAACAAACTATTGTACTTAAATGCCCAACTCTCCCAGTAGCAAAGACTTAGCACGAAAATATTGCATTTTCAAGAATAAAATAATGTGGTCGAGTAATAACTTGATGGGACGCGGTGGCTCAGTGGGTTAGGACGCTGAGCTTGTCGATCAGAAGGTCGGCAGTTTGGCGGGTTGAATCCCAAGTGCCGCGTAACAGAGTGAGTGCCTGTTACTCGTCCCAGCTTCTGCCAACCTAGCAGTTCAAAAGCACGTAAAAATGCAAGTAGAAAAATAGGGACCACTATGGTGGGAAGGTAACAGCGTTCCATGCGCCTTTGGCGTCTAGTCATGCTGGCCACATGACCACGGAGACGTCCTCGGACAAGCGCTGGCTCTTCGGCTTTGAAACGGAGATGAGCACCAGCCCCTAGAGTCAGAAACGACTAGCACGCATGTGCGGGGGAACCTTTACCTTTACCTTTAATAACTTGATAATCGCGTATAACAAATGGAACATCATTTTCTTGGAACTTAAATTGGCATGTAGCCAGTGGTGGGATTCAGATATGTGAACAACTGGTTTTCTGTGTGGATGCCGCTTCCAGAAGTCTATTCTGGGCTTAGGCAACAAAAAAGTAGCTATTGGTTCTGCTGAAGTGGTGCGAACCGGCTGAATCCCACCACTGCATGTAAGCCTTCTGACCTTTAGGAAGGCCTGAAGATTTGACTTTGCCATCTTGCCTGGGTATCCGGTACTGGCGGAACAAAGCCTGTTAAATGGTTATATTGTTAGTAAGTTGGACTGCACTCTTGTTGATTGTGCTTTAAATAGTTTTTAAAATTAAAATTGTTAATTTTGTGTTTTAATAACTTCTTTGTATTGTTTTGATTATTATGTATCAAGCACACCCATGCATGCTTTCCCATTTGGTATACAAGAATTCTTATTTCCCTAGTTTCTACATATCTGAGTCTCTGGCTATATAAAAAGAACAAGCGTCCTTGAGGTGCTTTTTGGCTCTTACTGTGACATATACCGTAGTCTACTTTGCAGAGACCAGCATTTATAAGGTAAAGAGGCATATGGAAAAAGGGTATTGGTCTTAAAGTCGCTCATCAATAAGTTGTCAACTGGACAAACAAGCTGATGAGGCACACAGGTCTCCTCAACAAAACCTGTCAAGCTATGTGGAAACTACTAATGAATAAAATTTACATCGCAAAATATATCCACATCTGTAACTAGCAATACATTTGGTCAGGTGTACCTTAGACTTTCATGTCTAAGGCAGGACTAGAACTTACTGATCGATCTGGCAATACATTTTCTTTCTTCCATTCTGTAGTTCAGCTCAAATGGGCAGATTTGTGGTTGGGACACTTCCTTTGCCTCAATGTAGTCAGTTGAAGGTATTTTTAATGAACTCTCTCCAGGCCAAAATCCCCACTTACCATTAGTTACCAGTAAAAACTGTATAGAAATATTGCCTCAATGACTAACATGCTCTAAACAACATTCATTAATTCATTAACAAAGGGATGAGTGGCATCTGTCAAGCAAAGGTGCTGCAAGTGAACCAAACAATTTTGGATTTGGGTCCACAGAAGTTTGTATAGAGGGCACATTCATTATTATTTTTTGCAAGTTTTGGGGAGCACGCTTTTTTGCTTTTTGTAGCTTTAAGTAAACAAATCCAAGAATGCATCATAAAGCAATGTAAGCATGATTCCTCGGATATTTTTTTTTTAATCCCATTTATATCCCGCCCTTTTCCAAAGACTCAGGGCGGCTTACAATTTAAGCACAAACCAATGTGCTTAGCAATATGAACTCATACTGGTGAGTACCTGATAAAAGATGAAATCCAAGTAACAAAGGCAGTGGAAATAATTTATTCAATGAATAAAGTGACTGCAAAGGCAGAAGGGAGTGGAGATAATTAGCAACAAGGGAGTTAAAAATGGAGGCAATTGTCAACAAGCCCCCATACTTTATTTACAACGTGCATTTTCTATAAATTTACAGCTAAACCTTTTCACTGCATGTGATAACAGTGAAAACCATTAGAACTTCTTAATTTTCTGATTAAAATTTAGAATTAGATGGGAAATGGTGAAATTGGTTTCATGCTGGAATCAACAAGAAGAATGCTAGAAGCCAGGAGTCTGTTTACCCTCTCTTTCTTTTTATCACGCTGATGAACATTTGGAGAAGAGGACAGCACACACTTCTACAGAGGGAGAGAAACATTTCACAAAGGAAATGACTTCTCAGGCTGGTTCTCTGTTGAATTAATAATGAGCAGCTACCGCTACTGACCCTGACAACCTAATAAAACATATATCCCAAAGAGACTCATGTCTCAGGAGAGGAGGATAATTACTGAGGTTGCATAGTTAGTGACAATAAAGAGGAACTCAGAAAACACAGTAGTCTTCTGAATGATGTGAGCATCATTCATTTATGGGGCATCTTCTAGTCTTCTCCGTGCTTGGGTGTAAGTCAAAAGAGGGCTACTAGCAGCAAGGTGAGTAGACTCAACTACAATGTGTGCATCATTGGAAGGCCTGAAGGAACAGGTTGGAGTCAGATTATCCTGGATAAAATCTAAGTGAATTCTGAGACTCAACACCAGTTTGAGGGCACATACAGTAAGCAATCATACATAAGTACCGTAACTATAATGAAGAAATATGTAGCCGAGGATTGAATTGCTGGATTCTTGATGTCCTCTTAGCTTGCTTTTCTTCCTAGAGACATTTCATTATCAGGCTAGTTAGTATCATCAGTCAACAAGGGAGTGGAGTTTGCTGACTGTTTATATGTGATATTTTGTCCTATCCACCTTGATAAGTAGATATCCTAATGCTTTTAAGGTGGAGTATTATTTCTTTTTTCCATTATTCCTGTTTATCTAGTCCTAGGTCTTGCTTATCTGGGTACTGGTTAATCAGGAAGGATGTGTTTTCCTCTTTCCTTGACCTTTAATTGCTTCCTTTCTTGAGTGCATTGCAGGTAGAATTTATCTAACTATATCTATAAAAGGATTCTCTAGAAAACACTGGCATTTTTCGATCTGCTTTGATCTGAGACGTCTATAATTACCCAACTGAAACTGTGATTTAACATGTCAGTGTGCTGTGAGACTGAGTTTTCAACAAATTTTCTAAAGTGCCAGTTGATGTTCAAGCATGCGTTCTGCCTATTTGCCTCACATAATTTATACATAGTATAAATAAAACATCCACAGTGCTCTAGAACAGCAGTCCCCATCTGAAACTTGGGCTCACATACACACCTACTGCTTGTGCAGCCCAGTTCCAATGGGCGGCGATCCAGTAACAGGCCATGGACCAGGGCTTGGGGATCCCTGCCCTAGAAATTGGATAAAAGAGAGATGATCAGCTGGAGATGGTTGTCCCTGTAAAAGTGTCAACAAAGGAGGACTTGCACTAATATTTCTATGCACCCATGCCCACAAGGACAACATTGTGCTGCGTTGTGTTGGAGTATGATAAGTTGCATTCACTTGTTTTAAACGTACATGGAGAAATAGTTTCTTGTGAAAAGATTACTTTGAGTAATTAGATGATTAAATGGGACTTAAGAAGGCAATATCGTTCACTGAATTGAATGCAGATGAAACAGTTTCACAAAGTACACTCTGAACAACTGGGCTTGATTGTTAAAGGTCAGCCATAAAAGGAATGATAAGAAATTGTTCCGTCTGTTTGGAAAACCTAAACAATGTGGCTGTGCTCAAAACTTCAAACAGTTTTTGGGGATGACTGTTACAATATGGAGCTGTATTCTGAACAGTGTGAATTCAAGCTGCACTTGTGATGAATTATTTTTGTGCAACTAATTAGCATTCTGCAACAGGACTCACATTTGAAAAATAATTCTGCATCCCAGGTTACCCCATTCATTCAATGGTTCCAATTCAAAATGGTTATATTATCACATTATTTAGGGTTGGTGGCTTTTATGTGTTTTTATTTTCATATTCCTTTCTGAGCTATTTATTAATGTTTTCCCCATTGTTAACTGCCTCATTGTTTTAAAGCATCTTGGAATAATAATAATTTATTAGATTGATAAGGCTGCCAAATCAGAGACTCAAGGTTATTGTTGTTAGCTGCAAAGTCATGTCCAACCCATCGCAACCCTATGGACAACATTCCTCCAGGCCTTCCTGTCCTCTACCATCTTCTGGAGTCCATTTAGGCTCACGCCTACTGCTTCAGTGACTCCATCCAGCCACCTCATTCTCTGTAGTCCCCTTCTTCTATTGCCCTCAATCTTTCCCAGCATTAGGCTCTTCTCCAGTGAGTCTTTCCTTCTCATTAGGTGACCAAAGTATTTGAGTTTTAGCTTCAGGATCTGGCCTTCTAAAGAGCAGTCAGGGTTGATCTCCTCTAGGACTGATTGGTTTGATCACCTTGCAGTCCAAGGGACTCGCAGGAGTCTTCTCCAGCAACATAGTTCAAAGGCCTCAATTCTTTGGCACTCAGCCTTTTTTATGGTCCAACTTTCACTGCCATACATTGCAACTGGGAAGACCATAGCCTTGACTATATGCACTTTTGTTGACAGGGTGATGTCTCTGCTTTTTAGTGTGCTATCTAGATTTGCCATGGCTTTCCTCCCAAGGAGCAAGCGTCTTTTAATTTCTTGGCTACAGTCCCCATCTGCAGTGATCTTGGAGCCGAGGAAAATAAAATCTGTCACTACCTCCAGGTACCTTACAATTAAAAACTTAAAATACCCCAGCTGCAATAAATCTAGTACAGAAAATAAATTACAGATGCATCCCTCTGATGGATTATAAGATATTTCAACCCCTCCCTGTTTGAAAGTCAATTACTAATGGGATCAAACAGATTTCTGAACGAATGTGATCACGACAGCATCAACAGTGACAAAGAAGACAGAAAAATGTGGCTACCTCTCCAGTTATTGATTACATTTCAAACATTCAAAATACATAATTTTGTTATGAATCACTTAAAGCAGATTGGGGATTAGGGGAGATTATTAAGTAAACTCTTGAAATACAATCAAAATTCAGACGCTCGGCAACTGACTCACATTTATGATGATTGCAGTGTCCCGGGATCATGTGATCACCTTTTGCGACCTTCTGACAAGCAAAGTCAGTGGGGAAGCCCGATTCACTTAACAACCGAGTTACTAACTTAACAACTGCAATGATTCACTTAACAACCGTGGCAGGAAAGGTTGTAAAATGGGGCAAAACTCACTTAACAAATGTCTCGCCTATCAACATAAATTTTGGGCTCAATTGTGGTCCTAAGTCGAGGGCTGCCTGTATCACAAAGACTTGACGTTTTCAGAGTGGGAAATATATCGAGCCAGGAAGGCTGGAGAGAAAGATGTGCAAGAGAAAACAAAAGCACTCTCTTCCCACTCTCATTTCCAACAACAAGGGAAATGTGGAAAAAAAGCACACTGAGAATAACAGAAGAAAAAGAAACACATCCTTTTTGCACAGAATAAGAACAAGAAACCGCAAAGCAAGTTTCAATACAGCATTACCTGGAGCAGATCTAGTTACCCATCCCTTACTCAAATAATCTCTTTCACTTAAATAAAAAGGAAGCTGAGACCACCTAAAGTTGTTCTCTGATCATGGAAGATACTCTCCCTAGTCATGATCGCATTAGTACTCCACCTTGCAAATATCTGACACCAAATGCTTTTATACCTACTTTTAAGTAAACATACATAGAATTATACTGCAAACCTTTCAGATTTGTAAGATATACTGAGTTGAGTACATAGTCCTGGGGTAGAAGAATGGTGTTTATATTAAAAGTTATCAGAGAGAGGTTCAATTACCAATATTACAGTAATACATCTAAATAATGTTTTTAATTCTACTGACAAGACTATAAAAATTAGGACAACGTAATTTGCACCAATATAAGCGGAAGAATCTGTACCATCCTACAAAGCCGCAGTGAACCATCACCCATTTATCAGCTTCAACGCTGTTCCCCTTGAGAGAAAAACAAAGCAGATCGATAGTAAATATGGTGAAGGGACTGTTAATCTGCAACAGGAGCATTTCTGCAATTTTAAAAGAAAAAGCAGTCGTCATGGTTCTCCTGACTGTTCTCTTGGATGATAATTAAAACCTACAAGACAAATCCAATCTGGACAGAATTATAGGAGGCCAGAAAGGATTCAGGCAAGATCAACTCAACTTGTTACGTGGAGCTCTGAATGCAAAGTGCCATAGTAGCCCAGTAGCAGGAGGAAAACTATGTTTAAAACAGGAAAGGGGTTTACTCCTTCCTTCTTGCATATGTAGTCCTTAGCTTGTTATCACAATTGGCACCATTTTTTTCACAGTGAAACAAATCACTGGTTAATTGAGTCACACCCAATTTTACAACTTTTTTTGCCACGGATGTTTAGTGAATCACTGCAGCTCTTAAGTGAATTATATAGTTGTTAAGCAAATACCGTTTCCTCTATTGACTTTGCTTGTCAGAAGCTGACTGGGAAGTTGGAAGTAAGAGATCACATGACCCCTGGGATGCTGCAACTGTTGTAAATACATGCCAGTTGCCAAGTACCTAAGTTTTGATCGCATGACTGTGGAGGGAAGGTGCTATGATGGCCAAAAGCGTGAGAGCCAGCGTAACTCCTATAATTTTTTTCACTTACATAACCTTGAACCCGTTGCTAAATGAATGGCTGCAAGTCAAGGAATACCTGAATGGGTTAGAACAGGCATGTCAAACTCACGATGTCAGATGATGTTGTGCGACGTATCACGACTTTTTCCCCATTGCCGGCAATGGGGTGAGTGCGGTTTCAGTATGATGCATCCGGTCCACGGGCAGGCAGTTTGACATGCCTGGTTAGAATGATAGGGGTGGGGTGGAAAATCCAAAAAAGAATTTCTAAGAATATCTGTAAACTGAATTCTTCTCCGGGTAGCTCAAAAAGATTTCAATGTTGTTTAATTATCCGTATCAAAATACATACAAAACTAATAGTAAAACTATTGATACATAACCACACCTATGTCTGAAACACTGTATCAGTTTTTCCCTCTAATAAATACATTTCGTGTAAGGGGTATGATACCACGAATCACCCAGAGTGACTCAGAGCTTGACTCACAGTCAGCATACTTGAGATCAGCTGATTACTCTCACTTTTCCGAACATTAGTAGTCACATCGTTACTTGGACTATCACTTGGTTGCTTCAATGAGCCAGTTTTCAACCCCTGTTCTACTCTTGTGAGCCGGCAGACTTTGGCACGTCTGGGGAAAGGCGGCTGAGGCTGAAAATGGGCTCCATGCATGAAGGAACGCTGATGTCGACCTGCATGAACCAGCGGTTCTCTATGAATCTGGAAGGCCCTGATTGGTTACATCCTGTCAAAAATGGTTAGTTTCCACAATTGAAGGACCAGCATTTGCTGACCTCATTTTTTTGCACTAAAAACTATAAACAAGGGATAGGGGCCTTTTAAAAACTATTTTTGGTAGCGCTAATCACCAAAATGCCCGCTTCTTCTGCTCCATAAAATGTGCTGGGTCAATGAAATGGAACATCTCAGCTGGATTCAACGCTTCCTTCGACTCAGCGAAAGGAAGCACTTTTTCAGGCTACAGTCTGTGGATCTTTCTTCCCAGCAGGATAGCCTCTACCTAGCAAATCAGTCAACCCTGAACGCTTTTAAGGTGCAGCAGCATCAAGGGACGGTGGTGCAAGTAGGGGGGATTTAATGAGAGACTGCGAACATGCAAAGAAAGCAAGCCCAGTGAGCGGTGCGTTGGATCCCTGGTGTGAAAAGTGCAGTTGGCTCTGACTTGCAGAAGAGCTGAGCTGAGCTGAGGTGAAGAGGTTGAAGGAGGGATCGCATTTACCAAAGAGAAAACTGAATCGTTTCCTCAATTATTGTGAACGGGGGAGAGAGTGACGTCCTACATATTCAGGGAAAACTCAAAAATAGACAAAGAAAAGGGCAGGAGGTGGAAGAGGAAGGCAGGCTGTGCTCAAACAAAAGCTCTCCATGCCAATGACTCTGGAAAAATTATATTCCGCACAGGATGTCTTGGAAAGAAAGGCCGTTCAGGTTGGACCCTCCAACATTATAGGTGGAGAGAAATGAGAGCTGCAGGAGGCGAGTCCATTGTCTAACAGGCCACCAGGTCCTAAGCATACTTACCTGGGGAGAGAGCACCACAAAATCAATTGGACTCATTATGCAGTAAACAAGTGTAAGTATCCCTGTGCCTGCAGTTTACACAGAGGGCTCTACCCAGCTCTTTTCTTTCTGCAGATGGCTCAATGCCCCAAACACCTCTTCCCCGGTTTCATGTGCAGCATGTTAGGGAGGAGCAGGAGGCACATGGATGTAAATAGATAATCAGACCCATCTCCACATAGCAGCAGCCCATGCGTATTGGGAGTAAGAGCCATTGAACTGAATGGGGTTATTGCAGAATATATTCTTTGCTTTGCCTAGATTTTCCAGATTTCTGCGTGGTTGCATGTGTCTGCGTGATTTACCATAGATGGGAACCCAATCCTATTTGTGTGAGACAGAAAAGTTTGTAAATACCATATGTATGCACACATGTGTGTGCACACGTGCGTGCACACACACCTAGGATCAGTTAAATTTTTTAAAAATGAGATGCCTTATCTTATTGGTAATGCACACAACAGAGAGAATGAGAGAGCAATGTATAGAAATAGTAATTTTATTGGTAATTAATTTTAATTAGTCTATAGTAAATTTTGTACGGCCTCAATCTTTTTTTTTGGAATGTAGCCTCTGCCCTGTATAGACAGACAATCAGATAGTGCACAAATATGTCACAAACACGTATCTGTTAAAGTGGGAAAAACCCATGAATTTCAGTTGGAGTTAGAAATCTTCCTCAACAAGGCAGGGAACTGAGCAGTGCACATTTACTATCTTTTGTCTCTGTCTCTCTTCTTGGCCTGAGGGTCAGAATCATCTTAAATTCAGTGTCATCTTCCTTTTGTATAAACATGGCATTTTAACTTTGTCATTTGAAATGCTGCTAGGCTAATTCCCATGACTCCAAGGCCTCCTGGGTATACAGTGGTTTCCAATTACAATCATCTGGATAATGCAACTGTATTTAAACCTCTATCAAAGGGTCAGTCCGATTTTTAGTATACATTACTATCCAGTACTGAATCTATCCATGGGGAGTAGATGAGAAGGAAGCCATGAGAACACTGACATAAAATCTCAGGTCCTAAAGAGGTGCAAAACTGAATTTGTCCCAGTTCTTGCACACCCAGAGTTTGAGATGCATAGGCCTGACTTCCATGGAGGAATACAGATTCTCCAATGGATTCTACTTGTAGAAATTAAATTAAAAAAAGGTAAAGGTAAAGGTTCCCCCGCACATGCGTGCTAGTCGTTTCCAACTCTAGGGGCCAGTGCTCATCTCTGTTTCAAAGCCGAAGAGCCAGTGCTTGTCTGAGGACATCTCCGTGGTCATGTGGCTGGCATGACTAGACGCCAAAGGGGCACGGAACGCTGTTACCTTCCCAAATAACATCACTCAATGAATCCTAACATGGAAATTGACAAACAAAAAAAAACCTAGATAAGCGAGGGCACAAATGAATTGTGAAGAGTCCTAACAAGGGGCTTGTCAGGCCATTGGAGATGGATAAAGAACTTCAGTGCCAAAGGGGTATGTGTAATTTCTATTGAATATACATTACTTCTTGTATTCTCTATTAGACAAATATAGGTTTGCTACTATACTATTGTAATGTGGCTTTTTAGCCACCGACATGACTACAGTACAAACTTATTATAAAGTTGCAAATTTAAGCCCCCAATTAGATCAGACCAAAGGTTTTATCCAATCCAGGTTCTGTTCTTACAGGAAACAGAGATAGCTCTGGATTAATTCAAACATTTGTGGGTTTTGTGGCATTACACTATCACCTAGCAAGTTATGACTATTATTTATGCAATTTCTGGATATTGCCAATGCCAACGATTAAGATAAAGAGCCTTTGTTCCAGAACCACTGCATTGCTTCTCAGAAGTCCTGATTATTTTCTCTAATCCATTTTAGGGGTCCAGCGGTTAACCTTTAGTTATACATTGTATTCCCTCCTGCAGATTCCCACTGGCATCAATATACTGCTTAATAAATATTGTATGCAAGAGCTGTGCAGTCTAAGTACTTCACCACTGTGATGTTTTTTGAAAAATGTTTTTGCATAATTCATGGCTTGATATAGTTTCTTTTTCTTAGAAGCAGATGATTCTAATTAATTATGATCTATATTAATTTTATACACAGTGATTGTAGACATACATTGATAATAGATACTTTCAAAATACCTGAAACCCCAGTATGTTAGCTCCCTAGGTTTTTGCCATTCCCCTCTTTCCTGGATCCTTACCCTGTTACAGGTAGTCCTCGACTTACATGCATTTGTATAGTGACCATTCCAAGTTACCAAAGCACTGAAAAAAGTGACTTATGACTGTTGCAGCATCCCCATATGGCATGTATTTATGATGTCATTGATGACCTTTTACTACCTTCTGACAAGCAACGTCAATGGAGAAGCCAGATTCACTTAAAAACTGTGTTACTAACTTAACAACTGCAGCGATTCACTTCACAGCTGTGGCAAAAAAGGTTGTAAAATGAGCCAAACTCACTTAACTGTCCTGCTTAGCAATGGAAATATTGGGCTCAATTGTGGTCATAAATTGAGGACTACCTGTAATATTTACTCTCCATATTTGTTACGACATTTTCTCACAATTTGCTAACCCTATGGAATCAGCTCCCCCCTGAGCTTCGGATGGCCCAAAACCTCCAATCCTTTCGCCGCGGCCTCAAAACACACCTGTTCCACCAGGCTGACCTAGACTGACAGGCATTTTAATTAATTTATATTTAGTATTTTTAATTCATTTTAATTTTAATTTATTGCACTGATGTTCTCAATTTCATTTTTATCTTGATTTCTGTACTTATTATATGTTTTGTTGTTAGCCGCCCTGAGTCCTTCGGGAGATAGGGTGGCATATAAATCCCATCAATAAATAAATAAATAAAAAGAAAGCTACGTTATCATAATCTCTATAATCTCCAATCTGCTTTACCCTTTAGGGCTTTTCTTCAAAGTACAAATAACAATGAATAAATAGTATAATTTAATATAATTTCTTTGCAGCAGCTCCTTTTCTCTTTGCTTCCAATATAATTTCATTCAAGGCAAAACTTGACTCATAATAACTTTGTAATGGCCCTGCCATTTTCTTGAGTTCTGTTTCTGGTTTCTGGTTTGACTTCCTCATCTAATTTATAATCCTGGGTTTCCCTGGATCTCTCCCCAACCATACTCAAAATCCTAATCCAAAATCACCCTAGACATAAATTAAAAAAATCAAGCATATAGATGATTGACATTACACACATTTTTAAGCTTCAGCAGATAGAATATACTCAAGAAAATCACAGACCAGATGGTACAACATTTCATTAGAGTAATTGGTTTAAAATAGGAACTTTTAAGTGTGTACAGAGGAAAGGAACTCTATCTTCAAAGTGTTTCTCAAACTTATCACAGTCGACTAATGAGGATGTCATAAACTCTTTCCCAGAGCCTTCAAACAACTTAAGCAGCTTCAAAGGACAACAGCAAGACACCACATGGTAGAATGTGTATGTGTATGGTATTACTGCCACTGAATAGGATCCACTACTACACATGTCAGTATCATGGAGATACCTCAAAATTGTCATGGTGATCACGAAGACCTAAAGTCTCTTGAATTTGACAATCTCGATTTATATGCTAATATCCACTATCCTGGAAATCCTCATTTCAAAGTCTGAAGTAATCTTTGTGTAGGAGATGACCAGGCTGAGCCCAAGGGAGGGGTCAAACGCATCATCAGTTTGGAGTATCTACACTCCTGTAAGAGATCTAAGTTTAGCCTTCTTGGCAGTCCGTTGACTCTTAACTGGTGCCAATTTGCGTTGACCATTAGTAAATCAGATTCATGTGTATAGATAACATGAAATAAACTTGTAGTACATTTGAACTCTACCCTGTTTCCTGAGTTCTTGCACCTGACACTAGGTTAACTAAAACAGGGAGACTGATGAGCAGGTGATTCACCAATACTAATCACATTGACCTGTATAGTTTAAGTCAGGGGTCCCCAACCCCCGGTCCATGGACCAATACCAGGCAGCATTCTAGGCATCCAGAGGAAAAGCTGAAAAACTACATACATTTATTATAGGTTCCAAATTTATAATCAAACCACTCCTGAAATTTCTTGTCTCCTACAGACATTCTTGTCCATATTCTAGTACTTCTAAGTAGTAGATTCTCAAATGTTTCCCTACTGATCTGACTAACGTTTATTTACTTTCAATTCATAAGTGTTCTTGTGATATTTACAGCTGTAACTCACCTTGCATTAAGTCAATTATCACTTTACGTTAACTATTATTATATGCTCTAATTGTATGGATTTACATACTATACTAATCCACAAACTACGGATTATATATTACAATGGGTAGATCTGCCTATCATAAAAACCAAAAAAATATATAAGCACATCTACACTGGTGGTGTAATTATGGATTCTTTACCCATTTTTAGTAAGTTCTCTTTTGTTTTTTGATTGCTCTTTCCTGGGAGAAGTGCAGTGCACATATATTAACTTGAAAATAGCCAAGAAATCACAAGCAAGCCACCTGTTTAATTCTGGGACATAGGCAGGGACTAGACCCTTATCATCAACACTGTGCCTCTGGATAAGTTTTATCAATATCCCATCTATCTGCACAATAGTCATGCATCTGTTTCCCAGGGCCACTACTGCAGGTATCCTTTTTAGAGGCAGACACACAAAGAGAGCACAATTTTTCAGGGTTGGTTTTTTTTGGGGGGGAGGGGGGAGGCTTAAAAAGAAATAAAGAAAGAAAAAGAAATTATTAATGCTAGAATGGTATATCTGCAATTCAGGAGGGACCAGGTTTTGGTATAGAAGAGTCAACAATGTGCTGTTAAGTAAACCAATTGTTCATTCAGAGTATGGTGCTCTGCCAAAATTCCTCATCAAAAACCCTTTATTAGTCAAGCAAAGTACGTCATCATTCATTAGAACGGCTGTTATTATGTCATATCATGGAGATCATAAGGTACAGGTCTGACAAGTCAGCTATCACTCAGTAAAACATACAAGACAGTTTGGGAAATGCCAGAGGAAGAGGAAACTGTTCTGGACCTCACAAAATCCTACTGAGGCTTGTACATCCTCTTGACAAACAATGGTGAAAACTTTTAACATATTTGGATTTTATATTTAATGCACTGTTCTTACAATGGCTTAGTTTGTAACTACAGCCCAGAAAGCAACGTGGTCCCTTGTGGAGGACCACACAACCACAACCCATGTTCTTTCAGATGAGCATTCTGCCTTTTCCACGGAAAAGGGAGAAATATAGGGTAGAGAATATTGATGCAGACTTCTTAAGAATATCAATATTCCTTGTTAGATAAAATAAAACGACTGGCCTTGTTTCTGCAGAAAGAAGCATTATTCTCTATCTCACCCACCTTCCAATAATGCACGTATAAATTTATACCAGTAAAGACAGCATAGAATTAATTTGATTGCCAAAAGGAAACCTTACGAAATTTCCAAGGATTGCAGGGGAAAAAAAATCAAGCAAGGCAAGGCCAGGCAAGAGCAAAGTGCTTGACAGTTTTGTAACAAAGAACACCTTTTCCATCATCTAAATGATGCAACTTGAACTGCAAAGAAAATAATCCGGTCAATAATATCAGCCCAATCACAAAGCATCTGCCTCACATATTAAATGAAGGTAACATATGATAGCGAGCTGCTTTTGTTCTACTCTGACAAAAGCTCTCAAGTGGTGGCTTTTTTGTTTCATATAGCTATTCTAAAAGTTCTAAAAGATGAAACATATATGCTTAATTTATTGCTCAAAACCAGTGCCAAAGCTGTCATTAAGGGGAAAACTAAATGTTTCAGTATCTATTCAACCAGCAAAACATCCTCAACAAGATCCCAAGGAAGAATTTTCAGAAAGGTTTGAAATTACTTTTTTCCAAGTCAGTATTTTCAGACATAGGGGTTAAATTATGGCTTTGGCCAGTTGACTTACACCAGGGGTGTCAAATTGCAGGCCCGCAGGCCGGATGCGTCATGTCGAAACCGTGCCCACCCCATTGCTGGCAATGGAAAAAGAAGTCACGATACATCGCAACACATCACGTGACGTTGCGAGTTTGACACCCCTGATTTACACAGTACCAAAATAACTTCTAGATTAAGTTTAGTGCAAGAGCAGGCAAACCTTTTGTGGCTAAAGCCTACAGATTCTTGTTAATCTACTTTTTGTGCAAATACTGCAAAGGATGTATATGGTATTGACCACAAAAGGGAGCAAGATCTGAGTGTTTTGCCTTCTTTTTAAAACAAATGGGGGGGGGGTATTTTAGATTTACTAAAATAGCTGTATTAGATCTACTGGAAGCTTCACACTACACATTCTGCTTACTTGTTTATTGTAGTATTTATTGTAATCTGGCAACATGTCTCTAAATTTGGAGATGATAACCTTGAGGGGAGAAGAAGGAAGGGCTTCCTAAGGCGACAGGGCCATGGGGATTCCTAACAAGTCAGAAATCCTAATTAGAATTAGGGCATTACACTGAACAAAGCATAGAAGGATGTTTAGTTAAGCTGGTCCCCGTGGCAGGAGTCAAGAAAGAAAAATGGAGTGAGGGTATATTGTATAAACAGGCCTGGATGACACAGACATATTCAAATCAAGTACATGGGATGGTGTGGGGAGGAAGAGGGAGAAGGGATGACATATATACCATGACATAATCATTCAGCTGATGCAGATTATTACCGCATTACGTTGTTCTGATGTCACGGTTGTTACTGTGACTTGTTCCAGATGCCTATGTTAACAGATATCAAATTTATTACTTGGGAGGAGTTAAAATGTAAAAATAGTGAGATTTGGTCAGACCCAATTTTTAAATGGTCTGATTGCATTTGCTTCTGTTTTGTTAGAAAACCCTTTATTTATTAATTTTAAAAAATTGTAAATCTGCCCAACTCACACAATAACTCCTGGCAGCATTCAATCCATAATTAAAAGTTCCCAGTTTTTTTTTTAATTTACCCCCTCTTTAATTTTCATTACGCGAGTATGTGAAGATTTCATTGTGACCAGCATTGAAATTTTCCTACATTTCCATATGCATGTATTAATTAGCATATGAGAAGCTTTTCATCTACACAACCATTTTGAGAGCCAGTTTGATCTAGTAGTTTGGGCATCAGGCTAGCAAGACCCTGAGTTTTAGCTCTGCCTTGGGCATGAAGCCAGCTGGGTAACCCTGGGCCATTCACTTTCTCTCTCTCTACGCCCTTGGAAGGAGCAATGGCAAACCACTTCTGAGAAACTTCGCCAATTACCAGGACTTGTCCAGAGAATCGGGCATAATTGAATGGAAGAAAAAAAAAGTGTTTCATCAGAAAGTTAATATGCATTTCTTCATTTAACATTTCTTTCTCCTGCAAATAACAGTAAAATTATATTTAAAAGTACATTCAGATACATTTATTAGGAAATTTAAGTTCCACTGAGCTGAATGAGACTTATTTCACAGCGAATATAAAAATGAACAGAATCCTAACAGGGTATTCTTATTAGTTGCTCCTTTTTATAGAAGGCTTCCTTTATTTATAGATGCTATAAAAATGTTGATATGCACTGTTTTATTTACTTAAAAACTATGACATATCTTAAAATTCCATAGAGGTGTGAAATTATTATAAAAAGATAACTTTTTCTGATGATTTTCTAAAAGGACAAGGTTATACTATCTTTTCTCCAGAAGCTCAAAGTATTAGTTCTACAATTTTTCTCCACAACAATAATCCCTCAGTCTAGATATTCCTGGTGTCAGAGTAACTTCTTAATCATTATGCCACATAGTGTTGGCTTTCTATTTTTAAAAAAACCTTTTTAATATATTGTTTTCTCCCTTACATTCAAGCTTATCTTTTGGTGATTATAATTTCATATATAGCTTCAGTGTAACTATTATTTGATCTTTTGGATAATTCCCAACAAGATTGTATCAAAGATTTAATGACTCAGATTTGTAAGAATTTTTTTTAAAAAGGCATATACTTCCTTGCATTCCCCACAGTACCTGCATCTTCCAGTTAAACTACATAAGCTAAAGTACACAATCCAGTGAACTAAAGTTTGATGTAGTTAGTATTTGTATAGCAAATGTAGAAGAAGTGGCAGAGGCTGAGGGTGGAGTCAAAAAAGGAATCAGCCTGGAATCTCTACATTGCCACAAGAGGACTATGTCTTTTGCACCTGACAGAAAACCACCAGGACACACACACACCCGAAATAAAGAAAAGCCTTTGGCACAGAGGGAAATTGAAAAATATTCCAGGAGCAAGAAATAGCAAAGTTCTTTCCAATTTCTTGAAACGTTCATGAAATCACTAAGAATCAGAAGAAGACATGGCCACAATTTAATTTCCAACGCTTTGAAAAGATACCAAGATATAGGAAAAGCAAATTTTTCCAAAAAATTGTAAGAGGGGGTACAAAACAAGACTCAGTTCTGCCTTGGAAAAGTAAGGGTTTTTTCCAAGGCCAGCATTCCACAAATTTGTTATGTTGGTCTTTGACCATAATAAAGATTTAAGTTGGTATGATTCCCCAAACTGGATACAATGCAAATGTGTGGATTTCAAATCCCAAACTTTCCAGCCTACATGGCCATTGTAACAGTGAAAGTTAAAATCCACATATCTGGAAGCTGCCAAGATTGAGGATGTCTGCCCAAATCCACCTAAAATGAGAAATACATTTTTAATTAAAGCCAGGATCCTTTAACTTATATAGTACATTATAAGTAAGGAAATTCATCTTCAGAAGCTTTGGACCAATTCCCATCAATTTTAGTCAGTACATCCACAAGCAAAGCATCTGGAAAGGCTGAGTTGCCTACACTTAGAATAAATGTTGTCTGCCAGCGTATTTTAGATATATGCTTACAATATTTAAAAGAGCATCTAATAACATAAAGTGTGGATGTGATCAAGATAGGTGCACTCAACAGGAAGATTTGGTTGTCATTAAGTGGATGTAGGGTAGGAAACAAAGTGCAGACAAATTTGCAGCTTTCGAGACCTGGAGCAGATTACTTTTTTTAATCCTGAATCCCCAACAACTACAAACCCACCAAACCCATTTCTGTATTCCTCCCATGAGAACTAAATGAATGTCACCACAAAATTGCCATGACTTGAGCTTCAGACAGACATTTTACCTTATAATGTTTCCTACAGATTAGATTACCTCCTTCAATTAAAGGAATTCATTTGCTGCATTTTAATTGTTAGGCTGATTAATTTGGCTTAATTTTTCATAATCAATATTTGGTCATAAAATCATATTTGAGTGACAGTTAATTTTATTAGCAACTACACATGTAGCTCTTTGCTGCCATCTAATGATTGACCAGATATTTATAACTCCAATCTGACAGCCTTATAACAGTTTTGTTTAAAATAATTCTGCTTTGGAGTACTGTATAGTTTTCCTACATGCACCATATATGCTAACTCATCATATGATCCTAGTACATAGAATAGAATCATGGTACCATGAAATTGGAAAAGGCTGTAAAGACCAGTGAGTCCAAACTGCTGTTCTTTGCAAGAATCCAAATTAAAACACCCCCTGAACAGCTGGTTGTCTAGCTCCTCTGCAACACATCCAGCAATAGACAGCTCACCACATTTCTTGAGTAACTGCTTCCACATCAAACTATTCTTACTGTTAGGAAGAACACATACTATTCTTCTTATTTCCATTTGTGAAATGTCCTTGCCAGAAACCACTGTAGTAAAACTACTGACTCTTAAAAGCCTTACACCAGACGGTATATAATTAGAACAGGACAATTTAGACAGCATACAAATGTGTGTTCACACCAGCTTATATTTAAAGAGAAGCTTCAGCTTCTTACACAACACAAGATAGGATATACAATATTGCATACAGTGTGTATGGATGCATCCCTAAGAGAACCTCAGATCAGCAGTTTGCCTGAAGAATGGGTCACAATTTATGTACATAAAAATCAGATAAGAGCTTGAAATTTCCCAAGCTAATATTCTCCTCGTCTACTGTCTAGAGGGGGAGGGATGTCGCAACAATGCAGCAAACACGATACCAGAAGGATGGATGGCTTTAGATTTGCAGCATGAACACCTGCAAAGCTGCCTTTCCATTCTGCAGAATACACATACTTAGGTAAAGAAAGAGATTCCCTGAAGTTCCTAGTAACTTCATGGACAATCCACTTTGTTCTTGTGAAAACAATATGGAAGAAGATTGTATTCCTATGGGATATATTTGCAACTTCAGTGAGTGTGCCCTAAAGTTCTTTGTGAAAGTTTTTAAGTTAGACATGGAGAAAATCAGTAACCACCAAGGATGCCTTCTGGACTATTATCTCTTATGTGTCAGTAAAAATAGAAGCTTCCTTATATTAAGCCATAAGGTTAGTACTGTTAATAAAATAGCATGTATTCCATCTAGCCAAATTCCATACAAAACATTCATATAATCTGATTCCATTAACCATGGTTGTCCAAGACGTTTTGCTGCTCAAATTAACATAGTCCAATTGTTATGAGCCAGTTGTTATGACCCAGAGCCAGCTTCGTATAATAGTTGTGCTGGCATAGAACCCAGGAGACTATGGGTTCTAATTCTACCTTAGGCATGAAAGTGGGCTGGGTGACTTTAGCCAACCAGTCTCTCTCAACCCCATCTACCTGAAAGAGTTGTTAGCGTGGGGAAAATAGGAGGAGGTCGTTTTATCTATGTTCACTATCTTAAGTTACTTAAGTTACTTACAAGGTAATAAAAGCAGGATAAAAAAATCTAAAAAATACCCCCCCATTTTCTACCTGTAGAAACACATTTGACAAGCATTTAAATTTACTTGGTGATGGGACAATATTTTTAATCAATTGTGAGGAATTTGCAGGAACTCCACTCCTTGACAGCACTATTAATGAAGATGCTTAGAGTTATAATTCAACAACATCTGAGGGCCACAGCTTCCAAAATTAAGAAGATGTAAGGAAGGTTGCCTGAAATATCTAGTTGTTTATGCTATATCCAGCATCTGCCAAATTGGTGTTTAACTCATTTAAATACTAAGAATTTGTTTTGTAACAGACTTTGAGATTTTTTAGATTTAATTTTCCCAGAGGTAGTGGCACATCCAGCACATCTGGAGAACACTTGATTGGGAAAGGCTGTTCTATATGTGCTCTATTGCTGAATTATGGCCCTCTCCCAGAAATGACATTTACTGTGGTAGCCAAAAATATAATTAAAATGCTGAAATAAGTTTCCTACAAACCTATCATGCCATGAATTACATCTCTAATTCATGACCTAGAACCTACATTTAATTTCACAACTAGAAACATTACTAGAGAAAAATGATGCAGAATATTATCATCACTATAAATCTTGTACATTATTTTAGTATGTCAAATCAACCCCCTTTTATTCCAACCATACAAGGGAATCTCATTTAAGCTTATTCTATATGTCATATGCAACAGTTTAGATAGCAAGTGTAAGAGTAAGTAAACCTCACAAGAACAATTATGATATGATACTTGAATAGAGGTGTTTTCATCCAGACTTTATCCTTATGGAAACATGACCCTCACATTTCTTCTATCATTCAAAAAAACCCCAAACCCCAAAGGAATATTAAATTAAACATTAAACTTATACAATGCTATTATATTGAGAAGCTGTACTCCTGATTTTGGTTGGTCATTATGAAATCACCTTGGAATTTTATTTATATTTGGTATCTTTCAATAATTTAATGAAATAGTTCTATTTCTAGATTCTAGCCCTGCTATGGGTGACGTTGCCAACACATACCTGTCATTAAATCTACATGTAGAAAAGAAAATGTTCAAGAATAAGGGTGGGGTATGAATCTAATGAAATGTAATTTATTTATTAGATCTACATTCTGCAACAGTCAAGAAAAGACTTATTGCAGATATCAGGAATGGGAATGGGGACAGTAAGACATCCTGATCAAAGGTAAATTCATTCAGCTTGTTTTCTTGCCTATATAAACTCCAGCCATTGAAGTACAAAATCAGCTATCCCACATGGAAAATACCATCCATAAATCCAAACTGCCCCCTTACTCCTGCTTTATTCATACTTAGCATTCAGACAATCTAAATTATAATGTGGAGCTACAACAGCTTTAGTGACTGATTGTGAAGTGACTATATATTTTCTTTCAATCTTTATAAGGGGGGTTTGGCAAAATTCAAAGAAGGATATATTGTTGATTCTAATGTGAATAATAGATGCAAGAGAGCAAATACAGGCTTGTAAATTGTCTCAAAGGAACAAGCCTATCAATTGTCCATATGTAGTCATTTCAGCTCTTAAGTTTGGATCTACGGTATATAATCTATGCATTCATCAGCCTAGGAGTGGTACCAGAAAGTATGACTAGGAAGGAGACAATAGCTGTAGAAAAGACATAGTGAGTCTCTAGACTACAGAAACAGTCTCTTGAGCATCAGACACAGTCAGAAAAGGAGTTAATCCATTTTGGAACTCCTGCCTTGCCTCTGCAATGTGACAATACAGTATGAAAGCAATGCAGTCCAAGCAAATAGTAGCAAATAGGAGAGAGAGCCATATTGAGCCAAGAAATTATTATCATTATGAAGTGCTCTTTATTTCCTATTTTAACAGGAAGAGACCTGAAAAGCATCCAAAAGAAGGAAGGCACTGCCTGCCCAGTAACCTTTTGCAATTCACTCTATGCAGCCATTTGCTTTTGCAGCAAAGCCTCTGCTATAGCCTTGCAGGCTTAGGTCAGTATAAGCAGGTTTGGTTGGAAATCCCTTCTTCCCAGCTTTCCTAGCAAAGCATTTTTTTCCAACTTGCAGAAATCCTTCTCTTTTACATCTTAAAATACCCACTACACAGGAATGAGAATTTGAAAAAAAATATATGTGCAGTACTCACATATATGGTGCTTTGTGATAGTTTTTCAAAAAATCATTCAAAGGGAGAGGGTGTTCATTTGTACAGGAGAAAAACATTTTTAGAAGGAATAGTAAAGTGACTCCTAAACAGAGCCTGTCTGATCTATGCAAAGTGACGTCGTCGCTCCAGCTCAGATCATTCATAAAAATCTTAGCATCGTTAAACAGAATCGTCCAGCTAAATAACCTAAGTTGAAAATGCATTGGGAGATTCAGAGATGACAATTGGAAGGTGTGAGCTTTATGGTTATCAAATGGTCTTTTATTTTAAACGGTTGTGTGAGTCTCTTTCTAGAACACGGCAGTCATCTATCTACTACATCACTACGGAAAGCCAGAACGTCAGAAAGCCTAATCCCCATAGCGAAGGGTTTTAACGAGTTGTTACACTATTTATAATAAAAAACCATAACCCCACATGTAAGAGTCAATTATGCAAAATACTCCACGCAATCCAAGCCCAGGGGAGAAGTTTCTTTTCGTTAGCCCGTTCTTTCTCCTTCGTGCAGCGCTATGCCTTTACCCAGTGGTTTTTTTTTTTTTGTAAAAGAAAAAGGTGCCGGAACTCACACGTGTCATACAACCCGCTTTGCCTACCCTACAAGCTTCCATCCAAAAAAGGTGCTGGAACTCCGTTCTGAGCGTTCTATGAGAAAAAAAAGCCCTGCCTTTACCAAATAAGCTTCCTTGTTCTCCCTTACTCGGGTGAAACTCAAGACCCAACTTTATGCCATTTCGAGCAGTCCACATGCACACGCAAACCATGCGACACGCCAGCTGGCGACGGAGGAGAAGGCAAGGAACCCGTAATCGCCGGGGATGCGCTTTAACTGATTGCGTGCGATGCACACAATGGAGAAAAGGCAAGCTCCCACGTTCAGTGTAGAACAACCCGCCGCGGCGAGTAAGGGGAGACCTCGACCCACAAGCCGCGCCACGAAGCTAGAAATTCAAACCCACAAACTAGCCTCTCTTTTTTCTATTCGGACACACCAGCCTCCGCCCCTTTTTCGCCTTGATCTTCTTCAGACGCGGCTACGGCTGCTCTACTTTCGTGCGAGCCTCACGTTTGTTACCTGGAACGTTTGAACGGGTACCTTTGTTGTGCACGGCTCCGGCTCCGACTCCAGCTCCGACTTTAGCCGCTGCAGCACCTTGTGTTGCACGGTGAATAAATCAACCCTCCTCCCCACCCGCGAACTGACGGAAAGCCTCTGCTTTAGTCCGTCACCACAGCAACCCCCGGCGAGTGGCGCACGAGAGAGGCAGGGGGCCGAACTGATTGGACAGCGGGAGCCCGTCTGTAAAGCGTCGAAGAGGCGGAGCCTAGCAGGCAGATGCCTTCCAAGCGGAGCGGCATGGGCGAGGCAGACGTGAGAGATGCGCTTGCTGAGCTCCGCACGGAGCGAGGGCGAGGCTGAGAAATAGGGGGATTTTTAGAGAGCGAGTCGCATAAAATGCCGAGGCGGCCTGCTTGTCCATTGTTAGGGAGAAAATCTGTACGTTGTTTATAAGCAGGATGAGGTCTTGAGCCAGAGAAGATGTCTGGGAAAGAAACCTCGGGGCAAACAGCTCAGGGAAATTCAGTTATTTATGTGGTCTTTCTTTGGAAGACCACATAATAACTGTGACTAGGGGGACCTTCGCCCAGGTTTGCCTGGTGCGCCAGTTGCGGCTCTATCTAGACCGGGATGCCCTGCGTACGGTCACCCATGCGCTCGTGACCTCTCGTTTAGACTACTGCAATGCTCTCTACATGGGACTGCCCTTGAGGACCACTCGGAGGCTCCAACTGGTACAGAATGCAGCCGCGAGAGTTGTGTTGGGAGTCTCCCGATACTCCCATGTTACTTATGCGCTCGTGACCTCTTGTCTGGACTACTGCAATGCTCTCTACATGGGGCTGCCCTTGAGGACCACTCGGAGGCTCCAACTGGTACAGAATGCAGCCGCGAGAGTTGTGTTGGGAGTCTCCCGATACTCCCATGTTACACCTTTGCTCCGTGAGCTGCATTGGCTCCCAGTTGTCTTCCAAGTGAGATTCAAGGTTCTGGTAATGGTTTTCAAGGCCCTACATGGCATGGGTCCGGAGTACCTTAGGGAACACCTGCTGCCGGCGTCAACTTCCCCCCGCCCTGTGCGTTCCAACAGAGAGGGCCTCCTCAGGGTGCTACCAGTCAGAGAATGTCGTCTGGTGGCCCCCAGGGGGAGGTCCTTCTCTGTGGGCACCCCGGATTTATGGAATCGTTTGCCAGTTGAGCTCTGGATGGCGCCTGACCTTCGCTCCTTCCGACGCGATCTGAAGACTTATTTGTTCGAACAAGCCGGCTTGGCCTGATGGGGGATGGGTTTGGATTTTATTGTTGTTTTAAATGTATTTTTAACCTATTGTTATAACTTGGGCATTTCGTTTAATTCTTTCTTAACTTTTGTATTTTTGTATTTTTATATGTTTGCCCTGTTCACCGCCCTGAGTCCTTCGGGAGAAGGGCGGTATACAAATAAAATAAAAAAAACATGTAATGTGAAAAAAAATGACGTATTGAGGATAAGTATGAAAGGAATGAAAAATAAGAGTGACAATACTGTAAGGGGTTAGGAATAGAATTAGACTTATTCTCCAGTGTAAAATTTATTGTATTTGGACTCTCATAGTAGATGGCATTTGGATGAAATCAAAGAGTAACAATGATTCGAGGGACTGAGGCAACTTTCTCTGAGGAAACAATTTGGAGCTTTTTTAATTTTTAAAAAAGTAGGAGGAAGTAATACTTCAGACTGGGCTATATTCCTTGCTCAGGAGTTCTAATTTTCTCAATGAAAAGATTCTCTTCATAGTCTTGGGAAATTCCCTTTAATTTAATTACGTGAGGAAACAAGTATCACCTTAATTTAATCAGTGGAGAAGATGCATAAATAATACGGTGCTTAGTCGTTTCAAAATATTTCTAGCTAAAGCACTCAAGTAACAAATAGACACTAATACAAAAACTGTATATTAAGAATGGACAACTGACAACTGACGCCTAAGGGCCACATGTTGCCTCTGAACACCTTTTTTTTTTACAATAAGCTCAGGTTCCAGTTCAATCGTAATTACTAAAGCGCAGCAACATAGGTTTCTGCTATTTTGAAGTAGCAAGCACATTCAGATATAGAATAGTTTGCAAATCAACAACAAATTCAAGTGACCTTTCCCAGCGGTTATGTGACACTGTCCCTCTTACTTTACATCATTGTGTTGTCTTCTGGGCACCAAAAAACCCAGCCCTACTAAACATGAGGAGCCAAGATGGTCTGTAGCAAAAAGCAATCATAGCCACAACACTGGGCTGAATATCCATGTTTAAGGATTAACTAGAAAACCCAATGAGTTGTTGGGTCATCCTTTCTAATATGTTTCCTTATCTAAGAGAATGCAAGTCTAGACTTGCCACCATGTTTCTCCTATCAGACGTAGTCATGTGATCCCTATCGATTCCTATCAAGCTTCCCAGGCTTCCCCATTGACTTGTAGGAAGAGAACATTATAAATGAGGACCACGTGACTGGCAGCACAGTGGCAGTGCTAAACAACAGCACCATAGTGTTGCTGAAATAGCAAGAACTTTCCAAAATTTCTCTCCCACAGGAGTAATAGGTCCCAGCCTTCTGTATGTTAGTTCATTTGAGGTACCTTGGTTGTTAAAAGTTTTATCCTTTGATGCATGTTTTGAAATGGTACAAACTTTCCAAAATGTCATTCCAAGGAGTAGTGGGTTCTGGAGTTCTGTAAGTTAGTCCATTTGGGGTGGTTGAAAAGGTTTTGTCCTATGAAGTACCATTTCACCCAGTAAGAGTGACAGATATGAGACTAGTATATAGATCTAGAAGGACCCAAGTAAGCAGAGTTAAGACCATCAGTAAAGATTTAAACTTATCAGTGACAGGCAATCTCTGCACTTCAACCATAGGACTAGCCAGTCATCAATATTTCAATCTTGTCTGGTTGAAATGTCAGATGGCTAACCTATATCAACCAATTTCAATCCAATGTCCAGGTGCTAGAAAATAACAAAATACCAGTTTAGTTTAAAAATGAGAGGCAGAGCTGTATGTCATCAGTTAATTGAAGACACTGTTTATCTTCTTACCTAGTGGCTTCCTATGTGCATTATACAGGCAGAAAGATAAAATGGCAATTTGCAAAATATCCATCCTGCCACCTAGAATTTTCACACTTGAAAATGACCAGAACTGTTCATGATCAGATGTAGATTCTCACATCTTCACACAGCTATTTCAGTAGTCCTTCATGATCAGCCACACACAAAAAAAGGTGCAAAATGATGTCATACAAAACATAGTTTCTTCATCACTATCCTTTCCTCTCCCTCATCTAAGAGCTACCGGTATCTAATTGAAAGTGGTTATTTAGGATAACAAAGAAAAGTAGAGGGTCTTACTCAGGCAGAACTGAACTCTGCTGTAGGAACCAGTGATATAAAGGACAGTTATCTTTTCCAGATGTGTTCTGTGAATTTTGTTGCTTGAAGCAGACGGCTCATTTGTATCCTTTGGGGGACTCACCACTTTGATTGCAACGAAAATAATTCATCAGGGCTTCCAGTGTGAGTGTGTACAGGGATGACAAATTGTATCAGTTGACAAAACAGTGAAAACTTGCAGTTTCACTAAAATGCCTCCACAAGCCAATTTGGATAAAGCAAGTCTATCTTCTCCTGTTCCAAAAAAATATTGTAACACATGCTTCTGGTATCTACAGAAGGGGTGAAGATGGTCTTTGATCTTAGGAGAACTTTGTCTAGCTTTAGTCAGATGCTTGTATGATTGGCTTATTAGCTCAGATTGAAAATAAAGCATTTGCATGGGCGGAGCACTTGAAGTAAAAATACTACTACATAGGATTTCAGTCGGCTGAATTGCATACTCTTTGCCTATGAATCCCTAAAAGAGCACTTATCAAAACAAAACCTGGGAAGAGGTAGAGGCAGACTACAGAGCAGTATTTTGAATGTATCTCTTCTACCTCTGTTTCCTACGTGATGATAATTGCAGAGGCTGATGATTGAGCAAAGTAATTGCTAATCCAAGTAACGAAAGACCGAGCATCTCCTCCCAGTTTATATTCCAGAGTGGGGAACTGAGAAGTGAGGGATGTGGGATATGGAGAGGTTGAGAAGTCTCAGAATCCTCATTGGTTAGGTGTGACAGTGTAACCAAGTGGATATACAATATGTATGGCATATTAAAAGAAAGTAGGGCTGGATTGCACAATCCTTCTTGATTTTTTAAAAAAACCCTTCTCCCCCCCCCCCCAAGGATGCCCAAGTTCCCTTTTTGCAGATTATTTGTTCCAGATTCGCCTATAATCCTGATATTTCCTGTGGTCTTGCATTCAAATACTAACCAGGTCTAGCCTTGATTAGCTTTGATGGGCTAACAGGAATTGAAGGATTCACAAGACAACATGGTCTTCTATTTAGAGTCTACATGACAATTTTTTAGACAATGCTATTTCCTATAGATAGAAAATTCAGTGCTGCCCAGACTGGTATCTGCCATGTTTGCTCACTTTTTACCTACTGTAAGCTCCAGCATGTCTTGTAGAATGTACCATAGAAGGTATTTAATGTACAAGATAAGTGTCTTGATGAAAATACCAATATAGCCGTAGTTGCTCAGATAGCCATAAGTGAGGCTTCATAGAATTTATGGAGTATTATACTTCTATCACCTCAATGTCTGTGTGTGTCTTCATCATTTCATTAATAGCAGCTTCAGATCAGAGCTGCTACAGTAATATGGCATCTGCCGAGGAAATATTACAGTGCCTAAGCAAACCGTGGAAGAGCTTAATGCTTGACCCTGTAGGGCAAGCATTTTTATTTGTCCCTAGAGGCAGAATTCTATGCAGGTGATCAGAATTAAATTGAAATTCTCTTTAACAAGAAAAATAGTCTGAGAATTTGAAGCCACAGGATAAAATTCCAGTTGGTTCTAATAAAGGGGAGACTAGGTGAATGTGATTCACAACACAAAAGAGATTTGAATACACAGTACTAGCTTCTCTTACACATTCTAGTCTTTATAACCTTCCCAAGGTCCAACACTAGACGCTATCTAAGGTTGGGTGCACTCCTGTTCTCCGTTTTAAAAATTATATCTTGTACCTAAAATTCTATACATCCTTTATTACTTGCATTTTAAATGTTAGGAACATCAATTTCTGCCTAATGTTCCAAGAAAAGTTAATGAACCTAAGAACCTCACTGAATTAAAGACAAATGCATTGCTAAAGATTATTGCATTATTTCTTTCTGATTTCATGATTACACAGTTATGGCCCATTAAAAAAATCAGGGCATTGTTTTTATTTTATTTTAGCAATTGCATTTCCTGAATTATGGCTTTTTTTCTCCCTGAAGCATCAGCAAGAAATAGAATAAGTATTTTGAGGGGGCACTCAATATGTATCCTTCAGGTTTTGATCATACTCAGAATTCTAAGTAACTGACATGTTGGTGTTTGAAGATTTTCTTACAGCAAGTTTCCTGTGTAGATCATATTTGTTGGGCACTTTATTCAGAGAAGGAGAAGGAGAAGAAATTGTTTGGCCAGAATCTGAAGCTGCTAATTATTCAATAAATGCACAGCACCGATTTATTTTCCTGTCCTATCACTGCTCTTCCCACATCATCAAATTATGCTCTCTAGGATTTGTATTCTGCAATAAGTTGCAGTGAAAAGAATTTGTATTACCTTGCTCAACTATTCAGTAGCATAAAACAGTGAAATGTAAATACAAATCAATTAATTTCATGATATTGCACCAATACATTTTTAAAAGGATCAACAAATGGAGAAAAAATGGATGCTTAGCTGTTTAGCTTTTAGCAAATTGGTATAGAATAAAGAGCAAGGAGTTTGGTTTTGAAAGGAAAAGATTTCGGATGAAACAGGACTGCCTCAGGGATTGATGGGTTAATAGTGCTTAACAGAAATATGAAGCAGTTACTCAGTAATCTTGATAGGATAGGATGTAGAAGCACCTTAACCATTATTTTGCCAAATTACAGGTACATGTGTTCCGAGTTTGGAGATTATAACATCACAATTCAAAATGTAAGGGAAATCTAATTTTTGATAGCCCATTTTTATACTAAGAACCTTTGCTTCAATTTGCATTGGGTTTGGCTGGAAAAAAAACTAATGTAAATACAACTGTATGGATTATATGGTGTCTGAGAACAGAAAATTATTAATTACAGAATGTAGTTCTTCACAGACTACCGTAAATGGCCTTTCTAGCACTGGAGAATAGCAAATCAAGTTTATGTTGATGAAAAATAGGTCTTATAAGGAGACCTCTACTGACCCTATGGTACCTTTAATTAAGTACTGAAAGGGGGATTAAAAATGGAATTTCCATTATCCAACTGTGCATTGCCAAAAGGGAGTTCATAATCTACTTCAGTGGTAATAACTGATACAGGCCAATAGCATGACCATAGCTGGATTTCTGATAAGACAGTTCTATCATTCATCTTTATTTAACACAGCAACATTTGACACAGAGGCGCTTTCTTTTGAAGAAAATGGAGTAAGTAGAACACATTAGAAAAGTTCTCATGATAAAAGAATGCAATGAGGACAACCCTATGGAATCAGCTCCCCCCTGAGCTTCGGATAGCCCAAAACCTCCAATCCTTTCGCCGCGGCCTCAAAACACACCTGTTCCACCAAGCTGACCTAGACTGACAGGCATTTTAATTAATTTATATTTAGTATTTTTAATTCATTTTAAAATTCTCTAATTTTTTATTGCACTGATGTTCTCAATTTTCATTTTATCTTGATTTATGTACTTATTATATGTTTTATTGTGAGCCGCCCTGAGTCCTTCAGGAGATAGGGCGGGATATAAATCCCATCAATAAATAAATAAATAAATAAATATTGAATATTAGAATACGCACTGAACTTCAGTAAAGACGTCGTATGTAAAACAAACGAGATTATGGGTGGAGTATCAAAAAGAAAAAAGCAGCGTGGTTTATAGCATTGCTCTGGTTTACAGTACCAGACAGTGAAGTCAACCTGTTATAAACCTTCTGCCAGTCAACTTTCAAAAAGTTTTTACATGTCCTAAAATATAAGCAGCAATTAAAGTAAGTTGATGTGTTGTTTTAATCACAGTGATTTACTTGAGTATAAGCCGACTCAAGTATAAGCCGAGACCCCTAATTTTACCCCAAAAAACTGGAAAAAGTTATTGACTCGAGTATAAGCTGAGGCTGGGAAATGCAGCAGCTCATGGTAAATTTGGGCCGCGGTTCGCAGGGTCCGCTCATCAGGCTGCCAGGCTTCCTGGCAGCACATCCCGCAGGGGAGATCTGCTAGGGAGGTGGCAGTCAAGCATTGTTTCCCTCCTCGTGCGTGTGTGTGTGTGTGTGTGTGTGTGTGTGAGAGAGAGAGAGAGAGAGACCTGCGGGAACGGCTGGTAGAGGTGGCGGCAGTCCGGCGTTTGCGTTTTTTTGTGTGTCGAGCCCCATGGGCCCGACACACAGGAAGGGGGGGAATGCCGGAATGCCGCTTCCCTACCAGCCATTCCTGTGGGTCTGACACACACACACATGCACGAGGGGGAGAAACAACGCTGGACTGCCGCTGCCTCTACCAGCTCTGCAAACCTCTGCCGCCCCTTCTCTCCGCTGCCTGTTCCGAACGAAGGGGCGTCCCTTCGTTCGGGCAAGGCTGCTGAGAGAAGGGAGCGGCAGAGCCTTGCAGAGCTGCTCCCTTCGGCTCCTCTTTGTTCAGGCCAGGCAGCGGAGAGAAGGGGCAGCAAAGGCTTGCAGAGCTGGTAGAGGCGGCGGCAGTCCAGCGTTTCCCCCCCGTATGCGTGCGTGTGTCAGACCCACGGGAATGGCTGGTAAGGAAGCGACGTCCCCCCCCTCCTGTGTGTCGGGCCCACGGGGCTTGACACACAGAGAAACGCAAATGCTGGACTGCCGCCACCTTTACTAGCCATTCTTGCGGGTCTGACACACACACACACACACATACACACGCACGAGGGGGGAAACAACACTGGACTGCCACCTCCCTAGCAGACCTCCCCTGCGGGATGTGCTGCCAGGAAGCTGAGAGAAGGGGGCGGCGGGGCTTGCAGAGCTGCTCCCTTCGGCTTCTCTTCGGACCAGGCAGCTGAGAAAAGGGGGCGGCAGAGCGGATCCCCATACGGGGGGGGAATGCCTCTGGGTCCCTGCACAAACAGCGACAGGGGCGGTGCACCAATGGCTTGGACTTGTTGCCAAGGCCAGCCGGCCTGGCAGGCACCACAGGGGAATCTCTTGTAAGGTCTGCCGGCCGCGGCACGCCAAAAGGCAGGGGCTGATGGGGAAGCTTCTAAGACCCCTGTGGACCCCCACCCCAGGTTAGCAGAGGTGGCGGTGCAGCAGGGCAAGGGGAGACCTGCCGGGCAGGGAAGAGGCAGCCCCCCCGGGGCACCCCAACACTGGCAGCCCCCACCCGCGTAGCAGGTAGAAAAAGGGCCCACTCACCTTTCCAGTCCTCCAGTCTCTTCCTCCGCTGCCCCCACATGCAGTCTGAAAAAGCAAGTTCAACCAATCAATTCAAACTTTGCAAGGTTTTTTTTGTGAGCAGTTTGAATTGATTGATTGAACTTTTTGAGTCTCACTATTTTTTCTGGAACTGCACATGGTGGAGGAGGACTGGGAGACGCAGGAGACGGCTCTGGCCAATGAGCTGTCGAGGGGCTAATGAGCTGCAAATGTTGCTGGGCTCTACCAGCCCACGTGTACTTGCCTCCTACTGAGCAGGTGCTCAGCCGGGCCGGCGCCAAGGTGGTGGGGGCCGGACCTTGGTAATTTCCAGGAGAGTTGTGCGGGCCGGATTCGATCGTATGGCGGGCCGTTTGTGGCCCGCGGGCCTTGTGTTTGACATGTCTGCTCTATCGCGTTTAAGCTGTACTGCGCCTGCGCGGTAGGACTTTCTTCATTCGCAGCCCATCCGGATGACGTGTCACGCTGGGAGCTGCATCTTCTGTGAATGGCGATCCCGGAAGCACCGAAGCCTCGGCCGCGCGCAAGTCCTCGGTAATTTCTTTTTTGTTGTTCACGAGTATAAGCCGAAGTGGATTTTTCAGCCCAAAAAGTGGGCTGAAAAATTCGGCTTATACTCAAGTATATATGGTACTCTGTTTCTGGAATACAGACGTGTGCCTTATTATTTATATATTGATTTATGTAACCACCCACTTTGACCCTGGTGGCAAACATTGGACTAAAATCAACAGAAAACAAATAGGGGATGTATAATATGTAAAAACTGAAAGTAAACTTCAAACAATTACAATTAAGGGTGGTTACTATCCTGGTTTTCGGTAGATAAAATCTACTCCCTTTCTCTTGATGAGGGAGTAGAAAATTAGAAAAAATGAAGTATTCGTATTTAGCATGAGTTTGCAATTTTTTGTTTTTGGCCTGGTTGAGCATCTTTTATGGTGAAACCGAAGGCCAGAATCTACATCTATACAGCAATTCAAAGTCCTATTATTGTCAGAATCCTACCAAATTCCAATCCAGAAATTAAGTATTGAACTCTACCTATCAAATTAATCCGGTATTTACACTGAAAAAAAGTTTTACAAGTGCTGTTTCAGTTTTTCCTCTTGCAAACAGCATTAAAACTCAATCAAGATCTTGATTGAGTGTTGGTACTTGACAAGTGTATACGGTAGTATAGTAGAGATCATGGCTGCATTATCTCAAGCCACTATTGGATACTCATCCTCTATCACGTGAACTCCCCTCATGAGTGAAATAGCATCTATACTGAATTTAGGGAAGTCTTGATTGGAAGTTATTGGGGGGTTTTTTTGGTCCATAGCTTTTAGGTTCAGCTGTTTACTTGGGCTTTTGCGATTTCTGTTGATATGTCCTACTTTTACAAATTTGAAGTTTTTGGATGTTTTTGCCCTCTGGTGGTGGCAGCGAATCATACGGTGCTTTGGCAGGATATCCTGGGGGTAAATGTGGTATAGCACCTTTGCTAATCCTGACTGGGTAGATTTCCTCTCATCTCACAAATAACTTAGGATGGTTGCGTTGTCCTATTTTCACATCACCAAGAGGTTTGGAAATTGTCAGCTTCTGAACCATCCATTATCTTAAGTCCCATTAGAATGACTTTATCATAAATCTGGTCAGATAAGTTAGGCTGTCAACTGCTTAAATCAGCCATTTAATGACCTTGACTATATTGGCTCCCACATGCTGGCATCAGATATCATATACTCTTATAACTTTGTGAGCAAGTGAGCAATTCCGCTACAATTTCCAGAACTTTGTTTGGTACTTTCTGGTGCCATTCCTGTCTAGGACTTCACCATGGTCTTGAAGAGTACAAAGTTCCTTACAGCAGCCAAACCACTTCATAAGCCACTGTCAGCTGGGAACCTGGTCTCAAAAATTGTGTACACTGTTTCCCCCCACTTTGTAGGCATGAATCTACAAACCCTCTGTATTCTGAAAACCTTTCTATCGACTCTTCTGGGAGTATTGGACTGGTTGCAGAGGATACTTGACACTTCAGTTTGTTTCTAGTTAACATTTTTAATATAAGAATATTTAATTCTTCCCCAGTTTATATTTTATTTTTTCTTATAGCTCCATTATTTTAATTTTCTCCTCGTTCTTCCATTCCAGTCTCTTAAATTCCATCTCAGCTTGTACTTCTCATGTCTTGAGCTCAAGCAGGTAGATGGATCCCATTGAGTGCTTGAGATGACTTCTATAGCCTTTGGCACAAGTCTTGGAATCTACACAAGAAAAGGTGTGTCCCCATTTCTCAGTAGTATACAGGAGTTTTTCTGTCCCTTAACACTAACCTAAATACCACATCAAATCTGGAAGTTACTGTGTCACCACCTATTTTCCAGGCAGTGCCTCTTTTGATATCCTCCTCTAAACTCAGTCTTATGAGAATGACAGAGGCTCTGCAACCTGTACTGCCTTTCTGATAAATAAGAGATAACATGGAAAAAAGTTAAATAATTTCTATAATACAACTTCCTACCCTTGTAATATAAGTGAGTGTGACTATTAGCTCCAATCTTTCCCTCTCCCTTTGGGAGATAAATCAATCTCACAACAAATTTAAAAAAGATATTTATTTAAGTAACTCAAAAGAAAAATGAATTTGATCTACAAAAATACATTCAATATTCTGAGCAAACACAATATGTCCTGATTGACTGTAATTAAGAGATATTGGGAAAGAGATGGTTTTGAAAATTTGTCAGGTTCCTAGATATTAATAAGTAAATCTTGAATTCAGTCTGAAATTACTCAGAATGTCCTAAATGCGCAGAGATAAACGGGGGAGAGTGGGAGAAGAAAGAGGCTTTTAAAACAGACAGAAGAAATTAGAACAATGCAATGTCCAACTAGAGCAAGTATTGATTTCTGTAACAAAGGATTTAAAATAATCTGAATGGTGCTGGGAAGACTCAGTACACTCTATTTATTTTCCCAGCATAGATACCGAAACCTCTTGCTTCACAAGTTTGGAATTGTTTTAAAAGAATAGAGCTTTTCTCTGCCTATGAGAGGAGTTGAGGAATGTCTAAGCCAGGGCTCGGCAACCTGAAACAGCAAAAGAGCCACTCGGAACCGGTTCCGTCACACACACAAAACTGGGAGCCGCAAAATGTGTGCGCGCATGCGCGCATGCACGTGCAGAACAAGGCAAAACATGCACCAGCTCCGCCCCCCGTCCACCTCTGGTATGGACGGCTCTGCCGTCCTGGCTTTTCCTCCCTCAGGAAAGACTGCCCTCCCTCCGCCCTGCGCGCTCTCTCTCTCTGGGACTTCTTTCCGCCTATTGTGAAGGTTCCAAAGAAGTGGAGGAGCAGGCTGACGGGGAGAAGAATCTTCCGAGGCTTTGCAAAAGAGGGAGGCAGTGGTGAGGTTGAAATAAAACAGGCGGGGAGGAGGTTGAGGAAACCCAGCAGAAGCCTACATCAGAGGACGAGCAAGTAAGGCAAGATCGGGGAGAGGAAGAACGCTTTCGGGAATTGCCCAGCAGGCAGCTCCTCCCCGCTCTGAGGAAATCGCCATGGCAGGATGTGGAAAGAAGCGGGGGGGGAGCGCCTCTCTCCCCAGTCTACCAAGCAAATAAAAGTTGAATGCAGTGGCTGTCACGCAGGGACCGTGAGTAGCAGCCAGGATTGGAGGAACAGAGGTCAACAGTGCCAAAGAGGAGGAAGGAAAGGAAAAGTGCGGGGGGGGGGGGCGTGAAGTGGGTCTTTAAATAGTCACAGCCACTTTCCCCCCTTTTTATCCTATTTTTTGCAACAACCAGTTGCAGATATCCACATATGTATGCTTGTCAGGTTTGAAAGCCTCCGTTTAAGTCTGTGCATGTGCACAGACATAGGCTGACTCCTCGACTCCTGCTCTTGCTGCCTCTGTCTTTCTCTGCCACTTAAAGCCATCCTGCACTTAAAGCCAGACACCCTCCTTTCCCCCTTCCACCCCCCCTCTCTCTCTCTCTCTGTGTGTGTGTGTGTGTGTGTGAGAGAGAGAGAGAGAGAGAGAGAGAGAGAGAGAGAGAGAGAGAGAGACACCTACCCACCTGGTAGAGGTGCTGGCAGTCTGGCGTTGTTTCCCCCCTCGTGCATGTGTGTGTTTGTGTCGTCTGTGCATGTGCACAGACATAGGCTGACTCCTCGACTCCTGCTTTTGCTGCCTCTCTTGTCTTTCTCTGCCACTTAAAGCCATCCTGCACTTAAAGCCAGACACCCTCCTTTCCCCCTTCCACCCCCCCCCCTCTCTCTCTGTGTGTGTGTGTGTGTGTGTGTGTGTGTGTGGAGAGAGAGAGAGAGAGAGAGAGACCTACCCACCTGGTAGAGGTGCTGGCAGTCTGGCGTTGTTTCCCCCCTCGTGCATGTGTGTGTTTGTGTCAGACCCACGTGAACGTCTGGAAGAGGCACCTGTATGGAATTGCCAGCTGATCCTTATGGCCAGCCCTGACCTCTGCAAGTAGAAAGCGAGGGAGATTGTCAGGAGCACGAATCGGCACATGCTGAGAAACGCCGATCTCGCGCTGCTGCAATCTCTCTCGCTCGGTTTCAGCTTGCTTTCTCTTGCAGCAAGGCAAGTTGAAACCAAGTGAGGGAGACTGCAGCAGCGCGAGATCGGCGTTTCCCAGCATGCACCGATTCGTGTTCCTGGCAATCTCCCTCGCTCCGTTTCAGCTTGCTTTCTGCAAGAGAAAGCCGGGCTGCAGGAAAGAAGTCTCCACTGAGAGAATGGGGCGGTGGAGGCTTGCTGCTCATTCTCTCGGCAGAGACTTCTTTCCGGGGGGGGGGGTCTCCTCCGAGAGAATGTGCGGCAAGCTTCCACTGCTCGATTCTCTCGGCGGAGACTTCTTTCAGGGGATCCAGCCTCTGCCGCCCCTTCTCAGCTGAGAGAAGGGGCGGCAGAGGCTGGATCCCCCAAAAGAAGTCTCCGCCGAGAGAATGCGTGGCAAGACTTCACCGTCCGATTCTCTCGGCGGAGCGCTCCACCGCCCGTTCTCTCTGCGGGGGCTTGCAGGGCTGCTTCAAGCCTTGGCAGAGAGAAGGGGGAGGCAACCCTACCCCCCCCGCAAACGGTGGCGAAGGCAGCAGATCTGCAAGCCTCCACCACCACCCCACTCACCTTTCTAGTCCTCCCGTCTTTTCCTCCACTGCCGCCAAGTGCAGTTAGAACAAACAAAGAGGTTTGTGGGCAGTCCCACAAACCAAAGTTGAACCAATCAATTTAAACTTTGCAAGTTTTTTTGAGAGCAGTTTAAATTGATTAACCTTCTTTAGTGCCATTTTTTTCAGGAATAAACATGGCAGAGGAGGACTGGGAGCCGCACGGGACAGCTCAAAGAGCATCATGCGGCTCCGGATCCGTAGGTTGCCGATCTGTGGTCTAAGCACAAAGCACAGAGCCAAGAAACTTATATTCAAATTCAGATACTGTCTTAACATTTGAACAGGTAGGAAGGCTCCATATTATGAATACAGGGTGACTATTCATAAGAAAAACTATTCTCCAACACATATGCCTATAATAATTTTAGCATCTCCCTCATTCCTTTTGAACACCCACAGTTCTAAATCTACAGCATCCAGTTTTAAATCTCATTTTAAAAAGTTAAAATTATACAATTCTTAGTCTATACAACTGTATAAAATACAATTCTACATATCATCTGAAATTATCTGAGCAGTCAGATTCAAACTTTCTACACATACTTCAATCTCTGGAATGTAGAATTCTGTTATGAATTCAGTAGATAATAGCTAATACATTTTGGGGGGAAAATCATGGAAGAAAAAGTGCATACTTAGCTAGAACATGTTTTATAATAATCATGCTCTTCTTCCACCAATGAATAAAGTCTCCAATTCAGCAGTTGTAGGATCCACTGAATTAACCTCTTCTTTAAAAAAGTCATCTTCTTCAAGTTTCTTCCACCAGGGCCACTGCATGTATTTTAACATTGTATTATGGGACTGTTTGGCTTTGGCTGCCACAGGAACTGATCTGCTCATAAAGACATTCAGATCCCTCATGGTACTTTCTGAGAGACTTGGAGCATCTATGGCAAAAGTAGATATCTTTCTTTAGAAGACTTAGTTAACCTCTGCATTTGCAGCTTTTATCATTTTGTTTTCAAAGTAGCATCCTACAACAATGCAATAGTAAATACAAATAGGAGCAATGCAGCTAAAGAATTTGCAGAAGCTACATATTCATGCTACATATCACTTGTGAAAGGAAAGAAATCAAAGAACAGAGATAAGCATATAAAGAAGAGAAATTGCCCAGATCATAATGGTTTTTCTTGGCAGTTTGGGGTAAGATTGAATTGTATGTAAGAAGCCTGAATGCATATGGGTTTATGTCTAATATATGTAATTTGCTATTATAAGATTCACTTATGATCATAACTTCAATTGCTTTAAAAGATTAGAACAGATTACATTTAATCTGAAACTAATTTTTCAGGCTTTAGAGCCCAATTGAATTTTAGCAGTAAATGTTGTGAAAGTACAGCTCATTTTACTACTTATTTTGTGGCAGAAAACAATAAAAAGGTCCCTAAGCTCTGTTGATGTTCAACATCTTATCTCTACCTTTCCCAATTATGCATTATGTCTTATGTTAGATGAGAACATGCAGTGTTATTAGTACATAATTTGGAAGTAGAGATCAAACTTAGGAAAGACTAAAAATGATAGAAACAAAAAGGACTAAAAATGATAGAAAAAAAATTATAACTAACATTTTAAAAGGCAAATCTATTCAATCCTGAACACGCAAACATTGGATGCATTAAGAAATTTCTACATGGAACCAATTGTAATAGTCAACAATGGCACTAATCACTGAGAGAATGCAATGACAGGTAATAGTATAACAGAGTGGGCCAAAACTAAAATATTCTCATGGGGAAAATATCACTTGAATTTTCTGCTTTAAGCACAAAAATCTCTTGTGTTGTTTCTGAAGAATGTTGTGGAAAATATTAGAACTACTGAACTAGTAGAGATGGCAAAATTAATTTGTTTGATTAGAGAAAGTTCAATAATTGTATTTACTAATGACTGGAAAGCTCTTATGGACTTCTTGCTAAAAAGAGTTTGTAATTTATGGGTATATATATATATATATATATATGTATGTATGTACAGGGAGTGCAGAATTATTAGGCAAGTTGTATTTTTGAGGATTAATTTTATTATTGAACAACAACCATGTTCTCAATGAACCCAAAAAACTCATTAATATCAAAGCTGAATATTTTTGGAAGTAGTTTTTAGTTTGTTTTTAGTTATAGCTATTTTAGGGGGATATCTGTGTGTGCAGGTGACTATTACTGTGCATAATTATTAGGCAACTTAACAAAAAACAAATATATACCCATTTCAATTATTTATTTTTACCAGTGAAACCAATATAACATCTCAACATTCACAAATATACATTTCTGACATTCAAAAACATAACAAAAACAAATCAGTGACCAATATAGCCACCTTTCTTTGCAAGGACACTCAAAAGCCTGCCATCCATGGATTCTGTCAGTGTTTTGATCTGTTCACCATCAACATTGCGTGCAGCAGCAACCACAGCCTCCCAGACACTGTTCAGAGAGGTGTACTGTTTTCCCTCCTTGTAAATCTCACATTTGATGATGGACCACAGGTTCTCAATGGGGTTCAGATCAGGTGAACAAGGAGGCCATGTCATTAGATTTCCTTCTTTTATACCCTTTCTTGCCAGCCACGCTGTGGAGTACTTGGACGCATGTGATGGAGCATTGTCCTGCATGAAAATCATGTTTTTCTTGAAGGATGCAGACTTCTTCCTGTACCACTGCTTGAAGAAGGTGTCTTCCAGAAACTGGCAGTAGGACTGGGAGTTGAGCTTGACTCCATCCTCAACCCGAAAAGGCCCCACAAGCTCATCTTTGATGATACCAGCCCAAACCAGTACTCCACCTCCACCTTGCTGGCGTCTGAGTCGGACTGGAGCTCTCTGCCCTTTACCAATCCAGCCACGGGCCCATCCATCTGGCCCATCAAGACTCACTCTCATTTCATCAGTCCATAAAACCTTAGAAAAATCAGTCTTGAGATATTTCTTGGCCCAGTCTTGACGTTTCAGCTTGTGTGTCTTGTTCAGTGGTGGTCTTTCAGCCTTTCTTACCTTGGCCATGTCTCTGAGTATTGCACACCTTGTGCTTTTGGGCACTCCAGTGATGTTGCAGCTCTGAAATATGGCCAAACTGGTGGCAAGTGGCATCTTGGCAGCTGCACACTTGACTTTTCTCAGTTCATGGGCAGTTATTTTGCGCCTTGGTTTCTCCACACGCTTCTTGCGACCCTGTTGACTATTTTGAATGAAACGCTTGATTGTTCGATGATCACGCTTCAGAAGCTTTGCAATTTTAAGAGTGCTGCATCCCTCTGCAAGATATCTCACTATTTTTGACTTTTCTGAGCCTGTCAAGTCCTTCCTTTGACCCATTTTGCCAAAGGAAAGGAAGTTGCCTAATAATTATGCACACCTGATACAGGGTGTTGATGTCATTAGACCACACCCCTTCTCATTACAGAGATGCACATCACCTAATATGCTTAATTGGTAGTAGGCTTTCGAGCCTATACAGCTTGGAGTAAGACAACATGCATAAAGAGGATGATGTGGTCAAAATACTCATTTGCCTAATAATTCTGCACTCCCTGTATGTATGTATGTATGTATATATGTATGTGTGTGTATATGTATGTGTATATGTTTTCATAGATTTACACGGGTACAGGTATGTAGGTCTTGGTGTATTCGGGTCTTTTCCTGTGTAAGATTGAGGGTGTCTTGGTGACGTTTCGACGAGGTCCCACTCGCCATCTTCAGGCTGGTGTCTTCGACTTCGTGCTTGTGCTAGCAAAGCGTGATCGGAGCTGCCGTCTCTCTATAAATATTGGTGGGGTGTGTTGGGTGCTGGCTTTGTTACTGTAAGCAGGTTGGTTGGCTGTGTTGTTACATGTTGATTGGTTGATGGGGTTATTGTTTGTGGATTAGTCGGCTGTTTTGTAACATCCTGTGTGGCTGAGGTGTTGGCTGTGTGCCCATTAGTCTTTTGTGGGCTGTGTCATTACAACACAAAAGACTAATGGGCACACAGCCAACACCTCAGCCACACAGGATGTTACAAAACAGCCGACTAATCCACAAACAATAACCCCATCAACCAATCAACATGTAACAACACAGCCAACCAACCCGCTTACAGCAACAAAGCCAGCACCCAACACACCCCACCAATATTTATAGAGCTCCGATCACGCTTTGCTAGCACAAGCACGAAGTCGAAGACACCAGCCTGAAGATGACGAGTGGGACCTCGTCGAAACGTCGCCAAGACACCCTCAATCTTACACAGGAAAAGACCCGAATACACCAAGACCTACATACCTGTACGGCGGCTAATCAATTTTATAAATAATAAATAGTAATTCTTTCAGCACCTCCAAATGGTCAATATGAAAAATAGAATTTTAAAAGGAGCACAACTATAATAGTTCAGCATCAAGAGGATATATGAATTCATAATTTACACAGCAGTGATGATCTCTGAAGAAAATTCAAGCTGGGCGAACCAGTGTCTACTTGGATAATTCAGGTCTGATATTAATGTTGATCAGTATTCACCACATCAAAACTAACCTAGGAAGACAATCTACGCAAGAGCAAAATGAGACAGACACATACTTAACAGTTGATCCACATCTGTGTGAACCTGGACTAGCAAAGCCTCTCGGTGTTGTTTTGCCTTCTGGTTTTTTCTTTCTCTCAGCATATAGTGGGCTAGTTTTTCCTGGGCTTGATGATGAAGTTCTCTGCTCATTTCTTCTGACATTGCAGAAGCCTGGAGAAAAATTACAGCCTCTGTCACCATTAACGGTTATCAGCTTCAAGCCTTTGCAAGGGTCTGCAGCACATTTACATTCCTTGGATAAATCTAATCACTGTGCTTCTTTTTATGTTTTCTCTCTGAAGCCACTGATCCATCTCCGAATAAATTTAGTTTCTTAATTAAGATTTGGGAAGAAGCAAATTCCTATTATTAGATTAAAGAAAAAACCCAAACAACCCTACCAAATATTTTATGTTTCTCATATCAAATAAAAGCAGATCAGGTAATTCATGGCATAGTTTCAGTTTATATAGCCATAATAATTTACGCACCATTGGCATGTTTTGCTAGGCAGAGGGAACAAAATTAAAGAAAATATGTATATGGATTATTACTTTTCAATATTTGAAGGCAATGTTGTAAAGCCGTTATAGGTAATCCTCAAATTACGACTGTAATGGAGCCTGCATATGGTTATAAAATGAGTCAATCACATAATCAGTCTGATTCTACAAATTTTGTTGTAAAGGTCATCAAGCAAATCACAGTGGTCATTAAGTGAATCCAAGGCTCTGCTTTACTTTGGATGCAGAAAACCAGAAGTAAACGCCAGGTTTCGGCACAACCATTGTAAAATGTAGTCATATGACTGTGGAATGCTGCAAAGGCCCATACATGTGACCTGGTTATTGAGTTCTTGAAGTGCAGTCACATGACCACGGGGGGGGGGGGGGGGGAGAGGAGGCGACCTTCAGAATGTTGAATCCAAGTTGCAGGTAACTCCCAGTTAGGTCCATCAGAATTTTAACGTTCACTGTGTGACCGGTTGTAGGTGGAGGACCTGTATTATTGCTGATTCCTATCGTTCCCCCCCCCCGCCGCCAATGTGTGTCAGCTTCTTGCTAAACCAGAGCCTTAAAGTTTCTGCAAAATACCCTTATTTCTAAGCAATTCAACTGGCAGTTCTGCAACAAATTTACATAAGACACCTGTCAGTCAATGGCTTCTGTGATAGAATTGTTGTCCAGTCACATATAAAGCATCTTAAATCCTGGAGAGCCTTTTTGTATTCTAAAGAACGTATATCTTTACACATAAACCTTCACAGTTGTATGGTCTATTCTCATTTTGAATGGCGGGAGGAGCAGAGTGCTGGAAGGTAGAGTAAGTGGAGTGCAGGGTGGCAGAGGTGGCTGGGACACTGCACTGTGGTGCTGAGGTAGTGGGCTATGGCATGAGAATTAAGCCAGCGCACTCCTTGGCAGTGCTGGGATTGAGTAAGAGGCCTGGGGTGGGGGGGTGGTTGACCGGGATTGCTAAAGGCTGTGGGCCTCTACTTCAGCCCCAGTGCTTCTGCCAAAGCAGGGCAAACAAGCATAAATGGTGCTGAATGCATACTGGTCCAGCACAAATGGGGAGATCGATATGCAGGTGGGGGAATTGAAGCACACCTGCAGTCATAGATGCAAGTAGATTGCTAAGTACCCAAAATTTGATCTTGTGACTTCAGATGTGCTGAAGGAGGAATGGCCTTAGGAGACCACTGTGCCACCGTAATTTTGAATACTCACTGAATAACATTCCCATACAGCAGTTTTCAAGTAGTTTGTAATCAACTTAAATTTACAGTGGTTACTCTGGTGTATTAGTAATGGCAGATGTGCAATGACCAATGACACAGTTCCAAATTATTTCCATAAAAACTAACCACAGCATGACATTGGACCATTCTAGTCTACACTCAGTTAATTTAGGACTACTGCAAAATGTACAGCTCTAAACATTGCAGTATTTAAATGTCTGCCAAGAATTTTTTGAAATATCCAGGAATCTTCAACAAGCTTGAAAAGAAAATCCAGGAGATATATGTCTTTGGAGATTCTCAATCATCCAGGTCACAGTTGTCTCAAAGGTGCTTTTTTTTTCTTCTTCAAAAGACAACTGAAATGTTTTTTTTTCTTGAGGAAGAAGAAGAAAATGTTTCACTTCTCATCCAGGAAGCATTTTGGATGAGAAGTGAAGCATTTTCAAGGAAAAAAACAATCCAGTTGTCTTTTGAAGAAAAAAGCACATTTGAGACAATCCAGGGGATAGGAGTATAATGATGACTTACTGGGTGCAGTTTGATATAGCTTTCCACCTTTTGCTGCAACAATATCCTCTGTTCATCCGAAAGAGATTCAGGCTGCTTCCAGAAAGAATGTTTCTTTCTTCTTTTCTTCTCCAAGAACTTAAGCACCTTATTGAAACAAAATATTAATATAAAAGTATCAACTCGTAGGTCAGGTTCATGGAATGCCTTCTTAGTGACATGGAAATTTTAGAAAAAGAAATGTTACATTATCTCTATCTTCAATGCAGATCAATGTTGATGGATCACATTTAAGGATTTTTAGTGTATCTTCCTAAACAACTGTCACATCCTGGGCCCTGCAGTGTTCTCCACACCCTTTTCATGAATAGGAAAGGAGATGGATCCTGTAACGGTGGCCATGAGCCCTAATCCTCCACGGATGACATTCATTCTTTACAACTCATTCTAGCAAGGTCTGAAATTGAACTGATGGGCAAACATTACAGCTGCAGATGCAGCTAAAGTTGAACCTTCACAGTTGTTAAAAAAGACATTGAGAAGGGACTTATTTCAACCATGAAGCCATTGCAGAGATTTGATTTAGATTTGCCACTGTTTGCTGGGTTGAAAAAGAAACACTAATTATAGTCTTTAGTTTTCTTTGGCCAATGCGCTAAGTAGGAAGCCCATAAGAAAAAGAATATCCTTGGTAAAAGACATCAAGAATCAATGTAGCTTAGTATTTTGTTCCCTAATGAGTTTCTACAATGTGTGATAATTACTTTTGCTGCTAAAAACTGTGACAAAATAAGGGTTTTTTGCCCCCTCTTGATCCTTTTTTTTCCAGGCAGATACTACTAGAACAAGACTTACTTCAACACTGACAGCATGGTTCAAACAAGTTAGTTTAGACCAGGGGTCAGCAACCTGAAACAGTGAAAGAGCCACTCGGAACCAGTTCCCTCACAAAAGGAAAAACTGGGAGCCGCAAAAAATGTGTGCGCATGTGTGTACATGCACACATGTGCAGAACAGGGTTTGACTGAAGAGTGGAGCCAAGGCGAGAAATGCACCTACCCTGCATATTTGAATTGATTGGTTGAACTGTTTTAGTCCCACTTTTTTTTTTTGGACTGCACATGGCAGAGGACTGGGAGCCGCAGGAGACGGCTGAAAGAGCCGCATGCGGCTCCGGAGCCGCGGGTTGCAGACCTGTGGTTTAGACTATGACTGAAATAAGGAATAATTTAATTAACTGGTAGCAAAGTTATAGCAAAGTTTTGCTTTACTGCCCTCTCTAAGCAGTTTACAGAGTCATCCTCATTTTACCGACCTTGGAAGGATGGAAGCCTGAGTCAAGCTTGAGCTGGTGAGAACTGAACTGCCAAAGTACAGGCAGCCAGCAGTCAGCAGAAGTAGCCTGCAATACTGCATTCTAACCACTGTGCCACCACAAGAACAAGAATAGTTTTAAAATGTGCTATTGATATACCATGTTTCCCCGAAAGTAAGACCTACCCCGAAAATAAGCCATAGCTTGATTTTTTGGGGTGGGGCTAATATAAGCCCTACCCCCAAAATAAGCCCTAGTTTTGGGGTGAGGCGCATGCCTAAAAACCAAGCTAGGGTGGGGGCGTGTTTACCATTGCCACCAGGCCTCCCATGGATCGACACTTGCCTTACCTTGCCTCACTTCTTCTGCGGCCAAAGGAGCAGCTTCATTCTGCAGCTGACAGAATGGAGCTCAGACTGCACTTTGCAGCCAGAAGTCTTCCGGAAGGCCACTGCAGCTGAAAACCAAGCTATGGATTCAATCTGTAGCTCGGTTCAGATGCACAGACCTTCCGGAAAGGCCTCTGATGATGGCGAAATGCAGGCCGGAGCTCCATTCTCAGCTGCAGAATGAAGCTACACCTTCAGCTGCAGAAGAAGTGGGCCAGCTGGGCGGGGCTATCGATGCCACTGCAGTGAGGTGAGTTGAAAAGACACTCCCCCCCCCGAAAAAAATAAGACCTGCTGCCTCTTTGGGAGGCAAAAAAAAAAAAAAGACCGGGGAAACATAGTACTATTCCAATTTGAGTCTTGCAGACCAGACCTTCTGAAACAATGCTTTTAATGAATTGCTTGGGTTTTTGTAGACAGCAGTGTTCCATCAGCAACCTAATTTTAAAATATAAGTCAGATGATGTATTGGAGGTCCTGAACTTGAAATGTTTTTTTTAAAATATACTGATGCAAAATGTTTCATCTCATGCCAACAGTTGGTTTGCGTACTAACCGCTCTCTGAATGAGGACAGCTGCTTTATATTCCTTGAGATTTCTTTTTTGCTGATGAAAATTTCTCCTTGCTTTAAATGCTCTCCAGTGTCTTTGGATAGTTAGGGCTGCTCTCTCTCTCATTTCATGCATATGCTTATCTACCTGACCTGGGAGATAGACATATATATTCATTATTAGAAAATCAGAATTCACACAAGCAGATAGATCTGAATTTCATTCTAGCTAGATGAAAGATGCAGAAAAGAAACCGTACACGGTTAGAGTACAACCTTTTTTAAAACAGAAAGCCACTGTAGTTACTTCCAGGATCATTTTGTAGACCATAGGTATCTAGGCACAGCATGTTTACCTGCTATCTCATGGATACCCATAATATGACATCACAGAATTGATATAGTCCTCAAATTTGTACCAGAGGTATCAACTGAATTCTAACTTTTAATATGATAGGAAGGGAGATATTACAACATGACTATATTATTATAGATGTGAAGTAATTTCATTTATAATACCTAAATATTTGATACATTATATTATTGTGCTAACCCTACCATCTATTTGTGCATTATTTAAATAGGATCTTGTACCAAATACAACACTGAACTGTTACACTATTATTTAAATTTAGACATATTGTTAACTTTTACTGAACAATTCTGGCTCAGGTCCAAGCTACACTTCTGGTTTAGGCATTAATAGTCAAACACAATTGAGACTTCCAGTTTTGCACATAGCGCAAGGCCGAGGGATTGCAGAGCTCTGCACCCCATGGCTAGTTTCGCTTTGCCAGGGGACCCTAAATGGGTCTAAATTCGCCCTAGAGAGGCGACAAAGAAAGAGGGGTGCTCCGATGATCGTGGAACAGTCATTCCGCTAGATCTGGGGGAAGCCCTCCAACCCGACAGGAGAAAGGCTGGCTACACCTCGCTGACCAGCCCAAGCTACTTGCAGCCAAAGTCCAAAGGCACCAACCAGAACAATGGTGAACAGTGTGCTTGAAACTGGGTGAGGAATTTGATCTTCTCTCTCCTATTTTTATATCTGATTTCCTGGAAAAGATCCCCAAGAAGCAAAAATTCTCCCAAAGTGAGAAAAAAGGGGACTACACCCCACGCTCCCATAGACAGAAGCGCTAAATTAAACTCTTATGGGGAACAAAAATATATTGAAATGAGGTTAAAAATACTACAGTCTGGATAAATTTGAAAACTAACAAAACTCCTAAAACTTCATACCTGGAAAAGTATTGATGAAATTATATATATTTATAAAATAATAACTCTTTGCTTTAAAAGTTGGAAAATGAACAGTGATATCTAGTGGAGGATTAGAGAAAACTATAGCTGCATTGACTCAAAATTTGGCAAGACATCCAGAAATAGCAAAAAACAGCTGGGAATAAAGCACCGAGCTATCTACTACAGAGTGAAACTATATGTTTAGAAACTGCTGACCTTCTGGGATTATAAATACACTAAGCTGCATTTTTAAGTTTAAGAACTGTTTGCAGAGAAAGAAAAACCTTGGCCTTTGGCTAATCTTCTAAACGGGAATTCTGGAAAGCTTTCAGGTTTCACTTTGGACTGAAATCTTGGCTGGTTGATAATTATAAGACCCCTGAAAAGAATTGTTACAAAATACTGTTTTCAATGGTGCCTTGATAAATTGGAAATGTATTGGATTATAAAAACCATATATAAAGATAAGAATCACATAAGACTTGGTTGTTTGGATTTTAGGATGGGCTGGTTTGATAAAGCTAATTAAAGACACTATGGTACCAGTGAAAAACTACTTAGAGAGGGGAGATAAAATGGATGTTGTATATTTATTTAAAAGTGATAGAAAACCACACCTAATACCTCCTCCTGAAGACCCCAGCTTGGAACATCAGAGATCTGCAGGAAAAATGACTCAAGACAAAGCAAACACATTCCAGAAGAAAATATATGTGATGCTGAGACAGATTCTTAAATCATGATGAGATTAAAAACAACTTTGATAACATAAATGAACATATCTCTACTGTAACTTAAACTTACAATTAAATAGTGCTCAAAAATATGAGAAAGAATGAACAAACAAATCAGACAATAGAATACAAACTAGAGGAAAGTGACTCAAATATGGAAGCTACAAATGAAGAGAACTACAACTTAATACAAACAAAAGAAAATCCGCAAAATTTTGCTACAACAAAGGAAATAAAAAAGATGTTTCATCTTCCAGGACCTCAAAACAAACTGATGGACAAAAAAGATTTAATAAAATGGATTAAAGACTGTCAGGAGAATCATCAAAGCGTGGGAGACAAAAAACGAATATTCTACTCAACTTGTCATTTTTATCCTCAACATCATCTACAAAAATACAACCTGGCAAGCTAAACCTATTGATTTGGAAAGTGACCTGGCAAAAGAAGAGTAGTTAAGAGGTGTGATTCAACTTACCAGATGGAATACTATATGACTAAACACTTGTTTAAATATGGTTAAAAATATATATATATAAAGTTTGGATATAAAGAGGCCCTATAGTAAGATTGCTAGATGGTGTACTATATGATTAAATACTTGTTTGAACATGGCCAAAAGAACAGACAAAGCTTGCACATAAAGGGGTCCTATAATAAGAAGGATAAGATATATAAGTAGTATAATACTTTTATAATATATAAAATATAAAAATATTGAGATGCTGTATTTGAATGAAAAGTTTGGATATTCAAAGGTAATGAAATTTGAGAAAATTATGACTGGTAAGAGTGGTTTGAATATTGAGGGGAAATTAAACTTAAGAATCTTGAAAACAGGACATATAACGACTTAATATGACTTCTATAAATACAATTGAAACAAGCTGATTAGAAAAGATGTTATATGTTGATGTTATCGTTATATGTACAAATGTTAGAAAAATGTTTATACTTAACTTTGTATGTATCGAAAGTATTAAGAATTATATTTCTTTAATGTAGAAAAACGGAGAATATAACCGGAAGAAGAGATGATCAAGGTAATATATTATTAACCAACATATTGATCAATTATGGAAATTAATTACTATTGATTGTTTTTAAATACATGAACCCAGACAACACACTGTTCACTAAGCACTAAGGATTATTGTAAAAAATTAATAAAATATATTAAAAAAATAGTCAAAGGCAATTGACACAAATGATGAGATAAACATGGGTTGCTATCTTTCTCCTAAAAACCGATGGCAGGGATTTTCCAGTAGACAAAGAATGCAAGCAAACCCAAGGCCTTCTCGGGCTCATTTCACAAGCTGTGCTCTGGAAGCAAAATAATGCAAAATGTACTGTATGATTTTATATACATTTTAATGCAGCTATACTGAATGGTGCCTTGGTTAGTCAACTTTTTACTAAATACAAATCGCAGCACATTTTTGCCCTACTCCTTGTATAATAGATCCATGATAAATTATAAAAAGTCCTTTAGAGCATCAATGATGTCACCTTGGGGAACAAAGCAAAGACAAAAAAAAATCCAAATGAAAGAAAAGGGGATACCTGTCCCCTAATGGTTCTTCATGGTTCTGTAATCATCATACCTGCATGGACAATTTCCAATAGTGTTAGCTGCCGTTCATGAAACAGCCTCATGGCTCTTTGTCTCTGAAGCTGCAGTTGTTGACGGAGGTGCTCTTCTTCTCTCTGTCTTTTTAAACTTTGCAACTCCTGTTCTCTTTTAGCTCTACAAAGAAGTTTTTTTTGTTAAACACACACACACACACACACACACACTGAAAATGCTATTATCAACATTTAAACTGTTTCCAGGTTCAAGACTGTTTAGGGCTAGGTCATGAGAATTTCTGCCATTTGTTCTTCCATAGACCAAAGTTGCCCACCCATTTGTAAATAGAAGAGTTAAGGGAATTCTAACATCATGAAGCTTCCTGCCTATTACTATAGTGTTCCTGAGAAGTGGCCATTCAGCTCTGCTCAAACTCCTTAATGAAGGACAATTCAGCACCTTCAAAACCTGTCCATTGCAATATTATTTGTTTCTTAGTGTATTACTGACATTCACTCTTAATTGCCTGATGGAGGAAAAAAGGAAACAGATTTGCTCCATAAGACACAGCCAAAACAAGTCCCCCAGAGTGGGCAAAGCCATATTTTGGGACTCTTTTTATATTTTGGGAGGTCTGGGCTATTTTTTAAAGGACAGCATTATTCTTGATTAACTTTGCAATCTCTACGTAGTTCTTATGTTTTTTTCCCCCAGGACCCAGTTTAGTACTTATTCTAAATTCTGAATATCAAAAATAAACTCATCAGTGACTGCCTAGACTCCTCACCTCCATGCCCTTCCATTTTGAAGACATGGACAGTGTCTTCCTCTGGTCCCACATTATTTTATAATGCTAATGATGTATGCTGCTATGTGATAGTAAACTTTAATTGACCTAGTTGAATCTAAAAGCAAGATCTATTTCAGCATTTCTGAGAAGAATCACATAAAGAAAAGAGTAAACAAGAGCATTCTTTTCCTGTGCACGCATGCGCGTACACACACAAACACACACACACACACACACACACACACTTATGTATAGGAGTCCATTTTGGTACAGTGGTTAAAGCACCAGGCAAGAAACTAGGACATTGTGAGTTCTAATTCTACCCAGGACATGAAGCCAGATGGTTGATTTTGAGCCAGTCACTCTCTATCTTGGCCCAGGAAAATTGCAAGAGCAAATCACTTCTCAAATTATTACCAAAAACCCCTGCAGGGATTAGTTCAGGCAGTCACCTGGAATCAAGAGTGACTAAAATGCACATACATACACACAAAGTATGTATGTGTGCATAATGGGATCAGGCAATATAATTTATATCTTGTATAGTATAGTCTAGCAATGAAGCATATAATTTTGATTTTGAAAATAATCTGCAGGGCTGAAAATCCATGAGTGAAATCTGCCCTCTAGTGGATTTCTCAAACAAGTATCAATTAGGAAATTTTTGTATTTTTTATAAATAAATCAGGGGATAGTTGTAGCATAGTGAGTCCAATCACAATAAAAAAAAATTAACAAATAAAAAGAATTGGGACATAAAGCTATAAAATCATTTCAATTCAGCACCATATATTTACCAGAATATCTGCAAATACTGAAGGCATAGAAAGGAATTAATCATAGTAGTATTAACAAAAGTCGCCTCTAGATAAGATGGGCACCATATAAATATAATAAATAAAATAGAAAGAACTGTATAAGTCTCAGGCAATGCATAAATACAAAAAGGAGTGAAGAAATTCTAATCTATTTCCTTCACTCTAATGTAATTTTACAGAAGCAAGTTACTTCCTAGAAGAGCAATACAGAGAAATTATGCCTACTGTGACTTTACATATAAGCTTATTCCCCCAAAGCCTCCAGATATTTTCAGGTTAAAAAAACTCTACATATGGAGATTTTATTCATTAAATACATATCTATGTTGATGTCCTTGGCCTGATGGAAGGTCTGGAAAATCCTTATATTGTAGCTGTACTTTCCAACCCATTTTAACAATACAATATTGTTTTTGCTTAAAAACCCTCCACAGTTTACCTAAATCTCCTTTGCAAGATAGTTATGGTTTTTGGAAGCTGCTTTAATCTTTTTCGTGTCTGATATCCTCTCCAAGATGCCTGGATCACGCACGCTGCTTGATGTAGTCTCTGAAATTAACAAATTAGCTTATTTATTTTTCTACTGCATGTGGTAATTAAACAGTTGTAGATGTTAAAAATGTATAATCTCTATGAGCTTTATTTGATTTGACAATTTACTAGTCTACATTCAAACCAAGGCTGGTTTATAATCGAATTAGAAGGAGATCCAGGCTTGGAGATATGGCAAACTCCCTATGAAGAATTAAGCTTACAATTTCAGGATACTTTTATAATAGTTCTCCCTCACATAGTCAGTTTCCAGTTATGTGACCAGATTAGAAGCTATGAAACACATATGAATACACTGGTAAAATGTAACACAAGCTACCTCCATCACACACAGAATTCTACAAAACACACAGTATACTTGTGTTATACCTGTGTTTCACAAGCACTGGAGTTTTTTGCATCCAGCAAGTCCAGCAATTGATTGAGATTCTTGTCAAATCCTTTGCCAGTCCATTGCTTGCTTAGAAGAGTATGTAGTCCTTAATAAATGAGATGTGGTAAGATAAATATGCTACTTGGTAAGAAAAAGTGCTAGTTTATTCGTCCTACAAATTACTAGTGGTACAGATACTAAGATAAAAGTTAAAATGTTCCACACTAAATATACACCAGTGTCAAGAAGTAGTGAAACATCCAAAGAAAAAATTAAACAATTAATGGATTCTTTATATTGGATATGGTAATAAAGCTTCCTGCCTTGAATGCAGGTTAAGGCAGAATATACATTCATAATAAATGAATGACTGAATGAATAATTAAATAAATATATCCACTGCTTTTCCTAGAATATGATTGTGGCAATATAAGACATATATAAGTAATCTGTACATCGATTATACTGCTTTACTATACATAATGCTAGATTCCTTTACAGGACTTCACCTATAATATTCACTGTTTTAAAACGGTGCCCAATACATACATTTTACAATCAATAACATGAGTGCTAGGTTGGAGAACCGATACACGTAACAAACTGTTTGGATTGCAGTCAGCTTCTTCCCAAGGAATGTTCAATGCCAAAATTTATTATTCTAGAATGTTTTTCAAAATCCAAAATCTTTTGACTAACCTTTGTAGCGAGTATTCATGGTGATAACAAGTTGGGCATCAGATTCTGTGATCAAAAGTAACAGTTTAACAGTTGCATTTCCTCTGGCAGGGTTGGTGGTAGAGGAAATCTTGTAAATAAGTTCATCCAGAAGGAAGTGTAGGGCCTCTTTGGTTATTTGAACTAATGCTTTACTGAGAAAATCACAAAGAGAGGAAATCATATTGGGGGGAAAAATGGTGGATGGAAATGGGCACGATTAGAAGAACCCCAACCACACTGTAATATAAACGTACACACTAAATCCTTTGAATCAGGCTCCACCAACTTGCAAGTCAGGGGATACGAATGTAAACATTTATTTGATGCATGTCAGGCTCCCCACCCCATCTGCCTTTTACAGTTTAAAAAAATGTTGTAATAAGGAAATGAGAAGGTGGCATGCTAATGAGTCCCATGAGCATTCTTTGAACACCGAAATAATAGGTAGCTGAATATGTTCTAGACTGGCTCCCAAGAGCTACTGAAAATAAAATAAAATAGGAGCATCTCAAGGAAGAACATTGGCAAGTACCTCCCCCCCCCCCAAAGCTGGTGCTCTATATCCAGCCACGTCCCTGCAATATTCGTTTCATGAATAGGGGAGCACCTCTCTCAGCATTCATTTTGTGAAAGCCTCCGCCTGTGTCCGACATGCCAAACATGTCCACCAGTAAAAAAAAAAAAGGACGCCAACTTTAAACTGTAGCTTTAATCTTGTATCTCTTCTTTAGAATGAAGAACATGGAATTATGAAGACGAAAAGCTAATTAACCCACAAGAACTATTCATATTTTAGGATGAATTGCAATCTTTGTTTTCGATGTTAAAGGTACACTTTGGCATATAATTACCTATTGGTTCTTAAAATATTCTGCAAGAGTGACAGAATCTGGATTGTTGTTTCCACATCATCGGTTGTCAGCGATTGCTGGAAGTGTTTATTTTGAAGCACTAGGGCAAAAACAGAACACCCATTTCAAATAGGAGTTAAATCTATGCTTAATTTTATCTCGGAATGGGAGGTAACAGCAACCCTCTAAATGCAGATCGCAGGTGAATTAGAAACCATAACAACATTCCTACCCAATGAATTCCCAGGCTTTTCTTCCCTTACCATTTTTTACTAGGTGGATGTGACCTCTGCACAACCAACGGGTGGCATCAGTCACTGTCCTGAAACAATGTAGAAATTCATTCCTTTTTTCATCCTTAAAGAAAACAAAGGGAAACTGATAATTAAAATTCTTGAAAGACATAAACAGTGATTATACCCTCAAGCTATATTTGTTAAAAAGATAATAATTCTTCTAAAACTGAAAAAAGGAGGAGGGAAGCAAGGTTGGGGTCTACTTAAGTTACAGTAAGAAAATAACTTCTTTCCTTCTGATTCTGAAACTACTCCAACCAAGTATAAACTATTTCTTTGCAGGATCCAGCATGTCTCTTACAATGACTAGTACACAAAAGTGTACTGTGCATCACAAAGATCTTAAAAACGTAGAATGTTATGTATTTTTATTCTTACTGAATTTGGAACCTTCAATATATTTTGGATAACAACTTTCATGCTTCCTATCAGGAATGATACTGAGGTTGATGAGAGATGTAGTACAAATTAAGTTCAGGAAAGCTGATATATGACATTAAAATAACACATTTGATTAAATGTTAGAGGAGGAAGAAATGTTAATGCTAAATCAATTGGAATACTTTTGGAATTGGAAATTATACAACTGTATAGCCATAAACTAGATGCAGTGTGAGGATTCTGTGAAATCTGTCAGTGGTATGTATTTTTCAGATATTAAAACTACTAGAAAGTAAATGCTGTTTTATTAATTTCTGTTTTTCATCAAAAACATGCAAATACATGGGCAAATAAAATTGTCAGAAATTACCGTATTATGTATTGATTACTCTTATCGCTTGAAAATGTAAGCACAGATACATTGTAAAAGGAAAAATAAATACATCAAGAGTCAACAACAGAATATCTGCCTTGGCAATGTTTACTGTGGCCTCAGCCTACAACCAGAGGCAGGTCTAATATTTGTCACAGTTCCATATTCTTTGTTCCATTAGTCTGAATAAACAATTAATGAAGCTATGTGTTGGTGCATTTTCAAAGTAGCCAAAGTTCAACAATTTCCTTGTCCATATCGTCAAGCAGAGAATTAACACGCATTATCAAAAAGGGACAATGTGCTGCTTTGGTAACAGTCTTGGGTCTTGATAGCATAGAAATTATGTCTTTGCAAGCATCACTTAGGCCAGGCAACAGAAAAGGTGGGAACCCTCGCCTGCCCATATCAACATTTTTGTATACAATAGTCCTCGATGTACGACTCCAAATTGAGCCCAAAGCTTATGTTGCTAAGTGAGACATTTGTTAAGTGAATTTTGTCCCATTTTATGATCTTTCTTGCCAGTAAAGTGAATCACTGTAACACAGCTGTCAAATGAATCTGATTTTCTCATTGACTTTGCTTATCAGAAGGGCGCAAAAGGCGATCACATGACCCCAGGACACTGCAACAGTCATAAATCTGAACCAGTTGCCAAGCATCCAAATTTTGATCATGTAACCCTGGGAATGCTACAACAGTTGTAAGTGTGAAAAACTGTCATAAGTCACTTTTTTCAGTGCCCTTGTAACTTTGAATGGTCACTAAATGAACTGTTATAAGTCGAGGACTACCTGTCAAGATATTACAAAATGGCTCAAATACCTTGATTGCCCGAGCAAATTGTGCTTGCAAACGCCTTCCCAAGAAGAGAAGGCTGTCTATTGCAGAAGGAAGCAGTTTACTGTAAAACTCCTCATGTTCTGTTTTCACTTCAAGACCTACACAACACTGACTGAGAAGGAAAAGAAAAAAAAATCCCCTCTGTAATTTGCAAATAGTATAGCCATGGGCTAATACAGAGCTACTAAAGCAGTTCAGAAATACAGTTGTGTAACCGTGCAGTATTTTTACCTTAATATCTCTGCTATCTGGGCAGCAGTAGTCCATCCTCCAGGCACTTTTGTATAATCTTGCTTAAGAACTACTAGACAGTACTGGATTAGATCACAGTAGTATAAGTCTTGTTTAATTTTCTTTGATTCATTACTTCCTGGGGATGCAGTTATTAAAATTTCTAAGAAAAAAAAATTAAACTGCTTAGGTTTGGATCCCTCTATAAATAACAAATACAGAAGGCTGAAAGACAGGTCAGAAGGGAGCATAGCAAAAACACAAAATCAGGTAATAATTTGGAATATCTATATACTACTAAAACTCTGATTTCTATAACATTTAAGTGGGTGAAGTGATGCACCATAGGGCAAAACCAAGGTACTCAAATGGGCTAACTTACAGAATGGACCCAAAATCTGGGATCCGTAACTCCCATGGAACTGAACTTTGGCAATATCATAAAGCAGGTTATGACATCATACAGAATATAATAAAACATTTCCAGTGGTCAGCTGCTGTTTGACTGTGCTGTATAGGTTCAAAGGGCTATTTTTAAGACAGATACATCTCTAATAGCTATCTGAATTTTAAAAAAAATTAGAAACTTTGAGATTGTTGAAGATATTAGAGAAGTCTGGAAAGGAAATATCTCTGAAACAATGACCAAACAGGTCATGGGTTATCTAGTCAGTTACTAAAGTACTGGTGGTTAGATAAAATTTAAGAAGCTATATAATTCACATCAAAAAGGTTATTTTTTTATTTTACAGAGAAAACATAGTACTAAAAGTTACTTTAAAAAGAAAATGAAGGCAGGCAAAAATCAAACTGGTGGTATAAAATGAATCAAGAAGCAGCAGAAATGCAAATAAATACTGTTTAGTCAATGAGAAAATGCTTTGAACATATGTGCACAGTGTCCATAATACAGTAATATCAGGCTAATTTTGAGTTGGAAGTGTGGTAATCAGAGAGTAACACTTCCTTATTCTGCACAGCTAAAATAAATTTGGGCCATAACTTCCTTTACTGGAAAGCAGCTGTCTAGCAACGGATAATTTCTCTAACTGAAATGCTACTATGCTTTATTCTCTGTCTCACTTTGTTCAGACTATTTGCATAACATGCTTACCATGATTAAAATAACCATGATTTACCAAACCTGATTTTCTAGGCTTGTGTGATACTCTGAACTATAAACTCACCATTTATAGTGAGTTTGCATAGCAGAGCCAAAGATAAATGTGGCTGAACAGTTTATGGCTCAGTGTGTTGAGCCAATGTGCATCTGATTTGCTAACAGATCAATACTAGTTCTTATCATAGGTCTGGTATACTTTTTCTGAGTAAAACAATTATCAAGATATTAGCTTTCATGACCTGTAGCCTGCTTTATCAGATGCATGGATTTGATCAAGGTTATGCCTTTTTATAAAAATTGTTCATCAGAAAACATGCTACCAATTCCCAATTTTTCACTATCTCATTGCTCTCCTGTATAATTTGTATTGTGTGTCCTTCATAATTGGCTCTGTTGTACATAAATCATATCATACAGTTCTTTGTTAGAAGACTTAAGATACAGAAACACATTCTAATTCTCATCCCATGATTAATGGGTCAAGATGTCATATGAAGTATTGTTATAAACTGAGCCCATTTTATCGATTTAGAAACATATGAATAGTTTTATTTCTTCCCCTTGGTTTCCAATCTTACTGCTTCAAGCATTATTGCCCCTTTTCCTTATCTGCCTTCCAATATCTCATTTCCTGCATAACAACATTAATTTTGTAAATACACAAAAACCAAGACTAAGCATGTAAATTAAAGACACATCTTAAAATCAGATACAATTAAGATTCACAACAATTCACAACGTCGTAATTCCCATAATGATCAAGACTTTCTTCTCTGTAATACTAGAATATCTGTTCTATATGTACAAATGTTCTTTCCAATAACCCCAAACAAAAGACTCTAACAGTAACAGAATACTGAATGTTGTTCAATCATAGCATAGCAGAGTGCTTTTTTTGTAAAAAAAAAAAGTGTTGGAACTCACATACGTCATACAACCCGCCTTGCCTACCCTACAAGGTTTACCTTTGTATTTGAAAAAAACACCCTTCAATTTTTAATGTATCTAAACGACTAGGATTTTATTCAAGGTAAGTTAGTACTATTAATGTTACCATGCACTGTGTGGCTTCAAATCACAAGAAGACATTTTATTAATCTTTTGGGACATTTACCACTGGCATACACATACCCATTTAGTTTAACGAGTGGAAATGTCAGCTTCCTATGTGAATGAAATTGGCCCAACAAAACAAAATTTGGTTGCTTGCAAAAGATTGAATTATTTTTAAGAAGTTGTCCAACAAGGTAGAAAAAGCTACATTTGGAGTTTAATATGGATATTGACTTGAAACAAATTAAAGTTGAAACTTTGCCAGTGAACAGATTACTTTTAACTTACCTTTAAGTTAAACCCAATTTAATAAATAGATCTGATTAAACCTCATTCTGTGGGTCTATCTTTATATCTGACCAACACACAATTAATATATATTATTATTAATACTAATACCTCCAAATCACAAGACATTGACTTTATTCTTATTCTCCCCCCCTGCAGTTTGAATATAAAAGTATAAAAGACTAAAAAGAGATTTTCATAGATATCCCAGCCTTTGAACTACCCGAGGAACCTAAAGTTTCGCTGTTGGGCAAGCTTCTATGCCAGCCGCCTTTCTTTCCTCTCGCTTCGCCTCTTTTTAACCTCACACCCCACCTTCTGTAAGGGAAGGCAAAGGTCTCTCGTGAAAGATGGCCTCCATGTTTGTGTGTCTCCCACCGCCACCATCGGCTTCCACACCACATGGTCCGACCCAGCCAATCAAGCCACGCTCTGGCTGTGGTGCTCCGGCGCCTCATGGCTCCTCCTAGAGGAGGCAGACAGCGCCAGAGGGGACCTCGCTCACACCATACCACCAGCAGGGCATTTTCAAAAACAAACGAGGATAGGAAGGGAAACAATAGGAAAAGAATGCAACTATGGAAAATCTGTAAAAAACAAAGTGTCAGAACTCCGTTCCGGTGCGTTCTATGACAAAAAAAGCCCTGTCATAGCAGGCTCAGCACATAGCAGGCTTTAGTTTTACCTTATGGTGCTGCACCTAAGATCTTAACTTACCTTTTAACTTTAACAGCAACACAGGAATATCCTGATCAGGACTTTCAGTAATCTGAGCAGCCAGAGACAATATTCTAGAATCCACCGGAAGTGGCTTCATTTCACGTAACATTAACTACAGAAAGAAAGGAAAAAAGATAATTATCTTCAGTAAGTGACATTTTATGGCAAGCAACAGTTTAAACAAGATGTAATAAAATAGATTTCATCTAATAAAATCAACATCAGATTTTCATGGAAGATATATTTTAATAGAAGCTAATTTTAATATCAAATTCACACACTTTACTGTTTCTACTAAAATATATGTTTCTTTGAATTTGGGAGATTCAAGACTGACAATAGGATATATTTTTTATCCAAAACATACTTTGATTATGAACATAGACACGGGCATCCTTTTAAATACACTGTTTAAAGCAGTGTTGGGCAAACTTGTAGAAGAGCATATATCAATGGGTACTTGTTTTAAAGGCTGTTCATTATCTCCTGAACAATAACAAGTTTGAATTACTAAGTGTAGAAAGAAAAAGAAGAGGATTGTTTGAATTACTAACTGTAGAGAGAAAAAAGGAGAAGATGATTAATACTTTTACAGTTGATACTTGTGACAAGCTTCTTGGACAATTGATAAACATCTATATGACAACACTGAACTAGACAAGCCCTGGGTGTGATCCAACAAAGCTTTTAGATTCTTAAAACTGGTGTAATAAAACATATCATTTGTAATACAAGCTGTATTTCTGTCTTTCCTTGTTGAAAACAAACTTTTCAACACAAGGCACTTTATTATCTTAGTTGCTTGCATCATCCCAAATTCAGTGTTTTCCTTATATATGTATAACCTATATCCACACAGTCTTGGACCACAATATGCTGGTTATATTTTAGATCAGCATGTTGTATGAACTTAACTCATATGGCTAGTTTAACAGTCAGTGAATAAACTTCTCATGCAGTCATAGCCATATTGGGATTATTTCTATATCCCCTTCAGAGCCAACAAAATTAAAATATTGATATACTGGACGGGAGAGATCCAGTTGCAAATCCTGACTGACCACGAAGTTCACTAAACAGATCTCCCATCAGTTTCTCTCATTCACATGGTTGTAATGGATTCAGTTACCATGTAAGCCACCTGGAGGGATTTAAACCCCATTGCTGTACAGGTAATCCTTGATTTATGACCACAACCGAGCCCCAAATTTTTGTTGCCTAGTGAGAGAATTAAGTGAATTTTGTCCCATTTTATGACCTTTCTTGCCCCAATTAAGTGAATCCCCGCAGTTGTTGTTAGTAAACTAGTTGTTAACTGAATCTGGCTTCCCTATTGACTTTGCTTGTAAGAGGTTCGCAAAAAGTGATCACATGACCCAGAACACTACAACCGTCATAAATATGAACCAATTGCCAAGCCTCCAAATTTTCTTCACGTGACCACGGGGTTGCTGTAACAGTCATGTGAAAAAAAACAGTCATAGGTCACTTTTTTCACTGTCGTCGTAACTGAGCAGTCACTAAATGAAAGGTTGTAAGTCAAGGACTACCTGCACAAGACTGTGAGGTAGGATGGGCTGAAGAAGACAACCGACTGAAAGTCATCTCAAGGATGTGGTAGTACTCAGCAGTGCTGAGTGATCTCAAAGAAGTGAACAGGTTAAATTTGGTGAATACACAGCAACGGAAGGCAACAATTAATAGTAATGGAGGGATGAAAAAAAAAATCAAAGACACTAATGCCAAATTTGCCTGAAATGGTATGCCATTTGCCTGAAATGGTATAGGGTTTCCTGCCTGAGCAGGGGGTTGGACTAGATGACCTCCAAGGTCCCTTCCAACTTTATATTATTATTATTATTATTATTATTATTATTATTATTATTATTATTATTATTATTATTAATTATTATTATTATCCTCGAGCTGTTGACAAAACCAGAGATCACCGGGACTGGCGCCCAACTGTGGGGGAGACTGCTTTTTTTTTTTTTAAAAAAAAAGCCACTTTAAAAAAGAAAGCGAGACATAAATGAAGAAAATAAATTCGTAACCGCGTTATCAGATTTGCAAAAGCCACTTCAAGTTACTTCCCCCTCCCTCTGACCAGGCATCATTTCAGCAGCCGTCCGCGTCATAAAGTCCTCACTGCGGGCACGACGTGGCCGCTCAACCTCCCCCCCCCCCCCCGAGCCACCCACGGAACCTCAGCATCAACTCTCTCACCCGCCTCCTCTCCCGACCGGAAACGTTTATGGAGCTGTTATGCCAACGGTTGTGAGATCACAAGCGCTTCCAGCCAATAGAATCGGCGCTCTCCACCTCAGAGAGCGAGAGATATATATATTCACTTTTGCCACCTCCCATTGGCGGGCTTGTTCCCCATCAGTTGTAATTAGCATAACAACGTCTTTTTCCCTAAAACCCTGAGCCACGACGACTTGGGATTGCTTTAATAATCTGACGGCCACCAGCAGTGGGCGTGACCCTCCCAGACCGTCGCAGCCAGTAGGAAGGTAGGCCCTTTCTCTCGCGTCGCCTCTCTCCAGGCTTCCCTCCCCAACCTCCTCCACTTCTAAAGGAAGAAAGGGCGGCGCTCGGAGCTCCTCGTCCAATGAGGAGAGCAAGCAGTCTCTGGCACGGGGCGTGGCCTCGCTTGGCAGCCCCGCCCCCTCCCCCCCCCCCCCACTGGCGAGCTCCAGAGATGTGCCAGGGCAGCGAAGGCGGCTGTTGGAGGCAGGCTAGCGAGGGAGGAAGGACGGACGCGGAAAGCCGGTGTCTCGGGATGAACGGCTCGGCCCGGGCGCTCTTCGACAGCAAGGAGCGCGTCCTGTTGCTGGGCGAGAGTTTCGAGAAGCAGCCGCGCTGCGCCTTCCACACCTTGCGCTGTGAGTCGAACCGGGAGCTTTAGCTGGGGGTTGTGAAGCAGGTGGGGAAGGGGCTGCGGGGCGGGGAAGAGGGTGGGCTTGCTGGAAGGCTGTGCAAGTGAGGACGGAGCTCCGGTTGAGGAGCAGGGGGGACCCTCGGCTGTTAAAGTCAACTCGTAAGACCCTTGGCTACTGCTAAGCGTGTAAGCCGCCCTGAGTCTTCGGAGAAGGGCGGGATATAAATGGAATAAAAATAAAGAGACCGATGAGAGAAGATGCGTGTCTGTGTGTGTGTGAGTGAGTGTGAGCTTTCGTGGACTGAGACGTAGAGGTGTGTGTGTGTGTGTGTGTGCTTTCGTGGACTGAGACGTAGCCCTTAACATCTGTGCCGTGGGATTTGCATTTTTCAGGACATCTTGTTAACAGTAGTTGGTGCGAAAGTCTACTCAAGATCGTACCCGTCCTGACGTTTTAAGAAACCCGGGAGTCCTTCGAGGGAGAAGGGACAGTGTTTTCGGTTGAGGGATTTGGTTTTATTTTAGATTCAGAAACAAAATCGGAGCCCCGTTGCTTTAAGTAGCACAGTTTCTCCTTCATTCGGGTATCGAGTAAAAAAGTCATTGTGAGAAAACTCTCCTGTAAGAGGGATTAAACCCGCTTGCATCATAGGGATCAAGTTTCGTTCTGTGACATCTCAGCTGGTCAGTCAGTTTTTAAGGAAAGCGTATTTTAATTTTTAATTTAATTTTAATTCCATTAATATCCCGCCCTTCTCCGAAGACTCAGGGCGGCTTACAAGCTTAGCAGTAGCCTTCATTCTATGTATATGCCTGCTTGTTAGGGCTTTCACACCCCCCCCCCCAAACGGCATTATTACAAAGTCAGCTTAATTGCCCCCAACAATCTGGGTCCTCATTTTACCTACCTCGGAAGGATGGAAGGCTGAGTCAACCTTGAGCCTGGTGGGATGCGAACCTGCACTAATTGCAGGCAGCTGGTGTTACTTAAGGAGGCATTAGCCCACTGCTCCACCAAGGCTCATTTTGAGATATGGGTGAGGAGAACCTGGTGAAGTTTACTGGAAGGTGACAGTGGAGGGATTGTGGCTTGGCTTGGGGTGAGAAGGCTTGAGAAATAGCTGAGTTTCCAGAGGTTGCCCAACCATCTTCGTATCTCTCATAAAATAATTGTTTGTGGCTAGGTGAGCTTTTATAGGTGAGACTATATTTCAGGAACAAGTATCTGGGATCTGGAACAGTGCATTTTTAATTGGATTCTTAACATAAGGTTTGTTTATATGTGTGTGTATTTTACTTACTTTCTTCTATGTGCTTTTAAACATTTCAAATTCAGCTCATAGAGGAATATAGACCAGTTATCACTACCCAAATCATATTTTCTATTCATAGTATAGTTGGGAAAGATCCAATTTTTAGAATGTATGCGTTTTGAGGTATGACAGCATATTTTGTACAATATAGGGCAGTATATTTATTGCTATATTTATTGCAACTTTCATTGTGTTAGAACTGTAACCTAAACATTTATGTTTACTTTAGAATAGATCTGCTAAGCTTTAGTTTATCTTGACTGCAAGCTTTAAGGGCTTGCAATTTGAAAATTGGGGATACATTTATTTAAAACTTAAGCACTCTGCAGTATCAATAATTAACAGGACAAGTTAACAGGATCAAGGGCACATTTGACATATTTAGGCAAAAAAATGCAACAACACCCTGGAAGTAAACTAGGTTTGTAACTTTTTAATCTTATGAAATACAGGTAAGAATAAAACATTTCTTCAGTTCACTAAGGTGCTCAGTATTTAATAAGAGATAAATCTGACATCTAATGTCTTGAGATTTTCTTTCCATAATTTAAAACCCTGTATATTAGGGGTGCCAAACTCGCAATATCATGTGATGTGTCACGACATATTGCAACTTTTGGCCCGCAAGCGGGCAGTTTGACAGTCCTGCTGTATAGGATAATATCCCTAATCAGTATACCTTTGGGGAACTGTAGGTTAAATTACAATAGTGATTAGTATTAATTCCATATTACCAAAATTATAACTCCGATGTTACAGTGGGTGTGGGAATGTGCAGCTGAGATATTATTTGGATTTGAAGCCTGAAATATATTTTTCTTTCCTGAATCTTAGTTCTGTATTTTCTGTTGAACGTGATAATTAGAAACAGATTTGTTTAAAATTGATTGTAAAAGAGTGTTGCATAGAAATGCAGAAAAAAGTACTTTCTCTGTAGCAGTGCCTACTCTCTGGAATGAAGTTCTCCCTGAGGTTTGAATGCGCGCGTACACAAACACACACACCCTCAAGTTTCAAAAAGCCCTAAAGACCTGGCTCTTTGCCCAGGCCTTTGTTGAGCATGACTGAACCCCCTTTTCTTCTTTTTCTTTGTTCCCATGAGGGTTTGTTATCTCTGCCATCTTTGGCCTTGTTTTATGTTGGGCTTTTTTAAAAAAAATGTTTTAACAATGGGTAAACAACCCAGAGTCACTAAGAGTGGAGTGGTATGGGAACCTAATTATTACTAATTTATAATAAGTAGTGGATTACTCCTAGGGACTACTGAATAAGACTAAAGAAGACAGATAAGCTAGTAGTAGAAAAGATACCCTTTGAATAATGTAGCTTTTCCATTTATCTTCTAAGTTGATCAATATTTATGAGATCCTAAATATTTATGATTTTATTCAGATGACTTCAAACCTGCATCAATTGATACATCTTGCGAAGGAGATCTTGAAGTTGGTAAAGGTGAACAGGTAACAGTAATGCTGCCAAATATTGAGGTAAGATTTCTGTATTCCTTAAAAAGACATAGCTATCTTAAAGTGATTACTTTTATGTAAGTGCATGAAGAATGATTATCAAGGTAGACTGTGCAGATGGGCTATTATATTAGGGGATTGGTAACTTCCAAGATGCTATTGAACTGCAGGATAATGGAAGGTGCAGTCTTAAAATTTGTATTTTGTGTGTTTACAATGAGGATCTGTATTCTGCAACAAATGTTGGCTGCATGTGAGAGCAATAAATAGCAGGAAAATCCTTGTGTTGATTCTTGCATTCTACCAGTTTAGAAGTATCTTTGTAATAGAGGCACAAAAATGATTGAGGTTGACAATAGTTCTGAAGTAGATATATAAGAACATAAATAATTCCTAATAGAAAATAAATAAATAAGGAGTCATTGTTCAGCCTCTTGTTCAAATTAAAAGAACACCTAATAAGAGACAACCTTTGATTGTAAAAGTTCTATTTTCACTCAATTTCTATTTCTGAATCTGATCCTGAGATGCAGAATCCATATTGATGCTTTTAAAAACCAACTTTTTACTTTAATGTATATGGCTTTTCATTTCTGACTAGACAAGCTCCCCCATGCTTTGCAGCTTTTGCTAAGGTCAAACATAGGCATGCTCAACAGTTTATTCAGTATTTTTGTAAGATGTTTTTTTCTTTCTCTTTTCGTTGTTTAAACTTCTCGGTTTCTAATGGATCTTTCCTCTGATTCATTCTTTAGCCAGAAATAATACCTTTTCCTTTATTGTCCTTATTTTCTGTTTGTCTGACTGCATTGCTCAGATGTGCAAACCAGCTTTTGCTGTTTTTTTTTGTCATGGTAAGCCAGAAACCTTCAACCAATTAAGGAAACTCTGCAATTCCCCCCCACCCTTCTTGTTTGTCAGAACTTCTAAAAAAGCAAGCAACTTTGGATTACTTAATTCTCCCGGCTTGTTCCTCTTCATAAGTCAAGAACAAACATGCTTACGGTTTTCCTTGTTAAATGTGGAGTTTCCTAGTTTGTTTTAGCCATGTCTGAAAGGAGGAGCCAAGTGGGGAAGACCAGATAGCAGGCACAACATGATATGATTTGTGTTTTTTGTGACATATGAAATAGGCTGAAATTGATTTACTGAAGGACATATAATAGTCCTTTTGATGAGAGAGATTCATCTTCAGTTCTGTTAAGATATCAAAATATTTCCAGTAAATAGTAAGTTAGAAAACCTCGATATTTACTCTTCTGTGATAAAACAGTACTGTAAAATTGCTGTATGTAATCTTGAAGCAAATTAGTATTTTCAAAAGTTGTTTGTTGCACTATAGCAGACATGTCCAACTTGTGACGTCAGGTGACGTGCAGCGTATCAGGATGGTTTTGCCATTGCCAGCAATGGGGTGGGCGCAGCTTCCATGTGACGCATCGGCCCGTGGGCCGGCAGTTTGACACCGCTGCACTATAGTTTTGATAGAAATTTCAAGAGTTAAAAAAAGAGAGTAATTCACGGCGGTAATTGCTTGCAGTTGCTGATGCCAACATAAACTTCCTTTTTTACTGCTTCTTAACTGGGGAGGTATGTTAATTAAGGAGATGGAATAAAATTCTTTTTGTTTTTATGATAAACAAAGGCCAGGTATTAATTGGGCTGGGCTGAATTCAGTGTTCTGTGAAAAACCTGGACAATTGCCATTTCATTATGAAACCTGAATCCTAATATTGGCTTCCCTTTTTCGTTTTTCAACGAAATAGAGACTCTTGAGGTTGTGTGTGTGAAATGTAAGGGGATTTTAATTATAAAATACAGAACTCTGCCTTTTCTTATTTAAAATAGGGCTCTACTCCACCAGTAACAGTTTTCAAGGGTTCCAAGAAGCCATATCAAAAAGAATGCATCTTAATAATTAACCATGACACTGGCGAATGTAGACTAGAGAAACTTAGTAGCAATATCACAGTGAAGAAAATCAGGTGGGTAGAAAAAAAACTAGCAAAGAAGTTCCTTCTTAAAACGTAATAGTTGCTTTGGGATAAAAGTTCTAATAGCCCTTGGCCTCATAGGGTTTCCCTTGTCATTTTCTAGCATACGTAGGAAGTGCAATGCAAAAGCTGTCACTTCTGCTTTGATTTTAATATTAGCCACAGCTTGTGATACAGATGTAAATTTAAACTATGATTAATTGAAACTGAAAGCAGCAGCTTTCAAGGTATCCCTTACTGCTACACCAGAACAGAGGAGAGAGCATGGAGGTTCAAAGCTCTTCCAATTTTCTTTCTGTTATACTTGAAATGCATATCCATATCCCATGCATAGTGGCTATTGAAATGTAAGGTGCTTATTTTGTAAGATTTCAATGAGAAGTGGGAATTTTTTTTTAAAATTCTATCTGGACAACTCCTATTTGCTTTCCTTAACCCCATTTCTGAGCGTGCTCTATCTTTTTAATGTATACTGGAACAAATTTAACTATTTTTTCTGTAAATAAGCAAGTTTAGACTTGTTTATTAAAAACTTCAGCACATTTTCATGAAATAACTAATCTGTAACAACTGTAATATGTTAGGGACACTTTATCCATGTCTCAGAAGTTCATCTGTTTTGTATATTCTTAAAAGTGTTGGAAAAGCAAACGATTACATATTTTTCAAGAATTTTTTCCCCCTTAATGATCTGATGCAGAGGTGAAGGAAGCAGCAAGGTGCAGTCTCGTATTGAGCAACAGCAGCAGCAGCTAATGAAACACACTAATAAGATGCCAAACCACCACAAATCCTCTCCACCAAAAGAAAAGATGTCTCCGCCTTCTCCTATGGATGATATTGAAAGAGGTAAATTATCGCTATATTCCTTGAGATTGTAGAGTGTTAAACTGACTCCGTAGCTTGAAGACTTTGAGGCTGAAGTTCTTTACTTAATTGTCCTTGAGAAGGTAAGTTTGGTGGGGAGGGGTACCAGCTTCTCATTCAGATGGGAGTCATATGATTATGTATGCACCTGCGCTGCCTATATGCAGAATAATATATAATGTGGGAAAGTTTTTAATCTCTTTCCATTCAGTTTGCTGGCTTGTACTGTTAAATACAGTACATTCTGTTGTTTAAGTGTTCCCTTTATTTTTTGAGCAGTATATATATATCCATATCCATATCCATATCCATATACAGGTAGTCCTCAACAATTCATTTAATGACTGTGTGAAGTTACAACGGCACTGAAAAAAGGGATTTATGACCATTTTTCACAATTATGACTGTTGCAGCATCACATAGTCTTCTGATTTATTTATTTATTTATTTGTTTTTATAAACCGCCCTTCTCCCAAGGGACTCGGGGCGGTGTACAGAATAAGGTAGGTATACAGAATGAACAATAGTGAAAAAAAAAACAATAGTAAAAAACAAACTGGGACCCCAAAATTAGAGCTATCAGGCCAGGCCGGACTGCTGGAACAGGTAAGTTTTTAAGTCGCGCCGGAAGGTGCAGAGGTCAAGGGCCATCCGGATTTCGGTTGGTAAGCTGTTCCAGAGGGCTGGCGCACCCACTGAGAATGCCCTCCCCCTACCGACATTCCTTGAGCGGTGGCACCCTGAGGAGGCCCTCTCTGTGGGAGCGCACAGGACGGTGGGGTGCTGACATTGGCAGAAGGTGCTCCCGTAGGTAGTCCGGACCCATGCCATGTAGGGCTTTGTATGTCATTGTTAGCACCTTGAACTTCACACGGAAGGCAACTGGAAGCCAGTGCAGCGCACGGAGGAGAGGTGTGATATGGGAGTATCGGGAGGCTCCCAAGAGTGTCCGTGCCGCTGCACTTTGCACCAGTTGAAGCTTCCGAGTGGATCTCAAGGGCAGCCCCATGTAGAGAGCGTTACAGTAGTCTAGGCGAGAGGTCACAAGAGCATGGGTGACTGTACGTAAGGCATCCAGGTCCAGATAAGGCCGTAATTGGCGAACTAGTCGAACCCGGGAGAAGGCCCCCTTGGTCACAGCTCCTATGTGATCTTCCAGGGAGAGCTGCGAGTCAAGGAGGACACCCAGGTTGCGGGCCCTATCAACAGGGGGTAGTAACTTGTCCCCGATGTTAAGGGATGGGATGTTCTGAGTATCCTGGCTTGCCGGTACGTACAGCCTTTCAGTCTTGTCCGTGTTCAGTTGAAGCCTGTTCCTCCCCATCCATTCCCGGACCGCTTTCAGGCAGCGGGACATCACGTCGAGGGCATCAATGATGTTGTTTGGAGTTGAGATGAAAAGCTGGGTGTCATCAGCATACTGATGGTACCCTACTCCAAAGCTTGACAGCTGGTTCATATTTATGACAGTTGGGGTATCCTGGGGTCATGTGATCCCCTTTTGTGACCTTCTGACAAGCAAAGTCAATGGGAAAGCCAGATTCAGTTAACAATGGTGTTACTAATTCAACAACTGCAGTGATTCACTTAACAAAGGTGGCAAGAAATATCGTAAAACACAGCAAAACCCACTTAATTTCTCACTTAGCAACATAAGTTGAAGTCTACCTATACTGAAATACTAGAATCCAAATGTATTGCCTTTTAAATTATTCTTGTCTTGATCAAGTAATTTAAAAATGGAGATGATTTCTTTGAGTTAATTTCAGTTACAGAGGATTACATAGTTTATTCGTGTAGTTTTTCTGGCAGACTTGCAAAAGTGGTTTGAGATTTTTTTTAAAAAATTTTTCCCAGTCTAGTGAATAGTCCCAAGATTTCCTATGGAGTATCCAGGAACTAACCAGGTCTGATCCTGTCTAGCTTTTTCAGGATCTGCCCAGGGCATCTCATTCCTGCACTATATAGAATATATTCTTGTAAGTAAAGCACAGAATTGAGGTTTGTTTCTCCTTTGCCAATCCCTTTTATGAGCAAAGATTTGGCAGGCACAACACTTGTAGACTTCAGAGGAGACTCCATCAAGCGCATAAAAAAAATTATGCAAATCTAGCACAGAGATGCAGTGAACCAGAAATAGTGAAAGCCATGGAATTTACCATTGCCTATTTGATTTCCATGCTTGCTGTGCATAAGAAATATCACTCTTTAGCATCCCCCATAAAAAAATGGACTGAGTAGTTCTGGCCTTGCATTGTCTCTCTCTTTTTTTCTGGCTATAAATACTAACAAAATTTTTTTTACTTCCTCTGAGCAAGCATGAAATCCAAGCAATTGGTTTTCTATCACTCTTCTGCAAGATTGCTTCATTTTCATGCTGGTTGGAAGGAAAGGAAGCTTCGGGAATGAAGTGTTGGCAGAACAATTTATTGTTTTGTCAACCTGCTCACTTAACATTATTAAATTCTCTGCAATTCTGTCAGTTTAACTTCCTGCTTGCATGCGACCTGAATCGCCAGAATCATTCTAGGTGGGTTTTTTTGCAGAATATCTTAATATGAACAGGTGAGTAGCTAAACAAAAATTTGAAATATGTAATGTCTTTTCGGTGCTTTAGATATGATAGTTATTTATATTTGATAGAGAATGATTAAAAAACCTTAAAAGGCTTTATTGCCTATACTTAGCTATGATCTAGACATATTTAACTGTTGCTCATCCATCCTCTAGTACAGGAGTCCCCAACCTGTGGGCCATAGCCCAGTACCGGCCCATGGACTGTTGGCGAGTGTGTGCACATGTGAACACACCCTCTCACTTGCGCGTGCCACTTTGGGCATGCGTGGGGGTGCTAGGGCCAGCACCAGCATCACGCAGGCACTAGCAGCTCATTTGTGCATACGTGCGGGCACCAGCACCGCCACCAGTGCCACTGTAGGTGTGCGCAACCCACTTGTGTGTGCAGACAGGTGCTAGCACCACTGCTGTGTGCATACTCATTTTGTGCATGCACACAGTTGCATGCACATACATTTCCCTGCTTCTCCCTTTCCCTCACGGCCACCAATTATTGTCCATGCATGTACAGTTTTTTTTATTCTGTTACTGCAACGGCTGCAATACACCAGCCTTCCCTCTGATCCTTTATTTTTGCCAGCAGTAAAAATAAGCACGGTCTGGTATAAAGTAAAAACCTCATGCTACGCTACACAGATATATAACTCAGTTGTTGACTCTCTTTTATCTAGATTCTCCAGTCATGTTGATCCTGTTTTATGTATTCCCTTGGTCATTATCCTAATTCTTTACTTTCTTTGATAACAGTTTCTGGGTTTTATTTTTTTATTTTTAATTTATTAAGTTTTTTGCCACTCATCTCGCTTTGAAGCGGCTCTGGGTGGTTTACAACATTAAAAGCAATAAAACCATGAAGTAAATATTTCTAAAAACAACTAAAATAGAATTAGAATCCAAGCGGTGTCGTAGTTAACAAATGTGGGGTGAGGGAGCAGGATGTGCGGGGAGAGATGGGATTTTCTCTTAATTCATCAATCCCCTCCAGTGTGACACTCCCCTGGTCTTCAGCCAGGTCTTTAGGCTGCTGTAGAAGGCCAGAAGGGTGGGAGCCCCATCATCGGGGGTAGGTAGGATGTTCCAAAGGGCAGCAGAAAAGGCTCTTCTCCTGGACCCCACCAGCTGAAATTCCTTGACTGATGGGGCCAGCAGCATATCCCCTTTGCTGACACAGGTGTGTCAAGCCAATCCCACTGAAAGTTTTTCCCTTCTATTAGATTACGGCTTTATTTTCACTAAGTTTTTTGCATGGATACGCATGCGGTTGTCTAGATTAGGGGTCCCCAACCCCAAGTCTGTGGACTAGCACCGGTATGCAGCATGCCAGAAACCGGTCCATGCAAACAAGCGAAGCCCCCATCCGCGGGCTGCAGGCAGCACATGAAACCACGCCCCCTCCAGTCCATGAGGGGGAAAAAACCCTCTTTCTATTGAACCGGTCCCTGATGCCCAAAAGGTTGGGGACTCCTGGTCTAGATCTCAGGTACCATTTTCTGTGGATGCTGCTTTTCAGTTTGGGTCAGACTGAATTTAAATTTTGCTTCTTTGAACGGCTTGAAAGTCATGCCATTTCCCCCCCCCCTTCCTTCCATTAGTAACAGCAGGAATGTAAAGTAAGATAGAATAATGTAAAGTAAGATAGAATAAGCTTCCAGCTAAAAACTGTGGCATATGATTAGAAAGAACTTGGTTGGGTGGTAAATTAATGTTCAAAAATAATAGCTTGTTGTACTGAGGGGCCAGCGCATTCTTCTCAGGCAAAGTCCTTGAATACCCAGAGGAGGGGGGAAAAGCATACAGGCAGGTGTTTCTTTTGTGACTCAACTCTGACTGGAAAATCTTGTCATTTAGTTTCCTGAATAGCTGCTTTAAAAAAAAAACCCAGTTGCTTCAGGGGAGGGTGTTTAAGATTACATTAAAACAGAGAGTTTCTTCTCTAAGGTTGATTGCTTTGCTTAAGATTTTTTTTCCCCCTGAGTCACAGAGTTCCATAGAGGTTGCCCAGCATTCTGCCAACCTGACAATTACGTAGCAGGGAAGGACCTTCCAGCAGTGTGGGGTGGTGGATGGGAATGGCAAGAGATTCGTTTTGCATTGCCAAACAGATGGCTGGTACTGGTCAGGGCATAAGTGAAATGGACTCCGTTTAATAAAATCAGAGATGCAGAAAAATATTCTTTAATGAATTAAAAATTAAAGTAGAGGGCAACCTGACAGAAGCTGCCTAAACTAAGTAAAAGGCTATGAACACATGCAGAATTCAAGATCTCTTGCTGCTAAAACTGAATTGTTTGGCACTGATGCACACACACACACACAGAGAGAGAGAGAGTGAGAGAGAGAGTGAGAGAGTAAAGGAATTGACAAAGAGAAAAGAGTGGTTGTCTCTCATCCCTTCTCCAACCATTTTTACTCTTTGGTATTAAATTAATAATTGAGAGGTTGTAGTTTCCTTGAACAGTCAGGATGGGGATTTAAACCAGCCACTGCTGCGAAGGAAGTTTTAACGTACGGTAGTCTGCCTAGAATCTGAGTGAGGTTGGCAGTACTCCTGCCTGAAGCTCATCAGCAAAATCCCATACAATAAAACACTGCTGTTGCTTTGGGTTCGTTAGAAGTAGCAGAGTTTAGTCTGGCTTTGCCTCAAGACTGAAAATGCTGCAGGGCAAATGGCATTGCAAAAGTTAGCTACAGCCAGAATAAGAGTTGTATAGAACTGCTGGGCTGACTTGGGGAACTGATGAAGATCTCTGCTTGCTGGGTTTTGATTCAGAAGTGGTACTTTTTGAAACCCAAAATGCAAATATAATTATACAAATAATCAGTGCGATTTTGACTGGAATACAAATCCAATCGTTCTCCATCTGTCAAGAGATGTTGGCTGTCGGTGTCAGGAGGAAGAGCCCTTTCTGCCTCGGTGCCCCTGCTCTTTGGAACATCTTACCAGCAGGGATGAGATCAGGATCCTCCTCTCGGCCTTCTGGACTTGGCTCTGTGGGCTGGCATGGGGCCCCTGGTGGGTTGCTCCATGCTGGAACCGGTCGGTGGAATAACAGGAGATTCGACTTCCGTGCTCTGTGTGCTTCTGGTTTTTAGTCTTTATTTAATTCTGGTCAGGGCTTTTTTTCTCATAGAACGCTCAGAACGGAGTTCCGGCACCTTTTTTGGATGGAGCCATGTAGGGTAGGCAAGGAGGGTTGTATGACATGTGTGAGTTCCGGCACCTTTTTCTTTTACAAAAAAAGCACTGATTCTGGTTAATTTTAACGTTTTTATAATTTTGATTTTATTGTATTGTAAACACAGTCCACAGTGACTTTGTATAGCGAGATGAGCAGTATATATATTTAATAAGTAAATAAAGAAAAAATGTAAAAGGACCATTTAAAGAAAAAGAAGATAATATTTCTTTAAGGCCTACAGATTAACTTCAGTGATATATGGAGGACATACGGAAGTCATTTAAATGCTGACATTTTAAGCTGATACTGTTCTATGCTTTTATTTTGTTTTATATAATGCTGTTTTATTATCTTATTGAATGTTATGGCATATTCTGATTCTGTTGTCTGATATCCCAAAGTGAAAGGTAGACTAAATATGCTATTAACAAATTGTGGGAGAAGTGCATTCTCGTAACCTTTGAAACCTGTGACTCAATCAAGCCTTACTTTGCTTCATCTTTAATAAAACTATCAATTTGATCTATGAAACCTGCTCAAAATATTGCTAACCTAGAATAGGGTTTTATTTGCTTCTGAGCCATCCTGTCAAAAGTTGATCTACAGTGAACATATGATCAGCAGGATTTATTTGTCCCAAGTCAATTTGGCCCTACCCAGTGCAGGTAGATCTAAGAATAGCAGCTGTAATTGTTGCAGTCATTTGATTAAACTCTAATACTTGTTGCATAATGGGCTATAGAGCAGTGGGACTTGTTGCCATGTTATTTCTGCTGCTATCATTTTAAAAAACAATGATGAAGCAGATTTATTCGTACATATTTTGTATTAGCTCCTCAGGGCTCTGCATCAGTATTCAAGATTGCTGAAATAAAGAGAGATTTGAGGACCCTTTGCCAGGTTTTTCTCCAAGAGCATTTGTGAATAATCAGTATCAGTTTTGTGCAGAGGCCAGGATTTAAATCAATTATTGAAGAGTCTCTTAAAGGAAAAACATAAAACATATTGAGCTCTGCTTCAAAAAGCCTTCTTATATATTTGGAGTTTTTCTTTTCCAGAAGTGGTATTTTCTCTCTTATTTTTTTTCCTCTTTGAGTAGAGATTTCAGCTTTGGGAGCATCTGATCCAGTTCTTACCTCTATACCACATAATTATCTCCCGTTAGGTTTGTCAACTGAACATGTGTGTGTGATTATGTGTGCCTTAAATTCTTTTTTCTTTTCTTTTTGCATTGTATTTTTCAGAACTAAAAGCAGAAGCTAAAGTTATAGAGCAAATGAGTAGCTCCGATAGTTCATCGGAATCAAAGAGTTCATCCGCTTCATCAAGTAGTGAAAACAGCTCTAGTGATTCAGAAGAAGAAGGATCAAAGCTCTCTCTTCCCTTGTCAATGCCACACCTACAGCCACAGAATCCCATGATGACAGTATCACAACAGGCCTTCCCAGATGTGGATATTGGATATCGCAGAAGTCAAGAGAGCAGCGGCCGTTTGATGAATACCCTGAGTAAGTAATAAAACAAAGCTTGCTATGATAGACTTAGTCATGAGGAACCCACATGCTGTTAGTTACAACTTTCCAGGCACAGATTTAAGTTACACAACGGCAGTTTGGATTAGAAGGTGGGATAAAAGTTACATTGACCTCTCATTATGCCAAATTAAAGATTTTGGTAAAAACAATTCAGCACAGATGATATCATCCAAGACTGATTTCAGGACTTGGGGATTTAAAATAATTTTGTCTAGAAACATTCATAAATTTCAGAAATGATTTCTGCAGTATGGTTCACATTTCACCTGTAGTAAAATGTTTAGCTTATCTCCAGGGCTGCTTTGCTAAGAACTGAGTTGTATATAGGACATGACATTTTTGCCTTTTGCCTTATAGGAAACAAGTTACTCCTGTTTACTCCCAGCCTTTATCACAACCTAAAGCTAGCTAGCTAGAATAAATGAATATAGAATTATAGAGTAATTGCTTTTTTTATACAATTCCCAAAACGGACCATTTTAGTTAAAATACAAGCAAGTTGGCATATCCTATGTAAATGGTAGACTCCTACTGTATTTTCCTGATCAAAAAATAGAGCAAAGGATTTTTTCTGATTAATTCTGGGATATTATATATAATCAGGAACATTTGGAACATAAATTGTAGCTTAGCTGTCAAAGCCAGCCAAAAATAATGCAACCCAATCATTTGGGCTACTCTGTATGTATCTACTATATCTTTATTCAGTTACACTATAGTCGGACTTCATTATTAACTCCAGTGGTCTCTAGGAATAAGGATTATATAACAATTGATACTAATAAAAGTTATTAATTTTCCTGGCAATTTCTTTAATTTTACTGTCTTCTTGAGTCTTTTTTAATAAGAAGAAAATTTTGAAGGTTTGAACGTTGACAAAATTAAAATTTGGAAAGAAAAATGGCTTTCTTAAAACATTTCACTTTATCAACAAGGTCAGTTCAGTTTACTGGAATCTATTTTCCTCAACAACCTATGAGGTAGGTTGGGCTGAGAGAGAATGATTGGCCCAAGGTCACCCAACTGGCTTTCATAGTTAAAGCGGGACTAGAACTCATGGTTTCCCACATTCTAGGCTGTTATTTTAATCACTAACTAGATCAATCTGACACTCAATATGAACTTGATAAGGCAAAAAATATAATAAAGCTGTAAGCCTGCAAAAGATTTTAAAAAGTTAAATGAGCATGTGTATGGTCATTTCCTGGGTCACCTGAAAAACTATTTTTAAAAGCTTTTAATAATGGACAGTTGCTTAGAAAACCCAATGAGAAACAGCAAAGTTTTGATTTAGGTAGGATTAGCACTTTATGTTCACTTTATACCCCAAATAGAAAACAGCCCAAAAGCACTGAACATGCTTAATGCTATGATGAATAACTGGGAGGAAAATTTTGGAGAGCATGAGAGAATGATTGAATGATTGAATGGAAATTTGAACAAAATAATTGTATCATTGGGGATTTTGTTTGGGCTCTGTTAACACTATAAAGTTGATGAAGTAGAATTGCTCCTATGATAACTTATAATGCAATATTGCCTTTTGTGGCAACTGAATTCTTTGCCTTTTGTGGCAATAGCCAGCTTACCATACTTGAATTTTTTTCATAAATATAAACATAATATGAGGAATTTGAAAGAAACTGTTAATTTTTCATAGTAATTACCCCACATTTCTGTATTTAAATGCTTCTTTTATTTAAAGTATACGGTAATTTATATTTGTCTCGCTTCTAGGGCAAAGAAATGCATTAAATATATCCTTAATATAAATGTGGCAAATTTTAAGTAAAAAAACCCACAAGTTTCAAATTGCTTCTGGCTGAAGCATTCATAGCCAGTATACAGAACTGATGACCCCTCAGTCCTATTGATTTTATGTCACAACTTATCAATGAAATGTTTTTAGACAGAATTCTTTTTTCTGATTTGTATTGAAATAAATAGAATTACATGAGATTTCTTACCAATTGCGTGGAACATATTTGCAAATTATGCTTCTCATGTCTACGCTTATGATGAAAATGGCAGTGTCTTTAAAGGATGTTTAAAACGTTACTATTTTAGAGTTTAAACATTAAAATTACATTGAATACAACTAATTCTGCTTCTAGTTACCTTGTTAGGAAAGAATTGTACAGTGCCATAAGGTGGATATCTGAATCTGGTCTAAATTTATAGAGTTGCATAAGACCTGTATATACTCTGGAATATATATTATTTTCTGAACCTTCCTCCCCAAATATTACTATATATGTTCATAGACTTTCCCTTTTGGTTTGTGATCTTGCTCATCATTAACTACACCTTTATGTCTGGCCAGTTATCATTTCTTTGTTAACTGACCTAAATATAAGAAGACAAACTCTAAATTGCTTTTCCCAGTTAGTATTTTACTAATACTGCCATTCACCAAACACTTATGACAAGAACAATTATTAATGCAGTTGTCCATTCTGTTGCCTTGGTACTGTAGTTCCATTCCTCATATTTTTTGTGAAGACTAACTTGGAATCAGTTGTAACTAGTTCCTTTCTCTCTCAAGAAGCTGGCCTTTGTTTTAATTGCCAAGTTCAATAAGGTTGAGTAATTGAAAGCTATTGAAAGCCTGATGGATCCTATGTATTAGGATTAAAAGATACAGTGATTGGAAACCCTGCCCCTTTATTTGTAAAAAGAAAAGCAACATATGGAATGAAAAGGATAGATTCAGATTATGGTGTTACTGTAGGTTTGATTGCTAACTCTTCTTTACTATGGTGTGACTTGCCATTTTGATTTTAGGAAATGATCTCCAGCTGAGTGATTCTGGAAGTGACAGCGATGATTGAAGATGCTTTGAAGTTTTGAAGATGCATTATTTTCTTTGCTGAAGATGGAAAGTCATTTATTTTGCACTAAGTAATAAAATTGGAACCATGTTATGAACTTTGATAATGAAGTTGACTTAATTTTTATGACATGAAGTTCAGCATTCCTTCTGCCATAACTTTATATGGCTGTTCTAAATGTCTGGATATTGGGTATTTTAGCCAAGCCAGAGTAGCTTCTACTACCTCTTACTTAAAAGTTGGAACAATTAACTATTCTGTGTGGCTTAAATGTGGAGGAAATATTTGTTTATAATATACATATTTTGGATAAACCTTTTACTTGAGCGAACATGTTTATAAGTAAGAGAAAGCAAATAGTTGATATGTGTTACATTTTTATTCTTGGGAGCTAACTCTATGAAAGTACTTTCTAATCAACAGTCCAATTTTGTGTAACAATTCAGCTGTAATGAACCCAATCTGAAGTTCCAAATTCTTTCTAGACAGCAGTTTTTCTTATATGGGTATTGCTAAATTTCTTGTCTTTGGTAATAAACAGTTAATAGCTTTAGTATCTTGGCAACTAAAGGTATATCATTATATAACATATCCTCTTCAAATTCTGTTAAGATCAATTACCGGTAATTGCTTTTGGTTGGCTGAGAAATAATAAACTATTTATCATTTCCTTAGTAACTTGTGTGAATATTGGAACATTTCTGATTCCTTTACCTTTTAAAACTGATGTAAAATATGGAAATAATCTCTGACCTAATAATTACAAAGAAATTACAAAGCATGCAGGCAAACACAATTCTATAGTAAGAGTATGCAAACCACTCTAAGATTTTATTACACCGAAGTGAAATATTTTCCTATGTCTGTATCCCAACAGTTTGTCTCACATATATAGGCATAAAAAATTCTAAGATAGGGGCCAGTAATTTACTACATGTATTATTAGAGTGAATTCTAATACTTTGTGGAATAGCATGCTTATGAATCAGCAAGAAAGCTGGTTCTCAGCACTAATATGGTCTTTTGTCAAGAAGATAATTATCATTTTCAGAAACTTTTGCACTAATTTATTTTTTTTGTGAGCTGAATAAGCGTGTTCTTAGGAGCAAAACAAGATGTGACAAGTGTGCTCAAGGTCTGGCTGCGGGAATATAAATATATTCTTAGATTCAAAATACTTTCTCAGTGCCAAGACACAGCATTTTGGGTGCTGCTTGGCACCACAAAAGAAAGAGAACTGGAAATTCTCAGTTCTGCCTCTTGTTCGGAAACAAAATAGCTTCTGTAATGTCAGTCTGTTGAATTTTTATTTCCCTTCAGCTGCGTAAGAGCTACTTTTTTCTTGTTAGGCGAGCACTTCTGGGAGGGTGCATAGTTTGAGGAGGCAGACAAACAATTGGCACCAGGTGTCATTTCACATGGGAATTCCCCAGGTGATATGATCTTCTCTAGCCATGATTCTTATTTCATTCATGTACCACTGGCAGCCATGCGAGATCATAACCACACAAATGACTTTTCAAAGGGATAGGGAGAGGCCAAATAAAAAAATCCTTGGAAGCAAAAAATAAAATAAAAATTTTCCCAAGGTGCTGCTTCTCCTTGGCAAGTCTAGCAATAATTGCTTGACAAATTAATTCCTTTATAGATTTTAATATAAAATGTAATATGAAATATCATATACATAATATACAATATATAAGCTATATCTTTACTTTAGCAAATTATATGAGTCTTGAATATTGCTTTCTATCAGTCCATTCATGGAGTGCCCATGTACATATTTGTTCTCACTCAATGAAGATAGGGAACACCCTATTTCTCAGTCTTGAGATGACACTGTCTTAGCTGGATATTGTTGTCCCATTCACCATCCTTTTACTGATAGAAAGGAAGGATTTGAATTGGTTAATAGTCCTGTAATCTGAAGCCAGGTATAGGGGGAGAGAATACAGACCATATATTAGCATACCACATAACTGTTAATGCAGACTGAAACAATAGACAGAGACAACGTGATGTTGCATGATTGCATGAAATAACCTTCCCATGCATCCTCCATGTACCGACTGCATGCACAGCAGTTAAATTTTGCCAGTCCTTGAAGGAAATTTGAAGTAGATTCTGCAACAGAAAGGAAATAGCCCCGAGGTGTTTGAACTTGTTCCCTCTTAGTATTGTTTCTAAAAGAGACTGTTAGATACATTTAAGCACACCAAGGTTGGTTGAGGTCTCCTGTTGTAATCCATCTCTGAATCCAATTAACTACTAGGTGTGTCAAAAGTGGGTGGATGATAAGGCATAGACTGCAGAAACAAAGATCCTTACGCATTAAGGAAAAGGAAAAGTCTCTAGTTAATTTCAGTCCTTTGTTTTTTAAAAGTTTTGCATTTAACAGGATTAACATAGGTTAGCTGAAATACTCAGGGTTACTTAACTATATCAAGTTGATAAAAAAGGGAATATGCCATCCTTATAATAAGCAAAATGCAGCTTTCTCTAGTATGAGGCATAGCCCAGATGTAATATTTTTATAGGAAAGTTGTTTAAAGCCAAGAATGGCTCAGTTACCTATTAGAAAAACATTAACTTTTGCTTTGATGCATGCTAATAATATGTTTCATACTTTGACTCCTGCCCTAGGCCAGCCCAAGGTAACTTTCTTGTTAGTAGATAATCTTGTTTTGTAATTCACTCTGTCATGTTTTTGAATAACAGAGTACTTGTTTCAAAAGAAGATAGAATTGTTTTAAATCGGGGAGGTGGGGGAGTATGAACTTTGGGTCTTCAAGCTCCCCAGTTATGAAATGGCCAACAATTGCTAGGATTTTACTCCAGCAACATCTTCAGAGCAATTGAGCTAACAGGAAGTTTGCTTAGTTTTTAGCTGTTTGTATACACCACATGCTATACCCGCTAGGGGTGTGGGGGGTTACTGATTTTCATTCTTTTATATTGGGTTTTTCATTGTTTTTAAGCCATCCAGATTCACTGAGAGTGAGTGGGCAGCCATATAAATCTTCTAAATAAATAAATAAAAAGCCCAGTTCATGAATGCCTATACATTGACAACACCAACCAATTGTGTATGGCTTTTAAATTAGAATTTGAGGCCTAAATGTGTTGTTAAAATTAGATTTTCCACAACTGGAATGTAAACATACAAGTACAGGTTGCAAATATTGGGTTTTATTAAATCAAAATATAGGAAATGTTGGCTGCTGGAAGTTTGATGTACCGTACTTTGCCTTAAAAATATCCTCTAGCTGTAGTGCATCAAGAAAAATACAAACCTACATTATTTCTACAGACTATATAGGATTAGTTTATTTTAAAACAACATATTCCTGTCTTCCTTTCTACCTTCCTGCCTTCTTTTCCAAAGTGAAATTTTTGTTTTTAGAATGTACTACATTGCATCAGTGGCAAAAGGGTCTAAAAAAGGACAGTTCTGAATGTTGATCAATTCTCAGTCATCCGGGTAGTCAGTAAAATTAGTCCAGTTGCCACAACTCAATCTACAATTCTAAATGTTTTGCCTGCCTGCAGCCTTATGAAATTGAACTAAAATGTAATTCATGATGTCCAGATCATAGACTGCTCATTCTCATTTCTGATCCTAAATTGGTTGACAAGGGATACTATCTGAAGTAGTAATTGTAACACTTGCTTCTTCCTCTAAATATCTTGTACAGTTTTTAAATCCAGCCTCATTTTTAAAAAAACAAACATCAAAACCTCAGAAAAGGGATAGCCTTGTTTCTAATGGAAAAGAAGGTTTAGCTTGGTTGTTAACAGAAGAGAAATATAGTCCTTGACTTACAACCATTTGTTTAGTTCTAAGTTACAATGGCACTGCAAAAATTGACTAATGACTGTTTTTCATGCTTACAATTGTTGCAGCAGCCCCGTGGCCATGTGATCAAAATTCAGATGCTTGGCAGCTGGTTCCTATTTATGACAGCTGCTGGATCCCTGGGTCATGTGATCACTTTTTGTGACCACCTGAGCAGCAAAGTCAATGGGGGGAGCCAGATTCACCTAACTTAAGAACTTCAGTGATTCACTTAACTGTGGCAAGGAAGATCATAAAATGGAGCAACAGAAACTTGCTTAGCAACAGAAACTTTGGGCTCAACTGTGGCTGTAAGTTGAGGACTACTTATACCAACATTTTTCCCCAGCCACAGATTTGAAAAGAAAAACAGTGAATATGTACAATGATGAGGAAGGCAGAACTTTCATTCTATCCTCTTCCACCTGCTTTTTCCAAATGTATTCTCATGGTTTCCTCCTTTGAAAATATGCTCAGCTTTTGGCTTTTACACTCTGCTGATTTCAGCAAGATTAAGCATTAAGTTAATCAGCATCCTGCCCACAGTGGCTAAAGTCTTGCATTGTTTTAATTAGTGTTGAAATTGAGATCTAGTCCCCATTTTGTAGTCTCTGATGAGCTCAGCAATGCTTGAAAAGTTGCATTTTCCGTGTAAAGCTGTGCCAATAAAGAGATATCAACTCTACTGAATATGTTTGTTTTATATATCACTCCTTGGCTATTATGAATAGAAAAGAAAAATCACTAATAGATAATGAAAGCTAAAATGTACTGGTGGGTTAAAGATTCCAGCAGCTGACTTGAGAGCAATTCTCCTGAACGAAAGGGTAAAATACTATATTGGGAATAGGTTTTACTGAGCACAGAAACCATATATGCTACAGATTTAACTGGGGGGTATTTATGAATTAGAATCAACTGCTATAATCAGGAGGCAGAAATACCCAGGGGGGTGGGGAATATAAAAGTAGATGTCCAAAAGCTAGAAATTGCTCTCTGTGTCTCCATACATACGCATGATTTCCATTTCCAGTCTAGTCAAATTCAGACCAAATAGTTAAGCCTAAACCTTGTGCTCAGTAAATATTATTACATTGTACACCCCAACAATGTGCTTCTTCTGAAAAGTAGACTTGAATTGTTCTTAACAAAAGTGTGTGCTTGCTGCAAGATGTTGATGGGGATAAGAAGAGCTTTGTGGAAATTTTGACAATGCTAACAGTTTTTCCCTCAGCTCCTTGAAACCTGATCGCCTGTTATAAAGAAAGTATAAAGAAAGAAAGCCAGGATCCCTACTGTGATTGTCAGAGCAGATTGTCAGATCTGAGTTGAAGCCATTGGATGGTCTATTTCAGCTTCCCTTTGCCTTGTTTGGTTTCTCTTTTTATTATGTGGACTGCAGGATAATGGGCTTTTTTCAAATTTTACCCTGCAGTTCTCATTATTCATTGAAATAATGAATGGGGGTATCACTCATAACTGTAAACAATAGGCTCCAATAATATGATGTTCTATCTGTGTTCTCTCATTGCTTCTACCCCTTTAAAAAAAAAGAGAAGAAACGGAATAGTTGCACAATAATGTTAGCACAGGGAGCCAGCTGGGAACTGGGTAAAGGGGGTCCCTCTATTCAAATAAGTTTTAATTGAGCACTTTTAGGCTACTTTTTATAATAATCTGACTGGAGCATTAAAAGTGTTATCTCAGTAAACATAGGACTGCCCTAAAAGGAGTCTGCTGGAAAAGATACACTTCTAGTCATAAAAATTGTGCTTTTGGACACCAGCTCCAGCTTGAAAGTACAAACTAAGTACAAAGTGAGTTTCAGTTCTTAGTAGTCAAAAGCTTGGTAGTGCAATGAATATTAACAAGGAGTGGCAATTGACTTTTATGTGGTTGCATATCCCAGAAAAAAAAGTCCTTCGTTAAGAAGAAATAATCACATCCAGCCTGCCAGTTTTATGCACAACTGGGAGGCTGTCCAACTAAGCTAGGACTAGACATTTAATCTAAGGGAAGCCTTCCTTTCAGTAGGCAAATTATGGGTCTTAAGAGAGTTCAGAGCTGACTCACTGGGATCTGCAGGGCAGGTCTGGTGAATGCATTTGTGTGCCACCTTTTTGTTTGCTTTAATTTGAATGTCTGTTTCAAGTTCCAACTTGTACTTGCTCCAGATTTCAAACCTCTTGTTTTGGATTTGGAAAAGATTTTAGCATCTTTCTTTTGTTCTCCTCCCAGCTGCATTATCTTTCTACTGCTCCTTCTTCCCCACAGAGGTCATCCCATGAATAATGTCACTTACTCTTGGAGGCTCCAGTTTCACTTTCCTTTGCCAAGCATCTTGTTCTACCAGTTCCCAGAATTTTCTAGAAGCAGTTGCACAACTACCCCTCCTGGCAGCAAGCACTGTGTTTTACTCACTGCCTCAGAAAAAGGCCTGGATCTTTCCTAAAAGTGTCTTAAGTCAGGCTGGGGAACAATGCCTTTTTTTTAACTCCAGGGGTAAAGGCATGGAAGCCATGGTGACAAAATACATTATATTATATGTATTATATTATACAAATAGAGCTATTTGTACACAGCCTGGTAGAACTGAAGTACAACTGATAAAATTGCTGGCACATTTGCATACTTTTTTCTTAAAAGACCTCTGTTACGGTTAGACTGACCCATCCAGATAACCATCTCCAACTGAGTTGTAGCCTTCCTTTTATAGTTGCACAATTACAGGATTTGATGGAACATGAAAAGGTCATTCAGCTCCATTTTCAATCTCTATAATCAGACATGTCAAACACAAGGCCCGGGGGCCAGATCCGGCCCACGAAGTGGTTTCATGTGGCCCGCGAAGCCATCCTGGAAACAGTGAGGGAACGGCCCTCACTGCCTTGGCCCTGGCCCAGAGACCCTCCTCCTGCCAGAGACCCTCAGATCTGTCCCACTCCTGCCCAGGCCCCCATAGGCACCCTTGATGCGAATGATGTAGAGCTGGCCATGCCCACCCAGTAGGCCATATGCACTCTAGCCACGCCCACCCTGGCCACGCCCACCCAGCCCCCTGAGGGCAACCGCAGTGCTGATGCGGCCCTCAATGAAATTGAGTTTGACACCCCTGCTATAATGGTATGCATGCCAGATGAAAGAAGTTAGTTTGGTGTTTTGCAGCTACCAAAAACAAAACAAAACACATGTTCAAAGTATCATAGACCATCCATCTTTAGGTTTCAATCTGTAATAGTGCTAAAACAAACATTGAAACTATGTTTATATTTGTTGCATTTGAACACTTGGTAGGATAGGAAGATGAGGTGGAATTTAAGTACAATCAATTTTATTGAAAGTCCTTGTCACCTAGTGTCTCCTTCCAACTGAGCTCAGTTCTTTGTGACTTGATCTCCATGTAGTTTTCTTAGAGGTAAGAAAACAGAATTAGTTCATTTTTTTTCTTCTGGGATCTTATTTTTTTACTTCCAGTTTAGTCTAGAGCTGGAGATTTCTGCTGGTCTTCTACAAGTGTTAAGCAGGTTTAAACTTACTTTAGCTTACTTGAGATCAGCTAAGGTCAACTGATATACTATTTGACAGAAATGTATTATCTAGCAAATATAATGCTAAGATTGTTGGTTACATTAATTTTGTACATTCCCCAGTAGTACTGGTAATTCAGATACCATCTCCAAACTGGTAATGTTGAAATGCAACAGCAAGAACAGTCAGGGCTACCATGGGCTGAATACTTTATTGTTTATCTTTTAACAACCTGGATCATGCAGAATATATTACTCTTTTTGGGTCTGATTTTATTCACCAGCTATCTTAGATTACAGCTTCTAGCATGTCCTTGGTCCACGTGATGGATATGATGAGAACCTTGTCTAACCATTTGGAGGCCATCAGCTTGAGGAAGACCCAAGGACTCATGTATTTGTAGTTTGCCTTATTAGCCAGACTGCACAATGTATATTTTCCCCATGTGTGACCATACATAGTCCTGATATTTTTGGTGTCTCCAACCAACTCCATCCAACTCCATCTTCTTTACCTTGTCAGGATCAGCTAAGTGTTATTATTTATCCAGACTTTTATAGAGCAAAATTCTTTTAAAATCTATTTCATCACGTCACTTAACAATTGGCTGTAGGGAACCCAGCTTAGCATTATATTATAAACTGTAACCTTTTTAGATTTACTGGGGGCATTGTAAGCAAATAGGTAAATTTGTCATCTTTGACAACAATCTTTAATTGATTATTATTTTTGGTCAAAAGATTTTGCAGAAATTGGGAAATCAACAAACAAATCCTCAAAATAACTCCTCCTGTTGGTATGCTATTTTTCTTCTGGCTTCTAAATTGATGCACATTCTTGTTGTTACTTATTTATAGCATTTCTGCGCTGTTTCTCATTAAAGGAAATTCTGAAGCAATTTATTTTTCCATTGTTTTCAAATAAGTACAGCTTTGTTTGGATCAGTGGTATTTTAAAATGTGGAAAATTACTTTGGCTAAAAAATGAATGAAGCAGCAAATGCTTTGAAGAATGATCATCATTAGCCATAGGAATAAAATTATTCCTAATAAACCACCTTCTTCTATACAAATGATGTCCTGGGTAAAAATACTAAATGTGCATGTTTAAGATATTTATATTTTTCCTTAACATCACATACTGTATTATGTGCATTGTATATTATGCATATGTACATATGTATATATTACACATATATATTGTGCATAATTTTGAGGACAGCCCTGCTTATTGTTCTTTATTTTCCTTTTAAAAACTCATACTGATAGAAGCGAATATTTATAGCTCAGGCTTGAACTGTGAAGCCCTTGGTGCTCTGCACTGTTCTATTTTTGCCTTGATGTATTTTCATTATGTTTTTTCTTTTCAGACTTTGCAAACTGGCAAATTCCCAACTGCATCACACTCATATCAGAAGCACTGCTTCTGGGTTGAAAGAATTAGCTGGTGACATCACTGTTGCCTGGAGAATACCCGGTAGGGGGCTCCTTTCATGTCCTGGGAAGGAGCTGGAGCAAAGGACAGGAACTCAACCCCGCTCCATGGCAGCACACGGGTCTTGAACATGGGTTTGCTAACCACCAACCTAGCTGTTAACCACGCAAGCTACCATGCTCCTATGAATTTACAATGAATGGCAAATCCAACATAGAAGCATATCCATAGTACAATTTTAGTTTCAAAATTTTATTTCTCCAATTGATAGATTATCAATGTCACTTTTTCCAAAATGATGAGTTATATACTGTAGATCCTCTGGGGTTAAAATTCATTACAGTTCCCCCTCCCAATAGGAGATGAACATGTTGACCCTGAGCAAGGGGTCAAATGATTGTAAGTCATGAGTCACTTCTGCACTCATAAGAGTCCATCTTGAATGCCTTTCTTATCTCCTGTTCATTTCCCTTGATCATTAGTTGGTCAGATTCTTGTAGAGAGCTTAAGCGTGCAATAAATCTTTATACTCATTTGAACTGCCTGAATCTCCTGATTTTCCAGCGCTTGACACACACATGCACACAAATGCATTACAAATAATAAATTGCCCCATTTACATTTGAGTCATTGAATTGTACGGTGATTTATTGCATTGAGTCCAAAACTGAACAGGGATTAAAACCCAAATCTCTCAAGTGCATCAATAAAACTGATATTTAACTGCAGTCTTGTTGAAATGTGTTTGTTATATTTGCATCCTGTCTTTTTTTCCAATCAGCTGTTAGTTTTCCATGAAACTACGTGAAGCAGGCTTTCCCCAGCTGACACCCTTGCAGAACTCCTAGCTGCCACGAGAATACTTCCTGTGCATCATGGCTGGGTTGAGAGGTTATAAAAAGACTAATACAAACAATTGACTTGGATATGAATATGTGTGTTGTCTGAAAGTAGTCTCAGTCCATACCATCTTAGGGCAAAAACTGTACACACATTGTTGTTGCTGCCATCTGTGGTTTTCAAATGAGCCTTGCAATGAACACCTTTTTCCTTTTCTCCTGGTTGGACTCATGTCTCCTAGGCAAGGAATACAGGACTGTATGTTTGTTTGCCTCATAATGGGGCACTAAATGCTCTCTTAGGCTGCTGCCCCATCAACAACAGAGGTGGAAATTTCCTAAGTACCCTTCATGCTTGAGCTTGCCTAGTGCAATGTGCTGCACACCCTAGAATATATTCAGGTTGCTTACATCTAGATTGCAGTTCTATAACTTGCTCCTCATGGCCCTGCTTTTAAAGATGGTTTGGAAGCTTCTATTATCTTCAAAGCTCCAACTGCTTGTGGGAAGCAAAAGGATCCTCAGAGCATGCCAAATTCATTCTTTATCAGCAACAACAGTGTTGATTGGCTTTCTTAACTCTCTTTAGGGTGCTGTGGTCACATTTAAAAATTAATCTCTACAGCTAAATTGATTGCTGGATACGTGTCTTTTCATATACTTCTAGAGGTACATCATACATGCACACCCTGCTTCCATCCTGCAAAAGCCGGTTCTCACACTGGTAAAAAGCCTAGTAGATAAGTATCTCCCTCTTTATATTAAAAGGGAAAACCTTCCCAACCTAATTTGCTTACATATAGGTTTCTCATTTGAAAGTAGAGTGCTTTCTGGAATTCTGCTGCTGATACTTGAACTGTCTTCCTAATAAATATTACTAGCCAGAGCGTTCAGATATCTACTTTTTAGGATTAGCTGTTTCCAGTCCAAGCTGCTGCAAAAGAAATCTTGCACACTCCCCTCTGGTGCTTTTGAACAAAATCCCTGGGAGGAAGAAGAAAATAACAAGGCTCCATTCCTCCTAGGATCTGCCCTTACACATCACTGATTCTGATCAGTAGAAAAGCAGTTGAGATATCTTGCAGCACTGACACGAACACGTATGAATTCTAGAATCAGTTGCAGAATGCCTGCTCGTAGATTTGCCATTAAATTCCTCAGCATTCTCAGAACAAGAGTATCTTTATGATGGAATTAGTAGCATGATGACAAGTTTTGCAAGATAGCAGAGAGATCCAAGCACACGGGGCGTATTGCAGCAATATTCAGAAACTTTATTTGTGCAACTCTGGAGACCTTTCTAATTTTATCACTGCATTCAGATATAGAACTGTTTGGAAGTGGGCAAAATGTAAAAACTATAAAAATAGACCATGCACTATGAATCATCTCCAAACTGAAATAAAACTCAGGAATCTCAGTTTTGCATGAAACAACTATTATCGGCACATTGACAGTGGCTACTACATTGATAGAACAATAGTTTCCTAGTCGAAAGAAAAGATTGTTCCGTTCAATTCTCTGGTCAGAACCTAGTGCCAAATTCATGCATATTGCATTTTTTAGAAGGTACAGGAAATGGGAACTGTTCAGAGAGTTCCAGAAGCATCAGGTATATGGGGAAAAAAGTCATTTTGGAAGACTAAGGAGTCATTGGAAAGGCTTAGCCTATAGAAGACTATATAAAGGGGCAAATGATGAAAATTAGAAGAATCTTCTTGACCATAAATATTTTTAAATGGTGAGGACAAAACACTGTGTGTTGACGGCTTTCATTCATTGGAAGTCCATGGGCAGAGTGGACTATAGAATTTGCCCTAATTCAGAGCTAGTTTTACTAGGGGAAAGAAGCCCCTTCCAACCACGATTTTCTAAGCAGGGTACATCCTACAGGGGAATAAGATCCCTCTGGACCACGCAAGTCTTCCTTCTCAAGCGTCAGGCCTTTGCAGCCTTTTGCTTGATTTCTGTTCCAGTTGAGCAAGCAAAATAGGAACGACACTATGAAAGGCGAATGCCCTCGATGAGGGTGTGCTTTCTCATTTCTGAAAACGAGATGTTTACAGCATCTCAGTTTAGAAAAGGCCATCTGGACAGGATGTCACAATTGTTCTGGGATTTAAGCAAAAACAAAACATAACCCCCCAACCAAACATTATTCATTTGAATATGTGTTTTTCTGCATTAGCCGTGTTGAACACACTGTCAAATGCTCTGGGTTTTCGTTTCTCCTGAGTGCTTGTTCTTTTCTTTGATTCCCTTGCTGGTGATGATGAAACACCGGCTCCTCCAGGATAAGTAATTGAGCTCTCCGAGAATGAAACTTGTTAACATTTTAATAAGACTCCCCGTCTATTTATAGAGTGGCGAAGGTAAGCAAGAAGAGAGAAAACAATGGTTAGACTGCATCAGAACCTTTCATCTTGACTGTAGCAGCTTCAGAGTTCCTAGGCTTCTACAGTATCTGAAAAGCACCCCTTGAAAACAAAAGGATGTAAAGAATACACAGTCAGTATACAAGAGTTCTCATTATCATTTGTGCTCATGTTTTTTTGGGGGGGGGAGTAATTGAAATAAATATATTTCACAACTTGCTGAATGTAATTCGTTCTTCAGTTGCTTCTGATCCAGTGATCTAGAGATTACGAAGCAAGGTTTTGGCCTCTATTCTACCCCTGAACTTTAGCAAAAGGACCAAAGGCAGTCTGCTTAAATAAGAATAGTTCACAGAAGGTCAAGTAGTAAAGTCTTCCCACATTAGAGAAAAAGGAAGCTTTTTTGGTCTCACCAGAGCAAAACGTTATGATGCTGAACTGGTTATGTTCAGTCCACTAAGCACTGCCTTCACCTTTTTGGCATACTCTGGAATTCCCAGTCAATAAGGATCCAATAATCACTCCAGCTACACTAGGGCAAAGTTCCCTGGAAGCAAACAATGGAGAAACTTATCCCTGGCCATCTTTGGAAGGATCTGAAGATTTGAACCATTATTATCAAATTTTGTAAGTCTAGAATCTATTTTGGATGTCTATTACTTGAAATATGGGAACTGTTTTTAAAGAAAGGGAAGGCTAAGGCAGTGGTTATCAACCTTTTCTTCACCACGGACCCCCTTTAAATACCATTTTTGTGGCTGTTGTGTAGTGGGTTCTGGAGAGCAGGAAGGACGCCGAGACGATGAGTGGCAGATCTTTATTCGGTGGAAGTGATTGTACTGGGAAATAGGGGTTACCTGCCCTCCTTTTATACCTGGCCAGGTGAGCAGCCGGACAATGGGTTTGAACCTCTGTTTCCCACTGAAACTGGGTTCCCGCCAAAACAGTTACAGTTCAACGCCCCCTGGTGGTGACTGCTATGTAAGTGTGTATGTGTTCTCTTCACCTGGATACATAACAGTGGCCAAGGATCATGGTCATGGACCCCCAAGACTTAACTCAAGATTTAAATCATAACATTTCTTCAAGCCTTTGTGGACCCTTCTGTGACAATATCATGCTCCCCTAAGGGTCCACAGACCACAGATTGAGAACCACTGAGCTAAGGGATTTAAACGTCTGTGGAGATTCTCAGTCATCAGGACCAGGTTAAAGAGGATCAAAGAGGACCATTGTTTTGAAAGAGAGGTAAGAGGATCCATATATGTTAGAATTGAACAGCCCTCCCTCAACAAAGGTGGATTAAAAAGACACCATCTATCTTCAGTTTACTATGTAGCCCTTGCAGCAATTTGAAGAAGATTCCACAACCAATTGTACCCTGAATCAAATGACTCTGAGGACATAGATAAACCCCCAAGTGGCCTCAACAGCCCTCAGAAAGAGTGCTAATGACCAGATGACTGCAAAGAAATACAATCCTTCCATCCACCCCACCCCCCGCTGCCGCCATCAAATCAAGACCTATCCTTCCATCTCCCCACCATCCAGGCTTAACTGTCAGTACCTATCCTTCCATCCCACCACCATCACAGCTGATGGAGCTCCTTGGAAAAAAGCAAAATGTTTTCTTCTTCCTCCTTTTGAAAAAAAGCAACTTTGAGACAACTAAAGGATTTAAGTGACACAAAGATTCCAATTCCAGTGTTAGGAAAAGGCATCCTAACAGTGTGAACTATCTAAGAATTCTCCAGAGAGATTGTGGAGTCCCCTTAACTGATGTACTCAAATAACATTGGGCAGCCATCAAACACAGGAATTTGGATTCAGGTGTTGAATCTGATGGCTGAAATGTTGCTCTCCAAATTTTTGATTCGATTGTTTCAAGTTTTTCAAGTCTGACTCTCCTATGCTTTCTGTTAAGAAATGCACAGGAGTGGAAAATTTAATAATTCTTGAAGATCCCATCTAAAACATCTAAAAGTTGCGAAAGAGTTTGTGCTGGACTTCATTGCCCAGCATTTTGCCTTGCCTTGTGATGTGGCAGGAGCTGGAACTGACACTTGGCCAACCAAGCTGGTGGATGGAAGAAGTATGTGTATCTAATGTTTTTTTTTCATTCTTAAGGAATATCCAGCCAGAGAGGTCAAATTTTATGAAGAAGGCTATAGTCTGCTTGGATGATGATGTTATACAAATGATTATTGGCTTCGGGTTTTGCAGCGGTTGTAAAAATAGAGACAGTGTGTATATGGAAATTCTAGAGTTCCTGCAAAGTGGTAATTCAAGAATTAAATTAAAGCTCTCTTTAAATGACTGCTGCCAGTGTTGACTTTAGCAACCATGTTAGCTGCCACTTTCTGGCCCACTCCACACACTCAAAAAAGGGCTAGGTTGTATCAGAAGCTGTTGTGAGCTGAGATTTTCTGCTATAGCAACATGCACACAGAAAACTCACCAGAGGCTGAAAAACAGCATGGCCTAGCTGACTAATTACAAGTTCCCTAGACATAGGTGGGCCATGTAACTAAGCCCATATTTCTCATGGTTTTTAAGAGAGGAAAACATCTGTATTCAATTTAGGGTGAAGAGAAAGAATGTGACTGAGAAGATTGTTAAATATGTGTGCTTGTTATTATTCAAGCAATACATTGGCTGGGATCACACATACTAATCTATGGTTTGATTCACTACGTTTTATTGAATAAAGCAAAAAGCCTGTACCACATGGAAAACCATGGTGAACATGGCTGGGTTAATCCAAAATATTAACTTAGAATAAAGCAAACCACATTATGTTTTCTAAATCAAAAGAACATGTTGTTTCCTATGCTTAGACCATTACAATTTTGTTCTTCTCTCAAACAGCCTTTATCTTATTTTTTTACCCACTTATCTAACTTGAGAAAGAGGGGAAAATAGAGAGATTTGGCTGAGCAACAAAAGGAAGGGTATTTTATTCGTGACAGCGGAATTGCCTTAGGGATATGTTCGAATGTTAGCTATGTAAAATCTCAATGATTGCAGTGCAATGTCTCAGTTCTACAGGCCCAAAGTATATCTTGTCATGCTCATTTTTCTCCTTTCACTCCTGGGTATTTCAACTCCCCATATAAAGCACAGCTTGTTTGTTGATAAGTTGCAATTATTAAGAAGTCAAATACAAGCTAACCTCTGGGGGAGAAATGGCGAATTGAAGCGGAACCGACAACTGGGCTGAAGTGCCAGTAGATGGATCAGTGCTTCAGGATACCCCTTCAAACAAGGAGAGGACTTGGGATTGGCCACAAGTGTTCCAGACAGTGGCTTCTCATGAGGTGGGGGGAGGGGGGAACTGCAAGACAGTGATCTTTGGTAGGTTTAGAGCTCAGGGAGATGAGGAAATGTCACCTTATCCCAAATAGCAGTCAGGGTGTCAACACTGTGACAAACTGAACTGAAGCCATTTTCATTTTGTCTTGTTGCCACATTTTAGTTTAGAGATATTAGATGAAGGAAGAAGGATGGGGGGATGTATAGTTTCTCAGTTAGCCAAAATAATTCATATGTGTGAGAATCAAGGTCAATGCTGATAACATTTTGGCGGGCTGGAGACCTGGGAGGAGAGCCAGCGTTTTGTAACAATTGGTGAATGTGATTTATGACAGCAAATTGGGGTGGGAATTGGAATTGCAACTTTGTAACCAGGGGGAGGGGATTTTTAGTCTTGGGTTCACCTATGCATGTGCCGATACTTTGTTTCCTAAATAAAATGTTCTCTAAGGAAGAAATTTTTTCCTTGAAGTTCTTTTAAACGGATTCATCTATCGGTACCATGACACAGTGCTTTAATGGACCCAGGGTTTTCATGCTTTCTTTTCTAATCACGTTTCAGAATTGCTTATTAACTGCTTAACTGAATCTTTAGACCAAGGGTAGGCAACCTTGGCTCTTTTATGACTCGTGGACTTCAACTCCCAGAATTCCTGAGCCAGCATGGCTCAGCTTAGGAACCTTTCCCTTTCCCCTCAGCATGGCTGGCTCAGGAATTCTGGGAGTTGAAGTCCACGAGCCATAAAAGAGCCAAGGTTGCCTACCCCTGCTTTAGACCATAGGGTTTTATAGAACTGGATGAGTTTCCTTCAGTCAATGAAAAAAAATTTAAATACAAATTCATGAACTTATCCTTTTTTCTGGAATAAACAGCAAAAGAAGTCTACCTACAAGACCCTCTGGAATAGCTAGGTTTTAGTGGCTTTTTTTAAAGTATAGGCTGGCTGCTATTTTGATCTCAATAGAAATGCTATTCCAGAGAAGATGAAGACTGCAGCTAAAAAGGCCATCTCCACAGTCCCTGGAGATGACATTCCTAAACGGAAGGAATCTGGAGAAAAACAATCTTCCTGATCTTAAGCTCCTTGGGGAAGGTGATCTGGGAGTAATCCAGATCCTAATCCACAAAGGACTCTAGAGGTCATAACCAGCACCTTGAGTTGTGCCCATTTAATGGCTCACTTTAGTTTATTTTGCTTTCTGACATCTGAGCAGTTGCTTATCCATAACTGATGTCCTTTAATCGGCTGCAGGAAGTGAACAAACCACCTCTAGCTCATCTGTTTGATAGGGAAGATAAATATTTGCTTCTGATTTCTCCACTGATCTATGCAATGTGATCTACGTAATATGTATTCAAAACATAACTGCATTAAATTACCATCAATTTCCCTGCTGTATAATTTAGACTGAGGTTTAAACAATAACAAAATGGTGCCATCTGCTGGGTACTGCAGCAGACTCTTAATTGTTTAATTGTTTCTGAGATGTCTTTGATGAGTACAGATGCACTGGAGCAACCCAGAATATTCGGAGGGGGGGGGAAGGCAACAGACTCCCTAACCAACATTTCCCAACAAAATAGATACCTACACAACTTTATCAGAAAGTCTTTGATCACTGAACTCAATATGGTACAACCAACATAAGTTATGAAAAGGATTTATTGATTAATCAACTAAACAAATTTATAAAGCCACCCAACTCACACATAAGTGATTCTCGGTAACTTGCAACATTTAAAAATCCACCCACATATTGGAAACCCATAAAACAACAACAACAACCCATCTCTCATCCCTGGCAGCAACAATACAATCAAATCATCACTTGATCTGTTCCATATCCATTTATAGTCTCCAGGCCCACTGATTGAAACCGCATTTTCAGGATATTTTGGAAAAGCAACAGGGCTGGGACTAACTGCATCTTGGGGGAATGATGTTCTATAGAGAAGGGGCACCACTGAGAAGGACCCTTTTCACGGTCCTATCAGATGTATATCTCTAATTGATGGACTGTAGCATACTATGTTAAGATAACATTAACATATATCAACAATGTCTCAGAAACAACCAACAGGCTATTGCAACCAAATGGCATTATTATAGCACACAAACCTGATAAAGTCCTCCAAAACATATAGCAATAGACTTATATACTGCTTCATAGTGCTTTACAGCCCTCTCTAAGCAGTTTTCAGAGTTGGCTTATTGGCCCCAAAAATCTGGGTCCTCATTTTACCGACCTCGGAAGGATATATATATATGTATATATATATATACATACATACATATATATGTACACACATCATATTTATAACTAACAAGGAGCAAACTACACCCACACCAAAATTGGCAGGGCAAACGATTGTACATAAACAGGGAGCAAACCTCACACTCACTTGCACTAATGATGTTACCTAGTTGGGTAATGAAACATCTACAAATAAACAAGCTCAGAGAGCACCAAGGTCTCCACAGTTCAACCCCTAGCTAAAGATATTCTCTTCTATTCTAATATGGGTTGTTTCTAATTGTAGTATCTTTCTCCCTTTAAAATATGTGAGTCACTTTGCCATTTCTATTGTGATTCTCTCTTGTAAAGATTAAATTCAGATAAAGTGTGAAATGCTTTCACCGTATTTATTAGTATGAACATGCACTATGCCAAACGTTACAGTTTCCTTTGGGATGGACACTGTAGTGGTGTTTACCATAACAGTGCTATCAAAGGCTTGATCCTTGTACTTTTTCATATATTTCATTATCCATTTACATGGGAGGATTTTGCTGGGTAGAGCAGTAGTTTGGATAGAAGAGAATATTTTATTTCCAGATTGAACTATGGGGTCCTTGGTGCTCTCTGAGCTTGGTGGGGTTTTTTTTGGGGGGGGGACATTTCATTACCAAACTGGGTAACATCATCCGTGCTAGAAAGGAGTGGAGATTTACTCTCATTTTTTTATACTAGTGGCTTGTCCCATCAGTGTTGTTGGAAGTGATCGATTTAGTGGTTCCTTGATTAGGCTGTTTACTGTTAGCTTGTTTGTCTGTGTTGGTGGTTCGTTGATTGGGTTTTCTTGCTTTCTTGATTGTTGTTCTAATATTGTTGTTCTAGTATTAGTGTTAATCTCTGCTCAGCTGGGGATTGCTAGTGAGGTAGTGCTTTGGTCTTTTTGTTTCCTTTTTGGCTTTTTGGTTGTCTTTTTTTGAATAGTATGTAGAAGGAGTTTATCTCTATGTGCCTGTTGATGGGAGATTTGCCTGAGTGCCAAGCTTCCAGGAATTCTCTAGCATTTTTGGACTTGCCTTTCTCTAGGATGCTCAGAGTTTCCCAGTATCACAACACATGGAGAGGCTTAAACATAGTTTCAACTTTAGTCCCATCGCAACCAGAGGAAGGCAGGTGGGGCAATTCTAGACTAGAAGATGCTGTAATATCATTACTAACTTGTGCTGCTAAATAATTCAATAGGGCAAATGACCCCAGTATTAGCAGAACATTCACTTTCCTGCTAAGGAGGCTTGAATTCAGAACCATTTTATCAATATAAATCAATTATTTATTCTGTGCAGGATGTGCTAATAAATGTGGCCTCAGGGAGGCTCACTAAGAAAAGAAATCCTGCAATGAAGGAAGAAACCAGGCAATTCTTGGTAGGTCAGTGATAACCCTGCAAATGAAGTTACAGGCAAAGTTATCACTTAAATTGACCATGCACTTGTCACTGTTGTACCTGCCAAGGACTATATTATTTTAGACAAACAATACCAGCCCTTTCTTTTTCTTTGCAAACTGGTTGGACCTACAGAATAGTTATAGAGCCAGGGTGTGTATTATTGTACCAAGTGCGTCCTCATTGCTTGGGGGGGGGAATGCAGTTATGCATTGCTAATCCATAAAAAGAGAGAGAGAGAGAGAGAGAGAGAGAGAGAGAGAGAGAGAGAGAGAGAGAGAGAGAGAGAGAGAGGAATCCCAAATCATTTGGTTTTCCTGATGAATAAATGGTGAAAGGGTTAAGACTTGGTTGAGGCCTTTGGGAAAGGGGCAGACTTTTTGAATGCTTATTTATGTGGCTGCTTTTGTAGGGAACAATTTCCCACAGCAGTTTTTAGAGAATTGATACAGAAAAACATCATATCAGCTGAAACTGTGCCCCTGTGAACAAGGGGCCATTGAAATTATAGCTCATGTTCTGCTATAATGCATCTTCTAATAACATCTTACCTATTAAAATATCTAGGAAATAGTGTTCTTTTTTATGTGCAACTGCTATTATCAGATCATTATGTACCGTAGTTTCTCTGAATGTGGCCAAAATCTGCTATGCTGTATGTAAAATTTGGCAAACTTTAACTGCCTAGTGTTAATTTACCATCAATCACAATATATTATTCTGTCTGTCTTTTATATTTATTTTTTACTACTATTATTATATTTTAATTATCTTATTTGCTGGTCTGTGACCGTAATAAAAATTGGTCATAAGGAATAACTGGAGGAATATTTGCTAGATCAAACTCACAACGTCACGTGATGTGTCACAACTTTTTTCCCCATTGTCAGCAATGGGGTGGCTGCGGTTTCAGCATGACGCATCCGGCCTGCAGGCTGGCAGTTTGACACCCCTGTGTCAACAACCCTGAGTTCCTGAAGAATTAGAATCTAACAAAGAAATAAATAAACAACAGCAGGGTCAAACCAACTATTTACAGACTAGATGAGGAACATTTATTGGTCTTCAGGCTAATAGTTTCCCACCCCTGCATACACAAATTTTTGAACAATTGCCAAGAGATCAATATAGCCATTAGTTAAATGAGATGGTCTTTCTTTAGTACTTGTTTTTAACTTGTTGCTACCCTGTGCTAAAATGCTTTACCCTGTTTTCTTTAAAATAGCTGACACCATGGCTGATATCCATCATTCCCAGGGTCAGCTGTTAGCCAGGAAAGCACTAAAACATCCAATGTTTTGTTTTGAGTTTTTGATTTAGTCTCTTTCTGCTTTTCAGCTAAGGATCAGAGAAAGCAAGGGTGATCTATCATGTTTGGTGGGTGATGGGAAAAGCATTCTGCATATTGATCACTCATCCTTTCAAGGAATTGCATTTCATTGTCATTACTCATCCAGAAAACAATATAGCCAAAGTGTCCTTGAAATGTTTCCTGATTTAATTCAAGCTGCTCTATGAAGTCTATCAGAAACACTGTAATCAAAATAAAAAGATAAATGCATGTTCATTATTTATCTCTTGGAGCAAGAAGCAGAAGAGATTGAAAGCCTGGATTGGTTTGATCCATCTGTTGCTACTACCTTGCTTGCAAAGCTGATTCTATGAGAGAGTCTTCAGATTAATGCTGGATTTTAGATATACAAGCTTTGGGAAAAACAACCGACTCTGAGATACATTATCATGTGCTTAGAATGGCATCAGTATGAATGTGGCTGGCAGTGCTGACCTTTTGGAATTTGATTTAAACATCTTATCAGCAGTGGATTTATTCCTTCCATGCTCACTGCTTTGTCGATTTCTCACCCTTTAAACACTGACAAGATTTCTGCTTTAATAATTAATGCAGCTTATCGGTGAAAGTCATCGGATGGTATAAGGTTGATGGTGACTGACTATGGACAGAGATTCTGGAAGGCAGGCGAGTCTCTAAAGGTTTTTTTTATAAGTAAAAGAAAATAGTTCATGAAGCTGTGTGTGGCCAAAATATACCTACTGCTACTTACATGATCTGCTCCTGAAAGCCATTCTCACCCCACATAACTCATGCTCGCTTGTTTCACCTGGATTATTCTTGGAAAGTACATGGGTAAGTGAGAAGCAGAAGAGTCTTTGGTCCAGCTTCCGAGATCCTGCCCAGAAGAAGGGCAAATGGGCACCCCTGTTTCACCCCTCCTTCATGACGGTGTCTCAATCTAGATTTTTTCTTTAAATATTTTTCTTTATTGCTTGATTGAATCTGAGTACTACTAGAATCAGGATGAACTTGCCACATTTTACAAGATAATAACATATTCTGAACTGGAGAGGGTCCTTAGCCTTTCTGAGCTTCTGGTTAAAACAATGTTTGGGACATCTAGGCTTTTCAAATTCCTTTTAAAATAATTCTGAGTTGGGATGTGATTTTACTTCTGAACAAGACAAATTCTAGAATGAGACTGATGTTAGACAGAGAGATTTATGGAAACAGTCACAGCCTATCAGTAGACCATAGCTCTTGGTATGAGATGGACATCCTGTCAAATAGATGTAGTTCCCCAAGGAAACAGTCTTTGTTGCTGATCCAGTATCTTTTATTGTTTTTAATTTTATTAAGAGATTTAATTACAATAGTAAAAGGTAATACAAACTAAAAAGGAAAGGAAAAAAATAGAGTGAATAAAAGGTGCAAGAATAGAGAAAAGAAAGAAAAAAGAAGAAGAAAAACACACACAAAGTGATTTCCCTCATCATAAGAAGTATAAATAATTTCACTATCTGTTCACTTTTTCTTAATTAACAGATACTCTATAATAACTCTCCATCACACAACTCAACTCTTAACTACAGTATAGGCAAATCGAATAAGTAACTTCCTATCCAGACATCACAAATTGAAAACAGTCCCAAAGCAATAACATTAATTAATAAATATAAAACTCATCATTCCATATCTCAGCTCTTAACTGTAAACTATAAACTAATTCACAAGGCATTAAAGTGGTCCCAGTATCCTATTATAAACAAAAGGCTATATTTAACATGAATAAAGGGACAGTATCCCATTTAAAGAGAGCAAGCTCACAAACATCCTTTACTTTAAAGAAAAAAATAGATACTAAGCCAATTTAGATGCTGTCAGATTAGGATACATAAAGTGAATGTAGGGGAAAAGGCTTAAGCGCTATATTACCTGTTGGCAAATCCAATACACACAACATTTTTCTGGTCCAGATGTCACCAAGATGTCATCCATAAAGACCTACCCAAAATGTCATGTCCCATTTTAACCTTGATGGAATAAACCAGGGGTCTTCAAACGTGGCCCTTTTATGACTTGTGGACTTCAACTCCCAGAATTCCTCAGCCAGGCATGCTGGCTGAGGAATTCTGGGAGTTGAAGTCCACAAGTCATAAAAGGGCCACGTTTGAAGACCCCTGGAATAAACCAATTATGTGTTCCTTCCTTTTGTGTAAAACAATCTTGCTCTTTAATCCATTCAGAGGACTGTATATCCTGAAATTTCTTTAAAATTTTAAAAAGCATCTTTTGTAAGTCCTGCAATAAGAAATTATTCCAATTCTGTGAGTGGCATTCTTACTTTCTTTTTAATTCTTAAAGGCTCATCTAATTTTTTGTATGTCTAATGCAAAAAAATCTTGTTCACTTTCTCTGATTTTTTGCAAATCCTTTTTTTATAACAGTTTCATTTGAGAACAGTTTCATTTGAGAACACACTATTCCTAAGAACAGACAACACAGATGACATCAATAATTCAAAGTCCCGCTATTCTTTAAAACTGTCTCTGAACACCATTATAAATTGCTTAACTTATCATGCTTCCAATATTGAAAATATTTTTCCTTTCCCACAAAACATTTATTATTTAGAATTAATTTCGGTGTCTATTAAGCTATTAGCTAAAATCAAATATTCCAATGGTTTTGGAGTCCTTAATCCATTTAAACTTTCTATAGCTAAAACCTTGTCTTGCTTTTTGCTGTTTATTTTAAATTCCTAAAGCTTTTAAAGAAACATTTTCATTTTCTTATATTAAGAATTAAGGACACACCCTCAGTGTTTCCAGCCTTGTCATTTTGAGAGTATCTAACCTCTTTAGAGTAGTTAATAAGCAATTTCAGAAAACTGATTAAGATAAGATAAGATAACCTTTATTGTCATTTTTTACTGTGGGCACAATGGCACACATCAAAAATGAAATTTAGTTGCCCGATTAGTGAAGAAAGTACAAACTCTGTGTCCTTTGAAAAATTGTGGTTGCAGCTGGATGTCATATAGCAGTGGCAAATTCTCTCCGTTCCCAGTTCTCTTTGTTGTGTACTGGGTTCGTTGCACAGGAATGAAGACGAGGCGAGTGAGTTCAGCAAAGATCATGGTTTATTGCTTGCAGGATCTGAACTAGAGAACAGGGCTGCAGATGCAGCAATTTATACCCTGGCCCCTAGGTGGCAGCCAATAGGTTTGAAGCAACCTATTGCCGCTGTAGGGGCAACCAATAGCAGCGCTGGAGATGGGTTGTCTGAGGAGCTGGGAGCTGTTAGCTAGCTTCCCTGCTCAAACAGCCTCCCAGCAATACCACGTGGTGTTAACAAAACAAGCCCAATACATTACACTCTTACCTTCTGGGAACTGTCTTACAGTCTCCTCTTGAGAAAACAAACAAACATATGGAGTGTATCTTAGGCAATGTCATGTCCTCTCTTTACCAAGAGAAGGTTGAAAGAGTGAATCTCTTTGTCAGCTGCCTGTCCTTAACTGTAATTGTTGACTCTGCTTACGTGGAGCTGTCTTTAATTTGCTATTCTTCTCTGGAAGAACCATTGCTGCTTTTAGAGCCTCTGCAAAGATGCTTTCCATGTTGCCACTTTTGCATAAAACCTGTATACACAATGACTCAGAATTAAAGCTTCTTTGTGGAATATGCAAAAAATATTCAAGAAAAGGATAAAGTTTTGTCCGCAACAGTTTTTATTGGGTATTATCATAGATACTACCATTGTGGACACTAAGTTGATGTTGAATTTAATTACGGCAGTGAGACTTTTAGTAGCACAATATTGGAAGAAGGAAGAACTGCCGACTATAGAAGAATGGACTTTAAAAGTCTACAACTTGGCGGAAATGGCAAAGATCTCAGCGTATTTGAAAGACCAATTGCAACAGAGATACATTGTGGAGTGGAGAAGATGGATTGATTATATCCAGAATAAATATGGGACTAAAAAGTTTCACTTAGCATTTGAATAAGTAGCGGATTTATATGATGTATAATTAGCTTGTAGTTATTTTATTAAGAGTTAAAGTGCGATAGAATTTAATATTTTATTGTTGTTTGCATATTTTAGATTATGTTTGTTTGTATTTTTATACCCTGTATTTAGCTCTGGGAAGTTGGGGAGGGGGGGAGGGGAGGGGAGAGTTGGGGAGGTTTGGGGAGAGGGGAGGGGGAGGGGAGGGGTTTTGTATTAAAAAATGTACTGTAAAACTTTTCAATAAAAAAAAAGAATTAAAGTTTCTTTCCAAATAAAAGATCAAGGTGGCAAGGCAAGGCTGTATTCAGAAGATACCTCCTGTGTTGCTGACTATCAAGCCCCAAAGCATCAAATCCAAAAAAGGAGGTTCTTTGGGTAAATCTAGTTCCCCAGTATGGATAAACATACTGAGGGAAGTGGGCCAAGTGCCAAGAGGACTTGGTTGTTCCCTTACATCCCCACCCCGGCTCTTTTTCTTAGCTGAATGTTGATTGAAATGCAGGATCACAGACCAGACTAAATTGGTTTTTAAATATAGTATTTATATACACACAGAGTTCTGCTCATGCATGCTAAATTTGAGCGTGAAAAGATTTTAGGACTGTGATTTAATACATCATGCTGAGTACTAGCTTCATGCACAAACCAGGCCATTATGGCTTCTTTTCAACAAAACATGGCTGTCCAAATCTGGCTGCAATGCACCAAAACATTCCCATGGGTATCTACCAGTGTATCTCCATCAGATTTTTCACAGAATTCTTTGTTAAAGAAGCAAAGTTGTCTTTCTGCCTTTCAGAACCCAGTCCCAGCACAGATCATTTCGCTCACTGTTGACTAATAGCCTCTTCTAGAGACCCCCAGACCATCAGTGTGCCAAAGTAACATTAATGAGGAACAGGCTTTAGATCACGTCAACAATGGCCAGATGATACAGTGAAGATGCACTAAGTCACTGGAAGAAAAATGGCCGTAGACTAGTTGAGATGCCTCTCGGCTTTCACAAGATTAACAGCTGCTTTCAAGACAGGGAATATCCATCTCTCTGTCTTAAGGAGGATCTTTGCAAGAGAGAGGCTTACTTTAGTATGTAGTCAAAGGAGAGATTCTCCATAATCCTTCCCTCTTCATATGGAAAAGCTATGTTCTTTTGGAAACTGAGGCAGGAGAGAAACATGCCGGAAACTGTGTATTGAGGTGGGAAGGAATAACGAGAGAACTCAAGGTTTTTTACCAACCTCTGATTAAAATTGGAATTTGAAGGTAGAAAGGTGTTCCTAGAAATGTTGGCACAGAGGTAACTTTTGTCCAAGGATTGTCTAGTAGTTTCTAACAGTAAAGAAATAAGTTGGCTAAGAACAGTGCCAGATTTATTTTCATTTTTTGAAAGGAGAAGCAAAAGCTACCAGTTGGCACATTATGGTGCTGGAGGGAGCTGTGTTTGTAGGCTGAGACGATTTCAGCAAAAGGAGATTTGAGATCTCCAAACTTTCATCTAATGGGTTCACCCATGTTGTTACAATGCACGTGCACAACTAAGTAATCCCTCACTCTTAGCTGGATGCTGAAGAGGACAGGCAGGAAAGATGGCTAATTTTAATTCTTTGCCAGACATTTCAGCTGCGTGAGTTGTGATGGGAGTCTCCCGATACTCCCGTGTAACACCTCTTCTCCGCGAGCTGCATTGGCTTCCAGTTGCCCTCCGTGTGAGATTCAAGGTGCTGGTGATGACCTATAAAGCCCTAAATGGCATGGGTCCGGATTATCTCAGGGAGCACCTGCTGCCAGCATCAACTCCCCATCGTCCTGTGCGCTCCCACAGAGAGGGCCTCCTCAGGGTCCCGCCGGTCAGGGAATGCCGGCAGGCGATCCCCAGGGGGAAGGTGTTGTCTGTGGGTACGCCTGCCCTATGGAATCAATTGCCGGTGGAACTCCGGATCACCCCCAACCTTCGTTCATTTCGCCGGGACCTAAAAACCTGGCTTTTTGAGTTAGCTGGCCTGGACTGAGGGGTTTTAAGGTTTTTAAATTCTAATTTTAAATTTTGGGGCTATTGATTTAATTTTATTTTAATTTTTATATTGTATTGTTTTAATTTTGCCCTGTAAACCTCCCTGAGTCCTTCGGGAAAAGGGTGGTATATAAATTGAATTAAATAAATAAATAAATTTCAGCTGCTGCTGAACCTCTATCTCCTTCATTACAACACCTTCACAGCTATTAATGGGTCCTTCCCTGTTATTAAAAAAAGCACTGTTTTAGGGCAGCAGCTCCCAATTTTGAGGGGTTCCTGCAATAATTAGGGGGTCTTTCTTCTGTTTTCTTCACAATTTGGATACCAGACTAGATATGACCAGTTATATCTATTTATTAAAAAGCAATTTGGAAGGATGTTGCACCCGCTTTCTTAGGTTTCCAGATCTTTGTCATTTCTGCCCTCATGCTTACCTCAGTTTATTTTATGTTTGACAACATTTGAAATTTTAAAAAATCAATTCATTGCAACCAAACATAATTTTTCTTTTCAGAAAATACCTCTGGGGCATATGTTTGTGAATAAAAATGATTTTTAAGAAGAACCTTAAAAAGAAAGTGAGGGCAAGTCACAGAATGTGGCAGGAACCAAAAGAGATATTTCATACCAATGTGTCTGCAAATTGGTATAACCAACCAGCAAATACTGTAGAGGATCTATTCTAATAGCTCAACTCAGTGAAATGTTTTGTTCTCAAGTGGCAAAGTGGGGAAAATCATTGTATAAGACATTGTACAATCTTTGGGCCATGGCCCATTAATGGGCCGTGAGCTGTTTGCAACCGGGCTGCAGAAATAGAGGGTTGTTGTGATTCAGCATCAGCCTGTGATACCGGCAGCTGAGTCTGATGATTCTGAAGAGGAGGAGGAGGAGGGGTTTGGAGAGCCTTTGGTGTCAGAGGGAGGCTCTGATGCACTGCAGGACTCTCAGCCTGGCCCCTCCCATCATGTTCCTCATCAGACTCAGCCGTGTGAGCACAAGGTATTGGATGTAGATGATTCACAGCTGGATCTATTCAGGGATGCTAGGAGCAGCAGGCATTCCAGCAGAGTAGAACAGAGTAAGGCCATGAGGCAACTTGGTGAGAGGAGGAGAAGGCAATGAGAAGCCACGCCTTGGGACTGCTGATAAAAGGGGAAGGTGTGAGAGGTGCTGGTTGCTGAAGGCAACCATTTGAAGATCTTCTGCTAAAGTCCTGGTCTGTTATTTCTGTTTAACTCTTGTTTGAACTTTTAGTTTAACTCTTGTTTGAACTTTTATTTCTTTGTAAATAAATTTGGTTGGGTTCTTCCAGCCTGTTGACTATAAAAAGGGGTTGTTGCTGACATTCAAACAGGGCGTTCGTAGGCTGGAACAGAACAAGGGTGAGCATGTGAGCACGAACACACATCCCCACTTGCACAAGGAGCGGGTGTGTGTGTGCATGCAAGCTCCATTTGCAGAGCTAGGCATGTATGCGCTTGCCCCCCGCTTGTGCAGAACCATCCCCTCTCTCCCCCCTGGTGGTCAGGAGAGTTTGGGGAACTCTGATATAAGATACTTTGAGCTGCTGCTGAAACCAATAACATCAATTTAGTATTGGCTATGGCTTATGTACATTAAAAAGGGAAAGGTCATTTTTACTGTATATAAAATAGAAAATCCAGAGGAGGGAAGAAACTGGCATAGTAAAAGAAGTTGTCCTGGATCAGACAAAGTCCTACCTGTTGTGTTGTTGGTATTTTACAAGCTTGTTTTTCTTTCTACAGATGTTTCATTACCAAAAGAGCGACCATCATCAAATAACAAATACAGTCTGCTATTTGGCCTTGAACTGCATATATTCTCCATGACTGCATAATCCTGTCTGTCGTATATCATCACAATCATCACCATCATCATTTTAAAGAAAACCTTTCTTCTTTAAAAATCAAATTATTTTACACTTTTTAGAAATATCATTCTGAACCCTTATAGAAATGCAGATGATGTGTCAAAGTTAATAATAATAATAATAATAATAATAATAATAATAATAATAATAATAATAATAATAATAATAATAATAAGTTGGAAGGGACCTTGGAGGTCATCTAGTCCAACCCCCTGCTCAGGCAGGAAACCTTATACCATTTCAGGCAAATGGCTGTCCAGTCTCTTCTTAAAAACCTCCAGTGTTGGAGCATTCACCACCTCCGGAGGCAGGTTGTTCCACTGGTTAGTTGTTCTAACTGTCAGGAAGTTTCTCCTTAGTTCTAGGTTGCTTCTCTCCTTGACTAGTTTCCATCCGTTGCTTCTTGTCCTGCTTTCAGGTGCTTTGGAGAATAGCTTGACTCCCTCTTCTTTGTGGCAGCCCCTTACTGTAGATATTGGAACACTGCTAAGTAATCTTTGTGAATGACCCTATAAAAGCAATATTAAAACCATGCCAGGTTTAAAACACAGTTATCAGGTAGTCAGTGAAAAGCCCACTCCTCAGATCTCCTTCTTCTATACAGGGTGAAAGCAAGTACAATAAGTGGGCCAGAACAGAGGATAGACATAGGGAGGTAATTGCCTGGTATTTGTTGTCTTATAATAACATTTTGGGAATTTCTTTTTCCTCTGAAGAGCTCAGGACATTTATTGTCCACATAACCATTCTGTGAAGGACATGAAGTCAAAATGTCAAGTAGGTCAAGCTCAAGGAGAGACAGGCAGTTGGAGGGAAGAGTTTGCTGACAAAGTAGAATTTCAGTCCTAGGTGATTGCTCTAAAAAGTGCAGCACAATGGCTTTCTTTGGAATTTGTTGGAGGAAGTAAGCTTACGCTACATGTATGCAGTGCATTCTTGAGTGCTTTAAAATCACTGCAGGAATCCTCCTGCGGGAAACTCTTTAAGGATGATGATGATATACATTCAGTTGTGTCCAATTTTCAGCAATTCTATGGGCCAGGTCTTTCCACATATTAGGATCTTGTACTGCTTCTTTTGAGTTTGTCTGTGCTCTGGCTAGCGTCAGCTTTGACAATGTCACAGTGACAGACTCCCATTCTCAATCAATTTCTTAAGGTTGGTATAGAGTAGACAGGAGGATTCTAATGCATCTGGGTTATCAGAGAGGACTAATTGCTGCAGATTGCTGTATTCATTTATTTTCACAGTTGATTAACTGAACAATTGAAGAAGTGCTCACTGACATCCTTATATTTTTGGTATGACACATATAGGCATCTTGGGAGATGGGATATTACTTCTAAAATATCATTGAAAAGATGAGTACAAGAGGCTCAGTCAGTTAACTGGTGTATTAAGGAGAGTTAGACTTAAGTCTTAAGTCTCCTTCAATCAGCCTTGACTTCTGATGACTTCATAGACATGTCTGCGTAATTTCCCGGACAGTGTTCTGTTCCAGCCTACTACCGGCCCTGCAGAAATGTCAGGGACAACCCTTTTTCAATAGTCAATAGGCTGAAAGTAAGCCAACCAAATTTATTTACACAAATTTAATTTAATGTAATTTAATTTAATAATATTTCTATACCGCCCTTCTCCCGAAGGACTCAGGGCGGTGAACAGGGCAAGAATAAAAATACAAGATTACAAAAGTTAAAAAATAATTAAATACATGCCCATATACTAAAAACAATTAATACATCTTAAAACCCCAATAAAATAACAATAACAACCCCCCCCCCCAGTCCCCCATCAGGCCAGGCCAGCTTGTTCAAAAAAGTATGTTTTTAGCTCGCGGCGAAAGGAGCGAAGATCGGGCGCCGTCCGGAGCTCAACCGGTAGCTGATTCCATAGCTCCGGGGTGCCCACAGAGAAGGATCTCCCCCTGGGGGCCACCAATTGACATTCTCTGACCGGTGGCACCCTGAGGAGGCCCTCTCTGTGGGAACACACAGGACGGAGGGAAGTAGATGCCGGCAGCAGGTGTTCCCTAAGGTACTCCGGACCCCTGCCATGTAGGGCTTTGAACACCATTACTAGTACCTTGAAATGAAATGAAACAGATCCAAAACAGAGCAAAACAAATACTAACCACAACTAAATCAGAAGCTGTTCAAACGGTTGCCTGCAGCAACCAGCACCTCCCACACATTCCCCTTTTAAACATAGTTTCAAGGCGTGGCTTCTCTTTGTCTCCTCCCGAGGTGCCTCATTGCCTTCCTTTGTTTACTCCTGCTTGTCTGCCTCTGCTTAGGGCGTCCTTGAACAAAGCCAGGTGTGAATCGTCTTCGTCCAAGGTGTCAGGCTCACACAGCTGGGTCTGAAGAGGAACCAGATGGGAGGGGCCTGGCTGAGAGCTCTGTGATGCCTCAGAACTGTCCTCTGCAGGCTCTCCAATCCCCTCCTCCTCCTCCTCCTCCGAATTGTCCAATTCAGCTGCCGAACCCACAGGCTGACACTGAATCACAACAGACAGTAATATGAAAATGGCTTATTAGTGACATTTTACTGGATAGTTTCTCAACTTCCCAGTCTAGTCTATAGTCCTGGGATTTCCTGTGAGGCTCCCATGCAAGGGCTAATCAGATCTAACTTGCTTAGATTTCAAGTCCAGACAAGTTTAGCCAGGTAGTTCCACCTATTGAGATATCACTGCATTTAGAAAACAGAGTAACAGAGTTCGAAAGGATTTTGGAAGTCTTCTAGTTCAGAGGTCCCCATCCTTTTGGGCACCAGGGACCGGTTCCATGGAGAGAGGTTTTTCCGTGGACCGGAGGGTGCCTGGTTTTGTGTGCGGATGGGGCTTTGCTTGTTTGTGCGGACTGGTTGCTGCCATGCTGTGGACTGGTACTGGTCCATGGACCTGGAGTTGGGGACTGAATATACAGGAAATGAATATACTGTATGTATTGATTCAGACACTGAATCTGAATGTTTTCAGTCGAGACAGATTTTTATTAACCCAATGCCCATCAGATGTAATAGACGACCTTGCTCCAGATGCTTAGCCATACCTGTCCCCCTGGACCATTATAAAATATTCCCTCGCCAGTCAGAAAACTTCTGCAGGCAGACATTGTGCAAATGAAATAGTGTTGGAGAAAGAAACTTCCTGCCTTGAAAAATAATGTTTTTGCCTTGCTTGGTCTTATTCATGTCTCTGCACTTGTGACACTGGTTGATTTTGCCACCTCAAAGTTATTAGCACCTGCCACTAGGGTGGTAAATGACTCTCAGCTAAGCCAGTCTTTCTCAGCCTGGCATCCACTAGATCTATTGGATTATCCTCCCACCAGTTTCCCTTGGTACAATAATTTTAAGAGTAGCAATTTCAACATATGTGAAGGTTGCCAGGTTGAAGAAGGCTTGCATTCATCATTTTCTAGCTAATCTTTTTTGAATGCACATGAAGCTAATTTCTGGAAGAGTGAGTGCTAATGGAGAAAAACCTGGTTGACTTTGCTGATGACAAATATAGAGCTAAAGTGGTTGCTGTCAGCTGAAGAACTGATGGATATGGAACCAGAAGGACAGGTCAATGCTTAGATGAAATGTCTAAGACTGATACTGAGAGAGCCTTGATCCAAAACGCTCTCAGAATTGATATTATATTATTTACAAGTCTTCAGCTTGATTTCTTTACTTTTAATCAGAAGCCCACTATGTCACTGTTTGAACATTAGTTCAGCTGTCACATCTAAAGAAAACTGGCTGTAAAACAGATTGGCCTATGGATCAGCATCTTTGATGTGACCTAAGCACTTCCAAAGGCACCTTTGGAGTTGCTTACAGTAGCTCTTTTATATGCTTTATCTTCCAGCAAATTGCATTGCTTCATAGGGTACAGACTAGATTGGTGTAAATGGATGGTTGTGTGACTGATCAGGTCACAGCTGTCATGTCCAGTGCCAAACTAAAATTGGAGAATCGGGGGAAAAATATGTGGTTGCTCATTTGCTCCATTATTCTTTCGTGTATATTTGTAGAGTGAATATATTTCTATGTGGAGACAAACATTTCATCAAATCACAGGCTCTGGAAATGACCTGTGATTTCTGGGTCTTATTTTAAGGTTAATTATGAACATCAAGATAAGGGGTAAGTAACTAACTCCACACTGTCAAAAGGTTGCATTTATTTATTTATTGAAAGGACAAGAGCTATAGTGAATGAAGCAATGATAAATAGTGGGAGGGTCTATGTTAGGCATATAGTTGGGCCCATGGTTTTCTTGTTTTCTCCATGGATTTTTTTGGGGGGAAGTCATTAGCCTTTGCTTAACTTCTTTTTAACATCTACATCAACCCTATTTTAGGGCATACAATGACTTCTTGTATGATTCTGCCTCAAAATTTTATACTACCTAGAGCAGGGGGTCTTCAAACTTGGTCCTTTTATGATTTGTGGACTTCAACTCCTAGAATTCCTCAGCCAGGCACACTGGCTGAGGAAGTCTGGGAATTGAAATCCACAAGACATAAAAGGGCCAAGTTTGAAGATCCCTGACCTAGAGTTATTCTGTGAGATGGGTGGCATCTAATTTCAACAAATAAATAATAAAATTAAAATTAAATGAGAAGTGGGAATTGGGTACAGTTTTGCTTTATTAAGAACTGTGAGTTGGCCTTTTACCAGAAATCAAGCTGTCACATGAGAATAATTTCAATTTATTTTATGGGCAAGAGTCTGTGCAATACTTGTTTAGTCTTTGCTCTATGGAATCCATGCACCCCTTCTTAAGGCAGTATTTCAGGTTCATTTCATCCTCCATAGTTCTCCAACTTTGTATGACAGAATGAACAATGTGTAGAAAATATGGCTCTACAAGCAGCATATCAGCATTTGGATCCTCCTAACAGCATCATTTGAGAGTAGCAAAGTTCTCTTTCTGTTCCCATCTTGCCTCACTTCCAAACTTTTAACAGGCATACAGTAATTTTATGTCCTTTATTTTTTTCAGTGTTCTTTCTTTTTTAATATATAAAATTTATTATAGAGAATAAAATACAAAACAGTAAAACAAACAAAATGAAACAAAACAAAAACATACATTCAGCTCTAAAAACAAAAAAAATAGTATACAAAAAAGGAGGGAAAAATGGTCAATTAAATTTAACATTTAACATGCAGGATCCACCCTGGCTGAGTGCTGAAAGAAAAGAAAAAGCAAAAAATTCTTCTCCCCTTTGACACACACACACACACACACACACACATACGAAGAAGAAAAAGCAATCAACAGGTTGAGCTAAACATTACAGTAATCTTCAAATCCCTCTCTTAACCGTTATTACATTTAGCACATAGAAATGGTTTCCAGTCTCTTATATAGCTGTCTTGTAGTCCATTATCTCTAATCAAAGCAGTTAATTTTGCCATCTCTGCTAATTCAGTCAATCTCAAAATCCATTCTTCAACAGTCGGCATCTTTTTTTGTTTCCAGTATTTGACAAGTGCAATCCTCGCAGCTGTCACAATATTAAGGAATAGCACCCCAAATTGTTTTTCAATTGACTTCTCCATCATACCTAAAAGAAAAGCTTCAGGTTTCATTAATATTTGTATCTTAAATATTTTTGAATTTTCATTGTTATATTTATTCAGGATGTTTTCACATATTTTCAAGACCATCACATATGATAAAATGAACTTGAATTTTCACTACATTTCCAGCACTTCTTAGAAATCCCTTTATACATTTCTGCTAGTCTATCTGTGGTCAAGTTCCAATGATACATAATTTAATAAAAGTTTTTTTTCAAACTATAATTTAATGTAAATTTTAGTCCCTTTGTCCATATATTCTCCCATTTATCTAGTGTTATACCCAATTTTTTTGCCCATTTTACCATATACTCTTTAACATGTTCATCTTCTAGATTCATCTTGCGTGGCATTTTATATACTGTACTTTAGAAATCAAGTGGTCATCTCCAGAACATAAATTAACATCCAATTCAGACTTAGTTCCTGTGAAAACAAAACTTTTTTTTATCAAGCTTAAATCTTTCAAAAATTCCATAATAATTAAACCAATCACAAGCAAATCCTTCACTTACTAGTTGTTCTCTTGTCTTTACCTTAAATCCCTCTTTTTCAAATATCAAAAAGTCTTGATATGTCATCCATTTACATTCGAAATCATCTCTCGCTCGTGCTTCATGAGGTGATAGCCAAAGTGGCACTTTATCAGCCAATCTTCTTTTATATTTCTACCATACATACACAATTGATTGCCTAATAGCATGAAACTTAAAGGTGGGGTTAATGTTTACTTTGTCATATCACCGTTAGGCATGCCACCCAAATCTCAAATCAAAACCCTCTAGATCTAACAGCCTTGAATTTTTTTAAAGTTATCCAATCTTTTAATCATACAACAAGCATCGTAATTTAATCTAAGATCCAGCAAACCCAGACCTCCTTTTCAGTGTTCTTTCAATTAGAATGCCATTATAAAACCACTGACAAATGTTGCATAAAGTTGATTTCCTTTCCTGCAATATAAGGTTACCTTTAAATAGCAAATTCCAGATTTGGGAATGGAGGCTGATTAATTTCATGGGTCCTTGGTTTCTATCCTGCACAGTAAGGATTTATCTAATCATCCCACTTGGCATATTGGTAGTGCCTCACCCCATGCTGACAGATGATCTCTCCCAGTGGTTTTATGTAGATATTTAACAACAGCAGGGAGAGGACTGAGCCCTCTGGCACCCTATACTAGAATGCTCAAGGGCTTGACATCTCTCTACCCTTGACCGCTGACTGGCACTCCAGAATAAGTATCCATGAAGGACAGCCACTACTAAACAGTTACCCCCTCACCCCCACCTTGCACCTATTTCAGCCAGCGCACAAAGACACCACACTTAATGGTATTGAAAGCAAGCAAGTGATCCAGCAGGATCAGAAATTTTGCACCACTCCATCCCGATCCTATCAAAGGCCAGCAACAAAAGTAACCAATAGATTTGGCCCCAACCCAGGCCTGAATCTTAACTGAAAAAGATCCAAATTACCCATTTTGTTCAGGGCTCTCTACAGCTATAATCCAACCATGGCAAAGTTTCCTAAAATGGGGAGATTGGAGTCTAGCCAGTAATTTCTCTAAAGCAGTTAGTTGAGTAACGGCTTCTTGAGAAGGAGGCAGGCAACTGCCCCTTTCAAGGCAGAGAGAATTACCCCTCACTCAAGGGCGGAAATCTCCTTTGTAGGTGACATTCTAAACAGCACAATGAATTCCACCCATTTCCTCAAACTACAATCTTGCAAATTTAAGCATCAGATGCCTCAGCTGGACCTGTCAGCCAGTGTCCAGCTATGGCTGAATATGAGAGAATATTTCTTGGAATGCCAAGCAGGTTTTTCTTCCAGCTCATTTTTCCCTAGGACTTTATAAATGATCCTACCCTACTAATAAAGGCATATTTTGGCCAAGAAAAGGCATCATAACTCTAACTTACAGCCTGGGTGGACAGATTTTTTTGTCCCTGAGGGCTTTACTTGTTCTCTCTCTCTCTCTCTCTCTCTCTCTCTCTCTCTCTCTCTCTCTCTCTCTCTCTCTCTCTCTCTCTCTCTCTCTCTCTCTCTCTCACACACACACACACACACACACACACACTTGAAAGTTGCACTCTAGCATTATAACTTTATAGTGACAGTGGCATCTCAGTGGATGAGGCACTGTTGCCATCATGCATATGGTTAGGGGAAAAATAAATTTAGACAGCCTCCAAAACCACAACAAAAAGAATCATGCTTAGAAAAATGTTCTTAGAAACTCTGAAATGTGTAGAGCAGGGAAAAAAAAACTCCTTTACACAGTGGTAAACTGTGTTGCCAGAATTTGGTCTAATGACTTGGGCAAGAGGAGCTTGCTGGTAGCCCATCCCTGCTCACCAGGCAGTTGTAGCTGTTATTCAGAAGGCCAGAGTGCCTTCTGCTCTCTGTACAGTAGGAAAAGCAGCTTCTGAATCTCCCTGCTGTTCAGTTCAATTATATTTTATTTCTATGAGTTACAGGGTAGAAAAACTAATCAGATTACCTGCCAGAAGCACCAGCCTCATTCATTTGGAAGGATGATTTGGTAGAATGAGCTAAGCGTAGTCATGAATGGGACCACTTTATGGCAGCTATTTCCCTTCCCAAACTCCATTTATTATTTTATAATAAGCAATTACAGTCCAGTGAAAAGTTGTTAAAGCTGTACAGTTTCCTCCAATAAACTGAGAGATCATTTGTTCTTTGTCATTATGCCTCATGACCTGGAATTCTTTTCAGGGGCAGCCATTGTTCCACACCCCACAAACCTGGAATTCCTTGGAGTCCATCTAAATTCCCCAACCAGTTGAGTTGATATCTTTCGTTCAAGGTATCAAAACTAACCAAGAAAAATTAAGTACCACTTGGACCATTGACTTCAGTGAAAAGGAAGAATGGAAAGAGAGAAAGAGAGACACACAGAGAGGATGCAGTCAGAAGAAAAGTATGAAGTTAAAAAAGTGAAATCTGAATGTAGTGAAATCTAGTCCAGAGATATACTGTATGTAGTTTTCTGGAAAATAATACAGAAGTGATTTATTGCTACTTTCTGCTTAGACAGATAAGCCTTTTTTCTTCTTCTTGGCTTTACAGTTTAGCTTAAAGTCCTGCCTTCTCTTACTAGTCTTCCATGTAGTATATTAATCAGGTTTGACTGCTTAATTTTTTGAGATCTCTCAAGATGGTCTAGATGCAGTCACATACATGACTGAGAGGTATCTGTGTTTTTGAAGTGGGGCTCAAGAAAACCTCTTTTTGATGTTTGAAACCTAGAACCCTGATAGCTTCACATGCAGTTGACATATACATCCAGTGGCTCTCAGTTTGATTCCAAGTAAACTTTGCCTTAAATTCTGGGAATCCAGGACTCCTGAGGTGAAGCAAGTGAAATAAGCTAAAATCTGTTTTAGAGCATCTTCTGAAGGGATCTTTACTGAATATAACACTTTTTCTCTACCTATATCCAAACTGAGTTGCTAGATATATATACGGTATATCAGAAAACATATATATATATATATATATATATATATATATATATATATATATATATATATATATATATATATATATATACACGCACACACATATATATGCTACACATACATACACACACACACACACACACACACACATATATATATACACACACACACACACACACACACACACACACACACACACACCATGAATTCCTCTTTATCTTTTAGATATGCTTGTGTCATTTAAGTATTTTTAACAATAGTTGTGTAATGGGCTGGGAGAATAACCCAGAGACAAAAGGAAGAGCCACAGCCCAGACAACAGTCTGATAAATGAAATCTGAGCCCAAGTCAGAAATGTAATTTGAAAAATCATACCAGAATTGATCTTTTCTAATTCTCTGGAATCTAAAGGCCGGCAAGGAAAAAGACTTTCAAACTTGCAAGATTTTGTTACCGTAATCTCATAATAAAAGTAGTATTATTTATTTTATTTTATTTATTTATTTTTGGAACTTATATGCTGCCCTATCTCCCGAAGGACTCAGGGTGGCTAACAACAATAAAAACAACAATACAAAAGTTAAAAGAAATTAAATAAACAGCCCCAAAATAAATTAACTAAACAATTAAAAATTAAAACATTTTAAAAACCCGTCGTCAATCCAGGTCAGCCTGATTAGTGTTCCTGATATTGGCTTCTTGGTCTACACTGCTTGGAGGGTTGACACTCTGAGGTGTGCTGGTAAATGTTTAACAACTGGCTCTGCCCACTCCATGATTGCCTCTCTCCATTGCTGCCATGCTGCTTGCCCAAGAACAATTGATTGTCTTGCTAGGAATAAAGGATCAGTCCTGCTCTTCTCTCAACCTACCCACAAAATTCTAGAAAATTTAACAAATTACTCACATAAACTAATGAATAATACAAAATCAGTATAATCTCCAGGTAAATTATCAATCAAAGAATAGAAAATCAATAAATGACTGAACCAGCAGTACTCAAGAGCCAGCTCACACTAATTCATGCAAATAACATGCCAGTTGTCTTCTTTTTATGTGCTGATTTTATAGGATTTTAATCTTTTCTTTAAAAAATTCTAATTTGTTGATATTTTATTATGGCTTATGTTAAAGCTATTTGCCCATAAGGAGAAAAAAAATAAAGACTAGAAAAAAACACACACTTCCTTTTGGTTATTACAGCAACCATTTTGCAGAGACGTATGGTGTTCTGAGCAAAATCTGTTTTCTCTTTTGCTGTGTAGAATTTATTCTCCATTCAGCCAGTTGAATTCAACAGTGTACAGATGGAGATACTCATTCTCATTCTGCCCATCTAGGACTTATAAGCTTCAGTGATTTGTTAGAAAATATTTTTCTCACAGATGTCCCTGATTTCCAAATTGGTACAATGTCTGTATGTGGTCAAACTGATTGCTGCTATGCTGTTTGTCTCTCATGGTATAGCGATTTCTGATATTGATCTAATGCAATTTTTCCCCCAAGGTATTAGCATTGCATTCACTAGGCTAGCCTTTCTCTCTTGTTATCAAGTTTGTAAGCTAGGCTGAGTGAGAATAAGAAAACCAGAGTGTAGTTTTTGTACCTACCTACCGTAAGTAGATACTAGCTAGGTGGCTGCCAGGGAGTCTCCGGACCCAAGGCCTACATCTGCTGTTACAGTATCAGATGTGAGATATTTAACATCAGTCTTCTGGGAATCAATCTTTGTACATCATCCAAAATACTGTTGTGACTCTGTTGAAACAAAATGAAGAAAAAAATGGCTCTGTGCACAAATCAAATGACACCTTAAGACAGTATTTCTCAACCTTGGCAATTTTAAGATGTGGTGACTTCAAGCATGAGTGGTGGGGAATTCTGGGAGTTGAAGTTTACAACATCTTAAAGTTGCCAAGGTCAAGAAAAACTGCCTTAAGTAAACCACAGTGAAGTATATTGGTAATTTAAAGAAAAATATATATGTATATATACTCCTTACAAAGAAATTATGAACTAATTTGTGTAGATTTCAAAAAGGCATAATCACAGGATGCCCATCAAACAGTTATTCCTGTAATTACAAGCTGGTTACAAAGTCAGGCCTCATAACATCACTTAGCATAAACTAATTAATCACTTAGCTTTTCTAGCATACTGTTTCGTGTTACAACAATTATTAGGTACAGATTTTTTAAAACATATAATTTGTTGGTACTTAGTAGAAAAGTGAACTTGTGTCTTCACTGATGAAGAATATTTATTTTCACCAAGGGACCAGACCTGTTCTCATTCAGTAAAAATAGCATCTTCAGACAGAGTGCCTTCATGAAGATAATGAGGAAGCTTTTAAATACATAAATTACTAAACTTGCATGTAGATGCAAATGAAGAGATTTTAAAGCAGTTTATGAGCATGAATCAATCGTATTGATTAGAAAAGATTATGAAAATAATGCAAGAATATTAACAGCTTTCACCATAAAATATGCTGTGTCTTTTTTGACTGGTTTTTGACAATGATGTAATTACTAAGAGAGTTTTGGCAGAACGTAGCATGTTACTGTTGATGAAAATCTGAGCAGGTGGAGAAACTCCATCCCTCAGGGGACCATTTTGGACTTCTACAAGCAAAAAGTTGTTGCTGCTTCTCAGCAAATCTTGTTTAAAAAGTTAAGGTGGCACTTGGGGCTGATCAAAATTTCACCTTGTATATTTGTGGCATTGATCATGTACAAAAGCAGGGATCCTTGACTGCATGGTTATAACTTTCAATCTTGGCTTTCAGAACCTCCCCTTGGATCCAAATGTTATGCAAATATATAGCCTTATAGTTTGATCTGGATTGTTCTCCTAACTTCACTTCCATCTGAATTCTGGTATACCACAACAAATACTAGCTTTTATAGGAATAGGTGTGTCTCCTTTTAAAGGTTTAAACATTATTTCATGCTCATCTTGCCATAAAAAAGTTGTATGGAAGCTTCCATTTTCCATGTTCAGGCTTATGCAAATGGTAATATTTGGGCTCTCAGATGAGGACAGTTAAGCTGCTTTCAAGTCACATTTTAACTGACTTGCATCAATAAGTCATAACTGAAATTATTTTGCAATTTCCAGAAAGAGAACCTTTTTAACCCGAGTGCATTTCCCAAAATTTGGGGATTGATTTTTTTAACCAATTGGAGGCAATATTAGTAAACTCCCTTCAATACTCTTGCCTCTGGTGTAATATAAAATTCATTGTGAAAAATCTTGTAGATTTACTCCTATAGTATAGAAATCATATGGTTCTTCTTTGCTATCCCTTGTGGAGGGGTTAAGCTTGTTCCCTTATGAAAGCACCTTTTTATTCAGCATTTGAATGCATCTATTTAACATCTGGATCTTGATCCTGCTGCTTCAGCAGTAGAATCTCAAGTGAAGCCCAGCTATAAATTATCACCAGTGAAAGCTGGTTCTAAATAACAGCCTGTATTACTAATTAGGGTAAATATCGTAGCAAGAGCATACTGACATTGTTACAATTAATGGCCCAGTGCATTACAATGCACTGGAAATTAATGGAATGGTATTAATTGGGCTGTTGAAGAGATCGAAGGAGATGGAGTCTATCATTCCAGAACGTTCCAGAGCTGCTATCTCCTATCATCACATTAAAAGTGGAGGCCATGCCAGTTCTTTATGCTTTAAAGTTTTCTTTTGTTCAAATAGTTCTCAGATGAATACATATAGGTATGTATGACTTACAAACATTTGTTTAGTGACTCTTTAGAGTTACAATGGCACTGGAAAAAAAACGGTTTTCACACTTATGACCATTGTAGCATCCCCACGATTATGTGATTAAAATTCAGTTGCTTGGCAACTGGCATATATTTATGACAGTTGCACTGTCTGGGGTCACATGGTCCCAGCCGGCTTTTGACAACCAAAGCCAATAGGAGAAGCCAGATTCACTTAACAACTACATGATTCACTTTGCAACTGCAATGATGTGCTTTTTAAAATAATTTTTTATTGATTTTCTAATATTACATCTACATATTTGAAAAGCAATGTGGTGGCTGAGTTACAATAATTCAGTTACATATCCATATCATTAGTACAGATCTCAAACTATTACAGTTAAATATTCCCTCTCTTTCCCCTTTAATATGTACTGTCCCATATTTGGATTAATACAATTCCTATTCTGTCATTCAAATAGAAAATAACATTCTGATATTTGTCAATAATTTTTAGTTTACATATATTTTAACTGTTTTAACATTCAATTTTTTAGACAATCAATGACCTAATAAATTTTCCTCAATTTCAATTTCCCATTAATATTTAAATTTAATGTTTAATGTTTGTCATTTCCAAATTTTGAATGACCCCAATTCTTTATCATAATTCCTCACAAGATCTAGTGTTCAGGATACACATCTTATCTATATAGGTTCTCGCCATCTATATCAACAAATTAATAATACAATTTAGTGTTCTTATTTTCTAATAATTTTCAAATATCTTATATTTGATAACCAAAATTTCTTTTTTTTGCAGCGTTTAATACTTCCTCTTCCTCTTTATATCTACTATCTCATGTTTAAACTAATAAATTTTTTTACCGCTACGTAAAAATATATTTATTGCATTCATCAATAAGGTTTTAGCATACCGTAGTTTCCGGCGTATAAGACGACTTTTTAACCCATGAAAATCTTCTCAAAAGTCAGGGGTCGTCTTATACGCTGGGTGCTGAAACTTTAGGGACAGGGCTGGCTGGAAAACCTGGAGCAGATCTTCCATTTAGTCTGCGCAGGGAAAGCGGGACCAATTGGAGTAGAAGCTGCAGTCTGTGATTTTTTACAGGCTGGGGTCTGGGCTTCTTTCCTTCTAAAGTTGAAGAGCAGCTGTAGGCAGGTGGGGAATGCAAGAGCAACTTGAAAGGCAGGTGGGGAATGTGTAGCCAGAGCAGCAGCTTAGCTCTAAGGACACATTTGACTCAGGAACTGGGCGGGCTGGCTGGAAAACCTGGAGCGGATCTCCCATTTGGTCTTTTTTTTTAATCCCATTTATATCCCACCCTTCTCCGAAGACTCAGGGCGGCTTACAATTTAAAGCACAAATCAATGTGCTTAGCAATAGCCTTCATTCTATGTATATGCCTGCTTATTAGGGCTTTCACCCCCCCACAAGCAGCATTATTACAAAGTCAGCTTATTGCTCCCAACAATCTGAGTCCTCATTTTACCTACCTCGGAAGGATGGAAGGCTGACTCAACCTTGAGCCTGGTGGGATGAGAACCTGCACTAATTGCAGGCAGCTGGTGTTACTTAAGGCTCTGCGCAGGGAAGGCTTTAGAGTGAATTAGGAAAAGTGAAAAAGTGAATTAGGAAAATAGGAAACGGTTGCTGGAATTGGGTATGTGTAGTTTAACGAAGAGAAGGGTGAGGGGTGACATGATAGCAGTGATCCAATATCTCAGGGGCTGCCACAAAGAAGAGGGAGCCAAGCTATTCTCCAAAGCACCTGAAAGCAGGACAAGAAGCAATGGATGGAAACTAGTCAAGGAGAGAAGCAACCTAGAACTAAGGAGAAACTTCCTGACAGTTAGAACAATTAACCAGTGGAAGAACCTGCCTCCAGAAGTGGTGAATGCTCCAACACTGGAAGTTTTTAAGAAGAGACTGGACAGCCATTTGTCTGAAATGGTATAGGGTTTCCTGCCTTAGCAAGGGGTTGGACTAGATGACCTCCAAGGTCCCTTCCAACTTCTTCTTCTTCTTCTTCTTCTTCTTCTTCTTCTTCTTCTTCTTCTTCTTCTTCTTCTTCTTCTTATTATTATTATTATTATTATTATTATTATTATTATTATTATTATTATTATTATTATTATTAAGTTTAATCCACTTGCACTGTTTTATGTTTACATGTTTGATGACAAACAGCCTTATGTTTATAAGTGACAGTTTTCCTACTAAGTACCTGCATGTCATAAGCATTTGAATTAAAATTACCATATTAAAATCAAATCTGATGTTTTTTAATTTTTATTTGGTGTGCATTGGAAGAGGGGTAGTCTTATACGGCGAGTATAGCCCAAACCCTATAATTTAACAGGAAATGTAGGGGGTCGTCTTATACGCCCAGTCGTCTTATACACCGGAAAATACAGTATATATATCTTAATCATCTTTACATGTCCTTTAAGCACAAATCAATATTCAAATTTAATTGTTAGTAATTATATTTCTAAATTTTACATAGGCAAAATTTTCTTCATCTCAATACATAACAATGCCTTATATTCAAATTTTAGGAAATAGAATTCCAATTAGAATCCAGTTATTTTTTAACGTTTTTAAACTCCCCTGGGTGGTCAGTCACCACTATTTCTAGAGGGAGGGCTAAAATCACCCTTCCCTCTCCACAGGGGAAAAAATACTTTAGCAGCTTATGCAGGTACAAAAAAAGTTAGGATTTAAGAGAGGTAGATCTCACATAAGGTTGCCAGATGATAGGTGTGACTTCGGCTGTCTGCAGCCTAGTGATGTGCCATATTTCTATGGCAGGTCTTTCATCCACGGGTTTGGAGGGATTTGCCATCCTTGCTGGTTGCCTCTACAGGGTGACTTTTGACCCTTTTCAGGGTCCCCCAGCGATGCGAAATTGGATGGGGAAGACGGAGTTTGTCTTCCAGGCGTCCATGGCGGCAGCGTGGTAAACTGGAAGCCTGCAGTGATGTGCTTAATGACTGTGGCACAGAGGTCATAAAATGGGGCAAAACTCACTTAACATCTGCCTCAGTTAGCAATGGAAAATTTGGGCTCAATTCTGGTCAATTCTGGTCTACCTGTACCAATGTGCTTATTTCTGGTAGAAAAGTGTGTGTGGGGGAAAAATCTGGAGACATTTATATGTTGCAGCAGAAAAAGAAGATCATATTATGGTATGTACCTACTGTAAGGCATTTGACTGGTATTCTCCTGTACTTTAAGTTCAGCATCACTGTCGTTCATTTCTTCCAGTCTCTTTTCACTTTGTAATGACTGTCATTACAATCTTCCCCAGTAATGCTAACTGCCTGCTTGCCTTGAATGCCATTTTGCTCCAGTCAAAAAAATGGAACACAAATTATATATTAATATATTGCCAAAAGAATACACCTCAGGAAACAGATAAGTTATGCAGAGTACATAGGGCATGATCTTATTTTCTGCCTTAGCTGGAGCAAAGTGGATGAAGAGTACAAGAAACTACTGTTTTGCCTCAATTTCTCTTGCTGAGCTGAGGGCTCAGGCATGTCAGACTGCTGTTACTTCTTCAACAGATGACAAATGAAAAGAATTCAGACAGACTCAGACGTCCGGGTTAGACGTTGTGGAGTTATGGGCACAGGAAAATGGGGGTCTGTTTTCCAAGTGCGATTTCACTCTGCTGGGGACCCTAAAAAGGTTCTAAGGTCACCCTGGAGAGATGACAAAGAAGAAGGGGACTCTTGTCAGTTGCGGAGGGGTGATCTGAGGAAGCCCTTCAAACTGATGGAAGAAAGACTGACTGCATTTATGCAGCCAGCCAGAAGCCACCAACATCTGAAGAAAAGCACTAACTAGCAATTTCTGAACAACACGGATGGAACTGGGTGAGAATGATCCTCTCTTTGTAACTTTAAAACTTTCTCCTGGAACAAAGAACTCCCAAAGCAAAGAATTCTCCAGATGATAGAGAGAAGGGGAATTTCCACCCTGTTCTCTTGGGAAAAGAGAAGCGGCAAATAGATTTCTTCGGGGGAAAATTAGAGAAAACTACAAGATTAAATTGGGACTTAATATAGAGACATAGCTTTGACAAACTTGGGGACTAAAAGTATTTTTAAGACTTTATGTTTGAAAAAATATTTGGAAAGTTGGTGAAATAGGTTTGGATTTAAAAGCTGGAAGATGGATGTAAACAACATCTAATGGTGAACCTTGGCATTACAATTTATTATGCTTAAAGAAAATTTGGCATGAAGCCAAAATAAGGATAAGGCCCTTTGTTGTTCCTGGAAACTTTCACTTTTTCAGACTGCAGCTGGGAAAAGGGGAAAAAATCCTTGGGCTGTTTTATCTGTATGAAGGAGACAATAAACCATTCTAAAATTGGCGGGCCTGGATTACAAATATTGACTGACTTTTAGTTTCAGGAATTATTAAGAAATATTAAAAAATAGTGGGAAAGTTGCTTTTGGACTATTTCTCTTTGGAAGAAACATGGATAATCAACAAGAAAATGTAAATGGGCTTGAGAAAGAAATTCTTTTCATGTTGAAATCAATTTAAGAGACAATTGTTTTAAATCATGAGGAGACTAAAATAATTTAAATAACATAAATGAGCAACTTTTTCCAACTTAAATCTACAAGCAAAAAATGTTCAGAAAATGACCATAAAGAATGAACTAGCAACTCAGAAACCAGAAGAAAAAAATAGAGGAAACTGGTATAAAGATAGAGGATCTGAAAGAAGAAACCAACAGACAGGCACAGAAAAATAAAAATTTGGAAGACCCAGATATAACATTGGAAATGGGAAAGACATTTTACTTTTCAAGACTTCAGAACATACTTGAGGATAAGGAAGAGATATTGACAGAATGGATGACAGAGTTGTTAGGAGAAATGCTGAAAACTGGGGAACAAGAAACTAAAAGAGAAACTGAAGGAGAAAAAAAGGAGACTGTTTAATGAATATAAATGGATTAAGCTTTTCTACAAAAATACTTTAACTAAATTGTCTTTTTTATTCCAAATAATATATATAGAAACAGGGGAAGAAATACTTGGTGACCTAAATGCACTGACTTGCAAAGTCATTTGGCAAAGGAAGAAAGCTGGGGTAAGACTGAAGAAAATAGAGGTCCTGACAAATTAGATGAGGTATTATACCATCTAATGGATGTTTGAATGTGATTAAAAGAATAGACAATTGTTAGAAATAAAAGGACCATTATAAATTAGAAGGATGTGATTTGTAACTAGGATAACATACGGTAATTTTCTATAAGATGGGAAATATGAAAATATTAAGAGGGTCAGTATAAGGGAAGCTTTTAGTTACCCAAATGTAATTAATTATGAGAAAAATGATAACTGATGAAGTTATTTTCAATATTGATGGGAAATTAAAACTGAAAAAAAGAGAAAAAAACAGGATACAGATTGAATAAGGGAACTTTGATTGCAAATACAATTGAGATATATTTTGGCTAGAGAAGATATTATAAACTAATATGTATGTATAACATTAGAAACATGTGATGAAGATGTTTATATTTAATTGTATAGGTATTAATTTAAAAAACCAAGATCATGGCATCTGGCCCTCTCAATTCCTGGCAAATAGATGGGGAAGAAATGGAGGTAGTGACAGATTTTATTTTCCTGAGCTCCAAGATCACTACAGAAATTAAAAGATGCTTGCTTCTCGGGAGGAAAACGATGGCAAATCTAGACAGCACACTAAAAAGCAGAGACATCACCCTGTCAACAAAAGTGTGTATAGTCAAGGCTATGCTCTTCCCAGTTGCAATGTATGGCAGTGAAAGTTGGACCATAAAAAAGGCTGAGCGCCAAAGAATTGAGGCCTTTGAACTATGGTGCTGGAGAAGACTCCTGCGAGTCCCTTGGACTGCAAGGCGTTCAAACTGGTCAGTCCTAGAGGAAATCAACCCCGACTGCTCTTTAGAAGGCCAGATCATGAAGTTGAAGCTCAAATACTTGGGCCACCTAATGAGAAGGAAAGACTCACTGGAGAAGAGCCTAATGCTGGGAAAGATTGAGGGCAAGAAAAGAAGGGGACGACAGAGAATGAGGTGGCTGGATGGAGTCACTGAAGCAGTAGGCGTGAGCCTAAATGGACTCCAGAAGATGGTAGAGGACAGGAAGGCCTGGAGGAATGTTGTCCATGGGGTCGCGATGGGTCGGACACGACTTCGCAGCTAACGACAACAACAACAATTAATAGCAGTAAGAATTATATTTGCATAGTGTGGAAAAACTATTATTATTGGAAGAAGAGAGGACCAGGGAAATACTGGATGGTGTAGTATTGGATATCTTGAGTGAAAGTTAATATGTACCATTGAATGATAAAGGAAGCCAGACACAGAGTTGTTTATTAAGTACTTATAATTGTAAAATTTGAAATTAATAAAATATTTATTAAAAAAAAAAGAATTCAGACATACTCCAGGCAGCATGATTATCCTTCTTTAGGGATATAATTGTCAGTAGAGCAGGCAATGATTTTTGAATCTGAAATATTTAGAGTTCAAAGTGTTTGCTTTGAGTTTGAAAGAGATGTTTCTGACACACCAGAAACTGTTCCGGCTAGTCTGAAAATATTTTGAGCTTTGGGTTAGCCCCGTTTTGGATTTTAATCTATGATTTTGATCTCAGATGACCGTTTTGAATTTAAAGCAGAAAGCTCTAAACTTGAAACTGGGCTTTAAGAGTTTTGAAACTGGAATATTTGGTGCACCATTGTTACTTAATAGGTCCACCACCATACTCTGGATATCAAAATCTTTCTCCCCATATTATTAGTCTTAATATTATTGTTACAGCGTGCTCCTTAAAATCTCCTTTCTACTCTCCATTGTTTTGTTTTGGTTTTTTGGGGTTTTTTTTTGTAATCCGGTCTGAATTTGATTTTGAATTCAGGATTTATCTTTTTCATTACATTGGTTGCAGATACAGGAAATTCAGTTGTTGGTAGCTTGGAACCTTTCTCTGTGTCATTTATCATTTTTAATTCTTGCACACCTGCCTTATGCTTGGCATAAAGTAGCAATCACTGGTTTGGCTAATGGAATGTCTATCACAAGTCAGTCAGTTGCCAAGTACACTGCTAATGATGTTTCCTTAAGCCAGTTAGCAGGCTGCTCTAATAAAAGATTTGTCTCGGCACCCTCCTTCTCTGCACAAGCTTGAGATTTGATTTTTGCTAATAGTAACAGATATTTGGAACTAGTAGGAAGCCCATGTGTCAAGCAGGAGCAGCTGGGCTAGATTGTCTTAAACATGCAATGCATGTTACATATGCTGTCTGAAGCTCTCAAATCTTACACTACAGCTTCTGTGACAGTAAAGAGGACAGAATGTTACCCTGAAGGGTCGTGTTCCATTGAATTCCAGATAAGTGATCTTGGAGTAAAGAGAATTAACTATATTGATGAATCTTTGCCCCTCCTAATTTGCTTCTTGCCAATCCTGGATTTTACTTTTAATTATCAAATAATTATTGTACAAATTTTATTGTACAACTCTCACACCATACAGAACAAGGGAATGCGATAGCCATTTGTGACCTTCCCAGCCAGCTTTGACAAACAAACAAAAATCAATGGGGGATTCGCTTAATGACCACACAATTCACTTAACAACTGCAGTGATTTGCTTAACAACTGTGTCAAAAAGGTCATAAAAACTAATTCCTATATTCTGTGCAAAAAACAGCAGGTTGGGGAAAACAATTGCAGGGGGGGAAAATGAAGGTTTGTTTTTTTTTTAAAGAAGAAACTTTTCGTCAAATGGTTCTCCAATCAATATCATATTGAAATAAATGTTGGTGGAGCACTTAGTATTACTTATGTTATAAAAACAAATTTGAATTATTTTAGCAGTCTCTAGGTTCCACTTTATATTTCTTTTCAAACCACAAATTGGGAAAGCTGATATAAGATTCCATTCAAAATGAAGACTATACAGGTAGTCCTCAACTTACAACCGTCCATTTAGTGATGCTTCAAAGTTACAACGGCACTCAAAAAAGTGACTTATGACAGTTTTTCACATGTGACCCAAAATTTGGATATGTCAACGCTGCTAACATCGGATGTTCTTGCTTTGACAACAGATGAAAATGCAGCCATTTTCTCTATGCTTTTAGAATTAGTTGGTGCTGGGAGGGGGGATTGGAATGAGAGTTCAGTTAGTCATAATAATAATAACTCTGCCATGGGAATCCAAGGACAAACTGGATCCAGAACTGATAATGTTTTGGCAGGTTGGAAAGCGGGAGAGGAAGCCCGCGCTTTAAGCTAATTGGGGAATGTGCTTTATGACTGTTTATTGGGGGTGGGAATTGTACTTTGTTACTTTGTATCCAGGGGAGGGGAATTTAGTTTTTGGGTTCAACTATGTAGTGCCGATACTTTGTTTCCCGAATAAAAGATTCTTTAAGGAAAACAATGCCTCGAAGTACTTTTGAAGGGTTTCATCTGTCGGAACCATGACAGGATGCTTAGCAACTGGTTCATATTTATGACCGTTCCTGTGTCCTGGGGTCATGTGATCCCCTTTTGTGACCTTCTGACAAGCAAAGTCAAAGGGGAAGCCAGATTCACCTAACAACCATGTGACTAACTTAGCCCCTGCAGTGATTCACTCAACAACTGTGGCAAGAAAGATCATAAGATGGGGTTAAACTCACTCAACACCTGTCTTGCTTAGCAACAGACATTTTAGGCCCAGTTATGGTCATACGTTGAGGACTACCTTGTACTTTCTCTCTAACTATTCTTCTCACCCTCCATTCTTCCTATCTTTCTTGGATTGATGGGTGTCCTTCCTTTCTATAAGACAAAGCAAACTGTGGCAGTCAGCTCCCATTCATGGTAATGTAACTTTTAATTGCCCCATCAACTCGCTCGGCTTTAAAATGAATTGCATAAAGCTGAACATGGACATAAGAAAACCACATTGATTTTAAGTTATGGAAAGAAGTTGGCTGCTTTTTTCAGCCATCTCAACAAGGGTTGAATGTTCCAGTCAAAGAAGATGCTAATACCATTGGTTTGATTTCCTGCACTGTTTTATTGTCTGATTTTTCTTTTCAATAATTTGATTCAGGTGTCAACATGATAAATGGCAAATATGACCCCATATCATTTCAATTTTTATTTTCTTCATGATTCCTTCTTTTCTCATCCTATCTATTCTTGTCCTCCATTTCAGTTCCTTCTCCTCAGTTTTGCAGCCAAGGGAGCTTCTTCAGTCTTCCCATAATGTCATAAATCCGCTCCTTTTCTTGTATGACATTGTTTTTGTTTTAAAGCTAAGATACTCATTTGTACTCGAGAATCACTTTGCATAGGGTTGTTTTTCTAAAAGGAAAAAAAAACACTTCTCTTTCTAATTTTTAAAGAACATAGTTCCCTTTCAGGTAGCACTGAAGATGTTACCTAGTTTGGGTAATGAAACATCTGCAAGAAAACAATGAAACTCAGACAGCACCAAAGATCCCTCAAACATCAGTTTATCTTAAAAAAAATCTATGAAACCTCTCCTTGGAACATTTTATATGTTTTGTACAATTCTTTTTATTGCTCATATTCCTCCTTGGTTCTTGGCTTAAGATGATTAGCTCTGAATATTTTTAGTTGTAGACTGGTGACTCAGTTATATTGGAAATATGTGCTGGCAACAGATATACCTGGTGAACATAGACTAAATACTTCAGAAAACTCTGGACTCCTGTTTACAATTCAGGTTATCTCTAGTCTCAAATCCAATTATTATTTGTAGTGAGTCACTGTGAAAAAAAGAAGTCTGGTATACAGATAGTGGTTAGCAAAAGGTTCTTCCTTACCCTCTTATATAATTAGTGCTTGGGAATGAATCAGTCTAGATGAATAGTGAGCAATTAAGGTCAAATGAGAGTGCTTTCTTACACAGCTCATAGCTAAGCTATAGGATTTGCTATGACAAGAAGACCACCCATTCAGATAACTTTAAAAGAGAAATTCATTAATTCAACCAATCCATGGAGGATAAAGTTATTAAAGGCTGCTGATTGGGGTGCTCGTATTAGGGACATCAGATCTGAAAAGCAAAACTATGGAAATCCTTAGGGGCGGCTCCACTCTTCAATGAAGGCCCGATCTGCGCATGCGCGCATGCGCACATGTGCATGCACATTTTACAGCTCCCCCAGTTTTTCCCCCCCCAGAGAATTGGTTCCAAGTGGCTCTTTCACCATTTCAGGTTGCAGACCCACTGCCTTAGATGGTAGCAAAGATATTTAGAAACTCTGCTGTCATCTAGTGGTTATCTGAAATTTTGCTGCCAGATATATAGCACAAGCAATGGGTTAATCCCATGTTGGAAACAGTTACCTCTAGAAATCTTTCTTAACTCCATCTAGAGGAGGGGATTGAACCTAAGACCTTTCCTGTGCAAGTTAGATGCTCTTTCACTGAACTACAGTTTCTCTTCCACTGATGTCTAAATCAGGGCTTGAAAAATAATACATTCTTTTTTGTTCAAGAGAGATAACTTTCCCTGCTGTGAATGAATCCATCTACTCCTCTCTTCTCCTCCCTATGCACTCTGCTAACCCTGGTGGTTTCTCGCCTGCCTGCTTAATACAATCAAATCCAGCCCTCACAGAGTCAAATTCTCTGCACAACTGAATTATTTTAACTGGGCTTAAAGCTGAAAAACTCAGTACTCCTCCCCACCAATGTGCATGAAATGAAAGTAAACTTAGATCAGGTTGTTTGAATTAGAAACTCATTCCATATTTTTTTTGGTAGGTGCATTAGTCCAGGTGGTAAAAGTTCCTAGCCTATCTGATTGCATTTCCTCTGAAGATTACAGAAAAGCTGAAGTATTAAGATGGATATTGCATAGATCTGAAGATCGGAACATGACCCTGTTTCTATTATGCAACTCTTTTAAAGTATCAAAAAGAGACCAATGTCTTTCATACACTTGCTTCTACTGGTATTTGAAAAATCTCTGTTGCTTTATTACTGACTGCTCTTTGAAAATCCAAGAGCCTAACGGAATAATCCTCCCACTGGGAACTGCGAGATCCAAAAGCGGAGAACTAGCAGGGCAGAACAGAAGAACTATCTTGCTGGTTGGCTTTTATCACCTTCCCCCCTACCATTGCAAGCAGAGGGATGAGGAATTAATTGTTTATAGCAATTCCATGACTAGAAGTTTTCTTCCATGTAGGAAGAGTCTGCCAAAAGTATTCTTCTCCTCTCGGCTCTCTTTTTGCTCTGACATCAGAAAAGCAAAAGGTCCCGGGAGACATGGGACAAAAATCCTAAAAGATGATGAATCCACGTATCCCTTGTTTAGGTTTAGCACGGTTTGTATGGGGCTTGAAAGAAACAGCTCCAGATCAAACCAAATTGGACAATAAATATGCAGGACAGCAATAATACTCATAAACATATAATATTATTATAATTTATGTCCCAACTCACTATAGTTAAAGCAGTGAAGCCGTATTAATAAAAAGCAATTTGTAAATGCTACAGAGTAATATTGTATCTAATGAGATATTACACTGATCTACAGCAGCAAATTACACTTTTTTTGATTGTTAAGTAATACCGTGCTTTTGAGTTTATGAGGTAATTTAAAACTTCCAGAGATTTTTCTAATGCTGATTGAACAGAACAAAGTTTTGGTTATATTTCATGCCAATTGGGGACACATTTTTCTATGGAGTTCTTGAGTCCTTGGTGCTCTGTGATTGGTTCTTTGCTTACAGATGTTTCATTGTTCAGTTAGGTAATATCATCAGTGCTAGTGAGTAGGAGGCTTGCTCCCTATTTGTATAAAGTAGTGTGCTTTGCCAGTGTTGGTGGGGGTATGTTTTTCTCCTTGGTAGCTCCTTGATTAGGGTATTGTTTTCTGCTTGTTGGTCTGTTATTAATCCCTACTTATCTCGTTGTTGGCTGCTGGAAAGTATGTGTTCTGGTTTTTATGTTTCCTTTTTTGTTTTTTATTATCTCTGTTGAATGGTGTGTAAATGCGGTTTATCTCTATATGTCTATTGATGGCTGTTTTGTCTGAGTGGCAGCTTCCAGGAATTCCCTAGTGTTTTTGAATTTAGCTTGGTCTAGCATGCTCACTGTAATGTACTGGCCTTATATGCTGTAATTACTTGCCTATGTTTAAACTGTTTGCTAATGGCTGGATTCACTTGCATGTTTTGTAACGGTTGCTGGGCTGAACTAGACTGGTTGTCTCCAGCTGATTAAGTAGATTTTGGGTGGGAAACTGCTGCTTCAAATCTATTGGTCGCCGCCTAGAGGCCAACCATATAAATAGCTGTGCAGCAGCTATTAGGTTGCTTCTGTTATGTTTTGACTCTCAATAAAACCTGATGCTGTTTGAACCCTCCATCTCGCTCAATGCCTGCAAGAACCGAATATATAACACTCAGAGTTTCCCAGTATAAACTATGATTGAGTGAAATTATTTGCTACAAAATTAAGGAGTTTTCATCATATCTTCTGCCTTCTAGTTGATATTCATGGAGGCACTCTGCTAGTGTCCTGCTTGTTTATTCATGCACAGTGGTTGTATGTTGTAGAGGAGACTTGTTTTTTCTTCTTGGGCTACTTGGCTTACTTAAGATATTTTGTAGGCCTTTAGTTAGTTTGCGTGCTAGAGTGATGTTGTATGGTTGTAATAGTCTATTTTGAGATTTTTTATGTATAGACCTGTTATAACTTCATAGCTTGTGTTAGTTGTGCTGTAGTGGATTGAGTGGGCAGGCAGTTTTTGATAATGTTACATGAGTGTCCATTTTGTTGTTTAGGCAGTCTGCTTCCTTTTTCTGGGTTACTGCAACATATTGTAAGTTGTTAATTCAATGTCTCCCTTTGGCTTTGTTTCATTGAATATTGTCAGCATAAATACAAACATGGCTCCAGGTCCATAAAAACAGACACAACTGTTCGAATTAGAATATGTTTTGCCAATAGGGCTATGTTTATTCAGGGAAGGGAGGGAGGGAAGGAAGGATGACTGCATAAAATATTTGGCTTTATCACCATTCATATGCAACCACCTTTGAAAGTCTTCATTAATTCAGATCCATATATTTTTAAAAGATACATGTTTACATTTAAATTTGTATCTTTTTAAAATATATGGATCTGAATTCCAATGTATTCTGTCAACAAATTTAATTTTCATCCAGACCTTGTACTTTGCTCTGGTCCTGCCTAATTTTTGGAATATAATTCCTGGTACACTAATCAGAAGTAAACTGTCCTTTGTTGGATGAAGGTTCCTCTTTAGTGCCATTATAGATCCTCACTCATAAAAGAGGAGGTAGATGGTGTTCACCAGTGCCCATCCTGCCCTATATAGTCCTGAGTAGTGTGCTTGCTAAATAGTGGGAATGGGTGAACACAGGTTATCCTTCCTGAGCTAAGTGACTTTGGGTCATTTCAGTCTACCTCAGCGGGTGTTCTGGTGAGGAGAAGATAGAGGAAAAACTAGTCCTCAAGGAAAAGAAAGTTTAAATCTAGTAATAAATAATGACAATCCATCAATAAGTTCATTCAAACAGGGCCAAGGCCTAGTTTGCATACATACACAAATAATTTGCGCTGGTTTAAGGGTCATGAACCTTTTGTTGGCTAAGTCTAAACTTACGATTTGGGAGGAAGATAAGCAGCTGCAAAGTGTATAGGGTGTTCTATGTCTAGGATTGAACACAAACATTCAAAGTCTTTCTGAGTTCTGATTAACAGATAAATTTTAAAAAATTGAACTGATTACCAAATAATTTTAATGAGTACTTTTGTTTTGAAATATAAAAATAATACAAAACTATTAATTATTGGTTGCTATGTAGTGATTTTCTGGATTTTGGCAGTCCAGATATAGTACTCCTAAATCTTTATCTAGTTGGTGTCAAACTGCTGGCCCATGGGCCGGATGCATCATCTGGAAGCCGCACCCACCCCATCGCCAGCAATGGCAAAACTGTCCCGATACGTTGCGGGATGTCACGTGATGTCACAAGTTTGACATGTCTGGTTTAGACACTTAATCCCATATTCAAGAATTTACAGCAGAAACTCACAGACATAACATGCCTGGATAAGTTGCTCTATTGTGGACAACTGTACATGCACAGAAAACTTCCCTGATGATGATAGATAGATAGATAGATAGATAGATAGATAGATAGATAGATAGATAGATAGATAGATAAGATAAGATAGGTAGATAACAGATAAGATTTTTATCCTTTTTCTCCCCCTTTTTGAATCAGTTTTACCATTCTCTTCCCAGATTTGAAACTGGGAAACATCTGCTCATTTCTTTCCTGAGAGAACGTTTTAACTTGAGATTTGCTGGTTCCCAATTTACCGGCTTCATGCCTTGCCTCTAAACATTAGAGCTCTGTTTACGACTTTCCTCATACACACCTGTATGAATATTAAACACTGTTTTGATGAGGGTTCTTTCTTTAGATTTTGTCTACCAAGAGGGGATCCACTGCACTGCAGTATGAAGTCTACTCTCTTTGGTAGTCTTGGCTGAGGAAAATCTAAGTTGACTTATTTCCATACATGCCTCCTTATTTTCAGGAAGAAAAACAAGATTTTAAATCATGGCATTAGCAGAAATGTGATTTTCTACAATATTCCTTTTCATGGAGAAAGAAGGAATCGGATTTAATCCAGATCCACAATTTTTATTTCAACACTGCAGAAATACATTTGTAATAAACATAAAGTGACCTCTAGGTGGCAGCAGCTTAATATGAATGTTAGGATTTCCAAAATGGGAGAAAACAAAGCTGTTTTCTTTTGTGAAGTTCTGACTTTTTTTCCCTGTCCTGGGGACTGCAGAGATGCGTGTATATGACGTTCCAAGAGCCCTAATCAGATAGTAAGGAAGAGAAGCCATAAGTATATAAATGGATCTAAATGTGAAAAGTACTGTTACAAATTTCAGGTTGGAGCCCCCAAAGATAAGAAGATAATGAGTTCGTAGCAAAGTTTGTATTATACTGAATTAAATTGCAAAACAAAATTGCACCAAAACAATCCCTTTAAACATTGGTTGCTATTTAGTAATTCACAAACTAAATAGAGTTGGAGAAGTATAATAGAGGTACTGTTACATTTGGAGTTCTTCTACATTACAGAACAACTTAAGTTGTTGGATTAGTACACAGTTGCTGACCGTTTGCCATGCTAGTTGTGAGTTATGGGAGTTGTACTTTGAAACCTCTGTCTTATAGTAGATTGCATATCTCTGGATAAGGCCATGAGGTGGGTACTGGAAAAATTTTTATCATTCTTTCCTGCTCTCCTTTATTTATTTTTTTATTATTTATTTTTATTTTTATTCCATTTATATCCCGCCCTTCTCCGAAGACTCAGGGCGGCTTACAAGCTTAGCAGTAGCTTGTAAAGAGCGGCACCGCTGCCCCTTCGCACGGAGGTACGCGCGCACCTCCCCAAAGGTTTGGGGAGGTGCGCGCGCAACTCCGGTCGTTCGGAGAGGTGCGCGCGCACCTCTCAGAATGGGCAGGGGCGCCTCTCTTTTTGAGGAAGCTGAGATGGGCCGCGGCAGCTTCCTCAAAGAGCGGCACCGCTGCCCATTCGCGCGGAGGTACGCGCGCACCTCCGGTCGTTCGGAGAGGTGCGCGCGCACCTCTCGGAATGGGCAGGGGCGCCGCTCTTTGAGGAAGCTGCCACGGCCCGTCTGCAAAGCTGCCGAAAGCGGCAGCTTTGCAGACGGGCCGTCGCCGTCGGGCAACCGGGAACCGGTTCCATCTCATTTTTTAAAAAATGGCAGCCGCGTGCATCCGCGCATGCGCAAAAAACCTTTTTGCGCATGCGCGTGCATGGACACACGCACGCGGCTCCCTCTTTTTTTAATTTGTGATGGAACCGGTTCCCAGTGGCTCTTTTTCTTTTTTAGGTTGCCGACCCCTGCCCTATTCCCAGGGTATCTCTTTCTCTGTCACAAAGAGAGAGGCAAGACATCCAAAAGTTGTGGATAAGATCGCTCAGTTAAATAAAAATTCGTTGGATCTTGCTTTGAATCCCATACTCCGACCTTAAACAATCTTGTGGCACATACTTCTGCAAATCAATGTTAATGCAACCTTGTTTATTTTTAAGCAAGAGACTAGGAACATTTACTATGTGTACCTATTGAATAAAAATTAGCTTGAGTCAAGTTCAGTTGCTGACTGAGGGCTACCTGGATATAGACAAGTTGTTTTCTTTGGTAAAAATACAAAGGTTTTACATAGCTTTGTTCTGTGCAGGGCCTTTTTTCTCATAGAACACTCAGAATGGAGTTCCGGCACCTTTTTTGGATGGAACCTTATAGGGTAGGCAAGGCGGGTTGTGTGACACGTGTGAGTTCCGGCATCTTTTCTTTTACAAAAAAAGCACTTGTTCTGTGAGACCTTTTTGGCTTCCCAGCCATGGGATTCTTAGATGGTTTCTCATCCAAGTGCCAGCCAAGCCAAACCCTGCTTAGATTTTTTTAAAAAACAACAACAGAAAGTTGCCTAATTTGACTTGAAGCTGCCTCCAAAAGGCATCTACGCAGAATGCATAAAGTCCCTAAGCTTGTTACATTTTTATAATGATGGTGACATAAACCAGAGTTTAATCTTACATCCATAGGAAACAATGATCAAAAAAGAGCGGTAACAATGTCCCTCTACCTTCTCTACTCTACTCTGCAGTAATCTTTAATCTGCAGCATTTTGCACTACGAAATGCAATGAGAGGGGAAAAGGTGGAAGAACAGAGGCAGGAGACACAGGAGGGCTGTTTTCAGGATCAGACACCAGACCCAATCTTGCCTTTAGTACATGGGTGTCAAACTCAATTGAGTCACATGATGTTTTGTGACGTTTTTTGCCTTTGCAGAGCCGGGGTGGGCGTGGCCTGTGCATAATGCATCCGGCCCGTGGGCCACCAATTTGACACCCCTGCAAGTAGGTAGAACGGATTTTACTACATTTCTATAGCATCTGGCAGCACACAGGTGAGTGTGGTAGTCACTCAACTATCTCCTTGTTATGTGGCCAACTTAATATCTTGGAATCAAATTCATGTGTTAATTTTCTAATGAGAAGTGACTTCTAGTTATCTGTGAAAATTCTATGCAACCGCCAGTCATATAGTATGTTTAATATCCATATGACTCTCCTGCTGTCTTGGACAAACTGATGTATCAAAAAATCTGGGCAGGGAAGGCATTTTAAGACTATCATAGTTGGTGTGCATTTCCTCAAAAGCAACCTATCAAATTCTGGGGCTAATATTAAGAAAATGCACAAGTGAACTCACTGTTTCTCTGTGCTATGAACCAGTCGGATATAAATAGAATTTTCCAATTATCTTGGTGTGAAAATATCCAAACATTTTGATATCTTCCTTTTTAGCAGTTCTTCTTTCCCTTTGGAATAAGGACAGTTAAGAAGGATTTTAGAGCTGAAACCTAACTTAAAATAATGTCTGTAATTTCTCTGACTGACAACCAATAAATATCACTTCTACTTGCATTCTAAAGCTTTTTGTGTAGAACATTGTGGGTTGATTTTGTTTTATCAGCAGCTTGCTTTCTTCTCTCTGCTACTTCAACTAATTCTTAATTAAATAGACACTTACAGGTTAATCCTCCCAATTGCATAGACTCAGCCTTAGGGACATTGAAATTTATTTATCATATCAGTATAGCAGCTTTTCTACAATAAATGCTGGGGGTTATTCTATTTTAACTTTTACCTTCTGATAATAACTTGCCTAAAGACCTTGGTGAGGAGATGAAAATATGAACAGAGGGAGCTCTTCTTGATCCAAACATGATGTTTTGTCCACTATCAGCATGACATTTGACCTCAAGAAACAGTAGTTGTGAGGGAGAAAGTCAATGTTCTCTCTCTTTGGAAAGGCGCAAATGACCCTTTTCAATTGGCTATTTATTCACCTTAGGAATTTAATCATGGATTCTGTTGAAAATCTCTAATTAAAATCTGCACAGTGTCTTTGCATTCTGGACTTAACTCACCTTTAATGTCCTCACAGGCTTGGATTAGAACATGATCTTAGCACTCAAATGTGACAGATGTACATTGCTTTGCTGCACCGTTATAAAAAAACTAAAAAAATCAGGTATAATCAGCTAGGTTGGAGGTTAACCTCTCTGGTCTAATTGAAGTCATTCTCATAATGAATAGAAATGTTTCTTCTTATCATTATCACAGGACAGAGAAAAAAAGGAGAAATCTTTCTGTGCCCCCCTACTTTTGTGGGAAGAAGCTACTTTTCCTTCTAGTAAAGCCTTTTTAAATCAGCAGTTAATTGAAAGATTATCTTCCTTTTGAAAATGGGAATGGTGTTCATATAAAAACCCTGTATAATAACTTAATAGCTGCAGTGACTCATGTCTGTAACAGAGGAGGGAGGGCAGGAATTGTAGCTGTTGAATTCACGCTGGCTCAGAAATACCTCTAGAATAAGAAGAGGGAAAATGATGACACTTCTACTCTTCTTCTGGTTGTCTGTGAGAATCAGAGAAACTGCCAGAATTGACTTGTCTCTATTCTGGTTTGCTACCATAACAGGATCGCATGTCAATATGAGGCGCCGTTCAGCTGTTTGTCGGCTTTTCGGAGGGCCCCGGCTGTTTGGAGGACTTTGGGAGAGCCGTGTAGGCCCGGAAGAACTGGCAGAGCCCCGTGCTGTGTTTTTTGGTGTCGACCAGCTGACTGTGCTTCGCGGCGCCGATCAGCTGTTTGTCGGAGCCTGGAATAACTTGACGGAGCCGGCGACTTCGAGGAGAACTTTCCAGTTGCTCAGGAGCCGGATGCTGGTTGAGTTACAACTGCTACTATGAACTACGGCTTGGAGCAGTGTCAGCGTTTTAAGCTGGAGTGGTGGAGACTGCCCTGGTTGCCGTCTGAGACGGTTGGCGGTGAGGGAGTTGGAGCGCCGCGACCGCCCTGGTACGGTGACTATGGCTGGGTGGAGTATGGACTTTTATGCCTGGACATCTGGAGGCATGGACTATTATGGTTCACTGGACCATATCCTTGAGCCCCACTCTATGACTTTATGGGTTTTTACCCTAATCCATCTCGCTGACTGGTTTCCCCTATTGTCCTCCCCTTCTCCTTTCCCCCTGGGCTGTGGAAGGCGCCGGGTGTATAACCACTGTGAGAGAGTGATTAAGAGTTAAGAGTTTCCATCTGTTCCGTCTTAGAGGTGAGAGCTCTAGGCGGTATCTCTTTCCCCGGCTGCATATCTCAGGCTGCTCCCCGGTTCTGACCGTTGTGAGAGAACGGGGATTGTCCCGGGGTTACCCAGCTCTAGTGGCAGAAGAGCTGGGTTTGCAGTCTGGATGCTCTCCTTCCATTTTTAAGATCCTCCCATTTTATTTATTTGATCTGGGTCTGTTTTGCTGTATTGCCCAATTTTACTATGGTCTTGAGGTACTCCAGCACGGTTTTACTCACTCTCAGGGGTGCCCCCCCCATCCTGGGAGCGACCCGCCTTATCTTTTAATTCGCCTCTTGATGACGGGTCTGACTGTTGGGACCCTGAGAGATGGCCGGGCAGAAACAGGGGCCCAAGATATAAATTTAACAAGAGGCCCCTGATTACTTTTTTAGCCAAATTTTTTGTAGGGTTAGGGAGGGGGGAGGGTTGTGGTTGGTTGGAGAGGGGGGGTAATCCACCAACTGCTGTTCAGACCAGGCCTAGGGTAGATCGCGTTGGGGGGGAGCCGGGGTCGGTCATCTCTGGAGCTCTGGAGCGGGTCGTGGGATTGTCAATTCCCACGACGATAGGGAATGGCTGCAGGTGTAAGATCAGAGGGCCGTATCGACCTCCGGGAGGGCCTCTCCGCTATCTACAAGCGGTGAGGCGCTCCGACCCTCTGCCTTCGACCCAAGGTTCTGGGAGCGGGGATGTGCAGCCACCTGAGCTCCGACTGGTGTACCTAAATGCCAGGTCCGTTGCTAATAAGGCTCCCCTCGTCCGGGATCTAGTCGAGGGTGAGCAAGCGGACCTGGCTTGCATTACGGAGACCTGGTTGGGCCCAGAGGGTGGTATCCCCCTGGTTGATCTTTGCCCACCAGGCTTCCGGGTGCTACACCGGTCTCGGACTCAGGGTAGGGGTGGGGGAGTGGCTGTAGTTATGAGGGAGACCTTATGTCCGCAGGAGGCCACCGTTCCTCAGATAGTCGGGTGTGAATCTCTCTTATTGAGGTTTGGTCCTAGGGCGCAGTTGGGCTTGCTGCTCGCGTACCTTTCGCCTAGTCGCGTAGCAGCAGCCCTGCCTGAGCTTCTCGATATCCTCTCAGGGCTGGTGATTGAGTTTCCTAAACTTATGGTTTTGGGAGACTTCAATCTACCATCCCTGGGAGGAGCATCTGAGTTAGCTTGGGAGTTCATGGCTTCCATGACGGCCATGGACCTGACGCAGGTAATTCATGGACCGACCCATGAGGGAGGTCACACCCTTGACTTGGTTTTCTTATCTGGTCGGTGGTTAGATGATCTTGGTGGGGGCTCCCCAATTGTTATGCCCCTGTCATGGACCGATCATCATCTCCTGCGGCTGGTCTTCCGTTTTGCCACTCCCCACCATGGGGTTGTTGAGCCAACTAGATGGTTCCGCCCCAGGCGCTTAATGGACCCTGAGAGGTTTCAGGCAGCGCTGGGGGCCCCACCTGCCTCCCCAGCTCACAGATCGGCGGATGCCTTAGTGGAAGCCTGGGAAAGGACGGCCACGGAGGCACTTGACCGAGTTGTACCCTTGCGGCCCCTGACCCGGCGCAGATCCCAATGGGCTCCATGGTTTTCCACGGAGCTCCGGGAGATGAAGCGTCGGAGACGGGGCCTAGAGAGCATTTGGAGGTCCAGCCGATCTGAATCCGACCGATTGCGACTAAGAACCCATATTAGGTCTTATCTCGCTGCGATGAGGGTAGCGAGATCTAATTACTTCGCTGCCCTCATCGTGTCCGCAGATAATCGCCCGGCCGCCCTGTTTAGGGTGACCCGCTCCCTCCTTAACCAGGAGGTTAGTGGGGATCCCTTGCAGGGGCGTGCCGAGGAATTTAGTCAACATCTGTCGGACAAAATCGCTCGGATTCGGACCGGTTTGGACTCCGACTGGGCAGTATCGGACGATCAGGACACGAGCGATCTTGTCAATGTCACCTGGGAGGAGTTTGATCCTGTGACTCCGGAGGAAGTGGACAGGATCATGGGGAGGCTGAGCTCCACCACATGTTTATTGGACCCGTGCCCTTCCTGGCTGGTTTATGCAGCCCGGGAGGGGACACGAGGCTGGTTCCAGGCGGTTACATCTGCTTCTTTGAGTGAGGGTAGTTTTCCCGCCGCCTTGAAAGAGGCGGTGGTGAGACCTCTCCTCAAGAAGCCTGCCTTGGATCCGGCTGTTTTGAATAACTTTTGTCCGGTCTCCAACCTTCGCTTCCTTGCGAAGGTTGTTGAGAGTGTGGTGGCGCACCAGCTCCCTCTGGTCCTGGATGAAGCAGATTATCTAGACCCGTACCAATCGGGCTTCAGGCCCGGGTACAGCACGGAGACGGCATTGGTCGCGCTGGTGAATGATCTCTGGAGGGCTCGGGACAGAGGATATTCCTCTGTTCTAGTCCTATTAGACCTCTCAGCGGCTTTCGATACCATCGACCATGGTATCTTGCTGCGGCGTCTCAGGGGATTGGGAGTGGGAGGCACGGTTCTTCAGTGGTTCTCCTCCTATCTCCTGGGATGCTCGCAGTCGGTGTTGGCAGGGGGGCAGAGGTCGACCGCAAGGCCTCTCGCTTGTGGAGTCCCTCAGGGGTCGGTCCTCTCGCCCCTTCTGTTCAACATCTACATGAAACCGCTGGGTGAGATCATTCATGGTTTTGGAGTTGGGTATCATCAGTATGCTGATGATACCCAACTTTTCATTTCGACCCCAAACCACCCCAGTGATGCCCTCGACGTGATGTCCCGGTGCCTGGAGGCGGTCCGGGTCTGGATGGGGAGGAACAGGCTTCGTCTCAACCCTGACAAGACGGAGTGGCTGTGCGTACCGGCATCTCGGGATATTCAGGATATCCCACCCCTCATTATGGGGGGTGAGTCATTACCTCCTGTAGATAGGGCTCGCAACTTGGGAGTCCTCCTAGATTCACAGCTCTCCTTAGAAGACCATATTGTAGCTGTAACTAGGGGGGCGTTCGCCCAGGTTCGCCTGGTGCGTCAGTTGCGGCCCTATCTAGACCGGGATGCCTTGCGCACGGTCACTCATGCGCTCGTGACCTCTCGTCTTGATTACTGCAACGCTCTCTACATGGGGCTACCCTTGAAGACCACTCAGAGGCTCCAACTGGTACAGAATGCAGCCGCGAGAGTTGTGTCGGGGGTTTCCCAATACTCCCGTGTCACACCTTTGCTCCGCGAGCTGCATTGGTTACCAGTTGTCTTCCGGGTGAGGTTCAAGGTGTTGGTAATGACCTACAAAGCCCTCCATGGCATGGGTCCAGAATACCTTGGGGAGCACCTGCAGCCGGCGTCAACTTCCCTCCGCCCAGTACGCTCCCACAGAGAGGGCCTCCTCAGGGTGCCGCCGGTCAAAGAATGCCGACTGGTGACCCCCAGGGGGAGAGCGTTCTCTGTGGGTGCACCGGATTTATGGAATCATCTTCCGGTAGAGCTCCGGATGGCGCCCGATCTCCGCTCCTTCCGGCGCGACCTTAAAACCCATCTTTTTAAAGAAGCGGGCCTGGCCTGATGGGATGGGGTGGGATTTTTATTATGACTTCAATTTTAAATTTGTATTATTATGGGCATTGTTTAATCATGTTTTAATAATTTTAATTTTTGTATCTGATTTTTATGTATTGCCCTGTTAACCGCCCTGAGTCTCTTGAGAGAAGGGCGGTATATAAATTAAATTAATAAATAAATAAATAATAAATAAATTCTTTGCTGGCACCTGTAGGAGGCTGGGGAAGGTAAACCTGCTGTATGCATAAACCAGATTAAAGTTCTTGCAAGGTTTCCATTTTAGATGAGATTACAGACATGCATTCTCTGAGATTCCAAATACCTAGAGCAGAGATGGTCCACCCACAACCTACGGGTCCCTTCCCAGTGCTCTGTAAATTATGCTACTGAAATTAATCAGGAAAATGGAATAATTTAGGGAGCACAATTCAGGAGAGTCTAGAGTAAAGCAATGTAGGGGAAAGGCGAAACTTGTCCCTGCTCCTGACATCATTAAGTCCGGATCTTTATTGCGCTCTTCTGCAAGGTCAGGAAGCTGTGTTGCAGCTCCCAGTTGCTTAGTTCTATAAAGTGTTACTCAAGTCTACTATAAACTGCATACTGACTGTATAATTATCCATCGTTTGTGTTGCTTGTAGTTCTTTCTTATGATCCAGTGGTTTAAACTACTCCAAAGAATTAAGAAGGAAAATATGTATCCCTATAAATACTCCTGGCTTGTTGGCTTTTTGCCTTTTATTTTACTTTGGTTTGGATTTCTTTTCAATTGGATTCTAACAGCTTGATCTCATTGTGCCATTGGTGCCAACTTCACAAGGATGGATTTGGCAATCAATTTTTTTTTATTTATTTAGAAAAATTGTATTGCCACCTACTTGCACTTTACAGATACGGACCTTTTTCTTAATTTTGTTCAACCAAAGAGAAATGAACATTTTGTTCCTGCCTCAAAGATTGGAGTAAGATTGACATTTACTTCTTAGGCTAATGAAGGCAAAGGACATATCCCTGATTTAATTTTTTTCTGTTTACTTCAGTATTTTAATGACTTTCAAGAGAACCCTAGAACTATTTAGGCTATTGAAACCTATCTCCTGTTCAGTCCAGGAATCGAAATTAAAGTATCCTTGATAAATTGATAAGTATCTACCTCTCCATCCTTGAAGACATCCAAGGAACCATTTAAGTAATTATGCTCAAATCATAAATGTTTGGGACTTTTGGATAAAAGCCATGGCATGCTGAACATGTTTTTTGGAGCAGGATAGCATCATGATGGAGATCAACATGAGATGCAGGATCTTCGTTACCAAAATTCTCTCCAAAATAAGGAGAGATGCTGAGATAGCCCCTGTGTACTCTGCACAGCTGCTCCTTATAAGAAGACGGCAACAATTGATGTTTTACAGTAAGCTTATGAGTCGGATGTCTGGGAATTGAGGGGAAAAACTTCTTTGCCCACAGTCATGAACACAGCCTTTTCTAAAGATATAAAACTTGGCCAAGCTTCACTTCTTAATCACTTTCAATTTTTTTATTGCTTTAGAAATATTGAACCTTCAGAAGATCAAGTATTATTGCAGTCACCAGGTATGTCGCCTTCTCCTTAGAGTAAATAAATTTAAATAGAATTTAAAAAAATGGAAGGAATATTATTTTGGGGATTAAACAGAAAAAGAATGACTAGAATATTGATTTTTGAAAGTTAATAATGATTTAAAGGCCCAGATGGAGTTGAAGCCATAATTTTAAACTAACTGGAAGATTTTTTTTCCATAGGAAATTGATCTGTTTTGTTTAACTGAAAGCAAGACAGATTGAGACTTTGAAGGTTCAACACTAGAGGGAAGTAGAGGACTAATTGTACTAAAGAGTAAAATTGAACAAACAATGGAGCAAATTAATCTTGGGACTCATTTGAAGGGGTTAAGGAGCAAGATTCTTAAAAGTACAGGGAAGAGGTATAGGGTTGGCTTATTTGATCAAGGTTAAGATTGATAATTAGTTATATCTGGCAATCCTTACTGAGCTTTTGTTGATAAGGAATGAATGGTGAAGTATTTGGACTTTGTTTTTAGTGAAGAAACGAAATATGGAATGAAGAGAATATATGTTGTAACTTAAGGGATGATGATAAATTACTTAAATTGTACTTGTGATAAGGGGGAAGTTCTTTATTTTTTCTTTTTTACCATCTCTTTTCCTGAGGCATGCTTGACAATTGAGAAAGCCAAAGCAGATTAAGAAGTAAGCCTCAAACATACTTTCTAAAAAAGAAAAAGGGTCACCTAAGGGAAAAGAGATAGGGAAAAGGAGAAGGATAAAAGAAGTTACAATTTCATATCATAATAAACTAGGATGAAAGCATTTCAGGCAACACCACAGTATGGCTGCCAGTCGGATAACATCTGGGAAGAATGAAAGACAGCCATTCTGTCCAGTGGAACAGGTCTGTTTGTCTTTTCTCCCTCTGCTTCCTGGGGGGGGGAAACCCCTCTTGTCATACTTTAGGCATTTTTGATTACCTACATTTTGCTGTATTCTTTCTGCTCCTGAGGAATTCAAATCTGTTACCTGCATTCTTATGCCAAATATTAGCTTACCTTGTCAATACTGATTGAGTTATGTTCAGGATTAATGATTGTTCCACAAGAATACAAAATAAATGCATTGTGGGGTTCATTCTAGCAGTGTGCTACTTTCTCATTCTGGAGTTTATGAAGCAGGACTAGTCAAAATGGTGGAAATGAAAACCCAAGCAGGAATTCAGTCATGACCTCCAAGTACTCAGTCAGGAGCTCAGCCCGAAGCCAGATGGCTTGATACAAATAAGCTTTCAGTCACCTCAGACTGCTCCAAACTCAGACAGTATGCTAGCATGCAAACAAGATTCAGAGGTTGTTTCAGTAAAAATCTCCTCCATAAAGATTTTAGATAGGCTGCATTTCTGTCCAGATGGCTAGCAAACTTTCCGTGATTTTGGCTTAATTTCCGTGCCAAATTTTGTTAGAATTGATATTAGTGGCATTGGGAGGAGGGAGATCAAGGATATTTCCTCCTCCTCCTCCTCCTCCTCCTCCTCCTCCTCCTCCTCCTCCTCCTCCTCCTCCTCGAATATGGATAAATTGAATCAATAAATAAAAAGATAAGAGTACTTACAGTGCCTACTAATTTATTATGGGAGCTTATCAGGAGTAATCAGTGACATCATCATCATCATAAGCTATGTGGCATAGACACCACTGTGTCAGAAACTTTACTGGATATAACTCACTGCCTAATGCCATGAGGAAAGACATTATCAGGTCATGAACCTCTACTGGATTTGATCACATTTTGATGTTTCACTTTGATGACATCACTTTGACGAAAACTACTAATCAGTTCTCATTTTAATTTAACACTATATATTATAATTCCAGCCATGGTTGCTACATCCGGTGTTCATTTAGGGTAATTTCTGATTTTTCCTCAAAGTTTATTGCACAAGGATCGCGCACTGCAGGCTTATGACAAATAGTGACATCATTACTTTTCAGTAGTTAAAGCTAACAGTCAGCCTCAACATTAAAGAACAAATAACCAGTTTATTTGTTCTCTGAGAGAAGATTTTGATGGGCCAAAAGAGGCAGAGATTGTAGGCTCCCTGTTCAAATCACTAATCCGGGTTCATTCTTCTGTGTAGAAAAAGCATTAAGACTCGAATGAAACATGTGTCTACTATATAGCAGATTAGAATGATTGTGAATTATGTCGAGCTGCAGGGCAGTTTGATAAAGGTGTGGTGATTCTAAATCAGCCAGGGCCAAGAACCTTCTTCCTTTCATTCTACCAACTGCATTTTGTTTATGAGCTTTCACTTTGTTAGATAATTCTGCCCCCTCCTCAGAATTTATGTCTTAATACTGCTACCTTCTCCTGGTCTAATAATCTCTCCAATAAGTTCTATAGCAATATTTATCTCTTTCGGTCTTCCTATTATAAATCAGTTGCTCCTGCATGTGGTAATTTTTAATTTTTTTCAGGGTATGTTGCTTAACCAGCTAGCTGCTACTAGGCTTTTACTGTGGGCCCTTAAAATGGCAGTTTCCCAAATCATGCTTTCACTAACAGTCTTTAGTACCATTTACACCCCCCCTGCCCCAATAAGCTTCTTTTATGAAAAGTGATCCTTGTGTGTTTGTGTGAAGTAAATCAGTCTGGTGAAAGCAACCTCATATCACTGTACTGTAAGTCCCATCCCTTTGCATGTAGCTTGAGATGTTCCATACACACCTAAAAGGGGCAAGCTTGAAACATAATACCATAGGTCCATGCCACTTTTTTCATTTTGATGAAAGCAGCAGTAGCCTACTGATAGGATATTTATCTATTTATAACCCCTCCCAACAACTTTGGGCAGTGCATAAGTTAAAAAACAAGGCCACTGTAATAAAATAGATAAAAGATGATTTTGTTCAGGGGCTGAATTTGCCCAACTCATTAATGCAATTCATCAATGTAATTTCACTTCAAAGCACATATCCTACCTAACTAGGGTCTGAAAAACAGCCTTGGTCTTTAAGGCCTGTTTTAAGGACAGCAGAATCAGGTTGAACCTCCAGTGGGGTCCTTTTTCCAAAGAAGGCAGGTTCAAGGGGCCACCAGATGATACTGTTGTGTTGATGAGGCCTGTAGCACTTCCAATTTGTTGGCTTTTATAGAGGGCAGAGTCAATAGGAGACAGGTGTTCTCTTAACTAGTCAAATCTGATGTCACAAAGGGCTTTGTAGATGCAACCAGTATATTGAATTGCACCCAAGCTTACAGTAAACAATGTAGCTTGCTCAGCAAAGGTGCTATATAACTGCTCCTGCTTCTATTTTCTGGAGCAGATGCAGTTTCTGAGTGGTCTTCAATGACATCCCCTATAGAGCTTATTGCAATAGTCCATACATGGGGCAACTAAGACATTAATGACTAGGATTCTCAGTCTCTGAAAGAGTACAATTGTATCAGGTGAACCTGGCAAAAGGTCTTTATGACTATAGTTGCCATCTGTTCTTTGAGAGGAACTCTTTTTCTAAGAAGTCCTACTAATTATATACCAGTTCTGTCCTGGGAAATATAACTCTATTTAGAACTGCAGGTAGGGTTGTGACAGACCTTTCTGGGGCAGGTACTTAAGACCTAATTCAAAATCTCAACAGTCGCCCCTCTCCTCACATAACTGCACTTCAAGCATTTGGCAGCTGGGCTGCCTTTAAAGCCTTTTTGCAGCATCCTGTGGTCATGTAACCACATTTTACAATGGGCTTTGGCAAAACTGCTTCCACGGTGAACTACTGATTTATTTAATGATTGTAGCATTTGCTTTACAACTATTGCATTTTTTCTAAAAAAAAAAAGCAACATTGCTGGAATATCAACCATGGAATCATATTTGTCCCTTCTCACCTTCATCTTGCAACACCCTTCCTGTATATGATCTCAAATTCTGAAGGTTGGTGGGATCCTTCAGACCAGTTGATGAGGAAGTGAGAGGCTACTAAAATGATAGAAGAGTTGATGTCTTATTTTGTGAGTAGAAATTACTCCTGCCCATCAAACAATACCATTGTATTCTGCCCCAAGTCTTTATCCTTTATGTGACATCACTGTCATTGTTCTGTTTGTGGAATTTTGACACAGTTCAATAGAAGCTTCTATTCCATGGACTGGAACAATAAGCTCTGTTGCCTCTGTCTTATATTTAATTCAACCCACTCTACTCAGACAGCAAACTTCTCTTTTACAAACTTAATTATTGCATACAAGGACATTTGTGCCCACAACACTGAATATAAGCATTTGGATTATTAATTGATAATTGACCATTTTTACCAGTAAAGGTAAATATTATAGTTGTATTACACCAAACAAAATTAATAAGATAAATTGCTGTCTTATTTTATAAATAATTTGAAACTGAAACCACCACTCTTTTGATGATGTACTTTTTTTAACAATAGTGATAAGGCACAATTGAGTTAAGGTTATAAAGCATGATTTCTTTGCTTGCTGCAATCAGTGTTTTATTCACAATTTTACAATAGATGTAATTTTTTATCATTTGTTAGACAGAGGTAAGAAATTGAACATCAAGAAAATTACTTAAGAATTGGCTTCAGTCTGTAATGCAATAATAGCTGGTTGAAGGATCAACTATTTGGGAGAAAAGTAAGTATCGTATAAAATATAAAAAGGGTCAGGGTTAAAAAAGGAAGAAAAAAAATAAGTCTGCAATTAGGAATCTACTGTACCATATCAAGAAATTGTAAGTTGAGGGATAAAAATGAAGGCTTACGACAAAAGCTTCAGAAAAAATAAAGTATTGTATCCTGGCCTTCCATTTTGGCCTATGAGGAACAAAAATAAAATGAACAAAATTATGACTATATAAATAATAGAAAACCTGAGGTTTAATTGAGTATAAATTTTGCTACATAAAAGATTTCGGCCTAGAATTTTACCAATTAGATGAATTATATCAATAGGAAAATTAAATTCTAAATACACTGAATAAGCCCAAGAAATCTAGCACACACTGAGACACACACAGAGGCACTTACTAAAGTGTATTGCTTTTGAAGACACTGAAAGTCATTGTAGTTTCACAAAAAACATGGCTAAGATTTGGCTTCTTTCCCATCAGTGTTGATTTCTTTGGTTTTTGGTTTCATTTTAGTAGGGAGATGAGGTGATACATTACCAGGGCATCATTAAGATGTATCAATGACTGTAGAGGGACCTTAAATACACACAAGCTTAATCATATGAAATATCCAGTGCAAATGTATATGAGGCTTATGGGGGGTAAGAACAAAGAGGTATAAGAACTAGCAAGACTAGACTAGTACATTTGGACAATTGGGATTATTAGAGAGTATTTCAGTTTGGTTTAGCCACTAGGAAAATATGTAACATGGTGCAATTTGGAAATTTTGTCTTGGACCTGTTTTTTTTAGGTAGGCGCACAAGGGAGAGAGAGCTGCACCATGAGGTTAAATAGATTCTCCCCCCCTATTAGATTCCATAATAATGACATGCTATATCATGGTGCAAAAGTATGCTATGTGAATGATAGGAAAGAAACAGATGTTGGGGAGACAATGAAAGTGCATGCTTAGGCATCACCTCCAAATTCAGCTCACCTATCACATCTTTTGTCCACAAACAAAATCTGTTTCCCCCCCCCTTGTCTCAAAACCGCACAATGTGTTTGCCCTCTCATTGTATTTTTCAGGTAAAGAAGCCACTCTCACATCTGTCTGCCATTATTTCTCATCTTCCCTGCTAGCCCCCTATAGTGGATGGATGGACGGACATCATGATGGATTATTACAAAGTTTTGGACATTCCCCAAAGTGCCTCCATGATTGATATTAAACGAGCGTAAGACAAGTCCTTCTAATCATCTTTTTTCTCATACAGTCCCAGCCACCTAAACATGACATTTCTTGCTTCCCTGTGAATTTGGCTCACAGGACCCAATAATAGTAATTGATTCCTTTTTGAAGTTTTGTTCTCTTTATATATGATTTATGTCTATGGCGATGATGGAAAAAACATCAATGTGATAGGATTCCTCCATGGATAATTTCGTCAGAAATCTGATTATAGTCTCATCCCTATTATTATGAGAATTTACTCTCTCTCATGTGAATAATGAGAAGCTGTCCAGAATAATGATATAAAAAAGATTACTTGCTTCCAATATATGTGGATGATTGTATGGAGGGTTGGATCAGTAAAAACCAGTATATTTCATTGTCAGAAAGACAATATCCATTCTGGCAATTTTTGGTATGGATTTTTTAAAAAGGAGAAAAATCATTAGTTAGATTTACTGTCATCTAGTATTCATAGCTATAGTACGCCTCGTCTCCTGATTTATGTAATTCTTAATGTAAATAGCTTGAAAACCTTTTTTTTAAAAAATGCCATTTACCCATTTCCCAATCTTTTATGTGTATATTTATTCAATGCAAGCTTTTTAATGAAAATTTTCCTAATCCGCATTCTTTTTCTATTCCTGTGCTACTTGTGCTATGACAAAATTCAGTGGAAATATTCGAATTTCTTCCCAACATAATTCATGGTGGAATTCTTGTATACCCTAGCTGGTTGATTGCTAACATTGCTGCAGCTCTATTATGGATTTAGTTGTTTGGTAATTAACACTTGTTACACTTACGTGAAACTATGCAGGTACCGGAGTAAAGTGCTCAGATGGCATCCAGATAAAAATCCAGAGAACAGAAAAGAAGCTGAGCAGAAATTCAAGGAGATTGTTGAAGCTTACAAAGTTCTTTCAGATAGTAAGAACCCTACTTCCTCTCTTGTGTCCTTCTCTCTTTTGGTCTTTGATGAGATTCAATAGCTCATTCTCATTTATTTTTGATCAAGTAATCCAAACTACAAAACATCTAGGGCATAGATGATGACTGACACTGGAATGAATTTAGATGAAAGGCAGAAATTAAAATAAAAAAATGTAAATCCCCCCAACATTCCATTCATTGCATCAGTGAAGACTCAATCATCTAGGACAAAAGTGTCTAAAGGTTGAATCATGGCAAATGGACCATGGTTGCAAGCCATTTTGGGGAGAAACCCCTAAAGTTGGTATGGCAAGAGTTGGTACATTCCAACAACTCTGACTAATTTTGCTCTAATTGATAAAGTTGCTTGGATGAGCAATGAAACGTCTCAAGATTAACAAAGTTTGGTCCAGTTTCCCATGATTCAACCTTTAGACCATAAATTGGTTCTCTTCCCAATTATGTATAGTAAAATGATGCAATTTTGACTTCCTCCAAATGCATGTTAATACCAGGCTTTCTGTTTGTGTAATCAAGATGCTTCAAACACAAAGGTTCTGTTATAATACAGGGGTCCCCAACCTCTAGGCTGTGGCCCATCTCCGGGGCTTAAATCATTCGGAACTGGGGCATGGAAGTGGTGGACGAGCATGCATGTGTATGCATCCCCACTTGCATGAACAGTGGGCGAATGCGTACATGTGGACTCACTCCATTGTGCAAGCTTGCACAAATGGAACAGCACACACATGTGTGTGCTTGCTCACCAGTTGCACAAATGGAGCTTTCTGCATGCAGATGTAGTTGCCCACCACTTGTGTGGAACTCTCCCCTCTCCTCTGTGCTGGTCCACAAAGTAGAAAAGGTTGGGGAATTCTGCTTAAACAGATTAAATAAGTGGGCTTCCACCAGTGGGATATAATTTTCTCTTTCTTTCCTCCCCCTTGCAATTCTCTGTGTGATTTCCAAATCAGCTCTGAAGGCTTAGTTGGAGGTGGAATGAGGTGGGCGGTTCTCTCAGAACACTTTTAGTGCACAGAGAAGGAAAAAACATTCTGCCAATATTGGAAGTGTGCAACTGAAATTTACTCCCATGGGTCTCTCTTTGTGTAGCTGTCTATCTGAAAATATATATCTGCTATCACGGGTTTTAAAATCTTCTTATATTCTTTCAACTCTTTATGGTATCTCATTATACAGTATAGTACAGTGGAATGCTATTTAGAGGTGGAGATCAGAAGCAATAGCCTTGGAATTATTCAAAACTAGTGATACGGAGTCAGCTTTAAATTCCCATAGGTTGATATCTCTTTTATTCCAGAAAGTACTCGTAACCATTATGATGGGAATAGCAAAGATACTTCCACAGGAACAAGTGAGTACTCTAGAAAAGACATAAAGGTCTATTAAAATCAAATCAATTCTATCATTAAGGGCTTCATACTTTGGATAATGAATATACGCCATTGATCTTCTTATACCCTAAGAGCTTCAATAAGGATAAAAGAGATTGGATGATTTAGAAGACTTTGGAGGGAACCAAAATTTGCTTCCCCCCCCCCCATTCACATGTGAACTACTATCACTTACAAACAGCAATATGGGAAAAAAATGTGCACCCTACCTAGGAATTTTGGCGGCTACCATCTGATAGATAAGATATCAGCTTAGAGCAAGGCCTATTTTAGAGGTGGGGTCGTCTAAATTATGGCTTGATACTTGAAATTGACAGATAAATTGATACTTTTCATTCAAAGCAATAAAACAAATAGTTAAGATACAATTCCAATAGTTTGTTTCCTCAATATTTGGACTCAATAGTTTGTTTCCTCAATATTTGGACTCAGAGGTTATAAATATTTAGTAGAAAATGGTATAGTTGAGTTTTGTTTAGTTTAATTTTTAATCCAAGCAAGGATAGGCTGGAGGAATTTCCCCCCCCCCCACTGCTTTGCAAACATGATTATCAAAGATGAGCTATTCTGCGCAAATGGAAGGAATCAATCTCTGAGCAGAGATCTCTACTGATTGCTTTTCTTAATATCCCCATAGATCATTGAAAAATAAAATGCAACAATTTGGATGATATTATTTCTTGTTAAAATCATTTTCATTACCCAGTCCTCATGCATACATCCATAATGGTCTCATTTTGTTTTATTTTCTTTACTTAGAAAAAACTGAGGATGAGAAACACTTTTCAGTGTTTGATCAGGATGGCATCAAAATATTCTTCACAAGACAGCGTTCCTCTTCAGGTAATATTATATGTAAACCCAATTTAAACCCTTTTTTCACGATTAATTTGGCATACTCATCATTACACTTCATTCTGCAGTAAATTAGCTAGACCTTCTTTTTAATAGCCACATTTGAAGGATTTTGATTGAACTGGAAATTTAATTTAACAGGAAACAAAGCAGATATAAATGAGGAAGTCTGCTTTTATTTAAAAAGAAAAATAAAGCATTTCCCATCATGTGTAGACGTTTATGATTGGTTCACTGATTTGATGAATTTGGTCTTTGGGCATTTAATTCTTTATTAGCAAATTTATATCATCATTCCATCTTAACTAAATAGCACTGGATGACTTATAAAACAACTAAACCTCTATCTGTAAGGCAGCACCAAATTAAAATAATTGAGGCTTTTCTCATAACTGTCTAATTGCACAACAATAAAGTATATTTACAGGTTCCACTAATCTCCTGTCCCCAGGAGGTCTTCAAGGCTTGTATGATGAGATACTATGACAACATAAATAAAAATGGAGGGAATCAGATTATTTTACTGGGCCACCAGAAGGAAAGCAGAATGGAAAATAATTCTAGTCTTCATTTATTTAACGGTGGGAGGTAATAGACAAAACTAATAGAGAAGTCTGCAGGATGGATAATTTGTGAAGATGTTTGGAACTTGGTGGTAATAGCATTTGTTTAAAGAGAAAAGCAAATGCATTTAGAAGTGATTCATCATACATATATGCCCTCCCTGTTTCAGATTTTTCTGTATCATTCTTCAGTGCTCCCAAAAGATTCCACCACTTTTCTATCATGACTGCCGTCCTCAATGGCAAAAAGATCACAACCAAAAGGTAAGATTCAAAGTGGATGCCTTTCTATGACTCCTTCACTTGATATGTAGATCTCTCTGGGAAGAAATGTTAACATTGTCAACTCTGCAATGAACCTGGCTGAACGCATCTTGTTTGTTTTTGGTTGCCACAGGATTGAGGGGAAGGAAATGGGGAGTTTTATGCTAGCCTAAACAAATTCTTTTCCCATGGGAACTAAGGTCATTTCTCTTCATTAAACTGTGGGTTGTGCCTAATGTTAGAAAGCCCACCAACTTATTCTATTTGGAGAAGTAATTAATTGAATAGTTTGGGGGTGGGAAGTTTAACTTGTAATATTGTTACTCCTTGGGGGGGAATTTTAGTCTTGGTTTCAATTTTGTTTCTGCCAATACTTTGTAGCCAATAAACATGTTCTTAGAGGAAAACACAAGCCTTGTCAAGAGAAGACTATGTGGCTGAAAGTATTGCCTGTTATTGTACAGTTATCTTTTCAGTTATTGATAGCTCCATCGGTTTCCTGTGCCTCAGGAGAAGCCCAAGGGAAGACTTCACGGAGTCCCCCATACTGGGCATTTTTTCAGTTGTGATGCCACAGCCTCTTCGAGACATTGGTAGAAATGTCCACCAAAACGTTGGTTAAGAATTTGTGCCTAAAACTAACTTTTCTCTGATATATGACTTCATGGTAATCAAATAATAGATTTTGTCTTTTACATATTGCAAAATGTGAAAGGTGATGATATATTAATACGTACTTTTATTTTCTTTTGTCATTTTAATAAGCAGGCATATACATAGAATGAAGGCTACTGCTAAGCTTGTAAGCCGCCCTGAGTCTTCGGAGAAGGGCGGGATATAAATGGAATTAAAATTAAAAAAAAATAAAAATATTAATTCACTGTACATTTAGCTTTCTCCCTCTTTCTAGTAGAGTGAGGGCAAAAAAGTTAGATTTGTTAAAGTCTGAAGACTTTAAAACATTGCAAGAATATTATTGAATATATCTGGGACAACAAAACATGAGTTAGTAACATTTCTCAGACACACTTATGCACAAACAGTTTAACACCTTTTTTAAAAAAAAAATCAGAATCACATTTTTAGGAATGTCACCTACATGTAGAGAAGTTTTAAGATTAAAATTCTAATGGAGAATTTTTGAAGGATCAGTATCTTCTTTCCAGATAAACCTGAACTTAAAAGAAATTTTTGAAGTGCGGATGTCCAAATTTTTCCCGAGGAGAATTCTTGTATATAGTTAAATTTTATGAAAAATGAGAGGCAGCAATATCTTCATATTGCTATAAAGATATATCAGGAGTTCACATTCTGAAGGCTAAATTGATTCTTAAATAAGTCTTCTTTGAGTTGAATTCAATTTTTGTTGACATTTTGGATTCCTCCTATAACCCTTATATTCTCTGCTGGCTTCCCATCAAAGTATACTAACCAAGAGTGACCTTGCCTGTCTTCTCAAAATCAGCCAAGATCGGTTAGTTCAGTGATTCTCAGTAAACAGCAAATAATTCAGACTGTCTAACTGCATAACAAACAAGACCTGTTAAGTTCTTTTGAAGTCTAAGCAAGAATTCACAAGAGCCTTTCCTAGAATAATATAAGAATAACAGTGAAATAACTGACCAATCTCTCTCCTTTCAGGCATCTTGAGAATGAAAGCAAGTATTTGGAAGTTGAAGAAGATGGGAAGACGGTATCTATCCATGTTAATGGTAAATTTGAATGGGTCAGATGACAACTTATTTTTTTCCAGTGTAAAATATTGTTTTCAGTGTTCATGAAACTTCTTGAAGGCATCTGCTTTTTCAAGAAAGCACTTTCTGTGCCTTAATAAAAATTGTGACCCTCCCCCCCCCCAAGTCATTTCTGACTCAGGGAGGACAGAAAGGTAGGCAGGCAGGCAGATAACATACAAATGTCAGCAATCTCTTCCGACAGAATTCAAGATGAGTTGGAGAGATTTAGCTTTCTTTTTTTCTGAATTGTAGGCCTAAAGAGATCGAAACAGCCAATAACTAAAATAGTTGAACAGAATTCTTCCCAAAGAGAGTCAAATCCAGGGGGAAAAACACTAGAGCTGAAGAAAGAACTAATTTGTGCTGGTTTATATAATCTGAATGTGTTCTGTGGCAGCATTATGCCGTATTTCCAATTTGTCTGCAACAGCAGAAATCAAGAAAGAAGGTTAATCAAAGGCACTGTTTATAATGAAATAAACTGCTTTCTGCAATACAAGCAAAAGTAAATATTGCTATACCATTTTCAGTTAAAGGCATTAATCCTAATTAACTGTCCTACAGCTCTTTTAATGGTCTGTCTGTTAGGTTTTGGTTTGGAGCATTGTACAAATCCAGTTATTGTGGCTTGCATACCATAAATTATGGCTTAGTAAATCGTGGAAATCTAGCAAATTGTAATTTATGAAATAAATGATGGTTAAATATGGTATACCCTGTAGTGTTTGCCAAACTAACCATTAAGAGTTTTCTTTTCCTCTTACTGAATTTTAGCTACATACATCTATATTTCATATATATGGAATAGATTCTAGAGGTTATAAAGACTATAGTATGAATAATTCAACAATGCGTTTGGGGGAAATTACAGTATCTTTGTCTGAGTAGCATTACTGCCACTCTTGTATGTATGGTTTAATTCAACAACTGATATTGGTAGCTTACCGGGTATTTTGACAACCATTGACCAACGATTGGTTGAACGGCTGCTAGTTGTCTATATTCTTATAAAATGCACTAAATTTTGATGTTAGCATACTAGGGGCTTTTGCTGCATATTAATATGCCAGCTGTTAAAAACACAGTCTGTTATGCCTACATAGAAGTAAGTTATGCTGATGGATAGTAAATTACTAATTTCTACTAAGTAGAAATTACTCTTTTAAGATATGTAATTCTAACCTAAGGGACCCTGATTATAAATATGCATACTTGCTCTAGAGGGTTTTGTGTGTACATTTACAGTTGGTCATGTGTGAAAGAGAAAAGAATATAATAGAATCAGATCAACATATTTGGCTTGGTTTTCCAAAATACAGGACAACGATTTACTTACTCACCATCTACAGAGGCTAATTTGATTGAGAATAACTTCTCAATACTGGAGTATGATAGTATCTTCCACAGCATCTGATCATTCTCTCCTTTTGGGAAAAAGGGGTCAACCATGTTGCATGTACTACTGGCTCTTTGAATGCGAATATGTTCTGCAAGCAGTGTTCCAAATGACCTTGGCTTGTCACCAACAGTTATTCAAGGCTACCTTACAAGTCTGTAGGGAGGATTAAAAAAATCAGGCATGCCATTTTTTTGCTCCTCAAAGCAGGACGAACAAATTACAAAACAAAACACAAACACAGTGGATCATTTTATGATTTTTCAAATTACTTTTGCCTGATGTTTCCAACAGAAAACCTAGATCAAGTAAGCCTTGACTAGAATACTTGAAAGTTTAAACTAGAAAGTTTAAAAATTCTCCTATCCACAAATACTGAGCTATGAAGTAAGGATGAGTCTTGATCATATACCTATTGCTATGGTTGAGTAATGAATTCTGCTTCTTGCAGGGATTCCAGTTTATGACAGAGAATTTAATGGATCAGTAGGAACTTTGGCTTCGGATTGCAGGCTTGACAAAGGACGCTATCGTCCACACAGGCGGCGTTTTTGGACATATGAAAGACGGCAGTGGGCTGATGAATGGCGGCAGTGGGCAAATAAATGGCGGGGCTGGGCTGAAGAGTGCCGTGATTGGGCTGAAGGAAGGAACAAGGCAAAAAATCAGGATAATGCTGGGCATCACCAGGCAAATGCACCAGAACATCCAAAAGCTAGTGAAGAACATCTCAAGTCAGAAAAGAACTGTCCTAAGACAGGAGGAAACTTTCAGGGATTTCCCATGCCAGGGGAGTGGAAATATGATTCAAAAGAAGGCCATAGTAAAACAAATAAAGGACCGCCTCAGTCAGAAGAGGAACACTTCAAGCCAGATACAGGATGCTTTGTTTTTCCAAAACCAGGTGAGAAAAATCCTCAGATGGATGAAGGACGTCCTAAGTCAAGCAAGAGGCAACCCAAACCAGAGGAAGGGGATATTTTGCAGAATTTTGGTACTGCTAAGTCAGGGGATGGACCTGCCAATCAGGATGAGGGACATCATAGAACAAAATATGGGAAGCCAAGGTCAGAAGATGGTCAGGCCATGCCAGGGAAAGTGCATTTTGGATTACAGAAGTCAGACCAGGAGTTTCCTAATCCTAAAAATTCAGACCGCAGGGGCAATTCCACTCCTAGGAAACACACTTCTGAATGCAACTCTCAGGCTAAGACAGGTGAACCCCACACTGAGAAACCGGAGCTACAGTCTGAAGGAAACAAGAGCCATGCCGTGAACCTTGAAAAGAAAAATCTAAAGGATGAGAAATTGGAAGTGGAAGGCCAGAAAGATGGCATTCCCTTAGAGTCTGAATCAGACAAGAGAATCAAACTAAATGTTCAAGAGATAAAATATTCTCTTGATCCCAAACAGGCTTGTGAAGCACAAGTGTCTGTCTATAATGCCATAAGGCTGTCCCTGAAAAGGAAAGAACTCCAAACTCAGACAAGAAAACTATATGCCAGAAGAAACAAGTCTCAGGCTAGGACCAAAATATCCTACAGCTTTAGGAGGAACAAACCTCAGGCCGGAAAACACAGGATCTCTGATGGGCATAGCAGAAGAGAATTGGAAGGGAGATTCTACTTTAATGAACGCATAGAGATGATTCCTGTTGGGAAGAAGTCACCTGCAGGTGTGAGTAGAAAGAAAGGCCCACTACCACCCCTCCCAAAAGGTGAAGCTCCTTCCCAGGCGAAAAAGAGACTGCCCAGAAGAACACCTTGTCCCTCATCTGAAATTCAGGGTGAAAAGGTTCATTCTACCTCTGAAGCCAGACAGCTTTTGAACACACAGCAAAGGAAACTGATGAAATTGCCTTGGGTCAGTGGACATCTTCCAAGCATTCAGGGTCGGAAGTTTGGAACGAATCAGTTCCTAATTATGAATTGTTGACCATTTGATGGATTCAATCAAGCTAGCACTGAGCAAGGTCGATTTCTGTGGTTCACAAGTTGGGAACTTCCAGATTTCTGCATTCCAACCAGATGATGAAGAATACTAAATTACTGGGCTTCAGTATAGAAGGGAGAGTTCTAAGAGTTCACATGATTAGTGAAGGAAGTATTTTTTTTTCCCAATAAAGGAGATTTAATTTAATTCTTACTGTTCTCTAATATGTGTATGTTATTGCATGAGAAACAAGAACTACTCTGGAGATATTTATTCAGACCAAATTTGTACTAGATTTCTGCATTCAGTCTCTCTTTATCAACATTCCAAAATCAAAATATGTATTTGACTTATTATGCTTTTGTTCAGTTTAAATTTCCTGATGTATCCCAAAGCAAAATACATGTTTATAAATTTTAGAGGAGAAAGGCAGGAATTTACATGCTATGCCTATCTGAAGCTTCAGTGCAACTGTAATACAAATTTAATCTTTGAACCAAATCATTGGATAAGTCAAATTGAGTCAGGGGTGTTCAAATAAAACAACAACAACAACGAATGGACTTCTGCATGCCTGCACATGCTTTTATTTAAATGTAAATTTGAGTCAGCTTGATTCCTTGAATCAAGTTATATATTTGAAGTGCACTGGACATTGGTTGATTTGGATACCACTAATAAGGTGATCATAAAATTGATTATATTTGTGTAACAATGGGTTAAAAGGCATAGTAAATCCTGATGGTATCCCACTAGATCTATTGAGATTTGAATATGTTCATTGCCACATAGCCTCCGAGTAGAAGCCACAATGATGTCATGTGCATTATATCATTTAAATAACTCACAGTCTGTTAATTGCATCAGTCCCCTCATGATGGCATGGCATAGATGATGTCATAGCGTAGAAGATATATAGTATGTCATTTGCACAATGACGTGATGTGGTGCCTGACATCAATTGCTTCCCTTAAGACACCCATGAAAGCCTAATTATGAAGTATAGTGTTTGTCCTCATAGCATAACCAATGTATTTTATCTGCAACTCAGCTAGGTATTATTAAAGTACAGAATATCTATATATCCTACACTTTAAAAGTTTGGGGATTTTTTTTTTGCCTTGTCAAATCATATCTTGGCTAAAAATTAGCAGTGCTTCATAAGATATCATTGTTTTTCAGGCTGAATTAAGTTCCTAAGCTGTCAATTGCAATGCCCAGAATAACCAATACAATAAGATCAGTGAAATATCTCATTTCAAATAAGCTTGACTCATTGGGCATATCATCCAGTTTTCTTGGCAATAACATGGAAGGTTCTTTTCTCCTTTTATCTCTAATCATTTAAAAATCTGCTATTTCCAGAGGATTTTCTATTCAAATACTAATCAGGTCAAACCTTGCTAAAAAAAAATCAGGTAAAATGATGTAGACATTGGCACTTGGCCAAGCTACCAATATCAGTATTAAGATAAATGTGTCGGTAGTATGTAAGAGTAAGGGACGTGGTGGCTCAGTGGGTTAGGATGCTGAGCTTGTCGATCAGATGGTCGGCAGTTTGGCGGGTCGCATCCTGAGTGCCGTGTAACAGTGTGAGCGCCTGTTACTCATCCCAGCTTCTGCCAACCTAGCAGTTCGAAAGCACGTAAAAATGCAAGTAGAAAAACAGGGACCACTACGGTGGGAAGGTAACAGCGTTCCATGCGCCTTTGGCGTCTAGTCATGCCGGCCACATGACCACGGAGACATCCTTGGATAAGCGCTGGCTCTTTGGCTTTGAAACAGAGATAAGCACCGTTGGAAACGACTAGCACGTATGTGCGGGGGAGCCTTTACCTTTACCTTAGTATGTAAGAACAACAATGTCTTTTCAATGATCATCCAAAAAAGGCTTTTTGAGATGTCAGCCAGTTACTGTAAATTTAATAGCTTTTGTTTGATAAGTGGAGCCTTGGTGGAGCAGTGGGCTAATGCCTCCTTAAGTAACACCAGCTGCCTGCAATTATTGCAGGTTCGCATCCCACCAGGCTCAAGGTTGACTCAGCCTTCCATCCTTCCGAGGTAGATAAAATGAGGAGCCAGATTGCTGGGGGCAATAAGCTGACTTTATAATAATGCCGCTTGGGGGGGAGGGCGAAAGCCCTAATAAGCAGACATATACATAGAATGAAGGCTATTGCTAAGCACATTTGATTTGTGCTTAGATTGTAAGACGCCCTGAGTCTTCGGAGAAGGGCGGGATATAAATGGGATTAAAATAAAAATAAATAAAAATAAAATAAAATAAGTAATTCTTTGCTATGCAAATGTCTCATGAATTTGTAGCATGTCTCTCATTTCTGCTTTTGTGCTCTAGTCTATACCACCATCACATGATTAAATAAAAACATTATAAATGAGATGCAACAAGCCAGATTAAAAATGCTTGTCAGCAGTCTTGCTTGCTGAGTTATTACAGTATTATGCCTTGAACTTTGATGTGAAATTCATTGTTTCCTTTGGGGCAAGCAATGTTAAACAAAATGCTAAAAAAAAAAGAAGGAAGAGTGAGCAAAATAAAAGCCATAAGACAAGAGAAAAGGAAATATAGATAAATCTGGTTTACACAAGCAACCATTTCGCTACACTTCTCCATATTTTGATTACACACTATCCATATTTCTACCATATCTACACACTGTTTCATACGTTTTTATTCTTAAACTTCTCACCTCTTTCTTTTTAAGGATCTCATTAACTCCACCGAACCGTAACTTTCTTAGTCCTTCCCTTTCTCTCAACCCATTACACTTTTCATTTATATATTTGCTTTGTAATTTGACCCTCCTACTTTCTCTATACATGCCAAAAACTCAACATTTTTTCCATACTGATCCCTCAGTTTTTGTTCATTCTTGACTCTATTTCTTCTAGTTTTAACACCTACTGCATTCAACTTTATGTTTCTCCTGACAAACCATTCTCACTTCCATATAACATTGAAAGCGAAATGTATAAATGAAAATGTTGCTGCCAAAATATATAAACTTTTACGGAAATTTGAAATAATTTAATTTAATTTAATTTATTAACATTTCTATACCGCCCTTCTCCCGAAGGACTCAGGGCGGTGTACAGGGCAAGAATAAAACACAGAGTTACAAAAATTAAAAGGTAATTAAATACATGCCCATAAAAACAGTTGGTACATTAATAAAAAACCCTAATAAAATAATAATAAAAACCCCCACCAATCCCCCCTCAGGCCAGGCCGGCTTGTTCGAACAGGTATGTTTTCAGATCGCGGCGAAAGGAGCGAAGATCGGGCGCCATCCGGAGCTCAACCGGTAACTGGTTCCATAGCTCCGGGGTGCCCACAGAGAAAGATCTCCCCCTGGGGGCCACCAATCTACATTCTCTGACCGGTGGCACCCTGAAGAGTCCCTCTCTGTGGGAACGCACAGGGCGGAGGGAAGTTGACGCCGGCAATAGAAGAACAAATAAAAGAATGTATGATTAAATGGACTAAAATGTTGGTTAAATATACAAATAATGCAATAATGGAAGATGTGTGGTTGAAAGGATTGAGTTTTACATTATGTTATAACATTACAGAGATTTTTTATAAAATGATGTATCGGTGGTATATGTCATCTGAGAATGTGTAAAGGTACCTCAAATTTATGTTGGAAACGTGAATAACATGAAGGGACATTTTAACGTGTTTGGTGGCTATGTAAAAAAGCTAGAAAGCATTGCATACAAATATTCAGAGAATCGTAACAATTAACATACAATTGAAACTGGAGGGTTTGGGGGAGAGATTGATGGACAATCAGCGGGGGAAAAAGTCATGGAACTTTGTTTTTATATAATTATATGCACAAAAATGGAAAGATTTGACACTACTGTATCTACAATAGAGGAGTGGTTCATGAAGATGATGGTACTTGCAGAGATGGCTAAACTGATTTCCTTGATTAGTGAAAAAACAGCCTCTAGGTCAGTGGTGTCAAACTGCCGGCCTGTGGACAGGATGTGTCATGCCAAAACAGCACCTACCCCATTGCTGGCAATGGAAAAAAAGTCACAATACGTTGCGACATGTCACATGACGTTGCGAGTTTGACAGCCTTGCTCTATGTTTACTGCTGACTGGAAACCCCTTACATGAGCCAGAAAAAAAATGAACTTATGCTTTATGGTTTTGATGATTAGAAAACAAATAAGGGAAAAACAAGAGTGGTTTTTTTTGTAACTAAAGGGCAAGATGTAATTTTGTATTTGTACAAAATTGAAAGATATTTCTATTTCCCCCCCCACTTTCAGCTTTTCCTTTTTCCTTTGCTTTATTTACTTTATATTACTTGTTCATTTTTATCTTTAAAAATTACACACACACACACACACACACACACACACACACAAAATGGGCAAAAGCGCACTCATGTACATAGCCATTTTCTTTTCTTTTTTCAGATTTCTCACAATAGACCACATACTACCCATTATGTCTTTGCCAGTATTTGCACATCATAAAACTGCTCCACTATTTTCCAATCTTTAGTAAATATTTTACCAAATTAATTCATCTATTTGCTTGACCTTTTTGCAATTTATGTATAATCTGTATTTATTCACTCCATTTTTTTCTGTCAAACACTACATTTGATATGTTCAATTTCAGAGCCATATTTTTTATTCAATCAAATGTTTCCTGCAAATCATTCTGGTTCTGAGCCAACAATAGTACCAAGACATATAAAAATACTGACATGAATCCCAACAAGCACACCTTAAATGTTGGAACAATCAATGTGATGGCATATTCTGAGTTCAGTGTTGAACGTATTAAGTAGTAAGCATTCCATTTATTCTCACGTGCATATTATAGCAATAGTAATAGTACTTAGACTTATATATTGTTTCATGGTGCTTTACAGGACTCTCTGAGCAGTTTACACAGTCAACATATTATCCCCAACAATCTGGGTCCTCAATTTATTGACCTTGGAAGGATGGAAAGTGTTATGTATTGGGTTGGTTCGAAGCACGAGGCGAGATGAGCAGATGAAAACAGGAACATGCTTTATTGAGCTGCTGGAACAGAAGAAGGGCTGTGCATGCGTCTGCACTGCTATTTTTCAGGATGGCCACTAGGTGGCAGCCAATAGGTTTAAAGTACTACAGTTCCCGCATAAATCAGCCAATGGTTGAGCAGGAGACTAAGTCTGGCTAAAACCCCCAAGCTGTTACACAGGCAACCGTTAGCAGCACTCACAAACATGTGAACTTTGCACACAAGAAAAACCCAATACATTACAGAAAGCTGAGTCAATACATTACAGAAAGCTGAGAGCCTTGGTGGAGCAGTGGGCTAATGCCTCCTTAAGTAACACCAGCTGCCTGCAATTAGTGCAGGTTCGAGTCCCACCAGGCTCAAGGTTGACTCAGCCTTCCATCCTTCCGAGGTAGGTAAAATGAGGACCCAGATTGTTGGGGGCAATAAGCTGACTTTGTAAAAATGCCGCTTGCCCCCCCCGAAAGCCCTAATAAGCAGGCATATACATAGAATGAAGGCTATTGCTAAGCACATTGATTTGTGCTTCTTAGATTGTAAGCCGCCCTGAGTCTTTGGAGAAGGGTGGGATATAAATGGGATTAAAACAAAAACAAAAAAACCTTGAGTCGGTCAGGATCGAACTCCTGGTCTGTGGGCAGAGTTAGCCTGCAATACTGCAGTCTAACCAGTGTATGCCACCACAGCTCAATATTATTTCATCATATACTGTTCTTAATACATTCCACTCCAAACTTTCAACTCCCTGTTTCTTCAAGCTTACTAAGGATTTTCTCTGAATCAAAAAAAGAGAGTAAAATAACATAACTTTTTCACAATTTGTACATTTCTCAAAGACGTGTTGAAGAGCAAAAAATGTGATTTGCACAATCCATATCTGATATGAAACCAGAGTAGGCTTCCCAAATTGTCCTCATTGTCATCTCTCATATTCTTTCAATCAGGATTCTAACAAGTGTTGTCGCAGACACACATAACAAATTCCCCTTTTCTTTTTGCTTTGCCTCTTAATATCTTTGCCCTTATATAGGGCAATAACAGTAGCATTCTTTCAGTTGGGAACTATTGGTGCAGTCTTCATATAGGTTAAAAAAAATACCCCATCAAATCCATATTTTAACATTTCTCTATTTACACGAACAATATCTGCAAGTTTACTATTATTCAGTAATTGACAGCATTGACATCATACATTTTTCCTTGGATACTAATCAAAGAGAGAAGCAACCTAGAACTAAGGAGAAATTTCCTGACAGTTAAAACAATTATTTAGTGGAACAACCTGCCTCCAGACGCTGTGAATGCTCCAACACTGGAAGTTTTTAAGAAGAGACTGGACAGCCATTTGTCTGAATGATATAGGGTTTCCTGCCTGAACAGGGGGTTGGACTAGATGATCTCCAAGGTCACTTCCAACTTTATTATTATTATTATTAATTGCTATTGCTTATAGAATTCATTTCAATTGCACTCTTTAACGTATCATTGTTTTTTATATAAAAATCTCTAAAATACCCCTTCTAGCATTCCTTACTTTTGGTTTCAGTCTCTATTACATTTGTTTGTTTGTTTGTTTATGCATGCCTTTGGCTCATTGTTGACTCCCTCCAATTTTCTCATTAAAGTTTTTCAGAAGTGGTTTGCCATTACCTGCTTCCTAGGGCTGATGGTGAAGGACGCTCAAATAGCTTTGTGTATGACTTAGGACTAGAACTATTGTACCTCAGTTCTAGCCTGGTACCTTAACCACTACACCAAACTGGTATAATTTAGTAGCAGGCAGAAATAAGAAAGGTGGGTAGAGGAGAAAGATTGCAGAATGAGTTAGATCAGATACTAATAACAGAATTTTTAGTTAGAATTATAATGGATTCAGAGATATTTTTCAGGCTTAAACTTTATGCTGTCTGCTTTAGGATTCTCTCTGCATGAACTGTGTTGCACTGCATATTTATAAATAATTATGTTGAATATTTAAAAATAAATACAATAAATGTATAATGTACTACATCTGGACTACACTATGCTCTATCTTTCACACACACAAAATCCTCAGGAAAAGAGGCAATTCTTGAAATTTCATACTATTGAAGAATACAGAGTTAGCTTCACTTTGTACCTTACGGTGGAGGTTAACTGTCCTTATCTAAGTTCTATTGTACTATCAGTAGGAGAAGGAAAGAGGGAAATGAAGAAAAAAGAATCTTAAAAGAATACCAAGATCCTAGTGCTAGTCAATCTCATGAGAGTTACACAGCAATTTTGAGGCATTTTTGAGGAATATACTAATATTCCACTTCTTTCATAATATAGGCATTATTTCAAAGTAGATATGTCATCTACCTGACATCACTGTTGAGTGAATAGTTTTAATTATAGTTTATCTCCTTAATTTTAAGCAAATGTGATTATTCCAAGATTCTTCTTCTTGCATTGTATTATGCTACATTACTTGTGAAAAGCAAATTTTGGGACTGTTAGTTCTAGTTTCTTTTGTAGTTTAGAGGTAGTTTATCTTTAAGGTAAAGGTAAAGGTTCCCCCGCACATGCGTGCTAGTCGTTTCCAACTCTAGAGGCCGGTGCTCATCTCCGTTTCAAAGCCAAAGAGCCAGCATTTGTCCAAGGACGTCTCCGTGGTCATGTGGCCGGCATGACTAGACACCAAAGGCGCACGGAATGCTGCTACCTTTAATGACTTGCTTATTCATTCTGTGGTTATTAAGACATCACTCTTCAAAGGCCTTATTACATACTGTAATTAATAATCCTATCTGGCTTAGTAAGTGATTGGTTGAGCAGGAAATTATTAGATGGACAAAATTCACATTCCAAATGAAGCTGTACATTTGCTTTTACCTGTCACAAACAGGTTAGGGATATTTTGTTTGTTCTTGGTTTCTTTTTTCCCCCTTCTAGCATGGAAAGTGTAAGAAACTTGCCCTTCTGATGTTATTACATTTTATTATATGGAGTAAATAAATATTAATGCAGGTATGTTATTAAAACTTTATTATGTAGAGTAAATATATACTGCTCAAAAAAATAAAGGGAACACAAGATAAGACACCCTACTATTAAATACAGTACATTGTGTTGTTTAAGTGTTCCCTTTATTTTTTTGAGCAGTATATTTTAACGTTGAGTAAACTGCTTGTTTTCAGCTATAGGAATTTTTGGATCAACATAGCATTGGGTGAATTTTCTTCAATCCTTAGTGACCTGGATAATTTTCTCATTTGATGTAATTTCATCAAACTTCATCAAAAAGGGCCTGATCACTCAAACCAATATAGCACAACCAACACAGGCTGTGAGAAGGATAACACTGCCATACACCAAACACACCTCAGAAACCACGAACAAACTATTACAAACCTCTCTCCACAGAACTGGTCCCTGGTGCCCAAAAGGTTGGGAGCCGCTTTCTTAGCGAATTTCCTTTTGTTACATATAATTTTGCAACAGAATAACTCTGAGAGAGCCCAATTTAATAATAAGGACACCCCAGACTTAACATTTGTCAATAAACAAAACAAAAAAAGCCTGAAGGGTGGGCATGCCAGTACCTGGAGACAAGAAGAGAAGAGAAATAACTGGAGAAAAAAAATCACAAAATACAAGACAAATGGAAATACAACAACTGTGGCAAAAGAAACCAAGGGTAGTACTACTGCTAATAGATGCCTTAAGTGCAATCCCAAACATCTGAGCATCATTTGAACACTATCAGACAGACTAAATCACCATCAGTCAATTGCATAAGGCAGCTTTACTTGGAACCGCTTACAACCTTTGACATTACCATCAAACAACAACAGCCATTCACTAAGTGGATAAAAACACCTAGGACCAGTGGTGTGGCAATGTGAAAGTCAAGTGGACCACAGCCTGGTTTCCATCCTTCATTTTGTGGCCGACTGTGAGAATAGAACAGCAGTTGGTTGGGCCAGCTGTTTGCGGTGAGGTGACTGTGGCTTTCATCCTGACAGTAGAATTCTGGATGGCTGGAGGAATCAGGTGCTCATGTGAATGGTGGCTCTGGGATCAGCAGTAGGTGGTAGTGATGCAGGAGAACTGACCTGTGTTCTGTGGCTGCCACCTGAGCAGCCTCATGGTCCAGCAGCCATCTTGGTAGCTTCTTCTTCCCTCTTTGTGGGACTGAGGACTTGGATGGACTGTTTTGATTTGATCATGGTGGCTGGTGGTCTGAAGGGAGGCTCTGGACTGGTAAGAGTATCATGAGTTTTTTATTGTTTTGTTGGAGTGGGGCCTACCACATTTGGAAGATCTACAGAATTCTATGAACTAATATTTCCCAGATAAACAAAGCAAGATATTACAAAATCATGCATGGATAAAAGATCCATTCAAAGTATAAGACAGACAATTAGTTTTAATGTAACCAAATATGAAAAATTCATTGATAAGTCAGATTCTACATAGCAAGTAACCTTTAAGAAACTGCCACTAGTTGAGTTTTGGTATATTATCAAAGAAGAATATCCAGAATGATCTGTCAAAATACTCCTTTTTCTAGGTACATATCTATGTGAAGCCAGACAATATTCTTCAACTGAAACACCATATTGCAATAGGTCAAATGTAGAACCAAATATGGGAATCCAACCATTTTCTATTAAGCATATATTGATGATGTTTGCAAAATTTTAAAGCAATGTAGAGATGGACTACCTATTGCAAATAAATAAGCCAATGCAATTGTTAAGGACTAAATTCAAGAAGCTCTCTTTGCTTATTTCTTTTAATCATTCTTTTTGGATTTTTTTTCTCCCTAGTACTGAATGTGAAACAAAAAGAGAATGTTGAGCTGAGTGGCTTTAGATGAAGTAGAAAAATTTCAAAGTAGAGAAAAATTGGCAGAGATAACAACTCAAACAGTGCTTTGGAATTACTTGTAACAGTTACTGAAAGCTATTAAAAATAAAATGTTTGAAATATGCTGCTGTTTAACAGTATCATCTGTGATCCATCAGGCATCAATTTTGTGTTATATTTCACTATACTGTATTATTCATATTTATATCTCTCCCTGACACTCCTGAAACATTTTCCTAACTACCACCTCAAATTTTGAAATGGTGTTCTAATAGTGTCTATCCAGAGGGCACGTGGCATCATGTGCATCAAGACATTATTGCACAAGTGATGTCATTTTTATGATTTGCGTCTGTTATATCCCCAATTGTGCTACAATAAGATAATTCCTTTCTGCTCTGCTTCCCTATGGTGCCACCATTTTTCTACTCCCCATTAGGTTTTACTTTGTACTATGTCATAATATGGTTTGCTTTTTAAAAAATTTATTATGTTATATGACTCTAGCTACTGCAGATTGTAAATCATGGTTTTATGACTTAGTACAATGTGTAAACATCCAGCTTTATATCATGCGTTTACCCAATAAATTATGTTTCTTAAACAAGCCACCGTTTAACATTGTATGATCTTGGCCACTGTGTCAGCCCTTCCTCTGAAGGAGAATGGATGATAAGTAGTAACCTTAGAAATAATAATTTCATAGGTGTTGAGTTGAAGCCAAGATGACCTCCCACTTATATCATGACCTCATCATGCAAATTATGCAAATGATGTAATTAGATTAGCAACCTCATGATATTATCTTGCAAATAAAATTTGTGTCATTTGTCCTATGACATCATGATGTTGTCCTGTCCTCCCCCCCTCGTGGACAATCATGAGCAACCTATAAGACTACAAATATTATAAAACATGTTTATCTCTTATTCTGGACAAGATTTCTCAAACGTGAATAGCTGATAATGTTTGGAAATAATAGTAGATAGTGTCTTATTTAGAAACAGGAATAGGAGATGGTACATTTGGACTGAAAGAAGTTTCTTTTTCTGTCACTATGGACTTACTAAATATCTGCTTCCCAGTGGGTGATTCATTCATTCAGGTTGAAGCAATTTGGACAATTTAAACCAAGCAGTGAGCTAGGCCTAATTAAGCCACCCAGACATAAACGCAGTCCTATTTAGACAGTACAAGAACAGTAACTAATACATTTTCAAAGTGCCTTTCTTAGAAGCAGCATTTAAAAAAGCTTTTATCAATAGACTACTCTTAAATCTAAATGTTAACTCTCCAGGCTTTTTCAGAAATTGCTAGAGAAGCTAAGAATAAATAACTTCAGTTAATCGTATATAGTTAAACACTCTAGCTGAGGAAAGGACAGTTGAAAGGAATGATCACACATGCATCCAGAGGTTGCATGTTTTTCTTTTGGGTCACTAGACGTAAAATATTAACAAGTCTTGGAACAGAGACAGTCAGGATATCTAAGAGAAAATCCTGCTTTGGCAGCCCCCACAGCTAGATTTGCAGGGTGCAAGGGAAGTTATAGAAATGCCTCAGAAGGAAAGCAGAGCAACAGAAAGGAAAGGAGAAGAAAGAGGTCAGTAATTTGGATCAATTATCCCCACCACTGTCTGTTTTATCTGTAATCTGATGTGAGCCTTTTTTTTAAACAAAGGACTGTATTTGAGGAACTGTGAGTTCTTGCCTGGCATATGGTCTATTCAAGGGCCCCTTTAAAAAACACACACACACACACACACACACACACACACACACACACACACACACGTTCTATTTAAATTACAACTATGGTAAGTGTAGTGGCTTAGAACACAGCCCCCTCTGTGTGTGTGTGTGTAAAGCTGCCATATGGATGAGAAAATGGCCGAGAAGAATTTTTCAGGAGACTGAGAAAAAAACTTTAAAGGAGGTATAGAAACAGACAAAAATGTGTCTGGACTGACCTACAATGTGAGTAAAGAAGGAAAGGATATTGGCAGCAGTCACTGCAACTTTCTTTCCACCATCTGATAGTTTACTGGCACTAGCTGAGGGTACATTAAGCATTGCACACTGGACTACACAACTTTTTCTGTGTTGAGGTGACATTGGCTTTGGATTATACTGAGAGCCAGACGTCCAAAACTAGTTAGTGGGTCTCGGACTAAAACTATATTTGATTTCATTATATTTATACCTTGTGCCTAATTACCCTTAAATAAAATTAACATACGATTATTCTCTTATAACATTGAATAATATGCTCCTTCTTATCCCATTAAACATGACAACATGGTAAACTAAATTTGAAAGTCTCTGAGGACTGCATCTAATGTCTGGGGGGATTTTGGCTGCCTATCTCTGCCTCACAGCCATCCAATGCCCAGCCACATTTTAGTATTTAAATTATTTCCATTTGACAGTTCCTTATTTTTTTAAAGTTCCTTCACTCTTTGCTTGTTAAATAAATCCTAATGTTTGTGCTTCACACCCCCTTGTCTTGCTTGCTTTCTCTCAACATTTTTTAAAGAAGCCAGAGCAACGTGTTTTATTTGGGGAGCCCAAAAGTCCCTTCCTACTATTGTGAAATCAAGGTCCCATTATTCTTACTCATAAAATTGGTTTCTCAATGACTGATGAAAATTTGGTAAAGCAAATTAGAAACCAGGGTCCAGCACATATCAAACGGATTTATCTTGCATTGATAGATATTGACTCAGAAACAGAACTTGTTAAAGACTGTATGATAAAATGGGCTCAGAATATTCAAGAAGTTATCACAATGGACACGTGGGAAAAGATCTGGGTGAGGAATGTAAAATTTACGCAAGCCCAAAACCTAAGAGAGAACTTTTATAAAATGTTTTATAGATGGCATTTAGATCCTAAAAAGCTTGCAAGTATGTATCCGAACTATCAACCTAAATGTTGGAGGTGTGGTGGCGAAGATGCAACGTATTTTCATATATGGTGGAACTGCAAAAAGGTTAAGGCTTTTTGGATAAAAATTTGGTGGAATATGCAGAAGATCTTCAAGCAAAGGATAAAGTTTTGTCCGCAATTGTTTTTGTTGGGTATAATTACAGATGCTACTGTTGTGGACATTAAGTTGATGTTGAACTTAATCACAGCAGCAAGACTCTTAATAGGTCAATATTGGAAAAAGGAGGAACTGCCGACTATAGAAGAATGGACTCTAAAAGTTTCTGACCTGGCGGAAATGGCAAAGATTTCGGCTTACTTGAAAGATCATTCGCAAGAACGTTATACTGTGGAGTGGAAAAAGTGGATTGATTATATCCAGAACAAATATGGGACTAAAAAGTTTCACTTAGCATTTGAATAAGTTTTTCTCTCTTTTTTTCTTTTTCCTTTTATATGTAATATTAGTATTACTTGTAGTCATCTCATATGAGCTAGAGTGCGATAGACTTAATAGTTTATTGTTGTTAGCATATGGATGTTTATGATTGTTCTTTGTTTTTATACCTTGTACTTAGCTCTGGGAAGTCGGGGGGAGGGGAGGGGGGAATGGGGGGGAGGAATAGGGAGGGTTAAGTAGGGGTGGGTGGAGGGAGGGGGGATTGTTAAAGATAAAATGTATTGTAAAACTTTTCAATAAAATAAAATAAAATAAAATAGGTAGCTGGCAGGAAAAGTTACATAACTATTTCATATGTTTAGTTCTGTGATATAAATTAATATGTACAAAGTTTATGTTAATCTGTATCCTCTTTGAGTTAATGCATGGGTGCCTATATACAAATGGCTGTCCCCTGCCAAATAAGAGTACTCATTTCCTATACGCTAAAAGGGCTGCATACAATACACATTCTTTATCTATGGAACTGACTTTCACCACTGAAAATTAAATTTTGTGCATATGACTATGGTCAAACAGCCAAACTCTTACATCCACCATGAAATACTGAATTATGTTATAAGCAGAAAACAATGGAAATATAAAACACATTGCTTTGGATCAACAGAAAAAAAGAACGCTGGATCAGTCACCTTGTTTGGATTTTAAATGTCATAACGATTTTTGATGTAATCTGTTGGCTAGATGTGACAATTTAGCTGAGTCCTGTATTCCTAAGGTTGTTTTAAAATTCTATTTAATTTTGTACTCCAATTAAATATTTTATTCCCATTAAGTTTAATGGGGTTAACTCCCAAGAGAGGGGCTAATTATGAAATTTGTTTCCATCCGCTCAAAATGAACTGCTGTTCAGTAACGTTTCCATACAAAAATGCTAGCAATACATTTTTTTTCTAAAAAAGGTGTAATTAAAAAAGGGAAAAGTTAGATCAATATTGTATGTCCTTTGATTCTTCTGCTGATGGGCCATTTTAAAGGTATATTATTTACCCAGGTTTCATTTCCTTTGGAATGAGATAACTGATAGCTTATTAACACTCCATAATGTGTGTTTTATTTATAGGAATGTAAATATAAAGTAGGGACATGGTGGCTCAGTGGGTTAGGATGCTGAGCTTGTTGATCAGAAGGTTGGCAGTTTGGCGGGTCGAATCCCGAGTGCCGCGTAACAGAGTGAGCGCCTGTTACTTGTCCCAGCTTCTGCCAACCTAGCAGTTTGAAAGCACGTAAAAATGCAAGTAGAAAAATAGGGACCACTACGGTGGGAAGGTAACAGCGTTCCTTGTGCCTTTGGCATCTAGTCATGCCGGCCACATGACCACGGAGACATCCTCGGACAAGTGCTGGCTCTTCGGCTTTGAAACAGAGATGAGCACTGGCCCCTAGAGTTGGAAACGACTAGCACGCATGTGCGGGGAAACCTTTACCTTTAAATATAAAGTGGATATTATGCACTTTGCTCTGTCTCAAACCTTCTACTGGAAACAAGGCCCTTCCTATATGCTCCTTCCCTGTTTGTCTGTATCTATAACCATTCTTCATATATAGGCATTTGGATTTTAATAACATTTCTTATTGCCACTCTATTACAGAATATGCCAGCCTTAACTTGGCAAAACCAATCTGACTATTTTAACAACAGGTACACAGTTGTTGCAGGAATCCAGGAGATCATCCATAATGGTACAATATGAAATTTAAAGAAATTGTGTAACGCTCTTTGTCCCCGCCTAAATTTTTAGAGCCTTCTTTGATGTTCATGGTGAGAAACAGATAACCCAATAATGTCATTGAGTAATCAATCTAATTGATCAATCAGAATTTATTTACAGTGCAAACCCAAACACAATAAAAGACCAAGAGTTAATACAATAAACATAAAAAGAATTTTTAAAATTGTAAGAATTTTAGCAGCTAACAATAGCAAGAGAGAGAAGCCCAGCCATTACCTTTCTCCTGGATGATCCCTTTCCAGGAAACCTCTAAGAAAGTAACTATTCTTATTGATAGCTATAATTATTAGGAAATGTGAAAAGATGGGGAAAAATTGCTGAAAGCTGTTTTTTGGGTACAGCAGAGCAGATAAGATGAAATATACATTTGCCACAGATCTGCATTCAATATATACAGTAGAAGGATTTCAGCAATGTAACTTGCCTACAAACTGTAACTACTGAAACACCTCTTCCACACTACTTATTAAAATACTTAGTTTTGTATTCTAACATCAATACAACATCTTGCATAAGTATAATTCTAGGCACCAGAAGGTTTCACTGAAACTTTTCAATTTTAAAGCCAGTATAATTGTCCTTTTTAACCTTTCAATAACCCCCCCCCAAAATGATCTAGTTCTATACTGAAGTCTAATATATGCTAATAATCTACTACGTGGAAACAATTTGCAAGTTCGTTTTTAAAATTGTGGCTTCCTTTGTGCAAGCTAATTTACCATTGCACACACATTACTGGAGTCAGTTGTAGTAGATTAGAATATAAAGCATAGAAAGTGACCTCACATTTTTAAAACAAAAACAAAATGTGCCACACTATGACATATAGCAGAGGTCCCCAACCTTTTCGGAATGAGAGACAGGTTCCGTGGAGAGAGGTTTTTCCATGGAGCGGAGGGTGCCTGGTTTTGTGTGCTGCCTGCATCTTGTGGATGGGGCTTTGCTTGTTTGTGCAGCCCACTTGCTGTCATGCCGCCGCCCGGTACTAGTCCACAGACCGGGGGTTGGGAACCCTTGACATATAGTATCTACAATAAAGCATTCTAAGATAATTATTTGTTGTTGTTAGCTGCGAAGTCATGTCCAACCCATCGCGACCCCATGGACCACGTTCCTCCAGGCCTTCCTGTCCTCTACCATCTTCTGGAGTCCATTTAAGCTCACGCCTACTGCTTCAGTGACTCCATCCAGCCACCTCATTCTCTGTCGTCCCCTTCTTCTATTGCCCTCAACCTTTCCCAGCAGTAGGCTCTTCTCCAGTGAGTCCTTCCTTCTCATTAGGTGGCCAAAGTATTTGAGTTTTAGCTTCAGGATCTGACCTTCTAAAGAGCAGTCAGGGTTGATCTCCTCTAGGACTGAATGGTTTGATCACCTTGCAGTCCAAGGGACTCGCAGGAGTCTTCTCCAGCACCATAGTTCAAAGGCCTCAATTCTTTGGCGCTCAGCCTTTCCTATGGTCCAACTTTCACTGCCATACATTGCAACTGGGAAGACCATAGCCTTGACTATAGGCACTTTTGTTGACAGGGTGATGTCTCTGCTTTTTTTTTTTTTTATTGAAAAGTTTTAAAATACAGTTTTCCTTTAAAAAACCCCCCTTCCCCTACCCTCCTCCCCCCCTACCTCCCCCCTCCCCCTCTCCCTCCCCCCCTAACTCCCCCCCTCCCCCCCTCCTTCCCCCCTACTTCCCCCCCTCCCCCCTACCCCCCCCTGACTTCCCAGAGCTAAATACAAGGTATATATCTAAAAAAAAAAACAATCATAAACAATCATATACTAACAACTATAAACTCTAAAATCCATCACTCTCTAGCTTATATAAAATAAACCAATCCTTAATAATATTAAATATATATAAGAAACTAAGATAAAAAAAAAAACTAGCGTCATTCATGTCTCCACTGTCTACATTCTTCCACAATTATCTATTTTCTAAACAAATTGTCATTTACACACCACAAACACCTATCCCTATTATCCTAATCACTCTCTAACCAAAATAGTCTATAATAGATAATTCTTACACAAATTAACCCACATTAGCCCATAAAACTTTCTTCCATTTCCTCTGTAGTAAATTTAATCCATTAGTTCCACTGCTTAACTGTAAGTATGTAGCAAATTTAGTCCATTGTCCACTGCTTAGCTGTAAGTACATTATAGAAGTTCCATAGATTTCTGCAAGTCTTATTTTTTTATCTTCTTTGAACGTTTTAAAGCAGCACGCGTCACTTTCTGTTCTCTAGGGTCATCCAAAAGATTTATGGCTTGATCTCCTCCTACACCCTTCTCATCTGTTTGTCCATCTTCATCCTCTTGATATTCTCCTTCTCCAGATCCCTCTGCATCTTCCGAAAGTATTGATGGGATTACTTTTAAAACATTGTTGTAAAAATCACGCGCTTGCTTCACAGTAACCAAACAATACCTTTTACCTTCATACGTCAAGCTCAAGCCAAGTGGAATCTCCCATCTGAACCTTATATCTCGTTGTTTAAGCTCTTGCACAAGAAATATAAAGTCCTTCCTTCTCTTTAAAATCTTTGGAGGAATTTCTTTTAAAACCAGAACTTCTTGATCAGCAATCACAACTTTAGTATCATAGGCAGCTTGTATAACTTCATCTCTAATTTCCCTTTTTAAAAAATAAACCACCACATCTCTAGGCAGCTTTCTCTGTTTAGCAATCCACGAGTTCACACGAAACACTTTGTCCATGCCTTGTTTTATTTCAGATGCTGGCTGATTCAATACCACCTCAAAAGCCTCTGAGACCAGCTGCTTTAGGTCTTCCTTAATATTCTCTTTTAAACCTCTAATTCTAACAGCAAACTGCATCTGGTAAAATTGAGCCAGACTCAGTTCGCTATCCATTTTGTCTTTTAACTCTTCAATTTCCAATACTTTTGCTTCTAATATAGCATTCTTTTGAGTCAAATCTTCCACTTTTTCCTCCAGATCTTCCACACATACAGCTACTTTATGCACTGAAGTCAAAATGTCTACCTTCATCTCTCTAAATTTCTGTTCCATCCTCTCTTCCATTCTCTCCTCCAATTTCTGCAATTTCTCCTCCATCTGTAGAAATTTAACACCCATTGATTCCAAAATTAACTGGGTATGCTTTTCAAGATCCTTCAATGTCAATACATCAGAAGAGTGCAGCGCCTGCAATAATGAATGTTGTTGCACTGGAGAATTTCCTGCACTCCGGAAAGTTTTAGGAGGAGGTTTAGCCGCCATCTTTTACTTACAGTTGTGACGCACTTTCACTTTAAGTTTTAGAAAAAGTCCATCAAGCTCGAGAGTAGAATAAAATAATCCTCTTCATCTTTCCCTCTTGTACCGCTCTGCCTGCTCTTTTCCTTTCATAGTCTTTCCTTCAGGCAGGGATGGTCACAGACGCCTGGCTCTGCTCCATAAAATCCAGAGCAGAGACGCTGGCCAGCTGGGAGCAGCCCAGGCTACGGGGGAGTTCAATCCTTCAGCCGCCCAAGCTCAAAGCTCAGGCAGCCCTGGAGAACTCTACCCCTACCTGGGAGCTCACCCCCTCCTCTTCTCCCGAGGAGGGGGCTTCAAATTCGCCCGAACAGCTGATCGGCGCTGTTTCGGACGAAAATCACACAGCTGAGCCGCGGGCAGCCCGGGAAGGCTGTCTCCGGCGCCGGCGGAGCCACCGGAAGTCCGATGTCTCTGCTTTTTAGTGTGCTGTCTAGATTTGCCATGGCTTTCCTCCACAGGACCAAGCGTCTTTTAATTTCTTGGCTACAGTCTCCATCTGCAGTGATCTTGGAGCCCAGGAAAATAAAATCTGTCACTACCTCCATTTCTTCCGCATCTATTTGCCAGGAATTGAGAGGGCCAGATGCCATGATCTTGGTTTTCTTAATGTTAAGTTTCAAGCCAACTTTTGCACTCTCTTTCTTCACCCGCAACAAGAGGCTCTTTAGTTCTTTTTCACTTTCTGCCATTAGAGTGGTATCATCTGCATATCTTAGGTTGTTAATATTTCTCCCGGCAATCTTAATTCCAACTTTTGATTCATCTAGCCCTGCCTTTCTCTTGATGTGCTCTGCATATAAATTAAATAGGCAAGGCGACAGTATACAGCCTTGCCGGACTCCTTTCCCAATTTTGAACCAATCAGTGGTTCTGTGTCCAGTTCTCACTGTTGCTTCTTGACCCGCATATAGGTTTCTCAACAGACAAATAAGATGGTCTGGTACTCTTTAAGAACTTGCCACAGTTTGTTGTGATCCACACAATCAAAGGTTTTGGCATAGTCAATGAAGCAGAAGTAGATGTTTTTCTGGAATTCCCTAGCTTTCTCCATGATCCAGCGTATGTTGGCAATTTGATCACTAGTTCCTCTGCCTCTTTGAAATCCTGCCTGTACTTCTGGTAGTTCTCGATCCACATACTGCTGGAGTCTAGCTTGTAGGATTTTAAGCATAACTTTACTAGCATGTGAAATGAGTGCAATGGTGCGATAGTTTGAGCATTCTTTGGCACTGCCTTTCTTTGGAATTGGAATGTAAACTGATCTTTTCCAATCCTGTGGCCACTGTTGAGTTTTCCAAATTTGCTGGCAAATTGAGTGTAGCACTTTTACTGCATTGTCTTTTAAGATTTTGAATAGCTCAGCTGGAATACTGTCACCCCACTAGCTTTGTTGTTGTTCAGCTTTCCTAAGGCCCACTTCACTTCACATTATAGATAATTATAGATAGCTGGAATGTTTATTGCTAACATTAAAAAGATTGGCATACAAATATTATAAATCTGAAAAAACACATAATACTACCTGTGGTACATTGGCACCTGGCAGGTGGTACGTGACCATCCTAGAAAAGTGGTAGTGGGGGAGGGGAATGAGCTGAACCAGTGGCAGCACCACACAAGCCTGAGCGAGAGATGGCTGGAGCTGCAAGGTTGTCAGGGCTCAGTAGAAGCGCCAGGATCAGCGCCAGTCTCCAGCTGGAGCTCGGCGCTGATCCTGGCACTTCTGAGTCCAGAAGAATTGCCGATCAGCTGGAATATTGCAGCATCTCCAGGGTCCTGTGATTTACATTCAATGCTTGGCAACTGATTCATATTTATGATGGTCACAGTGTCCCAGGGTCATGTGAAGTGACCAGAACCTGCTGCAACCACCCAGCAGATGGGGGGAATAAAAACCAAACACCCCCCACCTCACCCCCAGGCAGGCAGGCAGGTGTCTTGGTTGGCTGTGGCTTGGGGGGCACTTTTTTCAGTGACATTGTAACTTCAAACAGTCACTAAGTGAACTGTTGTAAGTCGAGGACTACCCATACTTCATCACTTTTTCCCTTTTTTTTGGTCATTAAGTTTTTGACACCTTGCTAGGTGACTGGTGGTACTCAGATATTGCCATATCCTAAAAGTGGTACAATGGGTGAAAAGGTTGAAAAGCCCTGTATTATGAAATACAAAAGGGGGCAGAAATCTCTACCAAAGGTTGAGTGCCTTAATTGTGCTAAGCAATAGACAATGTATAAATCAAGCAATGGCACAAATCTATGCTGCTACTAGAAATGCCCAATTTTTAATTTAGTAGGAGATATGAAATATAGAATTCAAACTCTGGGCCAGAAAAATTCCTTAGGAGGGGTGTGATAAACATCCCACATATATATTTATTAAACAGCACAGAAGAACATTTCTATGTCATCAGTTTAATAGCATAAAAGTTAGCTAGTATAAAAGCCAAGAGCCACTTTGGTGTAGTGGTTAAGGCAGCAGGCTAGAAGCCAGGAGAGTGGGAGTTTTCTGGCCATAGGTACAAAGCCAAAGGGCTGATCTTGGGCCAGTCACTCCCTCTGAGCCCTAGAAAACAGGCAATGGCAAACCACTTCTGAAAAACCTTGCTAAGAAAAGGAGAGGGACTAGGCCAGGGCTAGGCAACCTTGGCTCTTTTATGACTTGTTGACTTCAACTCCCAGAATTCCTGAGCCAGCCATGCCTGCCTGCCCCTGGACTAGGCAGTCACCAGGAAACTAGACTGATTTAAAGTCACACACACACACACACACACACACACACACACACACACACTGTAAAATTTATATTATTCCAGCATTGTGGTGCTGGAAAGGTAGATGGCACAAACAAAGCTGTGCAGGTAGTTCTTGACTTACCACAAATGAGCCCAACATTTCTGTTGCTAAATGGGACACTTGTTAAAGCAGGAAACCCTATACCCTTCCAGACAAGTGGCTGTCCAGTCTCTTCTTAAAAATCGCCAGTGTTGGAGCACTCACAATTTCTGGAGGCAGGTTGTTCCACTGATTAATTGTTCTGTCAGGAAATTTCTCCTTAGTTCTAGGTTGGTTCTCTCCTTGATCAGTTTCCATCCATTGCTTCTTGTCCTGCCCTCAGGTGCTTTGGAAAATAGGTTGACCCCCCCCCCCTCTTCTTTATGGCAGGTACTCCTTCATTAGCCATATGGAATGAATCTAAAAGATGCCCTGTCGATGGGAGTGACTCTTAAGTGAAATGGTTTCATGGAACCTATGAATCACCAACAATATGGGACCGGTCAATGGAAGCTAATTCAGGTTTCTTCCAGAATATGAGGATCATAATGAATGCTCTTTTGAAATTAACAAACACTGCAATGGGAATCCTAATACTATCCTTATTAAAAGAAATATCTCTTTTAATGAGATGATGTCTAGCTGGCAACCTGCTCATTCTGTCCCTCTCCCAACTGTTTGTTCACTTGCTGAAATACATTCATTATCTACTCAATGTAAAAATGTGCAGTAGGGATGTACAATTATGCTGTAATTAGTTTTGGGTCTGTATTATGCCAGTACATCTTGTCTCTCCTTTGTGTAAAATTGAATCATTAGCATCTTTTATTGACTGATATAGGTCAGAAATGCTGTTAAGGCAGATGCATACCAATTCATATGGCCTATTTACAGTTTGTGGGGTGGATGGAAGACAATATCTCAAAATCTTTTTAAGCAATGGTACCTAGATGCCAATCAAGACGCTCACCCAGGATAAATGTGCAGTCCGAATCCACCACATACATAGACTAGAAGTGTATCTCCTATTTATATTAAAGAGTATTAAAGTTTGGCATTGGTCAAAAGCCTGGGCAAAAATCTGTCATTATTGTGGAATGGAGCTGGAGAAGATCTAAATTTCTGAAATTTCCTTTTCCAGCCCTCGAGGGTGTAATTTTCATAACTACCCAAATATAACTCTAATAATCATGGGATATGAATACTACAAAAATAAATCTCGAGCTCATTCTACATGCTACCTGAGCATGCAGCAGACAAGCTTGACATTTCACAATTGCCTGAGTAGGATTAAATGGAAAAGTTATATGATGTACATATTACTTGTCAACGCTGCTAACATCGGATGTTTTTGCGTTGACAGTAGATGGAAATGTAGTTTTTCCCCTTTCGCTTTTAGAGTTAGATGATGCAGGGAGGGGGGGATGTGAATGAGAGTCCAGCTAGACATAACAACACTAAAACTTAGTGTGAGAATCAAGGTTATTGAGCCAGAGCTGATAAAGAATTGGCAGGCTGAGAGCTGGAGAGAAAGCCCGCGCTTCAAGCTAATTGAGGAATGTGATTTATAACTGTTAATTGGAGGAGGGAATTGTGCTTTGATACTATGTACCCAGGGGAGGGGAATTCACTTTTTGGCTTTGATTATGTAAGTGCCAATATTATGCTACTCGAATAAAAGATCCTTTAAGGTAAACAATGCCTCGAAGTTCTTTTGAAGAGTTTCGTCTGTTGGAACCATGACATTGCTACAGTTGTCTATCATTACTTTGCCTGCTCACTTGATGCCTGCCGAATCAGCAGTGTGTGCAGGAGGTTGTTGCTTTCATCAGAATGACAAACGCTGGGCCGAGCTCTGCCACTTTTGTAGGCATGACTTTAGTTTGATTTTCTTGAATATAGAATAGAAACTTCTATGGGGGAATTTCTGTTGCTAAAAAGACTGGTCATTGCACAAGACAGGACAGTGATGTTTTGTTCGTACTTCTCTGGATTTCTGTGTTGGTAGAAAATAAGAGAATTTTGGCTGTGCCTAATCTGCTTTCAAAGACCAGGGGTCAAAAACGGTAATATACAGAGTTTTCCAGGAAATCAGCACTAGCCTACACAGCCGCTGAGTTCCATCCCAGACAAAATTCCAGAACCACAGAAAGGGTTTTTAGACCCAAATATTAAGAATGAAACAAGTGCATTTAGACTGCTGAAGAAGAATAGTAGGGAGAAATCATGTAATAGTATTTTTTTAATCAAAAGTCCTGAGTTTAGGTACCATATGATCATAAATTCTTCAGCTGAACATGTGGTCTTAGCATATCATCTATGCAGTATGGTTGTTGAATCCCAGGATTCTAATAAAATCAGACTGGATTTGAAAAGAAGAAAATCTACACCGCACTTGTTTTGTAATGCTGGAATTACAATAAATTATATTTATTGAGAATGTTGAGTTGAGGAAGACTGTTTTTAGATAATTCAAAACACACTTCATTCCCCCCCCCTGAAATATAGGGCCATCTAAAGCCCTATGTTAAATTTAAGGCTAAAATAATTGGCCAACTCCTTGCGTGCTCAGACACTATCCTATACCATTCCTGCATTGCAATACCCAACCTGGGGCACCTCTGGCAGTGACGGTGTCAAGGATGTAATATTTAACTAGAAATGCCTACAACTAATTGTTCTGGTATAGTCAATAAGACACAAGACTTAACAATAGCTTTAGTGGTATGATGTTCTTTTCCAAGTTACTTGTTACTTAGTTATTTATTTATATTTATTAATTTTTATGCACCCCATGTCACTGACACAGTGACTCCAGGCGACTTACAATATAATAAAAAGTAAAAAAAAAAAAGCACTACCAGTTTCTGGAATTTTCTCTGAAATACTGTAGCCAGGTTTTCTTTACTCAGATTATAGCCAATTGAGACATAATTACCTTTTAGGCAGAATATATTTGCTTCCCATGCAGCACAGCGCATTGTCTTGTGAGAGGCATCCCACAAAACATAAAGAATGTAACTATGGTTTTTATCTGCCGAGGGCTCTGTGAGGAGAGTCATTTCCTACACTAGTTGTGGCATAGGTGCTTGTAATGATAAGAAGCTATTAATTAAAAGGGATTTAGAGAAGAATACAAGAAGCTCTTCATATTTTCTATTGTAAATTTTGTATAGAGTTGGTGAAAGCCTGGAGACATGCACATATGTAGCAAATGAAGAGAACACCTCACAGTGCATCTTTGCTTCGAGATCTTAATGAGGGGTTTTGGGGGGAGGGGTTGGTTTGGTTCAACCAGCTTTTAAATAGACAGAGAAGTCTTTGTTCCCTATCAACAATCCTACCATTAGCACAAAATGACCTAAAGACACATGTTTCACACCTACTTATAACTTGAGTGGTGCAAATTATCATGGAGTATGCAGTTTGATTGACATGATGTGAACATACAAGATTGCTTGAAGCATGTTATAACAAGGTAAACTGCATAGAGCAGTGATGGCGAACCTTGTAGACACCAAGAGACCCAAAACCGCCCCCCCTCCACCCCCCCCAGCAGAACCACCTACTGCCTCCATAGCCCACCGCTGATTGCCCCAGTGGCTCTGCAGCACCAGGGTGGACACGCCTTCTGTCCATGCCCCGCAGCATCATCTGTGTGCGATGGGGTGTGAGGGAAGAGTCTTGTCCCTGCTGCCCAGCTGCCATGTCCTTGGCTGTGCTGATCCACGTGGGCCACACCTGGGGCCACTCTCCTCCAAGGGGGCTGCTGGTGAAGAGAGGGCCGCGTGGGTAGGTGGGGCTAGGGTGACAGTGCGCGTGCCCACAGAGAGGGCTCTGCGTGCCACCTCTGGCACACGTGCCATAGGTTTGCCACCACTGGCATAGAGCAAGAGCAAGTACACCACTGTGCCCAGGGCTGTTGGGGGAATAGCCCTGTGATTTTGCCGATTTAAGGACCGTTTGCTCCATTCAAATCAATTTTGCTCTGATCCTTCAAAGTAACATCATCTGCCTGCCTCAGCATGACAGAAAGGTGCACAATCAGGGTTAACATAAAACTGAACTAAACTCCAAACCACATAGTTGGAAGTCTTCCCAGCCAACTCACAGTGACAGCAAGGAGTTATATGAGACAGATTTTTTAAAAAAAGAAAACAATAACAGGATGGACTTCTCGGAGAAAGGAGACCCTAAAAAGGCTTTATTCCCTTCTGTTTCTGCAGGATCTGATCCTCCAAAAAGTGTTAGCCCTCCTGAGAAAATATCTCCGGTATGTATCTGCAGAGCTTTGTTTTCATTATTTTTTTTTAACTTCATGAAAGCTTCTGTTATTTCTGTTGCTGCTGTGTCCTGGTCTCAAAATTGCCTAGAATTGATATTAGCTTTAAAAATTTGGCATGAAATATTTCCTCGATTAATCTATTAAAAAGAAAGTCGTGTTTTTTTTAAAAGTGAAGGTGGGGAAATAGAACTGGTGGCTTCTTTGGAATAATCGCTCTGCTGCCAAAAATTGCACTCTAGGAATTTGCATTGTAGACATTTTCAGTTGGAAAATTCATTCCAAGAATTTTCATTTTTTGAAGTATAAAATAGATCTAGAGGGGAAGTTGACGAGATCCTAAGTCATCATGCAGTGTATTTCAACAGTGGAAATTTCAGCCCCAAACAGCTGCACCACAATGGTATTTTAAGTTAGTGCTATGTTCATACTTTTGCTGCTGTCTGTAATGGTGTTTGGTTTTTGAGGTTGAATTTTCAGACTTTTCTAGACCCTGATTATGAAAACTGAATGGATTTATTCTTAAGGGTATATTTATATTAGTCTCGATCCAGCACCAGTAATTTGATATTGTGCCCTCGGGTAGTGAAAGAGCAATTTATGGAAGCTTCTTCTAACCTGAACATTTGGAGGATATGAAGATGGAGAAGACTAATTTATAAACAGCTGCAAGAAGGAGAAAGAGAGCAGAACTGCAGTTATGGAATGATGATTCCCCAGTAAAATAAGATAACTATATAAAGGAGATTTCCTTCTCAAACAATAGAGAAGGAAATACCTATAACCTTTAAAGAAACAAAATGTAAAAGGCAAAAAGATTGAAAAGAGATAGGGTATTGTTTCAGATAGAGAAGAAGGAATAACCTGGTTGATTTCAAGCTTAATTAAAATGGGATGCAGTTCTCAGTGAAAGTTTATAGGCTGAAGTAGTATAGCAGGGAACCATTCTGCTTTTCAATTAAAAACATTAATAACATTTAAAAATTTTAATATTTTAAAGGGGGGAAAATGGTAGGCATAGAAGCATTCTCATGCCAAGGAGTTTTTAATTGTTCTAAGAAATGCAAATAACTCCTAAATGAGTGCTTCCTGGAAGAAACCGGTCCTTTGTAATAAATGAGTAATTTTACCTATTCATTGCATATACAAATGAATATTTTGAAAAGCCCTTTAATTTAAAACTTAATCAGATCAAGCCTTTTCTTTCCGTGTAGTTTGTTAGTTGCACATTTATGGATTATGGAGGGAAGCATTAAATCGATCATATGGATCAATGCTGGAATTATCTCAAAGAATAGATAATCAAGTGTTTGTACTGCTTTTCTTAAGAGCAATATTGTCAGAATCCATTTATATCATATTCATAAATGGAATGTTTCAAACATTATTCCATGGATTCTGCCATCTCCCGAAGAGAAGAGAATAGATGTGTATTGAACCGGTATTAGGCATTTCAAAGGAAAGGAGAAGCCTTTTGAACTGGGGAAACAAAAGGGGGGGGGCTAGCATCTGGCTTTTGTCATGGAAGAGAGCAATAAACATGAAGGGTCCTAAGTTCCTTTTTCCCACGAGAGGGATGATACGAGATAAAGGATGGGGGACTGACCAAATGGGGTTAAGGGGGGTTAAACCGGGAACTCTTTATAAAGGTTTACTTCGTGGAATAATATTAAGTCCTGTCTCATTTCCTACAACCAAGCATGTCTCAGTAAAGATTCTTTTTGGAATAGACTTGACTCCAAGAATTTTGTCTTCCTAAGATGTGGTTTGGGGTGGGTCCTGACATTTATCCATGGTCTGTTGAAAGAGGCCATAAGCTAAGAATTAATTGCATTACAGAAACAATATTTAACTGCTGTTTTTCTCACATTCAAGTTTTCCCTCTAATTCTCTTAAATGAATGAGGGACTGTAACTTTAAGCACATCCATACATGCATGTAAGAACATTTGTGAATAAAGGCCCAAAATTTGTAATGGTTGAATGGCATGTGAGATTTCTTATCAATTTTGGGCACTTATGAAATGCTGAAACAAAAAAAATGTACTGCTTTTTTTTTTACTTCTATGTTGTACTTGAAAACCATGCCCGGTGTGATTATTCCATAAAACAGGTATGCCAGAGGAACTAGTGGAAATATAAAATGGGCAAGCTAAGAAGCTGCAGTCTTCCAGGGTTGCAAGCAAATTAATAAAGCAAAAGTAATTTTGAACCAAACAAACAGAGCCTTGGTGGAGCAGTGGGCTAATGCCTCCTTAAGTAACACCAGCTGCCTGCAATTAGTGCAGGTTCGAGTCCCACCAGGCTCAAGGTTGACTCAGCCTTCCATCCTTCCGAGGTAGGTAAAATGAGGACCCAGATTGTTGGGGGCAATAAGCTGACTTTGTAATAATGCCGCTTGGGGTGTGTGTGAAAGCCCTAATAAGCAGGCATATACATAGAATGAAGGCTACTGCTAAGTTTGTAAAGCCGCCCTGAGTCTTCGGAGAAGGGCGGGATATAAATGGAATTAAAATAAATAAAAATAATAAATACAATAATGTTCTGGATTATTAGGGTTTTTTCCTCAGTTATTAGAAGTGTGTCTTTTGTATTTAATCTGTAACCATAATCTGAGCTAAGAGAAAGCAATGCCCGAAAAGGCACTAAGTAGAAAAAAGTGGCTGAAGGATATATAAAGCACCCTTCCTACAGCTTCTTTACCAACCCATAATTTTTCTTTACGTGAAAAACTTGTAATTGGACTTTGAAACATAATGGCTTTATGGAGCTGTATCCTCATCTGAGGTATGAATGCTCTGCTTGATTAGGAAAAATCCATTCGACTCATCAATCCAGTTTTTATTTTCAGTTCTATTTTTCATGCTCTGTAAAATCCCAACGTCATCCTGAACCTCGTGGTTCATGCGTTATAGTTAATACGTCTTGTAAGCCAAAGCTAAAATGGATGGACAATAAACGATACAAAAATTGGAAATAAATGCTAAACAATTCAAGCTTTTCCATGGTGCAGGAGGAGCATCTACATATTTGTTTTGGGGGCGGGAAGTTGACGAACTAAAGGTGTTATTCTTCATATGATGATAACAATGATTCAGATCTTAGCTATAAAGGATGCTCTTGACTATCAAATAGAATAATACTTTGTCTACATCTCACCTGCCAGAAGAGCATGGTAGCATTGGGACATTAATGACTGAAAGCCAGTCCATGTAGAAAAGACAGCACAATAACACACGTGTGACTATGTTGTTGGGATGTTGTTATATCTTCCTTCTACTTTTATTGAAGGCAAGGTATGGATACCCATAAAAAAACTTCAGTGACTGTAAAAGGTGTATTGTCTTCTTATATGTCAGTGTACTTATGTGTAAGCAAAGCTGTGAGGATTTTCAGGTTGAAATAATAATATTATTATTCAGTCAATTTTTTAAAAGATGAAATGAGCCCTAATAGGATACAAAATGGGAGTTAGGGTTCAGCAGCTAGCTGTGGTATGAAACAATCTTAACACTGGATTCATCCAGTTTTGATAGCACAATAGTATGCAACCTGTAACACAAATAGTCTTTATAGATGCTCTAATGAATGTGTGTAGAAGAGAATGACTTAGTAGCATCCAATTTCAGCCTTTGAATCTTCATCATTTAACTTGTATGCCGCTGATATGGAAAATAGGAATGGGTAGGAAATATCTTTCATTTCCATTTCACTGCAGACTCGCTCAATTCACATCCCCCAAATTAACCTATGAAGCAAAACTCAATTATATTTTGATAGGATATGCAATACAGTACTCCAGCCATAAAACGTGAAGAAAAAATGTGCACACTTTATTGAACAGAATATATGATAGTACACTACCTGGTTGGAAATTAGTTCCTGAAATATTTATACTGGAAAAATTTGTATACAAATGGCATGTATGAGAAATGCATAATACACATGCTTGTGTGTGTGTGTGTGTGTGTGCGCACGCACGTGTGTGTGTGGAAACAGGGTAAAAAGAGCCTAAGATGAGAAAGGGAAAAAAACAACTTGAAATGGACAGATTCATCAATCCCTAATGGAGCGCTTGTATCAGCGTGTGTAGGAGTCCTTTTGTGTACGTTCAGGATCTCTAATCCTCCCCTCACTTGCCAACCAGTTTTCCGGAATGCGCAGAAAGAATCAGATGGGCATGTACATTGTATATTTTGGCTTTCTGTATGTACAATCAAATCCATGTAGGTTGAAACACAGCTTTGATACTATAAATCACCTTCCCCAACTGCTCTATTTCCTTGTTCCTTCAAGGAAGTGTCCTTGAGAGACTGTAACAGGCCTACCTGTATTGCTTCAGGAGCTTTTTCTTAACGTTCAAGCCTGAACTTAAGAAATCACAATTTGTAAATGTGTTTCTGACTCCCATTTAAATAACCCCTCCATGGCAGACTCATCCCTTATTGGCACTGGAAGAGTGAAGATTTTCCCATGTCAAATGGGTTTCTCTCTCTTTGCAGTATTTAATGCCCCTGCATGTCATGGGATAGCACTGCAAAAATGTTGTGGAAATGGGCTAGGGAAAGTGCCAGTCTGCTTTGTTTTCTTACAGGGCAGTGAAGCCTTACAAATCAGAGGACAAAAATGAAGGCTGGACTGTGAAAATAATAACGTGACCATTATGTACTTAAGCATGTACTTTGGTGTGTGATTCTCGGATCCTCCTGACACTGAAATTGTTAGGTTCCTGTTTCCCATATTTTCTCTGCTGGCACAATTACTCTGCACATGCTGGAGGAAGAAAAATAACACCTCTGTGGGGATTTGTTTCTTGATTACACCAAGAGCCCAGATTAGTCACAGACATTTTATAGAAACCTGTGGACATTCACTCAGTTCATCCAAGTCACCCCCCCAAAAAATGTTTTGCCTTTATATATTTGCTTTTTATACATGCTTTTAAAATTCTATTCAATACTATTTGTATATATGTGTGTGTGTGTGTGTGTACAGCTACATATACACACACAAACAAACATACTGTATGTAATATTTATATACTATTTTCAAGATTCTTAAATTCTATTTGACCTTCACTTAATGTGTTGAACTTCACTATTCGAAGCGTGACTTTACTGACCTTTTAAGTGTTTCCTTGAACACTTCCTTGTTTCTTCACAGACATACCTTTCTTTTTCATTTTGTTGTACAAATAGATGTTTCGGTTTCAAAACCTGCTTTCTGTGAGCACCATTGTAATCAGCTGTGCAAATGATCAAGTGACGTGTATACAATACATAACCCAACCTCTTTCTGCTCGTCTTCTTTAGAGAATATGTAGCACCCACTATCCTCTCAGCATCGCTTTCATTGTAGTGAATGAATTTTGTGAGCGCTTCTCCTACTATGGAATGAAAGGTAGGTTTTTACAGCCTTTTCTCAGGAAAAGTCAGATGCCTTTTCCATTTATTTAGGTGGAAGAAAGGCAGGGAGAAATTAATGGCTGGAATTGGGGAAAAAGCATTTTGCTTGATTTCTCTCCCAAGATCTTAGTCAGATTTATAAATCTTAATGGTCTGTGCTAAATGCAAATGCTAATGTGATAGACAGAAGGATCATAAATATAGAATGCTGGCAGCAAAATAAAGGTTGTTTTAAAGAATGTTCTGCAGAAGATGGGAACAGAACTGAAGTCTGAGGAAGAAACTGTTGGCCTAGCCAGACTTTCTCAACCGTGACATTTTCCAGATGTAGGGTATTCAATTCCCAGAAGTCTTCAGCCATCATATTATTGCTCAGAATCCTGGGCATGAAAATCCACTTATCTAGTGCTACCAGATCTAGATTGCAAAAATGCAGATGACTACCAGATGGTTAAAAGGCATTAGAAATTTCTATATTTGTTTGCTCTCATCTAGTGATTGTCCAGAGTCCAATAATGGATGACCCATCACACATCTGGAAGGATGCCTGGACTGATAAACCCATCTTAATAACTAATTTCTCCAACTTTTCTCCTGTGGTAGTTTATCTATGAGTTTATCTCTGGGATGATGGTCAGCATTCAGAAAGGCCATTTTGTTCATCGTTCTATTTTTCTGCCACTGATAAACTTTGTTTCTTCTGTTACTGTTAAAGGCCCAAAGTTATTATCAAGTGGCAATAGATAGAGAATCATAGACATAACCCTGGAGAAAGACTGTGGCAGTTAGAAAAACATGATTTCAGTGCAGTTAAGAAAGAAAATCTCAGAAACATACTTGAATAGCGTCTGATGTAACTCCTTTTGATGTAAGATGAATGGAGGGACAATGATGTCAGATTTTCAAGATTCTTTTACTATTGCTTATATCAATAGAGTTCTATTGTTTCTTGTAGCATCTGTTTGCTGATGTGTTCCTGAAAGGGATAACATAATACTACCAACAGCCTACTACAGTATTATAAACTGGACCTAAATACTATCATACATTTCAGAGGCCTGGATGGATATAGAAAGGGAAAATCCACTTTCGGAAATATGCCTCCCTGTGTTTTATGTGTAGTATCAGTTAAGAGCCCAGGGCAGAGATGTGGAGAAGCTATGGTCATTCAGAATACTTTGATGACATTAAGAAGCACTGCTTCATAGAAAACTGGATGTGGCACCTTGTTTATGAACTTGGGCTCTCAGGAACACTTAGGACTTTCGCTGCTGTACTTGTCTCCTTGCTAAACTGCAGTACTCCTGCCTGAACTCCTTGAATGTGACCAGATAGGTGGTGGAGTTCCTCTGGCTTAAGACTGGGAATTTCCAAGTAGACTATACAATGTGCTCTATGTGGGCGCTATCCTTGAAGAACATCCAGAAGCTGCAACTGGTCTAGAATGCATTGGCATCCGCAATTATGGATGGACCTCTATATGCCCCTGTTGCATCTCTGTTCTATGAGATGAACTGACTTCAGTGTGGTTTCAAGTGCAAATCAAGGTGCTAGCTGTCATCTATCATGCTTTTCATGTCATGGGGCCAAGTTTTGTTTGTTGTACTAAATCAGTGAATTTTGATTTGAGTTCCAGATAAAGAAAGTCATCTAGCGGGATCCAGAAAGTAGACCATTTCTGCCACTGATAAACTTTGTTTCTTCTGTTACTGTTAAAGGCACAAAGCCATTATCAAGTGGCAATAGATAGAGAATCATAAACATAACACTGTGGCAGAAATTTGGAATCCATACCCTTTAGATTGACTCTGACTTTAACCAGCTTTTCAGAAAGCTCTAAATATTTGGATGTGTTTCTGGCTTGAAGGTCGAGCAGTTGCTCAACCCCAATGAGATCTTACCTTATTACTGATTGAGTCTCGTCCTTAGCTGCCATTAGAGGCCTTTTATAATGTTATTTATTTATGTTTACTTTGTATTATATTTTTATGTATGCTTGGCCTCACAGAGTCACTTCAGCAAGATGGTCCGTTGCATAAAATATCTCAATAAATATTTGTGATATCCATTATCCTGTATTTTTATTGTTGTTGTGTTTCTTCCCACAGCTGTCTTGACTTTGTATTTTCTCTACTTCCTGCACTGGGATGAAACAACTTCCACATCTGTATACCATGCTTTTTCAAGTTTGTGTTACTTCACACCAGTCATTGGTGCCTTCATTGCTGATTCCTGGCTGGGAAAATACAAGTAAGAATGAAATATGCTGTCTACTGCATATAGACTTTACATTTCTTATAGGTTAACCCATTTGTATTGTCAGGAACAATTCAGAGGAATGAGGGATCCATCAGCAGGGAAGAGAAACTGTGGATCTTAAGAGGAACCAGAATGCTTTACCTTACCCTTCAGTTCAGCAATAGCATCTTTCCCCCAACACTTAGAAGAGCAACAAAGAAAGAAGAGTTGTAATTTTGGTAGATATCCCAGCAGCAAAAAAATGCTTGTCTTTTCCCTATCAGGAACCACAGACATGTATTTGGCTTTCTGATTATAAATGCACCTGTCTTTGGCTGATAAGGTTTACCCACTTCTTCTTTTCCTCCACAGAACAATCATTTATCTCTCCATTGTTTATGTTATTGGGCACGTGATCAAATCAGTTGGGGCAATGCCAAATGTGGGAAACCAGATTGCTCATGTGTAAGTAATGAGGAAATGGGCCTGCTGTGTTTTGATAATGTTACTATTAATTAGCTTGTATTAATGAGCAATGCATTCAAATGCACCTTGTTGTGAGCATTATGTGACTCTGATGGACCTTTTTGTTATCTGGGCACAATGGGTTTTATCCCTGTCATGTCTGGATATCATAGCCTTGACAGCTGCCAGTGCCTACCTTTTGAAGATCTGACAGTCTTGATTCTTAGGGTGAAAGATTTGTTCCAGACTAACCTTCATGTGTTTCAGTGGTAAGAGCACTGCTTGGAGTTCACCACTCAGCTGCTGATTAGTCCCTTTATATGACTGAGGGGCCCTTGAACATCCCTATTCAGCATGATAAGGGGAATTTTGTTTACTATTGCAGAGGAAACACATACAAATATAAAGTGTTTTCAAGTGTGTTCATTTCTCAGAAATGAAGAGTGTGTGCAGTCACCTTAAAGGTAAAGGTATCCCCGCACATGTGTGCTAGTCGTTTCCAACTCTAGGGGCCGGTGCTCATCTCCATTTCAAAGCCGAAGAGCCAGTGCTTGTCTGAGGACGTCTCCGTGGTCATGTAGCCAGCATGACTAGACGCCAAAGGCGCACGGAACGCTGTTACCTTCCCACCATAGTGGTCCCTATTTTTCTACTTGCATTTTTACGTGCTTTCGAACTGCTAGGTTGGCAGAAGCTGGGACGAGTAACAGGCGCTCACTCAGTTATGCAGCACTCGGGATTTGACCCGCCAAACTGCCGACCATCTGATCGACAAGCTCAGTGTCCTAACCCACTGAGCCACCGTCACCTTAGAATCCTATAAATTCAATTTTTTTGAATTTTTTCTCATTTTCCTGGCTAAAAGTCCATTGGATAGAAATGGGAAAGGATAACCTTCTTACATGATTCCTATTGCAGGATTTGGGCTTGCCGCAGCATACTGCTTAACAGCCCTCACTAACTTGATTCAAAAGACTCTGTTATGGAGTTAGCAGCTCTAACCCCCCCCCCCCAAAGACTTCTCCTGTTCTACCCCCAAGTCTTTTTATGGTGCTGAGATTTTCATCCCTCTTTGAAGGATTTTGTCAATGACGGGCCTGTCTCTGATTGCTCTTGGAACTGGAGGAATCAAGCCATGTGTGGCAGCGTTTGGTGGAGACCAGTTTGAAGACAAGCATGTAAGAATTGTGTTTCTTTTCTTCCATGTGGTTTCTTTATCTTTACGTGACATTATATGTATTTTACATATTTTTTTTTGCAATGAAATGATCAATGGACTAGAGTTCCCACATCAAGGGTAGTATGGAATGTTCTTTTAGAAACATTTTCTCATCCTCCTTTTGTATGTTCAAAGTTACAAAAGCAAATGTAGATAATAGAGAGATAAACAAATACCTTACATTCCTATCTAGCCCAATTCTACCAATACTCCAGGTAGCTACCTCTTTAAGAGAAGGGAAGATGGCTGAATTTAAAACAAGGAAGAGTAGACCGAAAGATTATATAAATACAGACAAAAATTCCTGTGCAATTCCAACTTTTCTCATCTTGTGAATTTAGGTTGCCAACTCCAGCAGAAATCAGTCTTGGGGATTCACCAAAAAGTGTATTTGCTTGATACTGTTAGGTGTACATATATGTATGTGCAAATGTACGTGCCAGAATATATATTCCAAACAAGGGCAGGGCAACATAAATAAATACATGAATAAAATAAGGTACCTAATTATATAATGAAATCATTTCCCCACCTTTGTATTACAACCATTCTTTCTCTTATACATAGAAACCCACAAGGGTGCTCAGTCTTCTAAGAAAAATAGGAAAACATAAGTATCTAAAAAGGCAGACTGGAGATGGGGGTAAGGTTAAGGAGCAATTCCCATTGGAAAGAGCAAAAAGAGAAAGGAAGACAAAGGGGAAGGAACGAAACTAGTTGGAGATGGACGGAGGCATCTTCAACAATTGAACCACCAGTCAGTCAGTTCTTCTACTTAAAATGGGAGAGGAAAAGTATTACATCCTTTCCATTAGAGAGGAGAACATTTTGAGCAAGCCCTCACCTAAAAAGTCATCATTATAGCATCAGGATTCATTAAACTTCTCCCTCTAGAACTTCAGTTGCCAAATAACTTGGCAATCCAAATGTTTACATTACATTCCAAAAATCTGTATGCTTGGCTCTTCAACAGAGGGCCTTTTCTCTCAATTTTTCTTTTTTTGGCTAGCCTTTCCTTTAAGCATTGCTCCTTAGCACCATTATTGAAGGAAAGCTTAAAACAGTATCTTCACTCCTGGCTGTTTCTTACATAGCATGTGTCATAGACTCATATGATGATACCTAAGCCAGTATGTAGGTGTTGTGGTCTCCTATGAGGAGATGAAGCTAATCCTCTGGATTTGTCTTTACTATCTTGTCTCAAGGTATCATGACGAATGAGGTAGCTTACTTCTCCATTAGACTTTATGAAGGGTTAGCCTCCACAGCTTATTTTTTTAAATTATTAGAGTAATAACCTTGAAGTTATCCCAAGCATACTAATACATTTCTCTTGTTGCTCAGTCATAATGTTTTGGTCATATTTCTGTCAGTGGTCACCATTTAAGGGCAGTATTCATATTTCAGATCAAAGTCATGCAAAAAATTGGCCTTGGCTAGCACCAATGATTTCACTACTTGGGAAACAATACCCATGAAGTAACATGAAACAGAAGGTAGAAAGGATGATCCAGGAAGCCTTTGCCTTGCTTTGGCTGGTATACCAGCTGTATATGAACTGAGAGGAGCTAATTACGGGGATTCATGCCCTGGCATTAATTATTTTAGTGTAGATCAGGGGATTCCAAAGTTGACAAGGCTGGCTGAGGAATTATGGAAGTTGAAGTCCACAAGTCATAAAAGGGCCAAGTTTGGAGACCCCTGATATAGACAGTAAGAAAGATTACCTTGATGAAGACATACAGAAGCAGTTTTCTAGAGCAAAGGAGCCAAAACAATATTCAGAAGCTACTCAGATTCTAAATCTAATTCACTGAACTATAAGGAGGAGGAAGTACAGCACAACCAGACTTGCCAGATTTTGCTATTGTAACCTTAGTAAAAATAATTTTAACCCTTTGTATGGAATTGATTTAATGGATGTGCCTACTTTGTGGAGCTGACATCTAGAATAGTGTGTGCACTCTTCATTTATTTATTTATTTATTTGTTTCGATTTATATACTGCCCTTTTCCCGAGGGACTCAGGGCAGTTTACAGGGCAAATTAAAACAGTGCAATGTACAAATTAAAATAAAATAAAATTAATAGCCCCGAAAGAGTTTAAAATTTAAAATTTAAAACCTTAAAACCCCTCAGTCCAGGCCGGCTAACTCAAATAGCCAGGTTTTTAGGTCCCGGTGAAACGAGCGAAGGTTGGGGGTGATCCGGAGTTCCACAGGCAGTTGATTCCATAGGGCAGGCGCGCCCACCGAGAACGCTCTCCCCCTGGGGATCACCCGCCAGCACTCCCTGACCGGCGGGACCCTGAGGAGGCCCTCCCTGTGGGAGCGCACAGGACGATGGGAAGTTGATGCTGGCAGCAGGTGCTCCCTAAGATAATCCGGACCCATGCCATTTAGGGCTTTATAGGTCATCACCAGCACCTTGAATCTCACCCGGAGGGCAACCGGAAGCCAATGCAGCTCGCGGAGAAGAGGTGTTACATGGGAGTATCGGGAGACTCCCATCACAACTCGCGCAGCTGCATTCTGCACCAGCTGAACTCTCCGAGTGGTCCTCAAGGGCAGCCCCATGTAGAGAGCATTGCAGTAGTCTATCCGAGAGGTCACAAGTGCATGAGTGACTGTGCATAGGGCATCTCGGTCCAGATAGGGCCGCAACTGGCACACCAGGCGAACCTGTGCAAAATCCCCCCTGGCCACGGCTCCTATATGATCTTCCAAACTGAGCCGTGAGTCCAGGAGGATGCCCAAGTTGCGGGTCCTATCTATGGGGGGTAACACCTCACCCCCCATAGTTAGCAATGGAATAGACTGGTTGATCCGAGATGCACAGCCACTCAGTCTTGGCGGGATTGAGTCGAAGCCTGTTTCTCCCCATCCAAACCCGGACCACCTCCAGGCAATGGGACATTATGTCGAGGGCATTGCTGGGTTGGTTCGGGATGGAAAGAAAAAGCTGGGTATCATCAGTGTACTGATTATACCCCACCCCGAAACCACGAATGAGCTCACCCAGCGGCTTCATATAGATGTTGAACAAGACGGGAGAGAGGACCGACCCCTTAGGGACTCCACAAACGAGAGGCCTTGGGGCAGACCTCTGCCCACCCGTCAACACTGACTGCGAGCGGCCCAGGAGGTAGGAGGAGAACCACTGTAGAACAGTGCCACCCACTCCCAACCCCCTGAGATGCTGCAGTAGGATACCATAGTCGATGGTATCAAAAGCCGCTGAGAGGTCTAATAGGACTAGGACAGAGGAACAACCCTTGTCCCGAGCCCTCCAGAGATCATTCACCAGCGCGACCAATGCCGTCTCCGTGCTGTACCTGGGCCTAAAGCCTGATTGGTATGGGTCCAGATAATCAGCTTCCTCCAGGAACAGAGGGAGCTGATGCGCCACCACGCTCTAAACAGCCTACGCAAGAAAGCAAAGGTTGGAGACCGGAGGATAGTTGTTCAAAATAGCCAGGTCCAGGGCAGGCTTCTTGAGGAGGGGCCTCACCACTGCCTCCTTCAAGGCGACAGGGAAGGTACCCTCCCTCAAAGAAGCAGTTATTACTGCCTGGAACCAGCCTCGTGTCCCCTCCCGAGCTGCATACACAAGCCAGGAGGGGCACGGGTCCAATAAACACATGTCCACCTCTTCCGGGGTCACAGGATCAAATTCATTCCAGATAACATTCCCAAGACCGCTTGACTCCCCCCCCATCAGTCTCTGCCCAGTCAGAATCCAAACCGGCCCGAATCTGAGCGATTTTATCCATCAGATGCTGGCTAAACTCCTTGGCCCGCCCCTGCAAGGGCTCCTCCCTCACCTCCTGATTAAGGAGGGAGTGAGTCACCCTGAACAGGGTGGCTGGGCGATTATCTGCGGACACGATGAGGGCAGCGAAGTAGTTAGACTTCACTGCCACCATCGCCGCGAGATAAGACCTCGTAGAGGTTCTTAACCGCAATCAGTCAGATTCAGATCGGCTGGATCTCCAACAGCTCTCTAGGCCCCGTCTCTGACGCTTCATCTCCCGGAGCTCTGCAGAAAACCATGGAGCCCACTGTGATCTGCGCTGGGTCAGGGGTCGCAAGGGTACAACACGGTTGAGTGCCTCGGTGGCCGCCCTTTCCCAGGCATCCACCAAGATATCGGCCAGGCTGTGAATGAGGGAGATAGGTATAGATCCTAGCACCGTCTGGAACCATTCAGGATCCATTAGGCGCCTGGGCAGAACCACCTGATCGGCTCTGCAGCCCAGCGGCAAGGGGCAGCATAGTGGAAGACCAACCGCAGAAGATAATGATCAGACCATGATAGGGGGACAATAGTTGGCGAGCCCCCTTCATGCAGGCACTTTTAAAGACCACTTGGAGGTTTCAGATGGCTCAAATGGCAACAGCCTATATACACTCTGGCAGTTGCCAGCATGGACATGTTTCACCTACATTGGCTTTTTGATGCAATTCTAAGTGCTAGTATTAATCTGTCAAACTCTTTAGGGCATGGCACCAAATTGCCCCCAGGACTATGTGAATGTCCCTGTTTAAATTTATATCAGATGTAAAGAAACCAAGAAACGCCTATGCAGGCAGAAACCTGGACTTGAAAATTAAACGAAGGAGCAGCTTCCTAAGCTTTTAAGCTCTACTTTTTCTTGGCACGTATCTACTGGATAGCAATAGCTTTTCAGAAAGCTTCCATCACTCTAGTAGTAGATCGCATAGGAAAAGACTTCTAGATAGCCTCGCCCTTCTCTTTCTCTTTTTCTGTGTATTCCTGCACAAGGAAACTTGTAAACAATTTGTATCACCACCCATCTCAACTATACACACACAAACGTGTATACATATATGTCCATGTGTATATATGTGTATGTATATACATATGTATGTGCATGTGCATGTTTATATGTGCCAAAGTCCCAAATATCTTACGGAGTGTACAATGATAGGGTAAAAAAACACAAAGAGACTCGAAACCTGGAAAAATCCAGATCTCAGAAAATCAAGGAGCAATTCAGTCAGAAACAGCAGCTGAGTTACTATTACATCTCATATACAACCTTAAAATTAATTTCAGAATACCTGTTTGAACAAGCTGTATCGAAGATCAGTGACAAACCAGGCATTCTAGAATTCACTTATTTTTATTTCACCTTTATCATGTTTATAAATAACTCAAGGCAGAGAAGATGTCAAATACTTTCCTCCTCCTCCTATATCAACCCTGTGAGCTGGGTTGGCTGACTGGCCCAAAGTCTCCCAGCTGCTTAAGGTAGGACTAGAACTCCTGGTCTCCTGGTTTGTAACCTAGTCCCTTAACCACTAGAATGCTGGGATTACTCTAGCACAAACTTCTAAGATGTGCAAGAAAACCAGATGATTACCCCTAAGAGTAACTCTTTAGTGTCTTTTTAAAAAACCTCTAGAAGTGGAGAACTCACAAACTCCACTGTTGTGCACCTCTTGCCTCTTGCCTATATACACACACATTTTTCTAGTCCTAATTTCCTAGCCCTAGTTTCAGTGGCAGTACAAAAATAGATCTGATCATCGTCCATATGACACTGTTTTAGCTATCTCTGAACATGAAAGTTATAAAAAAGTGTTAAAAAGGAAGAAATCATGTTAGACAAATTGGGAATCTTGTATTAATTATAGCATGGTAACAACACCTGAGGGCTGAATCATTCCCATAAGTGCAACATTTATGAACAATAATAATTAATTACATTTTGCAATCATCCTCTAATTAATACATAATTGGATGTGATTATAATAACAAGAATACACAGCACTTGTTTTTTAAATGCTTCACAAATTTCCTCCATGTTAATCGCTGATAATCTCTGAGTGGTTAAATATTACCTTTTTTTGACTGACTACACAGTTTGCTAATTGATTGCTAAAAGCTAATGCTTAAGCAGCCTGATAGACCTTTGAATGTTCCCAATCAAATTCCCAAACTCTGAGTAAACAAACAGTTCCCTTTTTGGCATATCAATATCATATGGTCCCTGCCTGTACCAACTATTCTTAACTAAGATGTACCAAAGTTAATATTTTCATGTTGGGAAAAAAATCAAAAGGAATCTGGTAGTACCCTTTCTTACTATGATACTAAAATGCAATATTGTTAATTCAATTTATTAGTCAGAAAATATACTACCAGACTCATTCTAATTCTCTTCAGGTCAAGAAATGTAAGTACTGTACACTTGAGAAATATGAAGACTCTACATGGAGGAGAGGGGATATTTGTCACTCATCCAGTGTTTACAAATAAAGTAAGATTAGAATGGATTACAAAGTATCCTTCCTGGACTTGGTTCTTGAGACAAGCTGAGCTAAAATGAATGCATTCCCTATGCGTAGGTCATATTTCTCCAATCTTCTGTTATAGATTGCAAGAATGGGAAAACAATATACTGTATCTGAAAGGCACAGCCATTGGGAAAAAGTTCTAAGAGTTACATGACATCTAGAGACAACCTAATTACAAAAGTCTGTTAATGCAGAAGAAGGCTAGTGATCTATAACAGTCTTCCATAATCCAATACCTGGCCTTGGCTGGTGCCTTCAAGATGTACTGTATTTCAGTTCTCCCAACCCATATAATGCAGTCTGAGGTAATATGGAAATCAGCCAAAAGACTAAGAATATACCCAGAAAAGAAAAAGTGGAAATAAAGAAATGAAAACTGAAATAAATCATTCTTCCAGTTATTCAATATAGAGAGTTAGGTGAAAATTCTGTGCAGTTGTTTCTGCTCACTTCAGTCTAGATCAGATAATTTAAATATAAATGTTTTATGCAAATTATTAAATCCAAACCACTCACTGAACCATGGGAATATCACATTACATTCTTGCATGCACAAAAGCTAATACAATCCTGGGTTGTATAAACAGAGGCATAGAATCAAGATCATGCGAGGTATTAGTACCACTTTATAAAACCCTACTAAGACCACACCTGGAATACTGCAGTCAATTTTGGTCACCCTATCACAAAAAAGATATTGAGAGCAACTAAGATGATCAAAGTCCTGGAGACCAAAACATATGAGGAACGGCTGCAGGACTTGGGTTTGACTAGTCTAAAGAAGAGAAGAAATAGGGAGACATAATAGCAGTATTCCAGTATTTGAGGGGCTGCCACAAAGAAGAGGGGGTCACGTTATTCACCAAAGCCCCAGAGGGCAGGAAAAGAAACAATGGTTGGAAACTGATCAAAGAGAGAAGCAACCTAGAATTAAGGAGAAACTTCCTGACAGTGAGGACAATTAATCTGTGAAATTGCTTGCCCCTAGAAATTGTGGGCACTTCATCACTGGAGATTTTTAAAAAGAGGCTAGACCATGGGTCGGCAACCCGCGGCTCCGGAGCTCCCAGCCGCCCGGTGCGCGCGCACCTCTTCGAACGGGCAGTGGTGCGCGCGCACCTCTCCAAATGGAGAGGGGCACCGCCCATTCCAAGAGGTGCGCGTGCACCTTTCCGAAGGGCGGAGGTGCGCGCGCACCTCTCCAAGCCGCCGCTGTCCCGTCCGGAGACCTGCCGCGTTCGTCAAACATGGACAAATGTGGCAGCTGTGCAAACGGGATGGCGGCGATTTGGAGAGTGCACCTCTCCCAAGCCGCCACCGTCCAGAGACCTGCCGACAGACGGCGGCGGCTTGGGAGAGGTGCGCACGCACTCGCCAAACCGCCGCCATCCCGTCCGGAGACCTGCTGCGTTCGTCAAAGATTGACGAACATGGCAGCTGTGCAAACGGGATGGCGGAGGTTTGGCGAGTGCGCGCGCACCTCTCCCAAGCCGCCGCTGTCCGGAGACCTGCCGACGGACGGCGGCAGCTTGGGAGAGGTGCGCGCGCACTTGCCAAACCGCCGCCATCCCGTCCGGAGACCTGCCTTGTTCATCCATGTTTGACGAACGTGGCAGGTCTCCGGACGGCGGCGGCTTGGGAGAGGTGCACGCACACTCTCCAAACCACCGCCATCCCATTTGCACAGCTGGTGCGTTCGTCCATGTTTGATGAATGCGGCAGGTCTCCGGACAGCGGCGGCTTGGCAGAGGTGCGCGCGCACTCTCCAAACCGCCGCCATCCCGTTTGCACAGCTGCCGCGTTCGTCCATGTTTGACGAACGCGGCAGGTCTACGGACGGGACAGCGTGCACCTCTCCAAAGGGGAGACCCGTCGCTGCGCAGGTGCCTCCCATTTTGCGCATGAGTGGACGCACGCGCACGCACTTTTTGCGGCTCCCACTTTTTTGTTTGTGTGATGGAACCGGTTCTGAGTGGCTCTTTTCCTTTTTCCGGTTGCCGACCCCTGGGCTAGACAGTCACTTGTCTGAGATGGTGTAGGGTCTCCTGCTTGAGCAGGGGGCTGGACTAGAAGACCTCCAAGGACCCTTCCAGCTCTATTCTATTCTATTCTATTCTATTCTATTCTATTCTATTCTGTTCTGTTCTGTTCTGTTCTGTTCTGTTCTGTTCTGTTCTATTCTATTCTATTCTATTCTATTCTATTCTATTCTATTCTATTCTATTCTATTCTATTCTATTCTATTCTATTCTATTCTATTCTATTCTATTCTATTCTATTCTATTCTATTCCATTCCATTCTATTCTATTCTATGGTGCAATATAGCCTCAGTCCAAATACAGATAATGTAAATATAAATCTATGACTTCCCCTATTCTATGCAAAGACAGTTAGGCAAACAACTACAAAAATCCAGTGAACATTTCTTCTGATGTCAGGTTCAAGATGCCCTATTTTTGTCCCAAGACAAAATGTATCAGATATTTATAACCCAACTCCTACAGCCAAAACAAATTCACACATATATGGATAGCATTTGAAGGCTGGCACTAGGGCAAACTGGAAGTGACTCCAGTGTAATTACATCTACTTAGAAATACATACTGGAGTTCCTGGAAATTTCTAATGTCTCCACTCATTTTGAAGCCTAATGAGATGCCTAGCAAGCCAACAAGACAATACAGCAAGAATTACACTTTCAAAAGTTCAGTAGATATTGTCGATACTGTTTGAAGTTACAGGCTCCTTCTTGTTTTGTGGACCTCAAATATAAGCATCTTCAAGCAAGCTATGTTCTAAGAATCTGGAGAGATTTGATAATCCTTTGAGTCAGCCTTAGAAACAGGTAAGCAAGCAAAGTATATAATTAAAGTATCAGGAGATAACCGAAAGCAAGTATTAAATCCTGTGAATTGCCATCAGTCAGCTTAGTCTCAACCACCATAAGGCAGCTGCTGAAAAATAACAACTGCAAACAGTTTTCACTCAGACATGAGTATGAATGTAAGGAACCACTAGCTGAATACTCACAAGGGAATTAGAATCCTGACTTTGGGGTTGACCTATGTGTTACTCTATCAGTGATGCCTTTTGGGGCATCATGCACCTAGTTAAGGGCTAATGCATAGGTAAACTGTGGGTAAAATGTTCCAGGTTCTGGAAAAAAAAATATCAGCAATAGCATTTGCTTCCTAACATTAGAGAATCATAATGAGACAAACAGTCTTTAGAGTACTTCAGTTTGTTTTCATTTCCCTTGTCTATTCCTTCACGTACGTATAATTAGTAAACCCCAAACTAAATAAAACCAAATTATATTTGCTATATTTAGTTAGGCCCTAAAGTTTCGGTATGCATTAATTATGGTTTGTACCTCTGACAGCTCTATTTTTTCCCCCCTATATTTGAGCGAGAGGACAGGGTTGAACTTTTAGCAGAAAAATACTGTCACGCCACACTTAGTTCTCAAACTTATTTTGTTCCTCCGAAAGGAAATTAGTTTAATGGGGGGGATCTCCATTCCTAGCTGGTTTATCTCTTTTGTACAAAGACAGGCTGTATAGCCAATAATGTTTCTGCAGACCGCAGAAGTATTGATTGGAGTTTTAGATGAACAAGTGAGAGTAGCAGTAAAATGACAGCCTCTTGCTCGAGGTTTTTGCGATCAAGTCAAGCACATTTTCCAGCAAGGGACCGGGAGAGCGTTCCACCCCGTCCCCTCCAGTTTCTCATTGCTTATTGTCAGAATGGCATTCATAGCTGCTGAATATGCTTACTCTACATTTTAATGGCTTTTTTCCACCCGGTCTTAAAGAAATAATTGCTTTTTGCCGATGCCAGCACTCCTCTGTGCAAGCAAATAGCTTACACTTGTTACCTAATGACCCCGTTTTGGTTCCAGTCTTGTAGCACTCCCCCCCCCAAGTTTGACATTGAAGACAGTGATTGCAATGAAAGCAGTCTGTTAATGTCATAATGTAAAAAATAGCTCTTCAGTAAAAGTAGAAACAAACCCCTTTTAACAACAACCCTTTGGTTTCTTTCTAAAATAATTCAGTGAAGGGACTTGCCAAAGGAACAACAGAAAGGGATTCTAGAGGCCGTCATCTGGTGATTAATACCCTTGTATCTATGTAGAGGTTGGAGCAGGAAGAGAAGAGAATTTGAGTAAGAAAGAAATCATTAAGTCAGTTTATGTCACATGAAAGCAGCTACTTCTTCAACATTTTGCTGATTAGTTCTACTGATAGTACCCCTGAAATACTAAAAAAGAAGCTTAGTAACTAAAGCTTAGTAACTAAACGATGGAATTGTATTTAGTACATGAAGCAACCTGCAAGATTTCAGTGGTTTCTGGGAATAAGGGACATAAAATCCTGATTTGAGTTTTGCAACATTAGGATGTTGTTGGGTTTTTGTTTTGTTTTTTCTGCCTTAACTCCAGTTTGCAGAGTACTAACAGCATAGGGTTTTTTTGTTTTTTCTGCATCTTTCATTACTATGACCCAGTTGATGTCAGGATGACTGCCCTACTACACATGCAATTCAATCTCACAATGCTGATTTTCAAAGATATTTGCACAGTTAGAAGGATCCTAAAGAGACGTTTCTTTTTAAATAATCAAATTTTTATTTTCAGTTGTTAGCATTGGTCGCATGTGGCTTTCATGGGATTGTTATCCTTGTCAGATGTCACCCAGCAGGCAGGACTCTATCCAAATAGATAAGTTTACAAGAATTCAGAACTGCTGATAGCATAGTAATTCATTTTTGAGGGAAGGTTTTGTTGTTGTTAGCTGCGAAATCGTGTCCGACCCATCACGACCCTATGGACAACGTTCCTCCAGGCCTTCCTGTCCTCTACCATCTTCTGGAGTCCATTTGAGCTCACGCCTACTGCTTCAGTGACTCCATCCAGCCACCTCTTTCTCTGTCGTCCCCTTCTTCTATTGCCCTCAATCTTTCCCACCATTAGGCTCTTCTCCTTCTGATTAGGTGGCCAAAGTATTTGAGTTTCAACTTCAGGATCTGGCCTTCTAAAGAGCAGTCAGGGTTGATCTCCTCTAGGACTGACCGGTTTGATCGCCTTGCAGTCCAAGGGACTCACAGGAGTCTTCTCCAGCACCACAGTTCAAAGGCCTCAATTCTTTGGCACTCAGCCTTTCTTATGGTCCAACTTTCACTGCCATACATTGCAACTGGGAAGAGCATAGCCTTGACTATACACACTTTTGTTGACAAGGTGATGTCTCTGCTTTTTAGTGTGCTGTCTAGATTTGCCATGGCTTTCCTCCACAGGACCAAGTGTCTTTTAATTTCTTGGCTACAGTCCCCATCTGCAGTGATCTTGGAGCCCAGGAAAATAAAATCTGTCACTACCTCCATTTCTTCCCCATCTATTTGCCAGGAATTGAGAGGGCCGGATGCCATGATCTTGGTTCTTTTAATGTTAAGTTTCAACCCAAGTTTTGCACTCTCCTTCTTCACTCTTTAGTTCTTCTTCACTTTCTGCCATTAGAGTGGTATCATCTGCATATCTTAGGTTGTTGATATTTCTTCCAGCAATTTTAATTCCAACTTTTGATTCATCTAGCCCGGCCTTTCTCATGATGTGCTCTCCATATAAGTTAAATAGGCAGGGCGACAGTATACAGCCTTGCCGGACTCCTTTCTCAATTTTGAACCAATCAGTGGTTCTGTGTCCAGTTCTCACTGTTGCTTCTTGGCCCACATATAGGTTTCTCAAGAGACAAATAAGATGGTCTGGTACACCCATCTCTTTAAGAACTTGCCACAGTTTGTTATGATCCACACAATCAAAGGATTTAGCATAGTCAATGAAGCAGAAGTAGATGTTTTTCTGGAACTCTCTAGCTTTCTCCATGATCCAGCGTATGTTAGCAATTTGATCTCTAGTTCCTCTGCCTCTTTGAAATCCTGCCTGTACTTCTGGTAGTTCTCGATTCACATACTGCTGGAGTCTAGCTTGTAGGATTTTAAGCATAACTTTACTAGCATGAGAAATGAGTGCAATGCTACAATAGTTTGAACATTCTTTGGCACTGCCTTTCTTTGGAATTGGAATGTAAACCAATCTTTTCCAATCCTGTGGCCACTGTTCAGTTTTCCAAATTTGCTGGCAAATTGAGTGTAGCACTTTTACTGCATCGTCTTTTAAGATTTTGAATAGCTCAGCTGGAATACTGTCACCTCCACTAGCTTTGTTGTTGCTCAGCTTTTCTAAGGCCCACTTCACTTCACATTCTAGGATGTCTGGCTCGAGGTCAGTGACCACCTCATTGTGATTATCAGGGACGTTAAGCTCATTCTTGTATAGTTCTTCTGTGTAATTTTGCCACCTCTTCTTAATCTCTTCTGCCTCTGTTAGGTCCCTGCCATTTTGATCCTTTATCATGCCCATTTTTGCATTAAACATTCCCTTCATCTCTCCAATTTTCTTGAAGAGATCTCTGGTCCTCCCTATTCTATTGTTTTCTTTTATTTCTTTGCACTGTTCATTTAAGAAGGCATTCTTATCTCTTCTAGCTATTCTCTGGAATTCTGCATTCAATTGGGCGTATCTTTTTTTTTCTCCCTTGCCTTTTGCTTCCCTCCTTTCCTCAGCTATTTGCAAAGCTTCCTCAGACAGCCATTTTGCTTTCTTGCATTTCTTTTTCTTTGGGATGGTTTTAGTTGCTACCTCTTGTACAATGTTGCGAACCTCCATCCATAGTTCTTCAGGCACTCTATCTATCAGATCTAATTCCTTAAATCTATTTGTCACCTCTACTGTATATTCAACAGGGATATGATTTAATTCATACCTGAGTGGCCTAGTGCTTTTCCCTACTTTCTTCAGTTTAAGCCTAAATTTTGCAGCGAGAAGCTCATGGTCTGAGCCACAGTCAGCTTCTGGTCTTGTTTTTACTGACTGTATAGAGCTTCTCCATCTTTGGCTGCAGAGCATATAGTCAATCTGATTTCTGTGTTGACCATCTAGTGATGTCCATGTGTAGAGCCATCTCTTGGGTTGTTGGAAAAGAGTGTTTGCTATGACCATCATATTCTCTTGACAAAATTCTATCAGCCTGTGCCCTGCTTCATTTTGCACTCCAAGGCCAAACTTGCCTGTTATTCCGGTTATCTTTTGGCTTCCTACTTTAGCATTCCAATCCCCCATGATGATAAGGACATCATTTTTTGGTGTTAGTTCTATAAGGTGCTGTAGGGCTTCATAGAACCGGTTAATTTCATCCTCTTCAGCACCGGTGGTTGGGGCATAGACTTGGACTACTGTGATATTGAATTATTTGCTTTGGATTCGAACTGAGATCATTCTGTCATTTTGAGGATTGTATCCCAGTATTGCTTTTCCTACTCTTTTATTGACTATGAAGGCTACTCCATTTCTCCTGAGGGATTCTTGCCCGCAGTAGTATACCTGATGGTCATCTGAATTAAATTCACCCATTCCTGTCCATTTTAGTTCGCTGATACCTAAGATGTCGATGTTCAGTCTTGTCATCTCTTGTTTGAACACATCCAGCTTGCCTTGATTCATAGATCTTACATTCCAGGTTTTCCTTTCACCACCAGACACATCCACAGCTGAGCGTCCTTTCGGCTTTGGCCCAGTTGCTTCATTCTTTCTGGCGCTACTAGTACTAGCCCTCTGCTCTTCCCCAGTAGCATATTGGACGCCTTCCGACCTGAGGGGCTCATCTTCCAGCGTCATATCGTTTTGCCTTTTGGTACTGTCCATAGGGTTTTCATGGCAAAGATACTGGAGTGGGTTGCCATTTCCTTCTCCAGTGGATCACGTTTTGTCAGAACTCTCTGCTATGACCTTTCCGTCTTGGGTGGCCCTGCACGGCATATCTCATAGCTTCATTGAATTACGCCAGCCTCTTCGCCACGACAAGGCAGTAATCCATGATGGGGGAGGGAAGGTTAGGAAGCCATAATAAAAAAAATTCCAGTTATTCCTCTGTTCTTGACCTTGATCTGTGCTCAGTCTTCAAATTATTTTGCACCTCTTTCTTCTTCCTATCTTCCCATGTAACCTATTGGGGCCCTCTGTTGCACAAAAGGGTCAGTTTCCATTTCTATCTTGTTTTCCCAATAATCAGATTTGTTACCTTGTTTTTCAGTGACTGTGGGAAAACTAACTCTCATAATCCTCTCACATTCTCAAGGCAGGGCATAAACAAGGTCCCCCCCCTGTTAGTTTATAGGCATGGCATTTTCATTTCATTCTGCATGGTTTCACTATTAAGATTAAATGTATGTGGATCCTGTTCAAGGATTATATATTTACCTATTGGTAGGCCTTAGTCTGAAGGAATGCCTCCACCCCAAATTTGTCACTGACCTGTAATGAAAATATTAAATAAATAGTTTTCTTAACTCTCCATTTCTTCTGTTCCTCCCCATTTTTTGCATGCATGGATTAGCATAACAATTTCTTTTATTTCCCCCTATTTCCAAGGAGATCAGGAAATGTGAGTGGTATGAAAACCACATTTTCTTTTCAGGAATGAGCAGAGCATATAAAGCAATCAACTTACACATTGCCTAGTAATCAGATCTCTTCTGTGTATTAGAAACCAGTGTGCATTAATATAATTCAAACTATTTTACAATGTCAATGGGTTTCTAGTGTGATCAACCACAATGAGTGTTTAATCCCTTTATGCTATTTAAATAATTAGGCAATTCTATTCATCTTCATACAGATAAGGAATATACTCCATGTGGAAGAACAAGAATAAGCCATTTTGCCTTGCTTTCCGATTCCCTGTGAATTTATTAGATAAATCACTGGGAGTGTCCTTCCTCAACTGTGCTGCTGCATTTTGGCAGATGTATAGAGAAGATCCTATTAGGCAAAATGGACTCCAAAAAGGGTATTTGTGACTTCAAGGTTGTACTGAGAATAATTGCACCACAGCCTAAGAAAATGTGTGGTTCAAATGTTTCATTATCTTTGCCATTCACTTCTTCCAATGCCTTCCACTCTTGCCTATTAACACAGTCCATAGTTGGAACTCCACGGTCCTTGATGCCAAATATAGTCTTGCACATAAAAAGATAATTCACAGTCAACTCAGTTAACATTAAATAATTCTTGGAGAACTTGCAACATTATTTTCTCAATGTATATTGCTTTCCTTCCCACCTTCCTTCTCATACAATTATTGTATGTGAAAGTAGAAGCAAACCTGGTTTAGTCTATCATTTTTTGTTAATCAACACAAAAATATAATGGGATAATTGTGATCTGGCAAAAGCTTTCAAGATCAGGTTGAGTCTTGAATTCTTTTATTACCTCAGCAATTCCTTGCTCTGCTTTGTCACTCACAGTTGAATAAGTAATCGTGAAATCTGAATCTTTATACTCTTATGTAGATAAATTTGATTCTAATATCCTAAACTGGGTGTATAGAACATAATCAGTCTTGATTTCACAGCTAACTTTGAATTATGCTTTGAGTAATCAAAAAAAGCAGCCCTAATACTTTATGTGGCTTTTCAAACTTATTTTGGAATACCTGAAGGTATCCTCAAATATCAAGCAAACGTCTGTGCTATTAAAAAAAAAAACTAGCTAATTGTTCTGATCAGTCCCTATAATAAGCTGAGATCTCATAAAAACCTGGCTATTTTCATCATCACTTATTCTATTGGTGCAAAATCAATATCTTATTCATTTTTTATTGCAACTTGCTCAAATGCACTCATTTTTTTCATCTACGGTATTTTCATTTTACAGTTCACATATTCCATCTTAAAAATGACAAAAAGGAAACAAATGAAAGGGCTGCTGTCTGTATATTCCTTCACATTTAGAACAAACTCTCCTTTGAATATAAAAATGTATGTAGCTAAAATAGCATCACACATATATAAAAAGATGAAATTAGAAAGCTTCAAAGGATTACAGTATTTTCAACTCAAACATTTTAAAGGAAAATGCTTGTAGTATTTCCTTCATCTTCCAAAGCAAAACCATACCACCAAGGATCTTTACCAGATCCTTATCTTTCTTCCTTTCCCTGTTGAAGTCATGGAGCTATAGTGCATCAGACTTGTTTCATGGATATTTTATTATATCTGTATCTGTATCTGTATCTGTATCTGTATCTATCTATCTATCTATCTATCTATCTATCTATCTATCTATCTATCTACCTACCTACCTACCTACCTACCTACCTACACACACACACACACACACACACATGTCAAAAGACTATCAGGTTCAAAAATGATGAAGAGATGATAAGAAAAAAGATGAAGAGTGATAACAACCAGATGACTTCCATCCCCCCCCTCCTATCTGAACCTATCCTTCCATCCCCCCACCATTCAGTCTCAACTCTCAGTACCTATTATTCTACCATTCCCATGATCAGAACTGATGAAGCTTCTTGGATGAGAAGCAAAACATTTTCGTCTTCTTCCTTAAGGAAAAAAACAGTCCAGTTGCCTTTTGAAGAAGAAAAGAAAAAAAGCATCTTTGAGACAACAATAACCTGGATGATTGAGAATCTCCACGAACAGATGAAGAGAGAAACATTCCTGGGGGAAAACTGCATATTATGGGAAAGGAATTGGGCAGTGGCTTGGAATAATGCAGACAATTCCATTCTAAGTCTGCCTTGCGCCTCTATCCTGGTCACATGATCCAAGACAGACTCTTATTAAGAAATCCAGCAGCCTCGGTCTGCAGATTTTCTCTTTCTTGTTCACTTATGGAAAGGTATGGCTTTGCCGCTTCTGCTCACAGTGAAGAGGGATATTTTTCTCTCTCTCTTCTGCATGAAAACATCTTCAATGAGATAACAACAAAACTGGAAGGCAGAGAACTGACTGGCAGATGATTTTTCTACATACCCCTTGGTCAGCTAGTGGGGACACTGTCAGTTCATGCAGAAATCTGAGCATTGAAAAGCAGCAGTATTGATGGTAGTACAAAAATGCCAGAAGGTTTGTGGATGATGCCAGCAATTGTACAAAAATGCTTTAAATGTCACAAACGGGATACAAAAATGGAAAAAAAATCAGAACTGAAAGGGTATGGAATTTGGTATTCTTAAAGAGAACATTGCCAGTCAGTGTACTGAGTAACCGGTTCAAACACATATACATTGAATAAAATAAAATAATAAAATAAAATAAAAGGGCACATGGCAATTAAAATGACCACACACAGTATAATAAAATATAATAGAAATTGAATAAAATACAACTGCACCCAACAGGACAGATACGGTGCAATAGTTTTGATGCTGCAGACCCCAACTGTTAATTAACACATCACAATAGTTCTTCTTCCTCCTGATAGTATAACTAAAAACAAATTACCGTAATCCCTTGAATGCATCTGGCTAAAATAATGTTTGTTTTTGTAAGTTCCACTAAAATAAGTGAACTGAGAATTCCATGCAAATGGATTTATGAATGAGATGTTATTGATTCAAAATAGCCAGTCCACTATTCAGAGATTACAGCTGTGGTTGATAATGTCTTATCAATTATAGTTTCCCAGTAGCGGTTGATTTTTTTAATGTATGAAGATATAATGAGTTCTCAAGGACTGACAGGTTAGACTGATTCAATTAAAAGCATGCACTGAATGAGTGGCTATTGCTCTCCTTGCAAATCCATTCACTATGCTGCATTTCTCCTAGTTAATTCTCTCTCTCTCTCTCTCTCTCTCTCTCTCTCTCTGTGTGTGTGTGTATATATAATATACATATACATACATACATACACATACACAAACATACATATGTATGAACCCATGTCTCTTTTAACCCAGCTTTTAAAAATATAATCTCATGTTAATTTTTAAAAAAATATGTCAATTTTTAAGATAGATGTTATGTCAGTGTTTCATATTGTTACCATAATTCAGTGGGACTACTGGAATCCCTTTTTTAAGAAACCCATGCTCATCTTTTAAGATGTGCTATAATATCAAACCGATGTGATCTTGTTTTGTTTTAGGTCCAGGAAAGAAACAAGTTCTTCTCCGTTTTCTATCTTGCCATTAACGCAGGAAGCTTGATCTCCACTTTTCTTACTCCTGTGCTAAGAGGTCAGTGTTTGTTTACAATGACCATGGGTAACGGAATTTAAAATTCACCCTTGGGAAACAAGATCAACTAAAGTGCCACAGATGTGTTCACAAATGTTTGAGCTCATAATGATGAGATGCACCCCCCCACACAATGCCCATTGGCTTATAACTTCTTCTAATTTCTCTTCTGAGTAAAGAAATTAAATGGTCCTTTGGAATAACTTCACTAGACCATCGCCATTATCCTGCACTGTTTCCGAAAAACAGCAATTATTACAATATTTTTTTTAGAAAATTGTAATTTTGCAGAGAATGAGGTGGTTGGATGGAGTCACTGAAGCAGTAGGCGTGAGCTTAAATGGACTCCAGAAGATGGTGGAAGACAGGAAGGCCTGGAGGAACGTTGTCCATAGGGTCGCGATGAGTCGGACACGACTTCGCAGCTAACAACAACAACAACAAAATTTTGCAGTATATTCAAGAATATAACATCAACATACTTCTTCCATCATTTTAAAAGGGAAAGATTGCCACTGGCCCTTCGGTATTTTGATTGTTATATTTGTCTTCCTCTCCTCTAAGCCATGACCAAATCCAGAGGAATGTGGTGGCAGCATATGGGCCATGCTCTAAAATCCCAAAAATAAAAGCAGACTAGATCTTGCCTTCATACTTCACAGAGCAGTTCAACAACACATGTATAAATATTTTTTATTATTTTCCCTGTGAACCTCTTTAACAGCGGGATGGAATCTGAGGAACTGCTAGTCTTCTGTATTTGTTCTAGTATACACGAGAAAAAACAAAGCCATTCAGCTGGGCTAATATGGATTGACTTTTGCTCCACACGTTATGAGGGGAAAAGCACAAGCTTCTTACATCTACATAGATCATAGTTAGGAAAAATAAAAACAGTGGCATATTTTGGAGTAGAATGAAGGCATGAGATTTTAAAAAGTCTTTTTAAAAGAAAATCAAACCAAAATGACCCTCATTTTCTCAGAAATTTGGCAGTGGTATGTGACCTTTCAGGTTTCAGCACTGAGCAACTTCAAATATCTCCTGCTGTGGATCAGAAGTAATCTGTTTGCAGAGCAGAACACTTCCTGCTTTGACTGTAAAATTTTGGCTTATCTTCCGGAAAGAAAAATAAATAAGCTCATATCAGGCAGAAAAGTGAACTTCAGACAGAGATGCTACACAGTGCATAATTGTGATCAATATTTTATTAGCAATATTCTACCCTGTTGGTTGTGCAGCTGCGTCAGGATTTTGTTTTCATTTCTCCTATTTTATGTTGTGCAGAATATTTAATGGAGGTGGTAAAATCCAAGCTTTCTGAAGAATATGCCTCAATTCAGTCTGGTGTGTGTACACACACGTGCATGTATTGCACCATACAGCAGAGGCAAAGATCAGCATGTGAGATTATTTTAGGCCATTTCCTCTGTTGTAGCTTGCAAAACAGGCTCCAATTTCAAAGCCTAATTAGTTGTTCTTCCCCCTATTCCACCTCACAAACCTCTCTAGCAAAATATATCCATGCACCCAGCGTTGCTATTAGGTAAGCCTTCCTATAACAAAATTGTGTAGTATTCAGATCAAGCAGTCTTAGTGTTGGCCCAAATTTGGATGTCATTTTCCATCAGCATAATTACTTTCTTGACTTCTTTCCTGCCCCATGTTCCAATACTTGCAGAATTGGATTGTATTTTCAAAAATACCTTGGTGGAGCAGTGGGCTAATGCCTCCTTAAGTAACACCAGCTGCCTGCAATTAGTGCAGGTTCGCGTCCCACCAGGCTCAAGGTTGACTCAGCCTTCCATCCTTCCCAGGTAGGTAAAATGAGGACCCAGATTGTTGGGGGCAATAAGCTGACTTTGTAATAATGCCGCTTGGGGTGTGTGTGTGAAAGCCCTAACAAGCAGGCATATACATAGAATGAAGGCTACTGCTAAGCTTGTAAGCCGCCCTGAGTCTTCGGAGAAGGGCGGGATATAAATGGAATTAAAATAAATAAATAAATAAATAAAAGTTAGTGGCCAAAGTCTTACTTGATATGAGATATCAGGATTCTCAAAATGGAGATCCATCAGCAGGAAGATGCAGATAGATTAGATGTCAAAAAGAAGCACTTTATCTCTCCTGGGTCCAGTGTTATCACTATAAATCAGGGGTGTCAAACTCGCAATGCCACATGACGTGTCGCAATGACTTTTTTTCCATTGCCGGCAATGGGTTGGGCGTGGTTTTGTTGTGACGCATCCGGCCCCTAGGCTGGCAGTTTGACACCCTTGCTATAAGTATTCAGACTGGATTTGTAACCTATTGTCAGGTGGCAAAAGAACAGGGTTCCAATTCTCCTGATCCTGGTCTGGCTCCTTTGTCTGAGAAACTCTTTTCTGTTCTCAGATTTTACTTAATTACATGTTTTGTCAGGGCCTCCTATAATGCAAGAAACTGATTTGCTGAGAACATGGGAAGAGCTGTGATGGGGCAGTGGTTAGAATGCAGGACTGCAGGCTAACTCACTGCTCACTTCCAGGAGTTATATCTTGATGGAGCTCAAGGTTGACTCCGCCTTCCATCCTTCTGAAATCAGTAAAATGAGGACCCAGATTAGTGGGGATAATATTGTGACCACTTAGAGAGAGCTGTAAAGCAATGTGAAGTGGTATATAAGTCTCAGTGCTATTGCTAGAGAAATCTGTGTATAGTTCATAAGAATCATCATCATCATCATCAATCATCCATAGTATGCAGTGATGGAATTTTGAAACTACTTCATTGCAGGCTCAACAACAGAATCGTTAAATCACTAATATTTACAACAGGTTCCATAAAAGTCAAAGAAGTTATACTCAGGATGCCAATTTGTGTGGTCAAAGCTGAAATCAGTTCAAGTTGCATAGGGGTGGTGTAATGTATTGGCCTTTTGTATATATATTGTAAGTGTTTGCTCTTGTTGCACTGCTTGCTAATTGCTTGCATTCAGTTGCTAAGTGCTAGTTCAGGTGTATGTTGTAATGGTTGATAGCCGGTCCAGACTGGTTGTCTCCAGCCAGCTAAGTAGGTCTTTGGGTGGGAAACCTATGCTTCAAACCTATTGGTCGCCACCTATTGGCCAACTGTATAAATAGCTGTGCAGCAGCTCCCTTGTTGCTTCTGTTTTGTTCTGACTTTCAATGTTGCTGTTTTGAACCTTCCGTCTCGCTCAATGCCTGCGAAGAACCAGCTACACAACAGGTGGATTGGTAGTAGAGTGCCAAAGTGTGAAGAACTGTGTGTAGTACATTCTGATCTCCAGAAACTTCCCTCTTTGTACAATATAGCAGTGGAGGGAAAGGGTGGAAAGTTTTAACTTGTGAACATAATAACTTGTTTCTCATTTTCTTAGGGAGCGTGCAATGCTTTGGAGGGGACTGCTACGCTCTGGCTTTTGGGGTTCCTGCTGCTTTAATGATTGTAGCTCTTGGTAAGTAGCAGGTATAAAAGAGAGAGATTGAAAGAGACAATAAAAGGGAGGGCAATCACAGGTTCTTCAAACAACTTAAAAGAGATGATCTTTCTTCTGTGCACCAAGTAAGGAAATCTATGTGACATCCCCCCAACCCCAAGCTCCCCAGGTTCTCCTCTACTGGAATTGCAAGGCAGAAATGAAGCTCTTTGTCTTTAAACAGCAGGGGAGTTCAATAGATGTCCAATCCTTTCCATTCTGAAGAGGCCCTTCTACCAATCTGTGACATCTTCATTTCCCACAAGGAAAACATTTTTTTTATACACCTCAAGGGGGCTGCTTTTATTGGCAGCTTCAAAATAGATCTGGGTTAGCAGTTTATTTTATAAAATAAAAACTATTTTTCCATCTTGTTCTGCATTGTCCAAAGAGGGGCAACATATGGGTTGCTGGCCACATACAGCTTCCTGGTTACATTTTTTCATGTCACTGAAATTCATCAATAAGACTTCAGCATGATTTTAGGAACCTATTTCAGTGAAAATGTACCCCTGGGTGCTTTCACAAATAAAGGCTAACATTTTGTCTCTAGTCTTTATGGTGTATCTTTTTATTTTAGAGTATCTTAGTAAAGTTTTTTATAAGATAAAAATATAAAAAGTAGGAAAAGTTAGAAAGGTAAAAGAAGAAGGAAGAGGTGTGCAGAAAGAAAGAAAGAGAGAGAGAGAGAGAGAGAGAGAGAGAGAGAGAGAGAGAGAAGAGAAAAGAAAGAAAGAAAGAAAGAAAGAAAGAAAGAAAGAAAGAAAGAAAGAAAGAGGGAGGGAGGGAGGGAGGGAGAGAGAGAGGGAAGAGGGAAGGAAAGAAGGAAGGAAGGAAAGAAAGAAAAAAGGAAGGAAAGAAGAAAGAGTACTGTTTTCCAACTTTTTTCAGTGCAATAGAATACACAAAAGCTGTATCCTCAACTTTTAGCTTTACATTTCTAAACATTTCAAGCATCTCAATAACAACAAAATCATTCTAATCCTCAAAACCTAAAATCAAAGTTTCATCTTTCAGTTTTCAGCAAACTGTCCAGAAGTGGTTTCCAAGTAGAAACAAAACTAACAGGTTCTTCTCTTTAATGGAAACAGTCAGTTTTGTCATCTCTGCCAACTGCATCGCCTTTACCATCCGTTCTTCCATTGTGAGAATTATTGCGTCACTAATCTTTACCATGCATCTCCAGATCATCCTTGCAGCCTTCTAAGCCAGCTTTTTGAGGCCAAAGACAAAGCAAAACAAAAATCCCATAGGGAAATAAAAGGCTGATCCCTGGCTTACGTGGCTTGAAAACAGTTTCTCACAGGGGGGGTTTCAGTTCAGTTTATTTTTTATTATTTTTTTTAAAAAAAACATCCAGCCCTTGTCTCATTTAAAGAACTCATTTTTCTCCCATGCATTAGCTCACGTGCAGCCCTTCTTTTCAAGAAGTCTGCACCACTCCTGGCTCAGCTCCACACACCTGTGACCCCATGCCAATGTTTCTCTTGGAAAGCTGAGCCGATTTACTTTCTGCTGAACTACAGTGCAGGAAAAACTGCTCCGAAGGTGGTTTTCAGCTCGGTATGCTGGAGCTTGGGGATGCTTCGTTTTTTCCCCCCTGCCAGCTCTTGAACTTCAATTGTCCTAGCAGGAAATTCCTCTTGTTGCTAATGACAAACCTGAGATACATTATGTCTTGGCAGGGGAGATCTGAGTCTACATAGGTACACTGGCTAGGGCCAATCCTAGCACAATGGGAGTGAAGTTGCATCATTTAGTAAGCAGTATCAGGCAGTGAACTCTATTTGGTGTCAGACTCTACCTGCTGTCTAGTAAATGGCGAGTGGCAAGTTCTAGAATGGGGATCCTTTCACCGAGGATGCACCAGGTCAGCTCTTTTATGACTCATGGACTTCAACGCCCAGAATTCTTGAGTCAGCCATGAGTCATAAAAGAGCTGAGGTTGCCTACCCCTGCACTAGGTCAAGGCTTGATCACAAATCTTGTGATCTGTCCCTTATTTTCATGCCACTTAAGGCGCTATGCACTCCAGAGCCTTAATCTATATGGAAACTGAATCAGTGCTTCTTATCAGGCATTAGCTGGGAGAGGGAGCCGTTAGATTCCCCATCCTCTACCTCTGCTAATACGGGTAGGCCTCAACTTACGACCACAACTGAGCACAAAATTTCTGTTGCTAAGTGATTTTTGCCCCATTTTACCCCCTTTATTGTCACAGCTGCACACTTGTTAAATTAGTAACCTGGTTGTTAAATGAATCTGGCTTCCCCCTTGACTTTGCCTGTCAGAAGGTTGCAAAAGGTGATCACATGACCCCGGGACACTGCAACCATCATAAATATGAGTCAGTTGCCAAGCATCCGAATTTTGACCATGTGACCATGGAGATGCTGGAATGGTCGTAAGTGAAAAATGGCCATAAGTCACTTTTCCCAGGGATGTCGTAACTTCAAATAGTCACTAAAGAAACTGCTGTAAGTCGAGGATTACCTGTGCTTAATTGTCCTTGAGTAAAGTTTGTTGTCATGTTGCTCAGCTTCACAGAGGAAGCTAAGAAGAGCGTGAACTAGCCTGGGAGAGAATTTCCCCCTTTTCTGCCGACACTTAGTTAAGCTGCTATTTGTGTTTCTTTTCCTCCACACAGGAGTGAGGCCTGTGGTCAGCAAGATAAAGTTGAATCACATAAGTAAATAAGCTCAGAGTGAGTCAAGGGACAGCTGAGAAAGGTGAAAATGAAACTGCTGCTGAAAGCAGCCTGCTATCTTCTTCTACTGCGGCTGTCTCATTTTCAGTGCAAATTGTTATTCTGTTTAAGAATTCATTCCAACAACATGCATAGTATTCACAACTGCCTAGGAGGTGTATTCATTGTCCGAAGCTGCCTAATGGCCGAGCTGGCCTGGAACAGTGATCAGCCTTTTAAAAAAAGACATACAGGCAACAGCCATCCCTGCCTCCTGTTATTTGTCCACCAAGGGAAATTATAAACCATGCTGATTGTTTTCAGAGATGTACAAGTCGCTCTTGTTGAGCAACAGTTCACAGTTACAATGGTGATGAAAAAGTAGCTTTACGACCAATCCTCGCATTTATGACCTTCATAAGTTATAACCTTATTTCTATAACCCACCTGGAGTCACCTTGAGTTGGGCAGCCATATAAATTTTTCTTAATAAATAAGTCAGTTTAAGACAGGAAAGATGAAGTAACTTCATATGTAAAGTCACAGCTTTATTTTGCAACCATTTCATTTAACAACAACGCTGCTGGTTCCAGTTGTGGTAGCTATACTACCTGTGTTATCTCAGGATTTCAAGTTTCTCTTCTCTATCGTGGTTGTTAGTCACTGAGTGTCCTCTGTATATTTTCCTATTTTAAAAAAACAGCAACTAAAGTTATGACATTGGGGCTTCTGGAAAGGGATCACCATGAAGTCCTTCTCAAATGGAAAAACACCTCAAGCCCTTTTTTGTTGGAGTTGACATGAAGTTCTCAAGTTTATTCTTTTTATTCATAAGGCCTTAGGCCTGTTTTCTAACCTTCCATATTGAATTAAGAAAGGTATTATTTTGAATTTCTGAAGAACCAGTTGGTGTAGAGCAGGCTTCCCAAACTCTTCAGCTCATCAACCTCTTTGTGAAGTTTCAGACTGTTCATTGACATTCCCCCAAAAATATTTATCATATGAAAATAATTTAATTAATACTACTTTAACTAATAGTACTGATAGTAACAAAAATAACATTTACTTCTTGAATAGTCCCATATACCTCTGAGGAATGATTCTAACCACTTTGGAGAAAACTAGTGTAGAAAGTTCTAAGTTAGAATGGCCGGTGATTAATCTGAGCAGTTTTCAGCATCTCCACATTTCTATTGAGCTATATGGTTTGTACTAGGAAAAGGGTTTTGCCAGCTGATAGATGGTGTAGTTTTGGCAGTGGAAAGTAGCTGATGTTACAGAAATGTTATTGCCGTTTCTCTCCCTTCCCCATCTTTCAAATGCCCCCAAGCTCCCTATTTAATAAGACATCTGCTTTGTGCGTAGTATTATTTTTAATTGGATGTCATCTGATGAGTGGAACGTAGAAATAGTCAAGGGAAACTTTGCTAGCAAATGCTGTCATTTCTTTTTAAAGTCTACCAATTAGTGAAATAGTTTTTATTAGATCGGGGTGGTAAATAAGCCCCATCAAGCAAGCACATAAATAAATAGATAAATAAATTGGTAAATAAGGCAATCTTTCAGTGGTAATGGAGTGGGTATACACTCTAGGATTTCGAATCACTCAGTTTAAACCTGAACATGCCTTTCAAGGCTAGATCATATTAGTACTTTCTAATGTTGCATTAAATACTTACCAAGGGAAAGAAATACTGTATTTAGAACAGGAAAAAATGTAGGTTTTTGAGGCAGGAAGTCAAAGAGGATAGCAAGAAGATTAGTGAAAATCAGTGCCTCACCTTGTGGAAGAATTTTCTTAATTGCTACCAGTAAGTTATTGTTATAAATTATATACTTCTATTTCTATACTGAAATTGCATTTTTTTTCCTAGTTGTGTTCATCACTGGAAACAGACTTTACAAAAAGACTCCACCACAAGGAAATATCTTGCTGAAAGTTTGCAAGTGCATTGTAGTAAGTATGCTTTATGTACAAAATGTAAAAATTTACTTTCTTTTGCATGATCACATATTTTAGGATTAAAAACAGAAGCATATTGGGAAAAAATACTTATTGCCTTTACAATGCCTGCTAAAGTCAACTGGGCATACTCTAGAAAATTAGGTATGGGATTAGGGTTCTGAGAACGAAGTGAAATGATTTGCTGATTATGGCTTTATACAAGAATTAAAACAATTTTTGAACCCAGAAGCAACTGTATTCCTTTGTTAACTGCAAATGTTCTAGTATGCCTTATGAGTTATATTCCATTCTAATTGATAAGAAAGAGTTTGTGGGTATATCTTAAGAGTTTTGTTGCATTTGTTTCAAAGTTCATTTGTTATCATTTACAGTATTTAGTATTTATTTAAAATGATAGGTGTATTGGCAGAGAATCAGAGAGGTGACCTTGAGGGAAACAGGAAAGAAGCATTTTGTAAGAACCAAGAAGGTTCAGGAAAGAAGCATTACATAAGAATCAAGAAGGTTACATTATTCCTCAAATCCTGAGGAACAAGATAATGTTTAGAAAAAGGCAGGCTCCTCCCTAATTTACTGGGATATAAAGAAGAAGGGAAGGCAGAAAAAAGGCTTAGAAAAGCTGTTATGATAGCTTATCTCAACAAAGTTCCATTCTAGTCTTCCTATGGAGTCTGTTTCCTGATCTGAGGTACCCCAAATGGCTTACAGTGTCTTCTTTTCAGTCTGCTTTCCCAATTATCTAGGATTACAATTTTCAGCATCCTCAACTGGGACAGACTTCACCATATTAGGCTTTATTACCAATTGGTGAAAAAGTATGCTATCAAAGTGGAGATCTTTGTAGTTTATTAAAAGATTTTAAAACTGATTAATATAATTATTATTATACCTAGTAGCATGCATGTATGTAATAATACTGGCTGTCTGCCCTTTTTATAAAAGGCTAGCCTCTTCCCTTGGAATTCACTTGTAGAATGGAAAGCCAGGGAGCTTTCAGATCATGAAGAATAGAATAGAATAGAATAGAATAGAATAGAATAGAATAGAATAGAATAGAATAGAATAGAATAGAATAGAATAGAATAGAATAGAATAGAATAGAATACCTTGGAGATCTTCTAGACCAGGGGTGTCAAACTCGCAACGTCACGTGACAGGTCGTGACATATCGTGACTTTTTTCCCACTGCCGGCCATAGGGCGGGTGCAGTTTCGGCATGACACATTCAGCCTGTGGGCCAGCAGTTTGACACCCGCTGTTCTAGTCCAACCACTTGATCAGGCAGGAGACCCTATACCAGTGATGGTGAACCTTTTAGAGACCAAGTGCCCCCAAACCACCCACCCCCACCCATCGCCCCCACCCTCCACCTGCCCCCAGCCTGCCTCCACCCCACCCGCTCTCAGGGCCACCCACCGCCTCCACAGCCCACTGCAGCAGATCACCCAGGCAGGCCAGCAGCACCATGGCAGCCATGTTCTCTGCCCGTGTCCCGCAGCATCACTTGCACACAATGGGGCATGAGGGCAGAGTCTTGTCCCGGCTGCCTGGCTGCCATGTCCTTGGCTGTGCGGCTTTGCGTGGGCCATGCCAGGGGCTGACTCTCCTCCAGGTGGACTGCTGGTGACGAGGGGGCCATGGGGGGAAAAGGGGCTGGGGCGACAGCATGCATGCCCACAGAGCGGGTTCTGAGTGCCCTCTCTGGCATGCGCATCATAGGTTCGCCACCACTGCCCTATACCATTTCAGATATATGGTTGTCCTATCTCTTCCTTAAAACTTCCAGTGTTGGAGCAAGTTGTTCCACTGATTAATTGTTCTAATGCTCAGAAAATTTATTCTTATTTCTAGGTTGCTTTCTCTACTAGATTAATTTCCATCCATTGCTTCCTGTCCTGCCCTCAGGTGCTTTGGAGAATAGCTTGACTCCCTCTTCTTTGTGGCAACCCCTGAGATATTGGAACACTGCTATCATGTCACCCCTTGTCCTTCTTTTCATTAAAATTATAGTAGATTGTAGTAGTTCTCTTGGACAATGCAAGAATACCACATGATACACCAATGAGATACAATGAGAATGCCCCTACCTTGTCCTGCATACAATGAAACCATCAATTTCTCTTTCATCAGATCAATTTAGAAGGCCAAGAAAAAAATTGCAGGAGACATTTTTGAGAAAGCATTGAACTATAGTTAATCTGCCACTTGAATTTCTCAGCAAGCTCCTAATTTTGCATACCGCTGAGATATGGTAGGAAATTGAAATGGCAGTTTTGCCTGTCACCAATGCCTGATAATGCTTTCATGGTCTTTCATTAGAGGAAAAGGCCTTGAGGAAGTAACAGAGGGAACTCTCTTAAAGCTGGAGTTTGAACTCCACCTTTATAATAAGGAGTTAATTAGTACACTCAAAGAAGAAGTTAAATAGTTTTTTCCCAAGTGATACATATACTGAAATTATTTACAGGTCAACACATGGAGGTCAGGACCATGACTGACACATATGAACTCATTCACATACTTTGATTATTCCTTTATTGTAGTCATCTGCAAAGGTTTTTAATGGCTTCATTATAGTCACTTGCATGGGGTTTTTATATTAAAACTCCAAGGTCTGTACCCAATTTCATCTAGGTGTGAGACATAATCCCAGTAGTTATTCATCCATTACATTTCTTCATGTGACAATTTTGGTGCATTGCTTTCTATGTATTGGAGCTACACCAGAGATTTTGGGTTATCATATTTGGTATATTGGTTCCTTCACATCCTTCATCCTCTTTAGTATTACTGTACTGTGGCACTGAAGTCATAATAACAATTTGCACTGCAAAGCACTTGGGGCTTTTTAGAGTTAGGAGAAAAAAAGATTACTCAAGGATATGATTTCATCAACCAATACTGCAGAGGATGAAAAAATGTCTCCCCTCCATTCCTATTTGTAGAGCATAATAGAACTCAAAGTCATTCGGTGAAATTGATTGCTTCTATATTCATTATAGACAAAAGGAAGTATTTTCTCATACAATAGCTAATGGATGATTATTATATGAAGTTAATGTGATGCAGGGATACTATTAACTTAAGATAGTTATATTTTAATAAATTGATATCTTAATAAAGAGCCTTGGTGGCGCAGTGGGCTAATGCCTCCTTAAGTAACACCAGCTGCCTGCAATTAGTGCAGGTTCGAGTCCCACCAGGCTCAAGGTTGACTCAGCCTTCCATCCTTCCCAGGTAGGTAAAATGAGGACCCAGATTGTTGGGGGCAATTAAGCTGACTTTGTAATAATGCCGCTTGGGGTGTGTGTGAAAGCCTTAATAATAAGCAGGCATATACATAGAATGAAGGCTACTGCTAAGCTTGTAAGCCACCCTGAGTCTTTGGAGAAGGGCGGGATATAAATGGAATTAAAATAAATAAATAAATAAATAAATAAATAAATAAATAAATAAATAAATAATAGTAGATGGGTCATTTAGGTTGCTGTTCTTATCTACCTATAGAGGTGCCAAAGTCATTTAAATCATAGAGACTTGTTAGATATGCAGTACCTTAATCGTCACAACAGGAACAATGGAAGATTATGGAATTGGCAGTTCAACATGTCTAAACAGGATCAGGTTGGGAAAATCTAGTTTAGATATGAGAAAGAAGCATAATCATATGCTTTTCATGAATATTTGCTTCATTACTAACAAAAAGTTGCATTATGAATCTTGTATGAATTTAGTATTTATGGCATATGCTTACTTGTTCAGGATGGAATCCTTTTGTTTATAATTCCGATTTCCTGATTCATATTTTTTTAAAGGATACCTCTATGGTAAGGCCTTATATTAGTCCATTCACTCTGTAAAAATAGGTCCAGGAGAAGCTATGCTGCCTTTTTTGAGGGTGGGTTGTCACCTCTGGGCACCTCCCAGGAAATAAATTTAAAGCAAAACCATATAATTTGGATTTGTTTGGGTGCTATGATGGATGTTGAATCCAGGATTTATATATAATTGTCCCTCAAATAACGTCTTCTGAAAGATGGCCAATAAAACAGCAGGAAGGGTAGAACTTCATTTAAGACATATTTATAAAACCAGGAATAAGATGAAATACAAATCAGTGCAACAGACTTTACCATCAGGGTAGTAGAAACAATGCTTATATTGGATAAACTCTAAGTGACAGAGCTCCTTTCATTGTTTGTATTCCTGTTCAGTTTGCTTTGAGAAACCGGATCAGAAATCGTTCCCCAGAGATACCCAAAAGAGAGCATTGGCTTGACTGGGCATCAGAAAAATATTCAGTAAGTAAACATTTGTATTTGAATACATTTTATATATGAGTTATAGGTTTCTTATTAAAAATTAAACGAATAACACTATCAGTGATGGCTCCTCCTGATTTAACATTAAGATCTGACAGAAGAAAGAAGGGCATGACTTATAACTGAAATGGCCTGCCTTTCTATGGTATGAGAAGAACAAAATCCATAAATATTTTCAAAATCACTATGTAAGAAACACTTTGCTTCTAGTATGGGCAAAGATAAAAACGAAAATTTATATGAAAATACCAGGATGGATCTCGACAATGGAAGTGTTTGTTCACCCAAATTTAATTAACTATGAGAAACTTGTGACTTATAGGAATATTTTGCATACTGAAGAGAAATTATAAACTGAACAAGAGCTGGAAGAACAGGGCATTGAATTATCATGGTGGATGCACTTGCAATACAAACGAGATACGAGAGAGATGCTAAATTTAACATATGGTTTTTATAAAGACCAGATAATGTTTGACCAGATACTACTGTCATCAGATGAAAAATTGATTAAGAAATTGTATAAATTTTTCTTAAATTTAAAGATGGAAGTCAAAGAAACAAGTCAAAGAAACTATTATGTCATGGGCTCTGATGAGCAGGAACGAGGACACGCAGATGAGTACAGAAAAACTCATACTTTATTTAAGCAGAAACTGTACTGAGAGATTGGAGTCACTCTGCTTCAATATATAGCCAGGCCCTATGGTATTAACCAATCGGATTGAAGCCATGTTTGCCACCCAAAGTTGACCAATTGTAGGACCGGAGACGTCCTGTCTGAGTTGCTGGAGAACCATTAGTCCTCCAGCAACGCACATAGTGATATTCCAAAAGCCCAGTACATAACAGAAACAATGATAACATGGGCAAAAAACTTTGGGCACAATGTACAGTTAGAAAAATGGCAAAATTTGTGGGAAGGAAACTATAAATAACAAGGGCAGTTACCTATAAAGAAAATTTATATACAATGTTTTATATATGGCAAAGTTAGCAAAAATGTTTAAAAATATGTCTAGCAATTGTTGGAAATCTAAGCAAAAGCCAGGCACATACTACCATCTTTGGTGGACATGCCCTAAAGGAAAAAGATTCTGGTCAAAGTATGTGGTTAGAGAAAATGTTAAGAAAACATGTAGATTTTAAGCTGGAACTATTACTTTTAGGTATAGCTTCAGAAAACGATGATAAAGAAAGTGTATATTTAATACTACATGTATTAACAACAGTGAGAATTACATTTGCACAGCATTGGAAAAATGAAGAAACACCAGCTGAAGAAGACATAATTAAGAAAATTTTGGACTGTGCGGAAATGGACAGGCTTACATTGAAAATGAAAGGGAAAGAAGATACAGAATACTTTCAAACATGGGATACTTTTTACAAATGGCTAGAAAAATGGAGTAGAGAGTGGGAATGGAAGATGTATTATTATTAAGTTAAATATGTGGACCCAGATAACATATTGTTTACTAAGCACTAAAGATTCATGATTATAAAAAAAATAATAAAATATCTTTAAAAAAAAGTTCTGACAGAAGAATGGTACTCATCCTAAGTACCATTCAAGTGTTAGATCCCTTTGGAAACTATAATATATTAACTTTCTCTTCTTTCTTTAGCTAGAGAAAGGAACATAATCTGGGAGAAATACAATAATATCTGAGTGGGAATGCTCGAAAACCAAGGGCAGTAGATGACACAAAAGTGTGGTTTTTTTTAATCCTAGGAGAAGATAATGGCAAGCTGCTTCCATATGGCTGCCATGAGAAATGTTGTTCTCTTACTAGTAAATTATCTTCATTCATAGTCTCGTACTTTCCAATCTTTAACATCATTAAATGACAGCAGTGGATAGATAATCTTCTGTCCAGTGACTGGAGACCAGTTTCCTACCAGTTTCCTATTCACTATCATAGCTTCTTACTCACATCTACACAAATGAGTGCGTGCGTGTGCACACCCACACCCCCCACGCAATTCCATCTCTAGCATAGCATTGCCACACACACAACCATATTAAAGGTAAAGGTAAAGGTTCCCCCGCACATGCATGCTAGTCGTTTCCAACTCTAGGGGCCGGTGCTCATCTCCGTTTCAAAGCCGAAGAGCCAGCGCTTGTCCCAGGACGTCTCCGTGGTCATGTGGCTGGCTTGACTAGATGCCAAAGGCGCACAGAACTCTGTTACCTTCCCACTGTAGTGGTCCCTATTTTTCTACTTGCATTTTTACGTTCTTTCGAACTGCTAGGTTGGCAGAAGCTGGGACAAGTAACAGGCGCTCACTCTGTTACGTGGCACTCGGGATTTGACCCGCCAAACTGCCGACCTTCTGATCGACAAGCTCAGCGTCCTAAGCCACTGAGCCACCGCGTCCCTTATACAACCATATTACACCTCCTTAAATTCTTTTATGAGATTCATGGTCAAATCAAGTTTCCCTTTTCAGTTACTTTAGAGGTGGTTACAAATTGAGGATCTAAAGTTTAGTAAGTGATGACAACTTTTAGCATTCTAATCCCAGGCAAGAGAAAGGAGAGAAAGAAACAGGACCTGGGAAAATATTTCTAACAAAGCCTCCAAGGTGAAAGGGCTTCCTTTCTTCCGATTTTATTTATTCATTTATTTGATTTCTAAGGCTGTTCATTTCTCAAGCCATGCTGGGTGGCTTATAAAAGAATTATAACATCAACCTAGGTAGGAAAAGGAAAAACAAAACAATCACAGCAATAAAAACACCATGCCACAGGAAAATAGCTTCCAGACGTTTCACCCTTGTATTGTTTTCCAGTCCCTCAGAGGCAAGGTCAGGTAGAGAAGGAAGGCCAAAGAAAGTGAAAAACCGTTGGCTGATTTATTCCCCAAAGACCAAAAAGTCTTTCTCTCTTATTTTGCATGTCTCCCTTTTTAAAATGTCTTTTGGAGTTGTGATTCATTAAATATTAGTTAATTCCAGAATAAGTGTGTGATGTCTTGGCTGCCCCAGGCTGCCCCAGGTATTCCTTGGAAGTGTTTTAATTCCTATTTCTTATTGCATATTTACGTTGCTTATACTAGAATTGCTCCCAGATAAGACGATTATGCTGTTAGGCAGATACAGTTACTCACCATTGTTTTGCATGTGCTGATACCGTCCTCTCTTTCTGTCATTCTTCTAGGTCTTGTGACTCAACATCCAAACCAGTTTTGGACACTGAGCTACATTTTTATAAGATGTATTTGTGTTTCCTTCCATAGAATCAATTGATCACTGAAGTTAAAATGGTGACACGGGTCCTTTTCCTCTTTGTCCCCTTACCAATGTTCTGGGCACTCTTTGATCAACAGGTAATACTAAGCAGTGTTTCCCTATACCCACCAGCTCTGCTTTGGGGACTCAAAGCTGGGGAAGTACACTAAAATAGGGTTATGTTCTTCATACTTCAATGTGTTGTGAGAATCTGACTATCTTAGTGTACTGTATGTATTGGTCATTTTAAGCCAGTGGTCCACATTCTGCTACTGGGCCACAGCCTCTAGGCCACCGGGCTGCGGGAATTGCTGGCAGGTGCACGCATATGTGCACACCCCCACTCACACTAGCGTCACTGTGCAGGCGCTAGTGGCCCCATTTGCACATGTGTGGGAGCGCCGCTGCCAGCATCACATGGGTGCTAGCAGCTCGTTTGCACAGGTGCACGGGTGCTAGCGCCACCACCATGTGTGTGCCCGTTTGCATGTGGGCACCCATTTCCCTGCTCCTCCCTTTCCGTCTGGGCCACCAACCTGGAAAGGTTGGGGAGCTCTGTTTTAAGCCATTCAGGGGGCTATTTATTGATTTTTTTATGCATAGCATGTTATGCAAGCCCAGCAACTGTGTTTTTAAATTCAGCTTTAAGTTTTCAGAGTTATCTGAATCCAATTAGTTAGTATACTACTATCATGGCTGACTTCCATTAAAAACACATTTTATTTTATTTATTTTTATTTATTTTATTTTAATTCCATTTATATCCCGCCCTTCTCCGAAGACTCAGGGCGGCTTACAAGCTTAGCAGTAGCCTTCATTCTATGTATATGCCTGCTTATTAGGGCTTTTGCCCCCCCCTAAGCGGCATTATTACAAAGTCAGCTTAATTGCCCCCAACAATCTGGGTCCTCATTTTACCTACCTCGGAAGGATGGAAGGCTGAGTCAACCTTGAGCCTGGTGGGATGCGAACCTGCACTAATTGCAGGCAGCTGGTGTTACTTAAGGAGGCATTAGCCCACTGCTCCACCAAGGCTCTTATATTTTATCAATAACATTGAGATTCTTTATTTGATCGAAACTTTTATTTTAATTTTGAAGGACAGATGCAATGGAGGTGGTCATTTAAGTCAAATAGTGTAAATGTCCACACTAATCCTAATGATAGACATGAAAGCCAGCTAAGTGACTTTGGGCCCTTTATTCTCTCTCAGTCCAACGCACTTCGCAGGCTTGTTGTGGAGAAAATATAAGGAGGAAAGTGTGCTGGATATGTTTACCTGCTTGAGTTATTTGTAAAAATATTAAAAGCAGGATAAAAATAAATAAACGGAGAAATATAAAATAGTGTAAATATATCCTTTATATTCAATATATTTATCAGATTGATTCAGAAAGAGAATTGCATTTAAGGATAAATATTGTTGGTCCCATATTGTTAACTTTCCCCCTGATGGCAGAATAAAATTGGTTTCATTTTCAAACTGAGAATGCTTTTATTTAGAAAATTATGTGCATGGTACTTCTATGAAAGATGGGATAATTTGATTTAATACCTTTTAATGTTTGTATTTTGTGTTTTTATCGTTGTTAGCCGCCCTGAGTCCTTTGGGAGATAGGGTGGCATACAAATCCCATAAATAAATAAATAAAAACATTCAGAAGAACAATAAGTAAGGAAAAAAACCTATAGGTAGGAGAAGAGACATAGAGGGAGAGAGGAGGAGAGGGAGAGGGGAAGACAAAAAGACAGAGAAGACTAAACAAGATTCTCTTTTATGACTCTTCTCTAATCATTATGTATTTATTCTTCCCTAATCATTAAGTGAACATTCACTCTGTTAGAAAGGAGTTCCATTCTCCTGGTTTTAAGAGTTACACTCAACACCAGAAGACTCAACTGCAATAAAAACCCAAGATTCCTTTTTTTTTTTTTGGAGGGTATGAATGAAAGCTTAATCTATACATTAAGAACTCATAACTACTCAACCACTTGACAGAATTGACGGATTTTGCTGAAATGGATAAATTCACTTCTTAAATTAGAGAAAAGACATCATCTATATTTATTGGTGACCAGAAACACTTGTGGACTTTTTGTGCAAAAATGAAAAAAAATTGACCTTGTGATTTATGGTTTTATTTTATTTTTTATTTTTTTTATTTTAATCCCATTTATATCCCGCCCTTCTCCGAAGACTCAGGGCGGCTTACAATCTAAGCACAAATCAAATGTGCTTAGCAATAGCCTTCATTCTATGTATATGACTGCTTATTAGGGCTTTTGCCCCCCCCCAAGCGGCATTATTACAAAGTCAGCTTATTGCCCCCAACAATCTGGGTCCTCATTTTACCTACCTCGGAAGGATGGGAGGCTGAGTCAACCTTGAGCCTGGTGGGACTCGAACCTGCACTAATTGCAGGCAGCTGGTGTTACTTAAGGAGGCATTAGCCCACTGCTCCACCAAGGCTCTTATATTTTATCAATAACATTGAGATTCTTTATTTGATCGAAACTTTTATTTTAATTTTGAAGGACAGATGCAATGGAGGTGGTCATTTAAGTCAAATAGTGTAAATGTCCACACTAATCCTAATGATAGACATGAAAGCCAGCTAAGTGACTTTGGGCCCTTTATTCTCTCTCAGTCCAACGCACTTCGCAGGCTTGTTGTGGAGAAAATATAAGGAGGAAAGTGTGCTGGATATGTTTACCTGCTTGAGTTATTTGTAAAAATATTAAAAGCAGGATAAAAATAAATAAACGGAGAAATATAAAATAGTGTAAATATATCCTTTATATTCAATATATTTATCAGATTGATTCAGAAAGAGAATTGCATTTAAGGATAAATATTGTTGGTCCCATATTGTTAACTTTCCCCCTGATGGCAGAATAAAATTGGTTTCATTTTCAAACTGAGAATGCTTTTATTTAGAAAATTATGTGCATGGTACTTCTATGAAAGATGCATGAACATGTGAACGCTGATAATCAAAATGGGCCCATGCCAAAAAGTAAAAAAAGAAAATATATTGTCAAAAAAGCAACCTAGACTACTGAGACAAGAAAGCAATTTGCCTGGCTGAATAATTCCTAATTATCACTTCTATATCCAGAATTGAGCAATATGTGAGAGATATTGTATTTGATTCCAATTTAAGGTTGTTCCTTTATCTATTGTGTAAATGTTTGTCTTATAAACAATAAACAGAGAGTGTATAATATTTTATCTGATTGCAGTAACTTTATCATATATATATATACTTACGTTAACATTATAGAAAAACTATCCTTTTAAAGGTATTTTAATTGAATTTATCAGCTTAGCATTTTTAAAAATGTTAGATATATTTAAAATGTATGGCAGATGGAAGAAAAAAATATATATTGAAATATCCTTATACAATACTCATTGGACTGGCATGGAAGTCCACAGCCTTTAATTAAGAAGCCTTCAGCCTTACAGTGGTTTGATTTGTGCTCATGCATGCACATACATACACACGCACACAAACTAATTCTGTTTATATAACTTTTATCACAGCAAAAAGAGAAATAGAAGATGTAGAAGAAGATATAGCAAATACTTCCTAATCTTACTCATTTATTCAATAAAACTGCACTTAAAATTTAAAGAATGGAAAATAAACACACTGAAAGTGCATTGTTTTCACAGATGTTATTTCAGACAGAAATACAGAAATCTATTTATGTTATTACTATTTATTCTTTCTAGCCATATAAGCAGCTACTGGTATATATAATCTCAGGTAGGTCTCTTACAATTCATGGTGTCTCATGTATAGAATAGATATTTGAGATAGTGTTCATATTGGCCACCACCAGTAATTATGAGTTATGGGAGTTTGTAGACTAGAAATCTTCTACAGCATTTATTTCTCTTTCCCCTCCATAGGGTTCTAGGTGGACCCTACAAGCAACTAAAATGAATACTGACTTTGTAAGTGATATTTCTTGCTTTAAACCTTTAAGCAAATAGGTGTGTAATAAAGATTAAACCTTTATTGATTTTAAAAATGTACATTTTTAATTATAGCCCTATTGACCAGATAAAATAATTCCATAAAGTAAAGCAATATAATATGGAACAGGAGTGGAACATAGAATATCTCAAGACTTGTAATATGTCTTGGCTTATTTAGATTTCAATATTTCTTAAAACACAATTTTGGATGTTAGAGTTGCATCATCATAATCATCATCAATATCTTTGAAGTTACTGTTATTATCACTATTAGCAATACATTAAATTCAGTTTGAGCAAAACCTGTAGCCCAATAACAATAAGTTACTTTCCATACATATATTTCAAGATACACTTAGCAGTTCCTGCTAAGAAAAAGGTGTCAATTAATGGAACTATTAGTAAGCTATTATTGAGTCACACTAGCCTAACTTTCCCTTAGTGCTTCTGGCCAGCATTGGATTGGAGATTTGGGATGTAGAATCCCTTACATCTAGAATATATTAGATTGGATAAAAATGGATCATTGTATGGATTTAGTATTAAAAATATTTATGTCTTCAGATTTATATTCATTTCTTCATGGAATTTTAAATTAGTTATATCTATAACATTCTGATGTGATCAGTTAAATTGAGAAGTGTTCTTAACATTTTTAGAGGAACAAAGTTAGAAGGATAAACATGTAAATTGCTGGGGACACCTGCATGTGCGTGAATGATTTCTCTTTTCTGTGTATATATGTGATCAGCTATGATCTTAGTGTAAGAACTAGTTGATTGCTTCTGGACTAAAAGAGATATGGAATACTTGACAAACCATAACGTATAAGAAAGACTTGAATTGGGCTTTGGAAGAATCATGAATATTAAGTACCCTGTCCCAAAGTCATCCACTACATCACATCCAGATTTCAAAGGCAACACAACTCAGGGTATTAGAGCGAGATTAAGGTCAATGTCCCCATGTAACAATATTGAAGCATCACATCAGTGCTCATTATGCACCATGCCATTCAGAACTGAATGCAGACCTGTTTCAAAAACAAGCATTGTTTCTCTGTGATCAACAACAACAAGACTGCTTAGTGATATAATTACTAAATAAATAATATGTTCTGCCATGAGATCTCCATCACGTCCTGCCAGCGATTTGCTTCAAAAGCATTGGTCCTTTCAGGTCAAGGAGAAGGTGAACTCAACCATAAAAATAAATCTTTAGCTATAGAGAAGTCACTTAAGTCCTCCACCTCCCATCCCATATGTTAGTAACCTGCATCAACAATGCCAGTTCTGCCATTGTTGCTTTTATTAACTCTTTTTCAATGTTGCTGTCTTTTAGGAAGGACTTGTTCTTCAACCTGACCAAATGCAGGTACGCTGAAGCTGTCCGTTCTCCCCCTAAATACTCTGATAACACTGCAATGATTTCATGGGGAAAAATTATGGGGGTGGGGGGGGGAGTGCACCCTTACAAACTATATCCTGGAATTTAGTCACCGGTCACTGGGAATGGTATGATAACTGTAGATAATCATAAATTAGGGGGTAGGAAAACATGTTTTCAAAATTGTATTATCCCACTCATTTTCCTTAATGAATACGTTACTGTTTGTTTGTTTTTTACTTTGTCATCCTTCTAAACCAATGTTTCTTAAAATGTGGCCCTAGCACTTCTGGGGATCCCCAAGATTCTCAAGGGTCTGTGAAAATAGTACAATATTGAAATCCCATCAAACAATTCTGAAAAGCATTAGTAAGAGCAAATGTCTCAATTTTAATTTTTTTAAAAAAAATTTATTAAATTTATATACCACCCATGTTGCTGTCTGGGGTGATTCTAGGTGGCTTACATTGTAATAAAAAACAGACATATAAAAATCATTATAAATATAAAAACCAATTAAGATTACAAAAGATTAAATACAGAGGGAAAAAATGAGTTTAAAGCCGAGTTTAATATGATAAATACTGATAAATATAAAACGGCTGTTTTGGGGTATTCCATAATTTTAAAAAGTGGGACGGGGTCCAGAAGCACTATTCTAAATCGTTTTATTGTTTATTCTGTCACTCTGTTACATTCCTTTTCCTTGCTTAATGTTCACTTTGGTTTTCCTTTTTCATCCTGATCCATCTCTATTTTTTAGCGATGGTGATTCTAGCATACGATAGGAGAAAATGGCAGGGTCCACCCAAAAGGGCAGTTATTGTTTTGTCAATGCTATCCCCAGATATCACAGGTACATAGTCCATGGGATTCTGTGAAAACAATGGCAACTACAAAATTCTGACAGATGATCAGCTAGCATCTGTTTGAGGATCTCTAGTGAAGGAGAACTTACCACGTTGCATGGTAGCTTGTTTCACTGACCTGTTCCTCCAGCTTGTAGGACGTTTCTCATTGGTTTACTCTAAAGCAGGAGAAAAAAAGTTTAAATTAAGAGTTGTAAACATGAGTTTAAACAGCTTGCCTATATTTTTCCTATTTGTGTCAGAAAATCACTAATTTATGTTGATTATGATATTGAGATATGGCTACACAAAAGTAAGCATGGATCAAAGGGGTTCTTGACAAAGGTCTACAAATTATGGAATTCTGATTAATCTTAAATTAGTTTTTTTTTAGCCTTAGCTAAGTATTGTTCAAGAGAGCAAGTTTGGTGTAGTGATTAAGGACCCAGAACCCAACTGGGGACAAGTCCTCATTCAGAATATTGCAAGAGTTGAAAGGGACTTGATAGCCAATTATCTACCCCTATCTATTTTAGCAAACTGGATTTGAGGAGGAACATGTTATTTGAAATCAGTGTAGGTGCTCCTAGCTGCTCTGTGAGTGCCTGCATGCATTTGGAATCACCTGTGCCTCTTCAGTTGTGGATTGCCACACATTGCGATTGTGTATCTATATGTGCAGGGCTTTTTTTTCTCATAGAACGCTCAGAACAGAGTTCCGGCACCTTTTTTGGATGGAACCTTGTAGGGTAGGCAAGACGGGTTGTATGACACGTGTGAGTTCCAGCACCTTTTTCTTTTACGAAAAAAGCACTGCATATGTGTAAATTGTTTCCTCAAAATAATTCCTCCTGAGCCCCATAAGCATCACAATCTGCAGGGAGGGTAACACAATTTGCAAGTTGGCATTGCAGTTCAACCCCCCCTTCCTTTTTTTACACACATCAAGGTTACCTAATACCTGTTGCCAGTTACTTTTATTCCCTACTAAATTCCTTTAGGATTGTATCTTTACAAATAACTAATTAATAACTGCCTGCAATCTTTGATATTTCAGTTCTTAAATCCTCTCCTGATCCTTGTCTTCATCCCTGTCTTTGACTTTGGACTATATCCCTTGTTAAACCTGTGCAGACTTAATTTCACGTAAGTACCTAAGAAGAAAACTCTTTGATTCAGCCAATGCCCTCTAAGCATGTTGGATTGCAGGTCCTATCATCACCAGCAAAAGTGTGGAAGCAATTCATTAGTGTTGAAGAAATCTCATCTAATCTACCTTCCAGACTGGGGAGAGTGGAGTAGTGTCTCCTTCCTTCAAACATAGAGAGCAAATTCATGCATACTTGTACACTGTGAATATCTAAACTTATTAACTATCGAATAAGAATGTATAAGAAAGATAAGTAACAGCAAGAGAACATATTTTAACTTCTGCAAGGTTTATGTTTAGGTATATTCTCTTTTGGCTTCTCTGCAATTAAAAAATAATAATCAGGCAGGCTATTTTGCTGGTTTTAAGTCACAGATTCACACAACCTGCCAAGAGAAGAAGATTTACTTACTTTGCAAAAGCATTAGATTATGCTTTGTAAACCACAGTGGATGGTTTCTGTAAGCTCTATGAATCTAATCAATTGTGGCTTAGTCAACAAATAGCAAGATTACAGGAATCATGGCTTCTATAAACCTAGTTATTCTTTTCCAACACTGAATGCGAGCATGTCCAGTGACCCCAATTTATTTTAGTGGTCTGCAGAACAGGCCAGGATATTTTCCCTCAAGGGCAGGACGTTTTCATTAATTAAACTTTCCTTTTAATATGTCTTTCCCCAATTCTGAGATATTCATCTGCAAATTTGACTCTTTTCACCGTGATAGAACTATTTGGAAATGTGCATTTTATTTCTAATGTCCTTTCAGCTCAATAACCCCACACATTTTTTCTGTCTCACTTCTCAGAAGTGAGCTGGACATAGATCATCAGTTTTGCTTTCCTCCACTTCACACATTAACTAAATGCCAACTCAGTTCCTTCCTCAAAGAGCTAAGAGCAACTTAATGGGAATCTTGCAAGCAGGGAGCGTTTTTTAAAAATAGCAAATCCATTGGGACAGACCTTGAATGTGTTCCATATACTTTATATTATGGAAACATTCAAGGATTGCTGGATTCAGCTGGATCAAATTCCTCTGGATTAAATGCAGTGATCTCAGAATTGAAGGGATGCTGTACATTATTCTAATTAAGTTATATTTATTTACTTTCAGGCCCATTAAAAAGATGGCCACTGGCATGATCCTGGCCAGTCTGGCATTTGCAGCTGCAGCTGTTGTGGAACTCAAGATAGAGGTAAGTGCTAAGTAGGGCCAATAGGCACAGGAGTAGAGATGCAATTTTTCCTACAGTCATATACCATTGGCCATTTTTCTGCTTTGCACTGTGTTATTAATTGCTCATCAATGTGCTAAAAAGACAGTGGGTTCTTTATTTGGAATTGAGGCTGAAGGTAAAGAACTTGCATCTCTGTGGACTCTAATCAACTCACTGAAAACTTAATCAGTAACAATTTGAACTCACATGAGTTCAAATCTATTTTGCTGTTGACACACTCTTTTCTCTTAATCAGGAAAATGCTATGCCTACCCCAGTTCCCAAAGAAAGCTACATTCAGGTCCTGAATTTGGCAGACAGTGATGTTGAAGTGACTATTGGGGAATATGACTTGTTCCGGCAGCCAATTAAACCTTTTCAGGTGATCTGGGGCATTATATGTTTATTTTCTCTTTATCCCAGCAACATCCAGTACAAATATTTTTTGTTTATTTCAAAAGACAAAGCCATTCAATCATACTCAGAGGTAGTTCAATCCTGGTTTTATTGGGATTATCACAGTTTAGTATTTGAAGCCGTAGTTCAAGTTCCCTAAAGTGGTCAATATTGACCTGCAAGTGTTATTGGGATTATCTAAGCCGTAATTAAATGGATGGGGAGTCAAAAATGGTCAGTAAATGACCGGGGTGGTCAATAAATAAGTGGTTGACAAATAATAGGTCAATTGGGGTCAATCTTTTGGGATTTTGTGGAGCTCCATGCCAATGAAGTTGAGGTGGCTAGCAGCAAGATAATTTACCTAGGATTGGATGGTCAGCTGCCAATATTATTGTTACTGTTGTTGTTTGTAGTATTATTAAAGTATTATTTATTAAATATTTTAATACAAGAAATATTTGTGAGTCGATGAACAATCTGAAACTTCATGGAGGGGTTGATGAACTGAAGAGTTTGGGGACCCTTGTTCTAGATCAGGGGTATCAAAGTGCTGGCCCACAGGCCGGACGCATCATGCCAAAACTGTGCCCAACCTATTGCCAGCAATGGAAATACATTGCAACACGTCATGTGATGTTGAGGTTCCTTGTCAGTTCAACTCTCTCTTTTCCCCCCCTGAGAATCCATTGACATTGCTGACAAATTGTTGCCTTACAATATTCTGCAATGTGCTTCTCTTTTTAGGGATTTATCTTCTTTTCTATAAGATTATTATTATTATTACTATTTATTGAATTTCTATACCACCCTTCTCCCAAAGGACTCAGGGCGGTGTACAGGGCAATAAAATACAGCGTACAAAATTTAAAAGTAAAATTAAATTAATTTAGCCCTAAACAATAGTTAAAAATAAACCCAAACCCTTAGTCCAGGCCAGCCTGTTCAAACAACCAGGTCTTCAGATCACGGCGGAAAGAGCGAAGGTCGGGAGCCATCCGGAGCTCAACAGGCAATTGATTCCAAAGGGCTGGCACACCCACAGAGAATGCTCTCCCCCTGGGGGCCGCCAGCCAGCAGTCCCTGACCGACGGCACCCTGAGGAGGCCCTCTCTGTGGGAGCGCACAGGTTGAAGGGGAATTGACGCTGGCAGCAGGTGCTCCCGTAAGTAATCTGGAGCCATGCCATTTAGGGCTTTATAGGTCATCACCAGCACCTTGAATCTCACCTGGAGGGCAACTGGAAGCCAATGCAGCTCACAGAGAAGAGGTGTTACATGAGAGTATCGGGAAACCCCCATCACAACTCGCGCGGCTGCATTTTGCACCAGTTGAAGCCTCCGAGTGGTCCTCAAGGGCAGCCCCATTGCAGTAGTCTATCCGAGAGGTCATGAGCGCATGATGCACTTGTAAGACAGTCAATCCTGTGTGAGTGAACCCCACCCCACCCCACCTAAATGAGAAAAACTTTACTGCATGCAGATTAAAACTTTTTTTTTTTGCTCAGGACCCTGCTGAATACTCCAGGTTAATTCTCAATAGTGATCAACAACTTCTTCATTTTAAGATACAGCACCAAGGATTATCATCCATGTTTAGTCATTTGATCCATGAAAAGTCGCTAAACAGCTTAATTATCTATAAGAGAGGAGGAAACCTAACAACCAATATAGTAAGTCAAAAATCAAATGGGGCCAAAGTCAAATATTTGAGAAGAGAGGCAAATGTATTCTCTGTGAAGATTATCTACCTATTCATAGCAAAACCCACCCAATCTTGTTGGGTAACATTTAGCTATGTTAATTCAGTTTCAGAACTATTATAGTTTAAGTTTGGTTTATCTACTACATAATTTTAGCCTTCTAGGAAACCCTTAAAACATGTTTTTCCCAGCAACCTTGAGGATCCTTATGGGAACAGAGAGCCTATGAGATGGTTGAGTTGTGTTTAGAATATTGTCCACTTTCTTACAATCTTGTTTTTTTATTTATGTCTAATTGTTTTTAATAGTTGTTTATGTTTATTTTTGGCTCTTTGTTTGTTGTATGCCTCCCCAAGTCACATTTGTGAGATGGATGGCTGTACAGTATACAGTTTATGAAATAAATAAATAATAAAAGCATTTCCAGTGTCATAGAATCCACAGTATTCCTAAACAAAGATGGAGGATTGCCTGAGATATTTTAGAGGAAGCTAGCACTACTATGATCAGGCATTTAAGTACAGAATCTTTTGCAGAAGTACCACAATACTATCACTAGGTAGTAGTCAGGATGGATATATGAGTACTATTTTTGCCTTTATAAACAGTCTTAAAACTGCCTAACAGTGAGGTCAATTAACTAGTGGAATAGCTTGCCATCAGAAGTTGCGGGTGCTTCATCACTGGAGGTTTTTAAGAAGAGACTGGATATTTACTTGTCTGAAATGGTATAGGGTCACCTGCTTGAGCAGATGCTTGGACTAGAGGACCTCCAAGGTCCCTTCCAGCAATATTCTGATTGATTAACTGCATCCTCTCTCACTTCTGAGCTTCTAGACTTAATTTAAACGGTCAAATATGACATTGGGAAATCAGAATAAAGCCAGTTGGATGGGAAACCCTAGAAAAATAGTACTAAATCAGAATGTTTTCTCCAAAAGAACTTCTCAAGATTGCAAAAAATTCTTTTAAGTTCTAAAGCAATAAAACAATGTAGTGATATGCTTACCGGTATTTATTAATATTCTTACTGGAAGTTTCCAAAAATATCATATCAAAGCTGTCAAGATAACTAGACTTATCTTTGACAACTGGGAATAGCAAAACATTAATGCAAAGCATAGTTCTAGTTTTATAAATAAATCGTCTCTTTCACAACAAACCATATTCCTTGTATTAAAGCCAATCGTCATTTCAGCAAATTAAACACTTCTGTTCACATCCCAGTTTAATTAAGACTGTTTATGTATGAACTTTATGTTGACAGAATAGATCAGATGATTAAGAAAACCTTTTGCTTTTAATATGTAAGCAGCAAAACAGAGCCAAAATCATGACGGCATCTTTTCTACTGCTTACTGTTATTTTGCACAATAGAATCTGCAGAACCAAAATTTAGTTTTTCTTACCTTACTCTTATTATAATTTGCTCATCAACATCACAAGGTTAAATATTTTCATCAAGTTTACATTTAGACTCTAAAACATCTTTAATAAGATGTTTAAAAGAATTTAAGGAATGTTCCTTCCCTGATAATTTTATTTACCCTCTTCATTATTTCAGATTTCATTCTGCTGAACCAGGGATCCTTTGTCCCATCCCTCCCTCCCTCCCTCCCTCCCTACCTCCCTCCCTCCCTCCCTCCCTCCCTTCCTTCCTTCCTTCCTTCCTTCCTTCCTTCCTTCCTTCCTTCCTTCCTTCCTTCCTTCCATTTCACATAAACTTTTGAAGCAAATATTTGTCCTCAGGATCTTCATATGAGGGATCTTGCATAAATACTACATTATCAGACTTGATGTTTCTCTTACTTTACCTTCCTTGTTCACTAGTACATCATAATAGAAGTTAATACATCATCTATTTTCTGTTTCAGGGCAACTGATTTTGTAGGGGATTTAAAAAGAGAATGAGTTCTGCAATTTTTCCGTGTATTTCATGGTAACAGAGTTATTGATTAAAAAAAGTATCTTTGTTGGAAAGCATTGATAAGTTAGTTTGGATGGATTCACTAGTGAGATGCTAATCAACCTGAATTCATGATCATGGGAATGTTGTTACTAAATCTTTACAAACTACTTGTTCATTAGTAATTGTTTATTTACTTTTGTTTTATTACACATTATCTGCATACCGATATCTAGTACTGTGAAACTTAAAAGCGTTTTTCAATTTTCTTGCTCTGGATAACTATAATCTAAAAAGCACGGTGATTAGTATTGCAATCTGCCATCTTATATTACGGACTTCATTATCTATCACCCTTATAGCCCTTTCACTTATTTTGTTTGTGTGTCTTTATATTGTTTATGCTGTACATGCCTCCTGAATTATAAAGAAAGTTTTTAAAGTGTTCACCGTCACTAGGAAAACTTAAACATTTGCAACTAAATAGACTTATGCAGATTCCTTTTGAGTAACATGAGGTTCAGAATGATAAACCTTTTCCAGGTTCTTTGATGCCAAAAATGAAAATATTTTCCAGCCTGAGATCAGCTTTCTATTTCTATATCAGCTTTTATCTCCTACATCTTTTCCTCCTGACTTTCAACAGGATATTTGCCAAATATCCCTTCTCTTTTTACACCTTATATCTGAATCATACAAGGAACTGGACTTGATAACAACACATGTGCTGGAAAAAAGTGCAATATAAATTTTTTTACATACATTATTCCATTCATGCCCCCCCAATTCTCTCTACTTATTCTTTTTCAGTTCTTCTTTCTCTCCAAAATCTATGGTAAGCCATAGATTGTTTTTAGCCTGGTTTGTTGTCTAAGTTGAGAATACATATTTTGCTAAAACTTTGACATGGTTCACAAAGCATATATCTTTTTTGACAAAATCTATTGTTATAGAGGTTCTCAGCTTGTAGATTAGGATGTTAGGGGAAACGAGCAACTGAGAAGAGGATCATAATTATTTTTTAAAAAAACTGATCAGGCTTATGTGGACAGAGAAAAAACTGGCTATGGACTTTGCTTCTTGTTTTGCCCATGGAGCCAGAAAGCCCATGGAACCACAGAGTAGGCAGTAGTCATACTTCATAGTTTGAGAATCTTAGCAATAAAGTTTTAATTGTTAAGGGTAAATTATATATTTATCTCTTGCCCAACTGTAACCCCAATTAAATCATTAATTTTATTCATTGGAGGCAGGGAGGTATACAAATTCAGTTAATCTCCAGTTAACTATGACAATTGGGACCATGATTTCCATCAGTAAGCAACACAGTCATAAAACATAACGTCATATGATACGTTGCTTTGAAATTCTGGCACTTCTGGTTGCAATCATTAAGTGAATCACCATGAGTCATTAAGCAAGGACGTCACCTGGTCGCCTTCCCCATTGACTTTGCTTGCAGGAAGACAGCAAAGAAGGTTGCAAATGGGGAATGTGTGACTGCAGGATGCTGCTTATAATAAGTGTCACTCATTCATCAATGTGTTGTAATTTCAAATAGTCACTGACATATGGTTGTTAAACAAGGATCATCTGGTACTGAATCATTTTAGAGCAGGCATGACAAATTGCCGGCCCATGGGCCGGATGCATCATACTGAAACTGCACCCAGCTCATTGCCAGCAATGGGGAAAAAGTCATGATATGTTGCGTGATGTCATGTGACGTCATGAGTTTTACATGCCTGTTTTAGAGGATTACCTTGTATAGAGTGGTGTGGAAACTCAACCCATGTTTCATAAGGCCATCTGCTTTTGTCAATAAATAGGACTAACTCAAAACAGAGTAACACATATTGGCAGAACAAGTTTCCCATTGCAGGTGAGAAAGTAGAGGATTTGGGGCACATGGGGAAAGTATCTCACTTCCAACATGCACTAAGGAGCCTGACAGCCTTTAATATCTCTTAGGGATATTTTCCAATGGAGTTTCAAGCCACTTACAATTTGATATAAAGCTTCTTAAAAACACCCCCCTCCATTTATTAGGTTCACATTCCGGACTCGTGTTTTTCATTATGGATTCTTTGGTAGTTAGGAAGCTTTCATGTAGGCAGAAATTGTATATTGATTTTCTCTCTCTTTGGTTTTAGATTGAAGACATGCAGAAAAAGCCATCAGAAGGAATGGCAGCTGTGAGGTGTGGACTGGCTTTGAATATTGGGGAGGGGATTTTAGATATAATTCCTTAGCTTAGCAGAAATGATTAGCTTCTCTCAGCCAGAGGTTGGGCTTCCTCAGTGCATTTTAAGAGAGAGAAAAATGTAATCAGGTGGTAGTTATGTGTTTGCCAAGGCTATATTGATTGGCATAACACATAACAAGTTGGCACAGTAAGGAAAGAATATTTTTATGTTGTTCAAATACAGGCTAGGTCATCCATCATCTGCTAGGAATAGTTAATCTGATTCTTATGTTGAATAGGATTGGATTCAATGTCTTAACTGAATACCCCTTTTCAAATGGCCTTCTATGGTTACTTAGACAATGGTCAAAGAAGGGACCAATGTCCATCTATAACTTGCTAGGCTGCAGATCTTAGCAGCATAGCCAGTGTGGTGAGAATTTTTAAGCACTGTAGTATAATATTTCAAGGCCACACATTTCAAGAGCAGTAAATACAAGGTTGTAATAATTGCAGGGAATGGCTTGAAACAGCTCTGAGTAGAGGTGTTACTGCCTGGAGTATCCATTGTAGACAAGGTAGCAATATGCACTGAACAATTCAGGGTAATAATCTGCCAAATATCCATGCAGCATGTCAATAAAATCATACCAGCTTCTATATTTGTACCCTGTACCTTAGATGTTGATTCAATAATTAAGTGGTATAAATAAATGTATTTGTTGGGGTCTGGTGGGAAATTCTAAGCCAACTGAGCTGCAGCAAAAGCATTCACCACCTAAAGGTTTCTGGGAGAAAGCAAATTGAGGAATACTGTCTTATCCAGACAATAGTGCAGATGATCCCACCAACTTTCCAACTAAAATCTAGTTTAGACCAGAACATTAGAAATGCCTTCTCCTAAGTGCTTAGAGACGTGGACTGCTTTTATACTATCTATATTTCTGGAATATATCTGTCTCCATGTATCTATTTCTATCTCTAGACATACATGACTATAAGGTATAAGGATGAGCTCCAAAATAGTGTTTTTTGTCAAAGTTTTGATTTGTTTTACTTCGTTATTTTTTTTTTAAAAACCCTCCCCCTAAAGTTCTGGAAGAATTTCAGGCCTTCTGGAGAAGATATTCAATAAACTGGCCTCACATCTTTATTATAGATATAATTTGGGTATAGAGTTATGGTCTTCTTAGGTTGAATTTGGTTTTATATTTTGAAGGAAGCTATGGACCTGAAGTTAGTTTCCATGCTTCCTCTCTTAGCCTCTTGTTTCTTTCATTCACTAATATAAATAAACAATAAAATGTGTTACTGAACATTCGGGGGGGGGACTGTTGAAAAACTGACACTCCCTCCCTTTCAAAGGATATCTAGTTTACTGCACCACTTCCAGCCCTGATTTTGCCACTTAACAGATAATGTAAGAATTTAGAAGGCCACTTTACTCATCCCAGCTTCTGCCAACCTAGCAGTTTGAAAGCACGTAAAAATGCAAGTAGAAAAATAGGGACCACGACGGTGGGAAGGTAACAGCGTTCCGTGCACCTTTGGCGTCTAGTCATGCCGGCCACATGACCACGGAGACGTCCTCGGACAAGCGCTGGCTCTTCGGCTTTGAAACGGAGATGAGCACCGGCCCCTAGAGTCGGAAATGACTAGCACGCATGTGCGGGGGAACCTTTATCTTTACCTTTACCTTTATCCCATCAAAATAATATACTTTACATACCAATTAGTCCTAAAGAAAGAGAAACAAGTTTGCCATATTGCTGATAAATTTATTAATTCATATGTCTCTACCATCTGCCTTGCTGTTAAACTGATTAACCAGGTCAGCTTTAGTGGCAGGCAACTTAGGTATGGAAGGAATTAATGAAGGAAAGAAGATACCTTTGAGGTTTTAAATAATGGTAACAACTCAAATCAATGTATTGTAAATTTATCTTTAGCTGTTGCACTAATATCCTTCCTAGAATATCCTAGAGGACAATTCTCAAAGAACAAGACTCAACTTCACAGACCTTTGCCATAAGGTTTTATAAAGATCTAGATCAGCGGTGTCTAACCTTGGCAACTTTAAGACCTGTGGACTTCAATTCCCAGAATTCTGGGTAGTTGAAATCCACACATCTTAAAGTTGCCAAGGTTGGACACCCCTGATCTAGACTTTGTTTTTCTCCAGTAACAGAATATTATCAACAGAGGTTATTCCCCAACCAATGATAACAAAAGATTTCCCAGAAGCAATTCCTATGTCAAAGATTCAGAGTTTCTCTGCATAATTCATTTTGTTCTAACATTATTGAGAAGACAATAACTGGAAATAACATATGATCAAACAGGAATTGGAAGAGGGGAAAGAGAAAGAGAGGATAATTCTATCCCCTTCCTTTCTTATTGTGAAAGACACGCAGCAATTTTTGGATTTTTGGAAATCTGATCTTGAAGTTTAGCTATCTATCTCAAAGCCAAAATTGCTCTCCCCAGAGCAGACTGTTGGGGACAATAGGCTGACTCTGTAAACGGCTTAGAGAGAGCTGTAAAGAACTGTGAAGTGGTATATAAGTCTAGGTGCTATTGCTATTTTATTTCCACTGAGTCTTGCCATCAGTATTCTAAAATCACAAATCCACTTCTGGATTATCAAAGATTCCACTGTGCTACAAATAAAACAATCTCTGATCTTTACAAATGGACAGTTCCAATTAGCAGCCATTAAACTGTTACATTTCTTTTCTTTTTGTTCGTTTTAATTGCAAAAGGAAGAACCATACCTTTTACAGGAACAGAGCAACAGTTTGTAATCATTACCCATTTGCTGATGCTTGTTCAGTCATAAGGGAAAAGAAGATAAGGCCATTCTTCTTGTAGGAGAAAGGAGAAAGAGAAGGAGGGGCGGGGTGGGTAAGAATTCCATTTTACACAAGGTTCAACAACTAGGTTGAGGCCTTCGTACTTAACCCCATTTTGGAGATTTGGAATCCATAAGAGAAGGCGATGAGAAATCTCATTAAATTCTGCCAGCAAGTGACTCATCACTCCATTATAATGTACACTGACCAACTATATCTATCTATCTATCTATCTATCTATCTATCTATCTATCTATCTATCTATCTATCTATCTATCTATATACACACACACACAGAGTATATATATGTGTGTGTGTGTGTTAAATGTTTCTCAGCTAACAAAGAGAGAGAGAGAGCCTGTGGCCTACGGGTCAAAACAACTGCTTAAGACGCAGTCGGCCCAGGTTTGAATCTCAGAAGGGTATGGCTGACTGATGAGAACAAATAAGTTTGAAATGATCATATTGGTCTCCCTTTATTCTTTGTTAGCAAGCCAAAAAATTTACTTACACACACACACACACACACACACACACACACACACACACACACACACACACATATATATATATATATATATATATATATATATATATATATATATATATATATATATAATCCTTTAATTGGCAAAAGGAATAGAGCCTATGAACTGGAGAGGAAATCTGACATAAGCAGAATTTTCAGGCAGCCTTTCTCTGCTCAGAGATCATAGGAATTGACCGAGCACTACAGCAGAGCACTTGGATGGCCTGTCAGTGCAACAAAATCATTTAATTGCATCTCTGCCATGCCTCGCCCATGCTGTGTTGTCTCAGTATGTTGGGTTTCAGGTTTGATAATCCATTGGCTATGCCGGATGGGGAATTACAGAATGTGAAGCCCAAATGCATGTTGTCTGGAGGACAATACTTTGGGGGAAAGTTACTTTATCAAGTGTGGGTATTACTGCAAAATATAAGCCAAAACTAATAGGACCCTCCCCTGATAAACTAAACTTAAAGGGATCAGCCTCTTAGGGCTTAGAGATCTACATTCATTATTTATTTTTGTTTAATTTATAATTAAGCTTCTAGACTTCCAGTATAAGAAGTTATTTGGGTAGATTCTCAGACTTAATGAAGGACGTACATCAGAAAATTAAATACAACCTGGCATTGCCTGTTCTTTCTCTGTTGTCCGTGTACTGTTCAACTGGCCAGACACCATCTTTTTAGAGATTTGAGCTGGCATAGGATGAGCTGCCAAAGAAGAAAGATTCCTAGTCATGTCCAAATCCAGGTTTCAGATGATCTTCCCTACCCACCCTCAGTAAGGAAAGTACTTCACACCAAATGTTCCTTAGAGAACATCACCATTTTACACGTGTGTGTTCACAGACACATTGTATGCACACAGACATTCTTTCTCCTGATTGGATATTTGCTGGTATGCATGCTGTTTACTTTTTCGATATCAGCATATTACCCAGGAGCTCTCTTTTTTTCCACTGACTTTTCTCAATTAGCTAGATTTTTCAAATTTCTTCATATATGTATGTATATGTATATTTATATGTATGTATGTGTGTGTGTGTGTGTGTGTATAATTTTTATTAAAACTTTTCAACAAAAATATAAAAGCTAACACAAACTAATAGTAAGGGAGGAAAAAATAAAAAGAAAGAAAGAAAAGCAAAAAGTGCAGGAATAGAAAAAATGTTGAGGAAAAACAGGAAAGAAAGAGAAATAAAGGAGTAGCTTCTTCTTCATGGCAATATACAAATATCTTTTGACCTCTCTTTCCAAAGTTACATTATATTAGTCTTCTTTCTATAATCTTTCTATAAACATGTCTAATCCTCAAAACCTTGGTGGAGCAGTGGGCTAATGCGTCCTTAAGTAACACCAGCTGCCTGCAATTAGTGCAGGTTCGAGTCCCACCAGGCTCAAGGTTGACTCAGCCTTCCATCCTTCTGAGGTAGGTAAAATGAGGACCCAGATTGTTGGGGGCAATAAGCTGACTTTGTAATAATGCCGCTTGGGGGGGGCAAAAGCCCTAATAAGCAGTCATATACATAGAATGAAGGCTATTGCTAAGCACATTTGATTTGTGCTTAGATTGTAAGCCGCCCTGAGTCTTCGGAGAAGGGCGGGATATAAATGGGATTAAAATAAAAAAATAAAAAATAAAATAAAACCATAAATCACAAGGTCAATTTTTTTTCATTTTTGCACAAAAAGTCCACAAGTGTTTCTGGTCACCAATAAATATAGATGATGTCTTTTCTCTAATTTAAGAAGTGAATTTATCCATTTCAGCAAAATCCGTCAATTCTGTCAAGTGGTTGAGTAGTTATGAGTTCTTAATGTATAGATTAAGCTTTCATTCATACCCTCCAAAAAAAAAAAAGGAATCTTGGGTTTTTATTGCAGTTGAGTCTTCTGGTGTTGAGTGTAACTCTTAAAACCAGGAGAATGGAACTCCTTTCTAACAGAGTGAATGTTCACTTAATGATTAGGGAAGAATAAATACATAATGATTAGAGAAGAGTCATAAAAGAGAATCTTGTTTAGTCTTCTCTGTCTCTTTGTCTTCCCCTCTCCCTCTCCTCCTCTCTCCCTCTATGTCTCTTCTCCTACCTATAGGTTTTTTTCCTTACTTATTGTTCTTCTGAATGTTTTTATTTATTTATTTATTTATTTATGGGATTTGTATGCCACCCTATCTCCCAAAGGACTCAGGGCGGCTAACAACGATAAAAACACAAAATACAAACATTAAAAGGTATTAAATCAAATTATCCCATAAATAGTCCAATTAAAAACACAATAAAACAAAATTAAGAAAACCTCCCTTCCATCAGTCCAGGTCGGCCTGTTGAAAAAACCATGTTTTAAGGTCGCAACGAAAGGAACGGAGATCCGGGGCCATCCGGAGCTCCAAGGGGAGTTGATTCCAAAGGGCAGCTGCCCCCACAGAGAAGGCCCTCCCCCTGGGGGTCGCCAGTTGACATTGTCTGGCCGACAGCACCCTGAGGAGGCCCTCCCTGTGTGAGCGCACAGGGTGATGGGCAGTCATTCCTGGCAGCAGACGGTCCTGCAAATATCCCAGACCTAAGCCATGTAGGGCTTTATAGGTAAGAACCAGCACCTTAAATCTCATCCATAGGACAACTGGTAACCAATGCAGCTCACGCAGGAGGGGTGTAATATGGGAGTGTTGGGATGCTCCCATCACAACCTGCACAGCCGCATTTTGCACCAGTTGAAGCCTTCGGGTGGTCTTCAAGGGCAGTCCCATGTAGAGAGCATTGCAGTAGTCTATACGGGAGGTAACGAGTGCATGAGTGACTGTACGTAGGGCATCTCGGTCCAGATAGGGGTGCAACTGGAGCACCAGGTGAACCTGGGCAAATGCCCCCCATATGATCTTCTAAACTGAGTCGTGCATCCAGGAGGACGCCTAAGTTGCGCGCCTTTTCAATGGGGGGTAACACCTCTCCCCCCATAACCAAAGATGGAATATCCTGGATTACCTGAGATGAGACTACAAGCAATTTTCACTTTCTCCCAAAGAAGGGCATAAGCTGCATTATCTTAAGGGTATATAATACCTCTATAAGGATAGGGAAACATTTGTCAGTTTGTGGACTTTTGGTTGGCAATCTTAATTCAAAACCTGAGATGTAGATGAAGCCCTCTTTAACCGTATGCTCCCAGTCAATTATTGGATGCTTTCTTTTGATTTATTTCTTTTCTGTCATGATGAAATCAAATTTATTTACAGGTTCATTAATACCTTGGAATGGGATGTCAGCATCACGCTTGGTGATGAGGAGTTCACCACTGTTAACAAAAGTTATGGTGTTTCAGATTACAGGATTCTGCCACGGGCAAGGTGAGTGTGAGAAATTCTGAGAGAGAAGAAATAAATAGGATAAATTAAAGACGTTGAAACCATTGAAAGGGAGAAGAGTTTATTAATGGAATTACATCATAAACAGCATCTCAGTCCAGGCTACAAAAAGTCTGGAAAGAAGAGATTCAAAATGTTCTGAGGGTGTGCCTTAGTGAACTGTCGAAGAGTCAGCTGAGGATTTGTACTTCATGTTCCAAGATTACCCTTATCCTTACTTCTTGTATTAAAACTCCTTATTCAAGTCTGTGTATTTTTTGCTTCCTTGTTTATGCCCTGTAAAATGGGACTTGATAGCGTGATTCCATGAAAATTCCTATGAATGTTTCCCAAGTTCTATTTTCTGACTGGTATTGTATCTTGGACTTTGATGAATAAAAACAACAGAAATGGAGACACATGATTTCTCTTTAAGAGCTTCATTCACTCAGAGATAATTTCTTAGAAGCACATTTGAAGCAAAGCCAAACTTTGTGAGAATAATCATTCCATGTTTGTAATGGGCTGTGCGAATAACCTTGGGGACTGGAGGAAGACCCACAGTCTAGATATCAATCTGAGAAATGAAATCCAGAGGAAATGAATCCAAAGGAGGGATGGAGGTGAAGATAGTATCTCTGAAGAAACATTATTTAGTTGCCTAGAAGGTAAAGGCTCAGGAGAGGAGAGGTCCTTTCAGACTTGCAAGAATCTGTTACTATATGCACGGTTGTCAAACTCAATCACGTCACGTGACGTATCGTGATATATTGTGCCTTTTTTGCCTTTGTGGAGCCGGGGTAGGCATAACCTGTGTGTGACTCATCCAGCCTGTGAGCGACCTTTTGGACACCCCTGCTATACTGTAACCGTCAATAAAGGGAGTATTGGTACTCATAGTTTTGGTTTCTTGAGAAAGAGCTGACAATTTCTGATATCCTTCTTTCTTTGTCTCTATATTCCAAACATCAGGCTGTAGGAAAGAGACAGATAGTTCTTACTACAAGTCTAATTCCTTGCAGAAAGATTTTAAATTCACCCAAGGCCTGCATGAAGCCAAAAGTTGCCTATTCATGCTAGTCTGGGAAAAATCAATTTTCAGATGAATCAAACAGTTAAGACAAAAAGAATGTGCCCTTGCAAAATCTTGTTTACAGTGGTCCATTGTAAGTTTTTATTAGTAGATTCCCATTGCAACCTTTGAATCTCTAGATACAAACATCTCTAGGTCTCAAACATCATTTCCCAAAAGTCCTCTTGGTTTTATACATCTGGACCCCTCTTTCCTGCTTGGTATAAGTGCTTGGTAGTTACTATTGAAGATCAATAGTTATCATCTATATTCCAAAAGGATACTTTTACCTGGTGTCTTGCATCATAATCCTGGCATGTGATAGGGACCCTTTCAGTCACAAGTGATAAAGAAAATTATGAAGACTGGGGAGAGACTTTATGCTAACAATTCACTGTTTTTATTTACCTTACCAAAAGAAACGATAGGCTGTAGAGGAAAGGATATTGGGTATTGGATTCTTTGCAGAAAGCTAAAGAGCTAAAGTTTCTAGCTTATTGTGTTTGTCATTATAATCCTTTTGTATCTGAAAAGGGAAAACAAGAGAGATTGTGCTGGGACAAACATTAAAAAAGATGAACAGATGTTTTGTTAAAGTATATCAGTGGAGGTTACAATTGTCCTTCAAAACTGTTGCCCAATATCATTTATCAATGTTGCTCTCCATTTAAGTCTACTAAACAGAGATGCTCCTAACTGAACCTATGACCACTTGCCTGCAAAGCACTGAACTATATTATCTTCCTCTTTCTGAGAGAAATGTGTCTGATCTACCTACCTAGCTACTAAATATTCTACTACATCGATAGAGCACCTGTTACACTTCCAAAGTTGAATTAAAATTCCCATCAGTCCCAGACAGCATGTACACTGGCCAGTGGGCTGGAATAACACTAGAAAATATAGGATTTTATGTCACCAGGATACTGGGAAACAAATAATTAAACAATAATGGCAATTTACAGGGTACAGTGTAAAATAAATTTTGGTGGATAACCTGGTTCCTAAGAAACATTACACCTACTTACTATAGACTGAAAATGTGTCCCCAATTATTCATTGTTCCCAGTCAGCTTAAAGATATTTTTTAATGGCTCTGCCTAGGAGAAGCTAACCAGGAACTATTGTTTTTTTTTCTTTCTATATTAAGGTACAACAATGCAAAATTCCAAATGAGAGCAGAAGTATCTGCCCTGAAGCTTGGCCTTCTAGATTTTGGAGCTTCATACACAGTTGTCCTAACACAAGTAAAGTTTTTTTTAATATATATATGCCTTTTCTATTTCAGTATAAACTCTTGTATTCAGTCAGCTACTGAAATAATCTATTTCGCTTTCTCCAAAAAAACATAGGTATAAGATTAGGCTGCAAACAAATGAGACCTTCATAGTATAAGCATTATCCAAAGATTTTTACGCAGACACAACAATTGATATACCAAAAGTTAGGAACTTCTAAGTCCCATGTAAATCAGAATGAAAAAGTCTCTCTCTCTCTCTCTCTCTCTCTCTCTCTCTCTCTCTCTCTGTGTGTGTGTGTGTGTGTGTGTGTGTGTAAATAAAATTCTCTTGCTGTCATTGGTAAAAGTTTGGATGAAATTCTTAGCACATTTACTTGAGAATGCATCAAATGCAGGTCAAGGATGATCATGAGCAAATGCATAGATTCATTGGCTCCAGCCTCATTGTTTTAAATATATCATTTTATGGCGCAACACTTTCACGAGAAATCACAATGGTCACCCCACTATCATGTTCAGAATATTCTGAGAAAATTCAGATGACATTCATTACTGCATTGCTTTGCCTTCATTATTTTATTTTCAGCATTGGCCTTCTGACAATTTCTGTCTCTTGTGCTGCGTCATTGTAAGATCAAATGGGTGGGCCCCACAGCAAGCATTGGGAAGGCCTGGATGACAGTTTGACCAGGGCCTTTTCAAACTTGGTCGCAACTATGAAACATATCCATTTATTTGCATTATGCCTAAACTTGCTCTGCCATTAATAGGGAAGGCATTAGTTTTTATTCATTTGGTTGTTTTGTTGATTGAATTGAAATATGTGGACTAGAAAAAAAAGAATGGCATATTGGGTCTATGATCCTTTATCTAGCTAGGAGCAAAACCCACTGGGCATAGCACAGGAGGATTATTTTCTGGATAAAATATGCACTGGATTGAGTTACAAACTTATATGTTTATGGAAAAATAAACAGCTTGATGAAGGGATGAATGGATAAACAGATGGATAGCTAGATATAATAGAGTCTCCTTCTTCTAATAGGAAAATTCAGTTCTGGTCTTCAAACAGATGAATATAAAAAAAGAGGGAAAGATGAGCAAAGGCTACCTGGCAAAAATTAAATTTCCTCCTAGAAATCTTGGGGGTCTAACAAAGATTGTCATTTGTCTCTTTTTTTCTAAATATTTGATGCTTTATTATTTGTCATCTAAAGCCTTCTAAACTGCTTCCAACTTCTCAGAAGAGTATTCGAGGCTGGCCAATGTCATCTTCTGGTTGAAAATCAGCCCCTGTGCTTTATTTGAGCACTTATTCATTACTGATAGAATTTACTGTTTAGATCTGGCAAACAGAGCCTTTTATTTCAATAAATGTTTGCCAAGACAACGGAGGAAACCACCAAAACCATGTACAGTATAAGACTAGGCAATCTGACATTCTATATCAGGGGTGTCAAACTCAATTTCATTGAGGGCCGCATCAGCATTGTGGTTGCCCTCAGGGGGCCGGGTGGGTGTGGCCAGGGTGGGCATGGCCTACTGGGTGGGCATGGCTAGAGTGCGTATGGCCTACTGGGTGGGCGTGGCCAGCTCCACATCGTTCGCATCAAGGGTGCCTATGGGGGCCTGGGCAGGAGTGGGACAGATCTGAGGGTCTCTGGCAGAAGGAGGGTCTCTGGGCCAGGGCCAAGGCAGTGGGGGCCGGTCCCTCACTGTTTCCAGGATGGCTTCGCGGGCCGCATGAAACCACTTCGCGGGCCGGATCTGGCCCCCGGGCCTTGTGTTTGACATGTCTGTTCTATATGAAGACTGTAGATCCAGGTTTGAAGCACAATGACTTTTTCTTTTAATATGTCAGGATTTATATTTTCCAAGTACTCTTGGGACCAAGTCCTGCAGCTGATTGTTGATAGCCTATTGTTGGATTCCTAAGTAAATCCATTGATTAGGGTTAGTCCTATTGAAATTAATTGAAATTTTGAAAGTCTTAAAATATGGATTCAAGAAAAGTCTTGACACGAAGACTATCCTTATTTTGAAAAATGACCTTGGGTTGCAGTGGAATTTTGTATCTAACAAGAGCATCAAGGAAACAATATTGAATCAACTAAAGAAACCTAAGCTAAAATGATGATCAATGCAGCCTTGGGGCATCAATTGAATGAAGACATATTTTTTTTACTGGTTGGATTCTCCTGTCAATCAATTTCAATTCAGGTTTCTAAAAGCTAGTATTATACAAGAGGGAGAAATATTTCTCGATACACTTTCTATACACAATGCCTTCTCCAATACACTCAAATCATTCACTTTTATTTCCCTTAAGCTCTGAAGCTCTAAAAGCTTTGTCTTTCATATAGAGAAATAGATCTCTCAAAATACAAAAATTAGATATTTCATACAGAAATTGTTCCCTTGTTGGGCATTAGCTTTCTAATACTTTACAGAAGCTGCAGTGTGAACACATATTATACACATGTGACCAATAAAAGGTTGTTGGATTCTAACTTCTATCAATGATCAAGGATAATGGGACAACATCTAAAAGAAAACCTATCCCATTCTGGTGCGTTCATTATTCATTCATATTAACTATCTGCGTTGGATATTGAAACAACATTTGCCTGCAAATAATCATATTCTGGGCAAAAATTTGAAAACTTTTAAGTAATTGCATTTTAATTTTTATAAAGTTATGTGCATTATACTCAGAGGAAAGGGGAATCTAGATTACAAGACTGTGATTAACCAAGAGTTCATTAGCATATCTCAGGAATGTAAAATGCTGCCACTGATGCCATTTCTGATTTGGCCCATTTTTAATTTTCTCCTCGCAATATTTCATTTCATTATATATCTGTTCTTATCATTTATCAAATTACTGATTTTATCCAAAACTGCCTGCTGTAATTAATTGCACTCTGCTTGTAGATCTATTGTACTTTATGAGGTGTGCACAAACAAGCAGAATGATGCACGTGGTGTAGCAGTTTGGATGACCCATAGAATATAAATGATTAGGAGTGTAACTTACTACCAATGACCGATCTTTTTGTCAATTCCAAATTTCTTTGGAAAGGATTTCTGACATTTTCCCACAGCCTAATGAGTAATGTAATTACTACTCACCCTTTTTAGATTTTAAGAGAAACCTTGTTGTCTCTCCCTCGTTGGTTATTAAGAATATTTCATAAACAATGATACACCTTGCCAGTAAAAATTGAATTTGCTAATGCTTTTAAAATGATTTTATTTCAGTCCAACCAGCATAATTCTTCAGTGAGCCCAAGAGGAGAGCCCTGCTATAGTTTTTAAGAATGAAAGCTTTTCCCCACTGCATTATAACTTCTGCATTAACTTGGATTGGCTACTCCATCATCAGTATGTCTTCTTTTCCTCCCAACCAGACTTCTACAGAGGCACTCCAAGCATGGAAGATAGAAGATATTCCAGCTAACAATGTCCATATTTCATGGCAGATTCCACAGTATCTGTTAATATCTGCTGGGGAAGTGATGTTCTCCATTACAGGCCTTGCCTTTTCTTACTCCCAGGTACTTAGTTCTTAGAACTTCATACAAGGAAGACATTCTGAATCTAAAGTCCTTGGTAAATAAGAGACCAAGGCAAAACGTTACAAAAGGTTATCTGCCAAAAAACATATCCAAAGAGATTAAATGGCAAGGTCAGTGCAGTTTGCGCCTCAGTCCATGCCCCATTTAATCTTGGTGATGGGTGAAAAAGTACGCCTGAGATTATGGCCTACGGCAGTGTTTCTCAACCTTAGCAACTTGAAGCTGACTGGACTTCAACTCCCAGAACTCCCCAACCACCTTTGCTGGCTGGAGAATTCTGGGAGTTGAAGTCCAGACATCTTATAGTTGCCAAGATTGAGAAATGCTGGCTTAGAAATCATAATGCTCATGTCTCTGTCCAATATTTCTTTCTGAGAGCAAGACTGCCCTCCTCAGGTGATCTCTCTTTATTGAAAGTTGGGGCAGAGAATCCCTGGGCCAGCCATCCGGTGGCACTGCCAGCCTCTTATGGGTTGGGGGAAGCAGTCTCTGCCGATCAACCTAAGTACTGCTTTTTGATGATATCTTCATCAAAGCAACTGGAAATGCTTAGTTATAACTAATATGGCATGTTACATGCTCTAAGAACACCTCCCACAAATGTAATGCTAAAAGTCATATTTGATTTCATAGTTCTAAAAACAAAAAAACGATTTGAAGTTAATTGTGTGTTAGAAAAACATTTCATAAAGCATAGTTGTGACCCTGAGGTTGAAAATTGGTCCTCTTTGTTCAATACACTTAGCCAAGTTAAATGTATTGTGGAAACATCATTCTAATCCTACCAGCAATTTATTTTAGTCTAAAACAACTGAACGACTATTTGTGGTTAAAATAATTTGCACCTTTTGAAACAGATAATATGAATTACTTTCTAGAAAATTAACTCTCTTTTAGTTTTGAGATGAATGTTCAGAGATGCCCTGGAAAATTGGGACTTTTCTAGGCATCCTATTTTTGATTCTTTTTTATTTCTCATCCTCTGACTCAAGACCAGAAAGCTGGTGAAAAAGGAGATTTTAAAAAGGGACAAGGGTGAGACATTTTTTTCCAGTTCTGGTGTTACCAGCCCTGTGGATTTACATTTTTTTCTTGTTAAAAGAACAAAACAAATGAATACATTAAAATACCAAATATTCTGCCACAGTATGCTGCCGATACACAGAAATAAGCAGGTACCTGGACTTTGTTGCATCATCAGACCTGGGCAGGATGGACTTACTCTGTGGAACGCATGTGAGGGACACTGCTGGATGAGAGGTGTTCCACAGAGAAAGTATAAATGCTCTGTGAATGCTCTCATCTTCCATATGGCATCCATTGATCCACTTCATTTAAATGACTCAAGGAAGGCTTGATTACCTTCCTTGCCCACATTTACAAGTATGTATCTGTGCTCCTTTTTAACAGAGTAGATTTTTTCTTAGATGTTATAGTTCAGTCCTTCCTTTTCTTTCACCTGGACCTCTGCCCAATATTCATTTTATCTTTTTTTTTCTAGCCCTCTTAGTTATTTTCTACTCTACTTTCAATTTATCTTGCCCCTAAGCACAATACAGCCACTCCTCATTTAGTAATACCTCAGTTAGCGACTGCTTGCAAATACAAGAGTAATAAATGGTAATAAAACAGTAGTAAAAAAAATAATTTTCTGACTAATTTTCTGCACACAAATGTGTGTAAATGCACTTAAGGCCCAATTTTTGTGACTGACAAAAATGCATGCTGGAGTAAAAGTAATGTTGGCATGACTGCACAAGAAAATTTTATCTGAATGAGATGATGTGATCTTTGCAGCATCTCTCTCAGTCATGTGGATTGCTTAGGCACCATTTTTCTGAATGATAAGCTTACTAACGAGGAGTGGCTTTATATAGCAGTATTGATTGTGTGTAAACATGGTAATTTGCTGATGTTCAGTTTTGATGTCCAAATAAGGTATTTTTTTAGAAGGAGAAGGAGAAGGAGAAGGAGAAGGAGAAGGAGAAGGAGAAGGAGAAGGAGAAGAAGAAGAAGAAGAAGAAGAAGAAGAAGAAGAAGAAGAAGAAGAAGAAGAAGAAGAAGAAGAAGAAGAAGAAGAAGAAGAAGAAGAAGAAGAAGAGGAGGAGGAGGAGGAGGAGGAGGAGGAGGAGGAGGAGGAGGAGGAGGAGGAGGAGGAGGAGGAGGAAGAGGAGGAGGAGGAGGAGATATTCTTTCTATGGATCATAAATGATGAATACTTTGAATTTAAAAAAATCAAGATCTGATTCAAAAATGGCAAACTATGTTTTGAAGTATAAATGAGGCTAAATAGATAGAAATTACAAGTCCAGTAGGAACAATAGCCTCCTGGGATAACCTTGTATATTCCAGGAATCAGGAGAAATATTAGCAACTGTCACAATAGGTGACTTACAATTTATTACCCAATTGGAAAAACTAATCTGTGATATGCTAAGTAATCTTAAATAATCCTTTCAACTTTAAAAATTTAGTAATACGCAAGGCTTATAACCACATGGCAGGAAAGATAATTGGAAGCAGTTTTTTGTTGGGCCATGTGGTCTCTCTCTTAATCCCAATGTTTTGTTGTGCTGACATAATTGTGGATCAGTTCGTGCACAGGGCAGAGGCAAAGAGGCGGGCAGAGCAAATGCTGTACCTGACCCACATTTGATCCAGGTATCTGCAACCTTTTTAAAAAGGATCAAAATCAGAAGATGGGAGAAACAAGTGAACTCTGTCTGAGACTCCAGGAAGCTGCTGCTAGTTTGAACAGCACTGGGATAGCTAGGCCCCAAAATGAACCTGTCTTGATGTACTTGATCATTGGAAACATGTACACTTTGCAATTCTCTGACAAGCCTAAATCAGCTTATTTACATAACAATTTAGCAATCTGGATGCCAACAATAAATAAAGTAAAGTAGCTATGAAACATTAAAACAACTTATCTTAGACATCCAGTTCTACCCTAGGACAATGAAAAAGCAAAATGAAGGATAGATTGATTCAGAAGCTATGCGAGATTTCTCCAATTCTAGGATTTCCCCCCCCAATTTTACATATTTCCAAAGACTTTTGTTGCAGATCCTATGAGATTATAAAGAGATTCCTTATTGAACATACCATAGGTAGGGGAATACCTAGGTGAACATTGTCAGAGAGGAGAAAAGCAATGTGCTGAGTCCCAGAATCCTTCTCTTCTCAGGTTGCCATAGTCTGATCATGGTTTGAAATGAATTAACTCACATATCTTCATCCCCCAATAACTGTAGCATCAGTGATGTTCAAGGAAATATAATTAAGCCATCATTCTCATGGTTAGTATGAACAGATCACTTAACAATGTTCCAGAATGGTATTTTTTCCCATTGAATCCATTGATATATTTGATTGCAGGAATTATTGAATGCTGAAGTGGTGACAGGGTTAGAACCACAATGTGTTCCTCTTTGACAAAGCGGGTGGGATAGTCCCAGGGTAGTACCAAATGGGAATATTGAATACCAATTTTCCAAAAATTTGAGAATATTTTATGCCTTCTCCTTTTCAGGCTCCTGTTAGTATGAAATCTGTGCTGCAAGCTGGCTGGTTGTTAACTGTGGCCTTTGGAAATGTTATTGTGCTCATTGTTGCCCAGTCTGCACCTCTGGTACAGGTATGGCTAGCATATATTATTCAATTCCTTGAAATATAGAAATAAATTTATCACATTTTCTCCCTTGCAACAAGAAAATATGAGTACGCCAAGAAGTTGACTCAAGATCACTTAGTGAGTTTCATGACTGAACAAAGACGTTTCCCTCTGATCCAGTTAGATTGATGCACTTCATTGTTGTTGAACAATGCATTTTATCAGTGTTCAGACTCTTCCTACTTTTCTTACTGTTGTATACTGGGTTCGTTGCATAGGAATGAAGACGAGGTGAGTGAGTTCAGCAAAGATCATGTTTTATTGCTTGCAGGATCTGAACTAGAGAACAGGACTGCAGATGCAGCAATTGATACCTTGGCCCCTAGGCGGCGGCCAATAGGTTTGAAGCAACCTATTGCCACCTAGGGGCAACCAATAGCAGCACTGGAGACGGGTTGTCTGAGATGCTGGGAGCCGTTAGCTAGCTCCCTGCTCTAGCAACCTACCAGCCGTTACCATGTGGTGTTAACAAGCAAGCCCAATACATTACACCCCTTAGAACGAACAACACTATAGTAACAATAGAAAGTAATTACAGCAATACACTTTACAAAGACTTAACACTGGTGTGAATGGGTTCCACTTAGCAGTACAATAAAGTACTTACAACATTATAGCTCCATTGTCCAATACAATCTTGTAGGTCAGCATTAAATACAACAACTGTACATACAACATTATAGCTTTATTATTACAGAACAAAATCTTTCAGATAAGCAGGAGGTCTGCGTGACCTTGTGGAATGCCTGGGGGACCCAGGCACATCTTACCACATCTGGTAAGCTTGCCCACCGGGCTGGGTAGACCAGTGTCTCTTAGTTCAAGTGATTCAGAGTGGCTCGGTGCTCTCTGGCTGGCCTTTCCAGGTTGGCCCACCTCAGAGTCAGTTTGTTCAGCAGAGTTAGCACAGCGGCTGTAGCCATCAGGTTGGCTTTCTCCATCAGGGGACCCATGTTGCACATCCGGGCTCTCCTCCTCTACAGCCAACTCCTCATTGCTTGGGCTGTGTGAGCCATCAGAGTCTATGCATGGACTGGCTTGGCTGCCGGTTTATGGACCTTGGTAAGGACTTGTGATGAAGTTCTCGCTTTGTGGCCATTCAGGGGAACGCTTCCTAAGCTGATCGATGTGGTGTCGGACAACTCGCCCGCCCTCCAGCCCCACTTCATAAGAGAGGGGGCCTGAGGTTTTAGTAATTTTTCCAGGCACCCACAGATTCCCATGCCCATAATTCCTGGCCCACACCCCATCACCCACTTGCAGCCCCCTCAGGGGTTTTGGGCGTGAAGCTTCTGCTGCCACCCTATCTGGATGCAACCTGTCCAGTTTCGTGATCAGTCACCTCCCCCAGTGCAGCTCTGCTGGGCTTTTCCCTGTAGCTGTGCAAGGCGTGGAATGCTGGCAAAGTAAAAAAGCTGCCAATCTGTGATGCCAGTCCCCAGTCACTATACACTTCAGTGACTCTTTTGTGGTCCTGACCATGCTTGACCATTAGAAGAAGGGTGAAATGGGGCCGACGTTGCATGCCTGATGAGGTTAGCTCTCAGGAATGCCTGAAATTCTGCCACTGTAAATGGGGCTCCATTGTCCGATACTATGACGTCTGGCAGCCCATGTGTGGCAAAGAGTTTCCTAAGCACCTGGATGGTCCTAACAGTAGTCATATTAGCAACTGGAATTACTTTAAGCCATTTACAGTGGCTGTCGACCACTATAAGGAAGAGCTGTCCCTGAAAGGGCCTAGCAAAGTCTATATGAATTCTAGACCAGGGAGTGTGAGTCTCCTCCCACCTGTGAACTGGAGCATGTGGTATTTCAGGCCTTGATTGCTGGCATGTGTAATATCCATGCACCTGGGCTTGTCTAAACCTGGTCACCATAAGTAGCTTCTAGCTAAAGCTTTCATACGGACAATACCCGAATGACCTTCATGCAGTGAATGTAAGACCCTGCCTCTTAGTGAGGTGGGTTCTATGACCCTGTTCCCCCATAGGATATAACCCTTGTGAGCTGATAGCTCATGTCTTCTAGTAAAATAACTCTGAAATTCAGGGCCTGGGCTCTTATCTAGCCACCCTGTGTGCACCCAAGAAAACACTCTACTTAGTGTTTTATCAGCTGTTGTTTCTGCAGCTATGTCCTCAGCGTGGAGGGGAAACTCTGGCAAATCCTGAATGGACAATATGCAGGCCACTGGGGCCGGATCTGGTTCAATTTGTGGCAGTGGAAGCCTACTCAGGCTGCCTGCATGGCCCATTTCTTTGCCGGGTTTGTGAATCAGCTTAAACGTGTATGCTGATAAAAAAATAGACCATCTCAGCATTCTATGGGATAATATATGGGGTGTCTGTATATTTGTGGTGAATAACCCCAGTAGTGGTTTGTGGTCTGTGAAGAACATGAAGTCCCTGCCATACAAGTAATCATGGAATTTTTTAACTCCAACTACCATGGCCAATGCCTCTTTTTCAATTTGAGCGTAGTTACGCTCAGCAGATGACAGTGTCCTTGAATAAAATGCAATGGGAACCTGGGTTTCATCTTTCTCTAAGTGACTCAAGACTGCGTCCACCCCATATGGGGATGCGTCACATGCTAAACAGACTGGTTTAGACTCCCTGAAATGAATGATAGTGGAACTGACCGACAAAAGGGCTTTTAGGTCCTGAAAACCTTTTTCATGAATGCTGGTCCACTTCCAAGAAGCTTTTTTATCTAAGAGCCTGTGAAGTGGCTCTGCCACTGCAGCCTTGTTAGGAAGGAAGGCGTGGTAGAAGTTGAGGAGGTCCAAGAATGCTTGCACCTCTCCTTTTGTTTTGGGGGGAGGTGCCATCTGAATGGCCTTCACTTTGGACTCAGCTGGGTGGATGCCATTAGCATCAATGCAAAACCCCAAAAACTCAGTTGAGGGAACCCCAATACTGCATTTGCTCTTTTTTAGTTTGAGGCCTGCTTCATGCAGCCTCTGCAGAACATCTCTAAGCCTTCTTGCTAGCACTTCTGTGGATTCTCCAGCAATAAGCACGTCATCAAAATAGGGGCAAACCCCTGGAATGCCTTTGAGTGTGCGTTCCATGATTCCCTGAAAAATGCCCGGGGCTACATTGACTCCAAATTGCAAGCGCTTTATTTTTTATTTATTTTATTTATTTTTATTACATTTATATCCCGCCCTTCTCCGAAGACTCAGGGCGGCTTACAAGCTTAGCAGTAGCCTTCATTCTATGTATATGCCTGCTTATTAGGGCTTTCATACACCCCCCAAGCGGCATTATTACAAAGTCAGCTTAATTGCCCCCAACAATCTGGGTCCTCATTTTACCTACCTCGGAAGGATGGAAGGCTGAGTCAACCTTGAGCCTGGTGGGATGCGAACCTGCACTAATTGCAGGCAGCTGGTGTTACTTAAGGAGGCATCAGCCCACTGCTCCACCAAGGCTCTACTCTGAAAGCCCAACTGTGGGTCACAATTGTCTGTGCTGTGGCCGTGGCCTCATCAACAGGTAGTTGCTGATAGGCTTGTGCCAAATCTAATTTCGCAAAAGTGGAGCCACCCTGCAAAGATGCCAGGATGTGGCTCACCAGTGGGACTGGGTATGCGTGCTGTTTAAGGGCCTGGTTAATTGTGCATTTGTAGTCTGCGCATATTCTGACTTCCCCGTTGGCTTTAAGTGTGTTACAATAGGAGTTTCCCACTGCCCACCATCTACTGATTTCAAAATGCCCTGTTCCACAAGCTTGTCTATTTCTGCATCTATTTTGTGCTTGAGGGCAAAGGGGACCCTGCAAGGCTTAATCATGATGGGAACCATGTTTGGATCTAGTTTGAATGCTATAGGCGGGCCCGTGTAAGTTCCTAAAGCTGAATCAAATACGTCTGCAAAGTCCTCGCAAACTGACGCTAGACTCGTGACTTGTGTCCAGTTGATATTGGTTACTTGGATGCCTAGTGCATCAAACCAATCAAGCCCAATTAGGCTCATTCTTTGACCCCCTACTACAACAACATCCAGGTGCCCTGAAAACCCCTTAAATTTAACGGCCAAGGTAGCTTCACCCTTGACTACGACTTTTGCGTTCTGAAAATCTGTTAAAAGTATATCAGAGGGCCTCAGCTTGGCCCATCTCCTACTGCAACTGCACATGAAATTAAATGTGTCCAGAGACGTAATGGAAACGGTGGAGCCTGTGTCCAGCTCCATCTTACAGGGGACCCCTTGCAGCTCCACCTGAAGTCTGTACTTGGGTTTAAGGGGGCATCGGGCTCCGGTATGGCAGACACTTCTACAGCTTGAGCAAAACCCCACACTGAATGGCCCCAGGGCCCTGGTACCTCTCCTGGTCAGATCTTCTGACTGGCGATTCGATGGCCGGTCCCTCTGGCGACCTCTGCAAATGGATGCGATGTGGCTGGTTTTTCTGCAGGCCCAGCACATGGCTGTCTGGAACCTGCAGTCTGAGCGTTGGTGGCGGCCGCCACAACCTGGACATCTAGGCAAGAGATCTGCCTTGTAATTAGTCTCTTGCTGCTTGCTGCTGCAGAGCTGTTATTCGGGTTGTCTGTGCAACTTGTTGACTTTGGCATCTTCTTCGGAGTCCTCGGTGAGTTTTGCATCCTCGTGGTGGATGGCTTTTTTGCGTTGTGTCATTCTGGTGAACCAGATCGTTTGGACGGCTCCCCCGGCAGCTTCGTCCACCATGACTTTGTTCTGGGCATCGGCGAACGACAGGACTTCTCTTGCAAAAAGTTTCTGCTGCAGCTCTCTGTTGCGGAGGCCGCAGATGAGCCGGTCTCAAAGTCGCTCTTTGACGTCTGAAAATTGACACAGGTGTGCGGCCTGCCTCAAGGCCGCAATGTATTCGGATGCAATCTCTCCTGGCAGCTGAATTCATTGTTCGAAGGCGTAGCGCCATGCAATCACCGACATCTTTGGTTGGAAGTGTTCTCCGAGCTTCTTCCTCAGTTTGTCATAGGAGATGGATTCCAATGGCATGGGTGCAAACAAGTTTTCGGCCAGATAGAACATTGCTGGGCCACACACACAAAGCAGTGTGGTGGCCTTCAGTCCATACTCTGCGACCTGGTTCACCTGAAGGTAGTTGGGACAGGTACGAGGGCCATCCTTCTGGTTGCTTGATGTCGAATTCTAGCAGCCTTCCAACCTTGGGCATTCTGCTGGTCTTCACGGCTGGATCTCAGCGTCTTCAACTCCTGCCTCTCTGTTGCCCAGGGACTGGTCTACTGACTGCGTGGTCACTAGTGTGGCTTAGCTAGCCGACCGTAGGGGGGGGGAATTTGCTTTTCACGCCAGGTGTGCACTGCCTCTCCCCTAGTGACCTTCAGCTTTGACGGAGAAGCAGGATCCCACCTTTGTCGCCAGTGTTATGTACTGGATTCATTGCACAGGAATGAAGACGAGGCGAGTGAGTTCAGCAAAGATCATGTTTTATTGCTTAGGATCTGAACTAGAGAACAGGGCTGCAGATGCAGCAATATATACCTTGGCCCCTAGGCGGCAGCCAATAGGTTTGAAGCAACCTATTGCCACCTAGGGGCAACCAATAGCAGCACTGGAGACGGGTTGTCTGAGATGCTGGGAGCCATTAGCTAGCTCCCTGCTCTAGCAACCTACAGCCGTTACCACGTGGTGTTAACAAGCAAGCCCAATACATTACACTTACAAACTGATATATGTTTATACTCACTAGCTTGATTATTCCGAGAGATGGCCAACATATCAACCAGAAGTTCCTTTCTTTGTGATTGTGTTGCAAGAAATGTAAAAGATTCCCTTGCCCAAACGTCTCTTCCTTCACTGAATGTTAAAATACAGAAGCAAACACTTTGGCTATTCTACCAGGATTCACATAAAACACTGAGTTGCAAATTAGCCAACCGTATTTTAGATGAACATGTTACATAAAACCAACTCATGAGATTAACTGTTTAATATGTTGTGTAAACTTAAGCATATGGATCAATTGAATGAGCCATAACTAAATTAATCACAGATTAATGTGTTGTGCCTTTTGTAGGGCCCTATCCATGTTTGTCACAGGACTAGCATAAAACTGGGCCATTGAGTTGGTGAGAACAGAGTTAGTTCTGATATAGTGTGTGCACACATCCGCGTATCTGACAAATCAGTATTCTAGAACATAGGCAGATAATAGAAGTGCACACAATAGAAATCAAATTCTTACAAGAATAACCAAATTAAAATCGCCATGCAGAGAGACACTGATTGTCTACACTAAAAAGCATAATTAAGACACTTCACTTCTAAAGATACTTGTCATAAATGCAGAAATAACTTTATAAGTAACTTAAACTAAGAGGAAGAAAGGCATCTCAATAGTGGCTGATTAACCTGCATAGATGAGAAAGGCCATTGAACAAATGAGCAATTAACTAATTAAGCAGCAAAGCAGATGTTACAATAGAAAGCTTGTAGTGCCACTTCCAGTTGTATCTACTCTCACAAAAAAAACTTAGGGCCAGGGTGCATCATCCACACCCATCCATCTCTTTCAGTTAGTACCGGTAATAATGGGGGTTTATTGACAAAAAAACCCAAAACACTTCACATAAATGAAACTAAAAACAAGAGAACTAATTGTTCTAGACGTCTAGACACACAATTTACATCTGTGTCAAAGCCACCAAATTTCTCCTAAATTGCAGAATCAGATTCATATGCAATCATTTTCCAGCCTGTGAATGCTGTTTTGCAGTATAAACATTCCATGCACACTAGACTTTTGTCCGTTTCTGAATATACTGCAGAAATTTCTGTGATCCTTCAAAGGGACAGCCATCCCAGCACCAAATTCTGTTGTCTGATGAGAATTGCTAAACTAGTTTGTATTTGTATTTATGGCTGTCATTAACTGGATGCAAAAATCAAGAAAACCACAAGAGAGCAGGAAAGCTAATGCTAAAATATCTATTTGCTGCCATCTAGTGATCATCTGAATGTTTGTTGCCTAAATATAACAGCCCTAAATTAACCCCAAAGTATCTTTGACATTGTTTCATGTGATTTAATGTGAAATAAACTATTATTGCCCATCTGAAATTGTTTCTCCTATTTAATAGCATATCCTAAGCAATGTCATGTGATGAAAGTTTAACACACCTGGGGAACAGAGGAAAGAGCAAAACCATGACGTAAAATATTCCTTGGTTTTAGCAAAAAACACAAAACTACACTAGATATAAGTTGAGCTGGAGAAGCTTTGGCAGGCTCTTGAGGTTCTATTACATCATCCTTCTAGCCATAAAGATCATTCCAGAATACCAAGTAAACTTTTTCCCCTAAATTTGCCAGCTCCAATGGCCATTACATATTATGAGATAATGGTATTTGTATTGTTCAAATCAATTACCTTGTTCATCCAGGATTTTAAAGCATAATATGGTTTGTTTGGTTTTCATACAAAGTGTTGTGTGAATCTAGCCATTGCAATAGTTTAGTGTGTTCTGAGAATCCAGCCAATTGTACACTTATTTAATGAATAATGATTTAAACAAACCCATAATGAGTTTTATTAATAAGGTCAACAATTAAACATGGTTGGTTATATGTTAAAAACATTGCTTCCTATTCCTCCAGCCAATTTTGCTAAGGTATTCCAGAATATGGCAAACTTGAAACTCAGCAAAATATCTTATACTTGAGGCTTATCCTAATCTCTTTCTTGTCCCAACATGAGAGGGGTTTTTTAAAATTAGTTTGTAAGGCAGGAATAAACAATGTCACTCTTAATATTCCAATCTTTTCATGTTCCATATCAAAATAGTGTTTTCCAATCTCTACCAGCACAAGCAATACTCTACAACAGGGATCTTTAAACTTGGCCCTTTTATGACTTGTGGACTTCAACTCCCAGAATTCCTCAGCCAGGTACGCTGGCTGAGGAATTCTGGGAGTTGAAGTCCACAAGTCATAAAAGGGCCAAGTTTGAAGACCCCTGCTCTACAACCTATTTGCTATGCTTTATTTGTTGCAGGCAATGCCTTGATAGTTTGTTGAGGGCTCACTGCCCTCTTCACCCATTTTGTTGCTGGACTACAGTAATGGTGAATTATTCTTTAATCAGTGTATTGGTTAAACAGTTCTTCCTCCCTCCCTCCCTCCCTCCCTCCCTTCCTTTTTTTAACCCATCCACTGATAAAATGGTGGGCCTTTCTCTTCCTTTTTAAGTCTCCCATCTAAATGACCTAAAAGGAGGGCAGAGAAGGAAGGATAGAAGGCTGAAATGGATGGTGCAGAAAAGGAAGGCTGCAAGAAAGAAAAATTGGAGAAGGAAATGTGTATATGTGGCCGAACTCTTGTTTGCATGTACAGTAAATAAGACCCCTTTCAGTTTTTAATAACTGTGATCAGAGGGGACTAAGGTTAGTCCTAAAAAGATGGTTGATGGCCACTTGATGTTCTCTGAGCCACAGTTCATCCATGTTGGGTCAGTTATTGTCTAAAGAGGAGTGAAGTAATTTATCTCAGTGTTTCTCCTGAGGCAATTTCTTAGCTTAAGTGGTCCTTGATTGCTTTCAGGAATAGTCTTTATAGCTGAAATGCATCAGATGAAAATGAGCAAGATGTAAAATAAGAGTTTCTAGCACAGCTATTGGAATTGTGGTACTTAGGAGGTAGTCTTTCAAAATATAGGCTAGCATATAGACACATATGTTTATATATGTGCATCCTCTGCTTTTAGCACCAGCCTACAGATGATGATGATGATGATGATGATGATGATGATGATGATGATAATAATAATAATAATAATAATAATAATAATAATAATAATAATAATAATAATAATAATAAGTTGGAAGGGACCTTGGAGGTCATCTAGTCCAACCCCCTGCTAAGGCAGGAAACCCTATACCATTTCAGACAAATGGCTGTCCAGTCTCTTCTTAAAAACTTCCAGTGTTGGAGCATTCACCACCTCTGGAGGCAGGTTGTTCCACTGGTTAATTGTTCTAACTGTCAGGAAATTTCTCCTTAGTTCTAGGTTGCTTCTCTCCTTGACTAGTTTCCATGCATTGCTTCTTGTCCTGCTTTCAGGTGCTTTGGAGAATAGCTTGGCTCCCTCTTCTTTGTGGCAGCCCCTGAGATATTGGAACACTGCTATCATGTCACCCCAATCATGTCATCTCTTCATTAAACTACACATACCCAATTCCAGCAACTGTTCCCTATATGTTTTAGCCTCCAGTCCCCCAATCATCTTTGTTGCTCTTCTATGTACTATTTCTAGAGTCTCGACATCTTTTTTACATCGTGGTGACCAAAACTGGATACAGTATTCCAGGTGTGGCCTTACCAAGGCATTGTAAAGTGGTATTAGTAATTCACGTGATCTTGATTCTATCCCTCTGTTAATGCAGCCTAGCACTGTGTTGGCTTTTTTGGCAGCTGCACCACACTGCTGGCTCATATTTAGGTGATTGTCCACTAGGACTCCAAGATCTCTTTCACAGTTACTACTATCGAGCAAGGTACCACCTATACTATACCTGTGCATTTGATTTTTCCTGCCTAAATGTAGAAGTTTACTTTTTTCACAATTGAATTTCATTTTGTTAGATAGTGCCCAGTGTTCGAGTCTGTCCAGATCCTCCTGTATCTTAAGCCTATCTTCTGGAGTATTGGCTACTCCTGCCAGCTTGGTGTCGTCTGCAAATTTGATTAGTTCCCCATCTATCCCCTCATCCAAATCGTTGATGAAGATGTTGAAGAGCACTGGGCCCAGAACAGAGCCCTGGGGTACCCCACTACACACTTCCTTCCATGTAGATGCAGTTCCATTGAGGACCACACGCTGAGTACGGCCTGTCAGCCAGCTATGAATCCATCTGGTGGTGATGCTATCTAACCCACATTTTTCTATCTTATCAAGTAGTAGGTTGTGATCTACTTTATCAAATGCCTTACTGAAGTCCAAGTAAATTATATCTACAGCATTCCTCTGGTCCACTAGTTTTGTCACTTGGTCAAAGAATGCAATAAGGTTTGTCTGGCATGATCTGTTTTTGACAAACCCATGTTGGCTTTTAGTGATAACTTTGTTCACATCAAGGTGTTTGCTGATTTGTTGTTTGATTATCTTTTCCAGAATCTTCCCAGGTATTGAGGTCAGGCTGATAAGTCTGTAGTTTCCTGGATCTATTGTTTCCCCTTTTTTTGAATATGGGAACTACATCAGCTCTCTTCCAGTTCTCTGGTAGTTCCCCAGTGCTCCAGGATCATTGAAAAATATAGTTCAGTGGTTCTGAGATCACGTCTGCCAGTTCCTTGAGAACCTTGGGGTGTAATCCATCTGGTCCTGGTGATTTGAACTCGTCTAGGCTGGACAGGTGCTCACTTAGAAATGTTCTTCTGGTCAGATTTTCCATGCTGCTATGCTCCACGTTAATGAATTATCTCATAACTCTAGTATCACCAGAGTCAAATAAACATATCCTCACCACATCAACTTGTTCTACAAAGTGTTTACTAAAACTAAACCAGTTAATAAGCTGTTGTTTTACAGTATAAGGAAAAGGGAATTTGCTCAATAGATTATCCTGCCAAGACATTTCATTACATTAAATGTTCTGCATCAAAGGATATTCTTAGTATTCTTTTGATCCAGAAAATAATCTGTATTATTTACTTAGTTGGTTTATTTGTTTGTAGCCTGCCTTTATTATTTTTACAAATAAGCCTTGGTGGAGCAGTGGGCTAATGCCTCCTTAAGTAACACCAGCTGCCTGCAATTAGTGCAGGTTCGAGTCCCACCAGGCTCAAGGTTGACTCAGCCTTCCATCCTTCCGAGGTAGGTAAAATGAGGACCCAGATTGTTGGGGGCAATAAGCTGACTTTGTAATAATGCCGCTGGGGGGGGGGGCGAAAGCCCTAATAAGCAGGCATATACATAGAATGAAGGCTATTGCTAAGCACATTGATTTGTGCTTTAGATTGTAAGCCGCCCTGAGTCTTCGGAGAAGGGCGGGATATAAATGGGATTAAAAAAAAACTGAAGGAGGCAGACATATCCAACATACCTTCCTCTTCTTATTTTCCCCACAATAACAACCCTGTGAGAAAAGTTGGGATGAGAGACAGTGAAAACCCACAATGGAGTTATAATTCTGAAGCTAAACAGGCCTGGCTATATAAAGTGTCTGAAGTTAAAGGAGGACTCTGACCAGCAACCCCAGATAAATTACCTTTGACTGTTTTACGGTGCAAAATTTAACATTACAGTATCATTTACTGACAATATACTACAGGTATTGCTCTATATGTTCAGAATTTTAGTAATCATTCCGGAGATACATGTATGTTTCCCCACAACCCAGAGGCTAATTAAATCTCCCAGGTAATTTGTAGGCAGGCTTCCCCCTTGTATACAACTTACATGTTCAGGCAAATGTGTCAGAAGTGAAATATGTTTGCACTGTATTATCAGAATAAATGCAGGACAGAAATGTTGCAAGCAAATAAATAACAGAAGTAATGTTTTGTTTAATCTTTTCTTTCTCCAGTGGGCTGAATTTATCCTTTTTGCCATGCTCCTTTTTATCGTCTTTGTTATTTTCTCCATCATGGGATATTTCTACATTAGCACAGACCCAGAAGAACTTGCTGATAAAGAGAATGAACATGAAACATCAAGCAATAAAAACATGATTGGCCTTGTTACCAGGAAAACAGAGCTATAAAGGGACTGCAAAATCGGAGAGGCTTTTTTTTAATAAGATAGTGATTTGACAGATTTCTTTCTCATGCTATGATCTCATCAGATATGCTCAGAGGGAATAAGCAAACTAAGTTATTGTTCCTCTTGTATGTCAGCTGAATATATGTATGCAAATTCCTGGAATGGTGCCTTATTAAAAAGTAATTATAAAGTAGTTTTAGCTAGTTTGCCTCCATCAGGCACTAAAAATAATTTTATAAGTTTTCTTTTTAAAGCACGATTATGTCTGGCTCTCTGTTTATCATACTATTATCTATCTATCTATCTATCTATCTATCTATCTATCTATCTATCTATCTATCTACCTAACTATCTATATACCTACCTACCTATCATCTTTCTATCTATCTACCTACCTACCTATTATCTATCTATCTATCTATCTATCTATCTATCTATCTATCTATCTATCATCTATCTATCTATCTATCTATCTATCTATCTATCTATCTATCTATCTATCTATCTATCCCACAAGTGATTCTTCAAAATAAATAAAACTTATTTACAATTAAATGTGTATATTACTACATTGTAAATCCCTTTAAATCCAGTGTAAAATTGTAAGTTGGGACAATCTTTATAAACGTTAATCCACTTTAAAATATTTTCATTACTCACTTGAAATAATGCTTTGATTTTGTATTTTTATTGTAACATAAATGTGTAAATCCTTAAAGTATGATAGATTTCCTATACAGAAATATGAAATATCATGCTAACTTCATGTGAGATAATTGATGTTCATCTATGTCACCTCATATCAAACTTGCTGTCACAGAGATTGTTGGATGAGATTCATTCAGTCCCTGAAACAGAGTACCGGTACTTCTATATCAGAAAGGATAGGAATTAAACAGAACAAAAGTAGAATAAAATTAGATGGTTGGAGAGATCTTTAAACACAGTTCTATGATAGCAGAACCCATGTGAAAGTTAAATACCAATAATATAGATGGCTTTCATATAAGAATACAGGCCATCCATTTGGACAGTGATGCATATTCAACATTTCTTCTTTTTGTCAGCTTCCCCATTTCTCATTCTTTTATTTTGAACATGGAGTCCTTTTTGCTGTTCTTAGCATCCTTTGCCACTTACAAATCATTTTAAGCTTTAACTTTTCTAACATCCTCTCTAGGCTACTAAATGTACAATTCCCTGGGGATCTATCACTTATTCCATTTTCCTGATGCCTTTAATCCTCTTTCTTTCTCTTTTGATTGAATGAGGGCTGCCTAGATGTTTATTACATACTGTGTGAACAGAATATCTGTCTATTATTGTTTTGCATTGTTTGCAAAGGTTCTTTCTCATTCCGGGATTCAGGAAATTACTCCCTATTCCCTCTCTGCCCTCCTCCTCCTCCTCCTCTTCCTCCATAACCACAGAGGTCCCATCCCAGAATAAGGAGTCAGGCAATCTAAATCAGCTCCCCATTCCTCATAGCCAGGAGGGGAAGGATTGTAGAAAATGGGGTCCCTTCTAATCTTATGTCATGGGAGTACAATAAGGATCTAGGTATCAAAGGGACTAAGTTCTCTCTCCCCTCAGCAGTCTCTAATTCCATAGATATCAATTGCATGAATATCAGTAGCAGCTTCCTAAGGCTTGTCAAGGTAGACTTTCCAGGGAATTTGTCTTCCCCTTCTATGTCTAGCATCCAAACATGTTCCCTTCAAATTGGGAGAGTTTATGGAGCACAATGGACACAGACCGGTGAAACATTGGAAAGATTTTCATTGAGGATGGCAGTTTTATATGAAAAGCTACCAGGCTAATGTCAGCAGCTACAGGGAAGGAACCCCCAAAACCAGTTAACAGTGACTTGAAGGTGCACACCTACGCTATACTGGAAAGCATATGCTAAAACAATGCAGTGGTAGGAAAGTTAGCCATTTTCACCAAAAGATGCATAACAACCAAAATAGTAGTCAACCCTTGAACAAAATCTAAGGAAACACGATCCTGTGACACTGTAGGAAAAGGAAAGAACTGTAGTAACTAGGCAGTAACAACACTGGATATTTCGGGCTTCACCTGACAGCCCATGTGAAAAAGTGAAATTCGGGTAGTCCTCATCTTATAATCACAACTGAGCCCAAAATTTCTGTTGCTAAATGAAGCAGTTGTTAAGTGATTTTTGGAACACTTTGCGACCTTTCTTGATGTGGTTGTTAAGTGAATCATAGCAGTTGTTAAGTTAGTAATGCGGTTGTTAAGTGAATCTGGCTTCCGCAATGACATTGCCTGTCAGATGGTCGTAAAAGGTGATCACATGACTCTGGGACACTGCAACCATCATGCCTATGAGTCAGTGGCCAAGCATCCAAATTTTGATCATGTGACCATGGTGATGCTGCAAATCACTTTTTGGTGCTGTTGTAACTTTGAATGGTCACTAAATGAACTGTTGTAAGTTGAAGACTACCTGTATTTGCTTTTACATTTGCTCTGTTATGATGCCATCAGTACTCTTGGAAAGAAGATGCGTGGATATTTAAGCCTTGCTTTTACCAGCAAGTACATAAAGCCTAGCTATCCTTGATGCCTTTGGTCGTCTTTCTCACTCTTTTAATTTGAGGAGGGGCTACTGCTGGCTTACAAGTGGGTTGTCCATCTCTTCTGGTCCTACACTGTTTGGCAAATGTCCCTCCAGATTCCCAGGCTCAAAAAACTTCCCTCAAATCTCTAACTATTTTAACCACATGTTCTCTGCCAACTTCGTTCAGTTGGTTTTCTAAGGAGGTGCAGATACTTCTGACATAACATATATTTTTTCTCTTTTGCTTGTGTTCCTTTTCAACACAAAAACTGTCTCCTTCAGATGTAGTATGTTGGAAGATATTCACTAAATTTCTGTCATATCTGTATCTATGTGTCATACTTTTCATCCTATATCAAGTTCAAATTCATTTAGTTTATTTCCCATCCTCTGAACATTAGCATACAGACAGTAAAAGTGAGGAACTTTATTAGCCAATTTTCTTCCTGATTTTTTTTAACTGAGTAATTTAATAAGCCTCATTAAAACAACACTCTTTCTACAGTTCACAAGTCATTATTTGAGGTCCTTGCTTCAGGGTTTTCAGCTCCAACTCCCTCAGGATTAATATTGAAGCCTTCCTATTAAAGCTCACCGTCTTTCAACTGAATACATTTTAACCAGATCTATAAATTTTTGTTCAACCAGGGCAATGTTATGAGTTGGTGCATAAGAGTTCAAAAGATTTTCAATTCTTCAGGCTGAGAAGAGAGCAGATAAGAGTATAAATGGATTCTTTTTGCTCTTAGAGTTAATTAGGAATATATCTTTGTCCGTGCAAAACTTACAAGTACAGCTTTTAGTGGTGCTTCGGTATAATTGCCAAAGTTTTCTGCGTGTACAATGGTAATCCTGTAGTTATCACTTCAACTATAATATATATCATTGATGAGTAAAAGGCCTTTTTTTTGCATCTTTGTGGTTTAAATATACTTGCCTTGGTCTACATCAGGAATGACTGATTGTCTAATGAGAAATCTCATGAAAATGAGGTAGAGAACAAGACAGAAGAGAACAGGGCTTGTGGAAAATCAACGAGTGGGAACTGTATTCTGCATTAGTTCATTCTGAATAGTTTGACCTCCAAAGTAGAATCTAGATCAAAGCTGAAAAAACCTGAAATCCTCTAAATGTCCCTGAAGGGGAATTCTTAATGTGGTTGGGGCTTCTGGGAGTTGTAGTTTTCCACTATCTGGAAAGGTACAAAATTCTAGCCCTGTGGTAGATGAAGTGCTTCTTATATGATCTCCCTGCCCCAAGTATTTTATTTATTTAGTTTAGGGTTTATTATTTTATTATTTTATTTTTGTAAATAACTCAAGACAGTGAACATACCTAACACTCCTTCCTCCTCCTATTTTCCCCATGACAACAACCTCTGAGGTGAGTTTTGCTGAGACAGAGTGACCGGCCCGAGGACACCCAGCTGGCTTTCCTGCCTAAAGAACCAGAATTCACAGTCTCCTGGCTTCTAGCCTGTTGCCTTAACCAGTAAACGTAACAGGCTCTGTATTTCTGCTGTGGATTTAAAGGGAGAATGGATGGGCAAAACAGGGGTATTTACAATAACACAGTTTATTTAAAAATTGAAATGAGTGGAAAAGTCAGACCATGACACAAAGTGCTAAACAGATGACAAGGCCAGAAAATGTTTTGTTTAAAAGAACTTGGTCTTCAAGTTTTTAGTGCCAGCCTTCTTCATCATAAAGTCTCTGAAGTGTTACTTCTCTACAGGAATTCAAAGAAGCTTATGTAAAAACTATTGGAAGTATATTTTGAATATTTAAAGGATATGGAGAAAATGAGAAGTATCTTCATTTATGTTTAACTATGAAAAGACTCTCAGATTAAGCAAATCGTAAAATAGCAACTGAAGCATGATGGAGGATTAAACTATTATTCTGATGTCTTTTGACCATGTCAGTTGATTTTTTTTCCATTAGGGTTTTAAAGAATGTTCTGAGATTACAGACGGAGTTAGCACAGACCTCGCTAGTCATTGGGTCAATACTAAGTCTTTTTAACATTAGTAATATCTACAATTTCAAAACCATAGTTTTAAAACATTGGAAATAATTTTTGGTTCCTGACCATAGGTGTCTATAAAGGCAGACATGGGGGGAGTGATAAAATGTGCATAACAATATTACAATGCTAGTACAATAAGACAGAGTTTTCCATTTATTTATTTATTTATTTATTTATTTATTTATTTATTATAATTTGTATACCGCCCTTCTCCCGAAGGACTCAAGGCGGTGAACAGGGCAATACATATCAAAAACAAGATACAAAAATTAAAAACGATTAAACAAAATGCACACGAATAAGTTAAAACACATTAAAAGTAGGTTAAAACACATTAATAAAACCCAACCCCATCCCATCAGGCCAGGCCAGCTTGTTCGAAAAGGTAGGTTTTGAGATCGCGCCGGAAGGAGCAGAGGTCGGGCGCCATACGGAGCTCGACCGGAAGATGGTTCCATAAATCCGGCGCGCCCACAGAGAACGCCCTCCCCCTGGGGGCCACCAGTCGGCATTCTTTGACTGGTGGCACCCTGAGGAGGCCCTCTCTGTGGGAGCGTACTGGGCGGAGGGAAGTTGACGCCGGCCGCAGGTGCTCCCCAAGGTATTCCGGACCCATGCCATGTAGGGCTTTGTAGGTCATTACCAACACCTTGAATCTCACCCGGAAGACAACTGGAAGCCATGCATTTTATCATTTGGCATCATTAGACACCCTATGCCCCTAGCCTTTCTATTCCTCTCCTATTCCCTGCCTCTTGTGGCATAGGTCCTCCACAATTGATCATGAATACAACACAGTGAGCCAATGTGGGGGGAATGGTTTAAGGCACCAGGCTGGAGAACAGAAGCCCTGGTGGTGCGGTGGTGAAAATGCAATATTGTAGGCAAAACTCTGCCCACAGCCTGGAGTTCTATCCTGACCAGCTTTCCATCCTTCCGAGGTCGGTAAAACAAGGTTGGTAAAATATGCCGACTCTGTAATTCGCTTAGAGAGGGCTGTAAAGCACTGTGAAGTGATATATAAGCCAAAAGCTATTGCTATTTCCAGTCCCACCTTAGGCACAAAGCAGCTGGGTGACTTTGGGTCATTCTCTCTCCCTCCCTCCCCCCCCCTCAGCTTCAGAAGCAGGTAAGGGCAAGCCACTTTTGAAATCTTGTCCAAGCAGTTGCCAGGATTCAAAATCAAATGCAGGGGGAAAAAACCCACCCCACCAACCATTATATTTAGTTAAAGGTATATTGTATAAATTGCAACATTATTAGGTTCCCTAGATGGGTTTATACAAAAATTTGTACAAGTTACAAATTTCAATGGCAATGTCCAGTTATTCATCTATTTTAATGGAGGTTTTGAGAAAATTAACGAATCATCCAACAAAATTTTGCTATGAATATAAACTGAGCATATGCTAACAGCATATTAACGGAGACAACAGAAGGAAATTATTCAGTTCCCATCAGCTGCCAAGTTTATTATCATAGAATGCTGGAAAATGAAAATGCAACTTTAGTTGGATTAATTCTATTTTAATGTGTAGGAAGTTTTTTCTGTCTGAACAATTAACAGGGGATGGGGGAGGACCCCTTGCGGGCCAAGGAGTTTAGTCAGTATCTGGTGGATAAAATTGCTCAGATTCGGGCTGGTCTGGACTCCGATTGGGCAGTGTCTGACGATGGGTTTGGCCGATAACATTTGGGAGGACTTTGATCCTGTGACTCCGGATGAAGTGGAAAGGATCATGGAGAAATTAAGTGCCGCCACGTGTTTGTTGGACCCATGTCCCTCCTGGCTGGTTTATGCGGCTCGGGAGGTTACACGAGGCCGGCTCCTGGCAATTATTAATGCTTCCTTGAGTGAGGGGTGCTTCCCTGGTGCCTTGAAGGAGGCGGTGGTGAGGCCCCTCCTCAAGAAACCTGCCTTGGATCCAGCTATTTTAAATAATTTTCATCCTGTCTCCAACCTTCGCTTTCTTGTGAAGGTTGTTGAGAGTGTGGTGGCTCGGCAGCTCCCTTTGGACCTGGAGGAAACTGAGAATCTGGACCCGTACCAATCAGGTTTCAGGCCCGGACACAGCACGGAGACGGCATTGGTCGCACTGGTGGATGATCTCTGGCGGGCCCAAGATAGGGGTTATTCCTCTGTCTTGGTCCTATTAGATCTCTCAGCAGCTTTTGATACCATTGACCATGGTATCTTGCTGCGACGTCTTGAGGAGTTGGGAGTGGGAGGCACCGTTTTATGGTGGTTCTCCTCCTACCTCTCGGGCCATTTGCAGACGGTGTTGGCAGGAGGGCAGAGGTCAACCCCGAGGTCCCTTAGTTGTGGGGTGCCTCAGGGGTCGGTCCTCTCGCCCCTCCTGTTCAACATCTACATGAAGCCACTGGGTGAGATCATCCGTGGTTTCGGGGTGAGGTACCATCATTATGCTGATGATACCCAGCTTTTCATCTCTACCCCGAACCAACCCAGCGATGTCCTCGACATAATGTCCCATTGCCTGGAAGCGGTATGGATCTGGATGGGGAAGAACAGGCTCCAGCTCAACCCTGGGCAGAGTCTGATGTGGAGGAATCAGGCGGTCTTGAGCACGTTATCTGGATTGAGTTCGACCCTGTTTCCCCTGATGATGTGGACAGGATCATGGGGAGACTGAGCACCACCACCTGTTTGTTGGATCCGTGCCCCTCCTGGCTAGCTTATGCGGCTCGGGAGGGAACACGAGGCTGGTTCCATGCAGTAATAACTGCTTCTTTGAAGGAGGGTGTCTTCCCTGCCGCCTTGAAGGAGGCGGTGGTGAGACCCCTTCTCAAGAAGCCTGCTTTGGACCCGGCTGCTTTAGACAACTACCGTCCAGTCTCCAACCTTCGCTTTTTGGCGAAGGTTGTTGAGAGTGTGGTGGCGCATCAGCTCCCTCTGTTCCTGGAGGAAACTGATTATCTGGACCCGTACCAATCGGGTTTCAGGCCCGGACACAGCACGGAGACGGCATTGGTCGCGCTGGTGAATGATCTCTGGAGGGCAAGGGACAGGGGTTGCTCCTCTGTCCTGGTCCTATTAGATCTCTCAGCGGCTTTCGATACCATCGACCATGGTATCTTGCTGCGGCGTCTCAGGGGGTTGGGAGTGGGAGGCACCGTTCTATGGTGGTTCTCCTCCTACCTCCAGGGCCGCTCGCAGTCGGTGTTGACGGGAGGGCAGAGATCCGCCCCGAGGCCTCTCATTTGTGGAGTCCCTCAGGGGTCGGTTCTCTCGCCTCTCCTGTTCAACATCTATATGAAGCCGCTGGGCGAGATCATTCGTGGCTTCGGGGTGGGGTATCACCAGTACGCTGATGATACCCAACTTTTTCTTTCCACCCTGAACCAACCCAGTGATGCCCTCTCCGTGATGTCCCGGTGCCTGGAGGCGGTTCAGGTCTGGATGGGGAGAAACAGGCTTCGTCTCAATCCCGCCAAGACTGAGTGGCTGTGCATATCAGCATCTCGGGTTAACCAAGTTATTCCACCCCTAACAATGGGGGGTGAGGTGTTACCCCCCGTTGATAGGGCTCGCAACTTGGGCGTCCTCCTGGATTCACAGATCAATTTTGAAGATCACATAGGAGCCGTGACCAGGGGGGCTTTTGCACAGGTTCGCCTGGTGCGCCAGTTGCGTCCCTATCTGGACCGAGACGCCCTACGCACAGTTACTCATGCGCTTGTGACCTCCCGTTTGGACTACTGTAATGCTCTCTACATGGGGCTGCCCTTGAAGACCACTCGGAGGCTTCAACTGGTGCAGAATGCGGCCGCGCGAGTTGTAATGGGGGTCTCCCGATACTCCCATGTAACACCTCTACTCCGCGAGCTGCATTGGCTTCCGGTTGCCCTCCGGGTGAAATTCAAGGTGCTGGTTATCACCTATAAAGCCCTACATGGCCTGGGTCCGGGGTATTTGAGGGAACACCTGCTGCCGGCATCAAACGCCCTTCGCCCATTGCACTCCCACAGGGAGGGTCTGCTCAGGGTCCCGCCGGTAAGAGATTGCTGGCGGGTGACACCCAGGGATAGGGCCTTCTCAGTGGGGGCACCTGCCCTCTGGAACCAGCTGCCGGTGGAGCTGAGGACTGCTCCCGACCTCCGATCATTCCGCCGGGGCCTGAAGACCTGGCTCTTTGAGCTCTCGGGCCCAGGCTGAGGAGACATTCATTTTAATTAGGGTTTTTAATAGTACAGGGTTGATTTAATATTTTTTAAATTGGGTTTTAACTTTTGTATGGTTGATTTTTAACTCCCTGTAAACCGCCCTGAGTCTTCAGGGAAAGGGTGGTATATAAATGCAATAAATAAATAAATAAATAAACCCGGCCAAGACTGAGTGGCTTTACGTACTGGCATCTCGCTTAGTCCAAGAGGTTCCATCTTTGGTTATGGGAGGAGAGGTGTTACCTCCCGTTGATAGGGCGCGCAACTTAGGCGTCCTCCTGGATACACGACTCAGTTTTGAAGATCATATAGGAGTTGTGGCCAGGGGGGCATTTGCCCAGGTTCACCTGGTACGCCAGTTGCACCCCTATCTGGACCGAGATGCCCTATGTACGGTCACTCACACACTCGTTACCTCCCGTATAGATTACTGCAATGCTCTCTACATGGGGCTGCCCTTGAAGACCACCCGGAGGCTCCAGCTGGTGCAGAATGCAGCTGCGCGGGTAGTGATGGGAGCATCCCGATACTCCCATATTACACCCCTCCTGCATGAGCTGCATTGGTTACCGGTTGCCCTCTGGGTGAGATTTAAGGTGTTGGTACTTACCTTTAAAGCCCTACATGGCCTAGGCCCGGGATATTTGCAGTACCGTCTACTGCCGGGAACGACTTCCCATCGCCCAGTGCGCTCACACAGGGAGGGCCTCCTCAGGGTGCCGTCGGCTAGACAATGTCGGCTGGCGACCCCCAGGGGGAGGGCCTTCTCTGTGGGAGCGCCAGCCCTGTGGAACCAACTTCCCCTTGAGCTCCGTATGGTCCCGGATCTCCGGTCCTTTCACTGCGGCCTTAAAACATTCCTTTTCCATCAGGCTGACCTGGACTGACAGGGATTTTTAAAATGTTTTTAACTTATTATTGGGGCTGCTAATTTAATACTTTTTTAACTTTTGTATTATTGTATTTTTATTGTTGTTAGCAGCCCTGAGTCCTTCGGGAGATAGGGCGGCATATAAGTCCCAAAAATAGAAATAGAAATAGATAGAACAATAAAGCCAAGGCTTGACTTAGGGTCATACATGAATCCAGCCATTCAGTCAAGCCCTTAATCAAATGTCTAATGCTATTGAGACACGTTAAGGAAAGTTCTGTTCACAGTAGAAAGTGCAAAGTTTTGGTTTGAACCATGAGTACTAGGATAAAAATTATCAGCTGGTTTTTCTCTGGGCATGCAAAACAGAATGATCTTGTAGCACAGTGTTTCTTAACCTGGACCACTGTAAGATGTATGGACTTCAATAGCTGGCTGGGGGATTCTGGGAGTTGAAGTCCACATGTCTTAAAGTGGCCCAGGTTCAGAAACGCTGCTGTAGCCGATAGAAGCATTCTGCCATAGGGATGATTGCGTATAAAAAAAGCAAGATACATGATAACAATCTTAATTGTTGATAACTATAATACTCTAATGAATTATAACTATCCTGTGTTTTGAGTGAGTCTAAGTCATGTGGGCAAAAGTCTGAAAGAGGACATTCAAATAAGGTTGGATATTTGGTTCCTTGGATTCTATTTCATTACTATCCTGAGCACGGCCTGTATAAGTTAGTCTAAAAAGACAGAATTGTTGTCCCTTTCAATTTTTAATGCACATGATAGCCATTAAGTATCAGGCACATTCTCCAAGGAATAGATTTGTTTCTCCTACATTCTGCTTTATGATAAATACAAATTAGTTCTGTCACAGCTGAATTGCAGGCATCTGCTGATTTCTGAGCTGTTTTGAAATTGAACCACAAATAGACAATTAGGCCTCTTACTCTTCCAAACTTCTCTGCCTAAAGAAACAGATGAATTCCAGCATGGGTAAGCACTAGCAGTCATGATTTTAAATTACTGTAATTTTAAATTTTTATAAGCCTTCAATTCGGATACTTGGCACTGACACATATATGGCATCAAGTGGATAAAAATGATTGGGAAGTTTTATTTAGCAATGAAATTGCCAAGGATTTAACAACTTTATCCACAGACAGCAATGTTTCTGGAACAATGAGATATTATTTAAAACCACAGACTGTATTTTCCAAATACAATTTCTTTGCCTATGCACACAAAACATATACATAATAATCAAAGCCAAAAAATATAAATAATAAGGTTAGCACAGATTGTCATTCATTCAGAGCTTTAATTAAAGGAATCTTGTTCCAAGATCATAAAAAAAACCATGAGTGACATGAGTCTTTATTTTCAGTTCACATTGCCAGATATCCTTTGCCTCAATTTTTGTACCCTGTCATAGAAGAGGAATTAGTAACAGACCTATAAAAATAAGAACCAAAAATCAGATTCTGGCCAGATTCAAACATTACAAAATACTTCCTGTTTAAAAGTCAAGGTTTCTATAATGTGTCTGAGACATCAATAGTACGGTACTACCATTAGCAATAGCACTTAGACTTATATACCGCTTCACAGTGCTTTACAGCCCTCTCTAAGCAGTTTACAGAGACAGCATATTGCCTCCAACAATCTGGGTCCTCATTTTACTGACTTCAGAAGGATGGAAAGCTGAGTCAACCTTGATCCGTTCAAAATTGACTCCTGGGGTGGGCAGTGAATTAGCGTGTGGTACTACATTGTAACCACTGTGCCACCATGGCTTTTAAATTATAATAGATAAGATTAGAAATTTTGTAAAACCACAGATTGATAGGATTCACATATCATGCTAAGCCATCATGTAATTTGTTTAGTTTGAGCTTAGCATACTATATGAACCCAAGTCATGGTGGTTTTCCCAGACTCTTTCAATTACAAATTGTGCTTCTTTTTCTTCTAGGACAGGCATGTTGAACTCACGATGTCACATGATGTCACGCAATGTATCGTGACCTTTTCCCCATTGCCGGCAATGGGGTGGGCACGGTTTTGGCATGACGCATCCAGCCCGCAGGCCGGGAGTTTGACATGCTTGTTCTAGGAAAAAGGACTAGAAGATGGAAGAGATCGGAAATGTAGATGGAAGGGATGTAGAAATGTCCTTACAATCAGCTTAGTGGTGATTTTGGAAGTTGTGACCAATACTTCTGATGGGGATCAGGTTTGGGAAGCCTGAAATAAGAGTTTTGCCCCTGCTTCCTACTATGTGACTGTCCATCTCATTTGACTGTCACCCCTTCTCTTTCCACCAAAAGCCTCACTGAGATAGTCCTCAAAATGACGATCCTTCTGGTTTGGAAAGGGACTACTATCTAGAAGTACCTTCATTTCAGTCCTCATTCTAAGAGGCCAGCAGAGATATGCCAGAATCCGTTACTTTCCTTTGAGAAGTTTTCAGTCACATCCTTTATGGATAAAGTGGTAGCAGATCACCTTGTACCTCCACCGCACATTTCATCTACAACCATCTTACTTCCAATGCCTGATTTCGAGGCCCTTCTTGGTGAGGAAATGGGGTGGTAGAAGGGAATGTTTCAGAGAGCAGGTCCTCTTCAGCCACCCTGCCTTTCACTAATAAGTTGCAACTCATGTCAGCTACAATATCCACTCATGCAAAAAAGGTCTTTTGGCATTTAAAAAGCAGAGTCCAAGGACAGTTACATTGTCCTTGGACTCCACTTTTTTAATGCCAAAAGAATTTTTCTTACATGAGTGGATATAGTACAGATTTACTGCGATCATCAATAACAGAGGTGACAGCATTTTACACTGAAAGGGTTTACCACCTCCCAGATTTGCTAGGTCAAGATGGACAGCACCCTTTTTATTTTATGAAGTATTTCACCTCTTTACATACACAGAAAATGAGGAGCCTTTCCTAGATGATGTCATCTAAAGGTACAGAATTAGCTTTTTTAAAAAAACAAAACAAAACAAAACAAAACAGATAACTGTTATCCTGGCTGCAGTTCTTGCTGCTTATATATAAATGAAACAGCTCAACTTTTAGATGCAAAACCAAAAACCTGAAAAATACTAAGAATGCTTTGACTATTGTAGGATTAGACTGACACTCCCTGCCTCCCCCCCGCTCCCGTAAATACGTGCCAAATGTCAAATTCACCATGGCATATTAATTAAGAGAAAATATGAGTGTGCTTTAGCACATTAAAAAATGTGCAGAGTGTGCCATCCATGGAATTCCAAAACATGCTTTGACAAAAGATGCATTCCAAAACAGAAGCAACCAGGAAACAATTTCCACTTACAATCCAAATCCAAGTCATTAGCACTAGACTATTGTAGCTACCTCTGGCCCCTGAACCACTCTATAAATTTATATCTGCACCATCTTAATATTAGATCAACATGTCTTCCTGTTCCGTAGATTTATATCTACCTCGATATTTTTTTTCTCGTGATATAAAATACTTCAGTGGTGGAGCACACTTTCTGCATGGAGGAAGTCCTGGGCTAATCCCTTGTTCTTTCCAGCAAGAAAAAAAAGAAGAATCTCAGACAATAGCTCTTTTCTTGAGATCATGATCATTAATGACAAGTACGCAATTCTTGGCTATTTGGACAAGCAACAGGACCTGCTATAGCTTCCCATAATCAACTGCACTGTATTTTTTTTTCTAGATACCGGTACATTAGAGTACATCTTTCTCTAATTCACAGGAACCTCGCTGGAAAGTGTCAAGTCACATCATGCAATTAAAGTTCTCCTTGCCTCCCTTTTGATAGATAAGAAGGAAAGCCAGAGCATTTCTTGACCTCAAAGTGACTCTTGGATCTTTTTAAGTTGTCTAGTACTGAAATATTTGACAGCTGTGGTTCCCCCACCCACCACTCCCCATAACCCAGATCTGCACTGGCTGGGTAAATTTGCACTCTCTGTGTATCCTTATTATAGCAAGTCAAAGTACTGGTTTTAATTTCATCTGGGAGTTGATTGTTTCCAGTTTCTAAAGATCTGGCGTTTATTCACTCCTATTCACTCCCCGTTGCCATGTAGCATAGCAGCATTCCCTCTGTCTTTAGATGAATTGGGAACTTTTCAGAATGAAACACTTCATGCATCAGAATGCCTAGAGACCCCTATAAGACTAAAAGGGCTGAGTATGACAGCAAATCGGTCCTCCTTCTTTTTTTATGGACTATGAGCACTACATTTAATACACACAGACACACACGCACACACACAGACACACACGCACACACACACACACACATGGACAGAAAGAGAGAGAGCGAGATGGAGGCACACAGACCAGCACACAGGGCATTCTCTGTGGGCGCGCCAGACCTATGGAACCGCTTGCCAGTTGAGCCCCGGATGGCCCCGACCTTCGCTCCTTCTGACGCGATCTAAAAACCTATTTATTTGAACAATCCGGCCTGGTCTGATGGGTTTGGGATTTGGGTTTGGGTTTTAGCATAGTTTTAATTATTGTATTATATTGGGCATAATTATTTAATTCTTTTTTAACTTTTGTATTTTGTATTTCGATATTTATTGCCCTGTACACCGCCCTGAGTCCTTTGGGAGAAGGGCAGTATAAAAATTTAATAAATTGAATTGAATTGAATTGTTATCTGTAGATCTATAAACTCCCCTTGGCTACTTTCATATAAAAATAATTTCTCTGAAAAAAAAGTATTTGTCAGAAATATGGATAGAGAAATAATTTATTTCCAGATGGTAACTATTCAATGTATGTTTTTTTTCATACATTTGTTCCATCTATTTTTGAATCATTTTGTGATTTTTAAGAGTACATATTATTATCTTACTCTCCCAATGGCCCAAATAGGCATATAAAAATATAATAATGTATAATATGAAGTATATTTCTGAGCCAGGTTCCACTGCAAAACCTGAACAAATAAAAAAACCCGAAGGACTACTGCATTAGAGTCTAATTGTCCAGAAAGTGTGGATAATTTAATTCAGATAAAAATGCAAACTGCAGGAAATTCTCATGCTGCCTTTGAGCACATTCGTATTATGTTCTAATATTATGTATATGCCATCTCTAATATCTCAATTTTTCCAGATTGTTCTTTCTTACTGTATGATTATTATAGCCAGCAAGAATCTTTCTAATGTGGTGCTGTTAAATGTACTATGTTGTCAGTTCCCTACAGCTTGGGTAGATCCTTACTACCCAGATTATTTAAAGTCATGCTCTGGCTGGCTGATTATTCATGCAGAATATAAGTTAGCGTTCAAGATTTGTCTCGCTTGAGTGGTAACATTTGCCCCAAATTTACCTCATAATTTCTCTCTTGTCTATTGTTCTGTTTTCTTCTTGCACTCTCCTAGATAAAGCTGTCAACAGCTGTCATGTCCATCTTTTCCATCATGGTTTCCCAATATGGCTCCCCTGAGTTCATGGTGCTTTAAGCAGAATAAGCTGAGTACATCTGTACAGCCACACTTCCTTGTGTAGACACCCTTTTAATCAAACAGACAGATTAAATTAGGCTCCCCTGATAGATTGATTCGATGAGCCAGTTTGGACAAAGGTAGGATGTTTAGACTATTCCAAAGAGATCAGTATATTTGCTTAAAATTAAGGTAATAGAAATTTTTCAGGCTGCAACTCGTATGTATCTTCTGCTTTTCCTGATTTTTATTTTTTTTTCTCTTCCCCCCTCACTTGAAGAAGAGTTTCCCTTCGGCATCTTAGAATTAAACTAAATGTTCATTACATGCATGATTACACTTCACATTTACGTTAATAATGGTGAATACCATTCAGGGAGAGAGGACTAGCCATTTCTCCTATGACAGTCTTGATTACCTCCAGGCAGGAGTTAATAATAGCCTAATAGGAACTGACATCTTGACTATGCATGGGATTTCTTAGGGCACAAATTATGCCTGGTAGCAGAACAGGATCAGGACACAGTGGCATTTCCCTGTCTGGGACCATCAGATTAAGGGTTTAAACATGGTCAATTGCCCTTTGTTTATGAAGACAAAGTTCCATTAGCACAGGATTAAGCAGCAAGGGAGGTGGGATGGGCCATGCAAGGACTATGACAAGGCTCTGTTTTATCCTTTGCTTTTAGAGAACATCTCCCCTGCATTTTAATCCCAGCATTTGGTACAGCATGGTTTATCTGAACATGGATTTATTTTGTCTTCCATCTGAGATGTTTCTTCCTTTCCCTTCACCTCTTTGTGATAATGAATGTGCCACTGACAAAGGCCGAGGAGCAACCGAGTGGCATTTTGCCTTGTGTGCCGAGCATACTACTTCAGGTTTTCGTTCTTCTGTGCATTATTGATGTGGCAGTTGGAAAACATTTAAGGAAGCAAATGAACAGGTTCACCTTTTCTTCTTCCTGGGTTTGCAGTTTCAATCTTCTTGACAGCGAGAGCTGCAATTAGTAGTGATCTCACTTAACGAGTTATTTGAACATGGGCAGTCATGTCTTGTATATACACAAGCGCAGATGGAATAAGCCCCCTGGACAAAGTAAATTAAATTCAAGGTCTCTGCTGTGACTGGGGAGGGTTTTACTCATCCCTACTTAAAGTCTTCTTAGGTTCAATGTTTTTCTCCAATCCAGGTACAAAAACTTAGTCTGGTCCCATAATGACTTGAGTAAAATTCTTTTATTTGACTATTACCAAATTGTCTTTCTGTGGTTGTGTTTTGCATGTATCCATATGTGTGTGTGTGTTGTTTGGTTTGGTTGGGCTGTGGCATTTGCCAGCTTTATATTATATACAACATACAGTATTAGAATAATAATATTGGGAAACAAGGAAGGCACCAGCAAACTTCAATTTAGTGTAATGGTTAAGCTGTTGAATAATTCCACCCTGGATACACACTGGATGACTTGAATCAGTCAGCATCAACTTCACAAAACAGTTGATATATAAATGGTTTGGTAGAGGATATATTGATATGCATAGCCTTAGACAGCCTTCAGGAAAAGCCAGAGATACTCCTATTTCTTCTTTGAATAAAAATGAAATTCCAAAAATGGCCACATAACAAAGAGATTGTTTGGATGTGATGGGATCTTGCGGCCAGGGGTGGAAATTTTCACCTAGGAGAGTCTTCTTCAACTTCAGCACCCAATTTCATAGATGGAGACAAACAAGAAAATGCACTACCGTATTTTTAGTTCAGCTGGATGACACTCACTCTTCTCTACACAGTAAGCAAAAGTAGCATTACTTTCACAAGTGCAATTGTTCCCTTAGTTCACCCTTTATCAAGCATCTCTCTCTTTCTTCCAGGGCATAGTAAATATAATCCAAGCATTCATTTATTCTCAAATAATTCTCAATGGGTTCTGAATAGGAAAAAAAATAACACAAAAAGAAAACCAGAATGTGTTAGTGTTTCTTACTTATTTGCTTGGAAAATGCACTCTCGGTCCCCCCACCCCAATAACCATTGGGGAACCCCTCCAAATCACAGCATTGTCTTGCAAACTTTGCATTTGTCCATTAGGGCAAGGCAATTGTAATCACAGAATTCTAGGCAATATGGAAAGCAAAGTCCATATTTTTTCTTATAAAAAGCACTGATTTGACAATGCTGGTTGAGGACAGGATCAGCCCCTTCATTTTGCCTACCATAGACAGAGACTGTCTCCCCCTTTTCTTGTAATAGAAACACATGATGTCAGGAAATGGGGATGACTTTGACCTGAGTGGGTTTGCACCCTGTCCTTTAATCGCTTGGTCAATCAGATTATCAAGGCTGGGGATGGGAGATAGATTCAGCCCCCAAATCAGATCAGGGTCCCTTGCTTAATTTGGACTATAATTTACTATACTGAAAGGATAAAAATATAGTAACAAATTCATAATCTAATCCAAATACACAAACCTATTAGAGATAGTAAGAAAGATCTGCTTGGCTCAGACTTGTTTTCTATTATATCAGATTATGTATCCATTTGGGTCAACAGTATCTTCTGACTGGCAGAGATCATTCTCATTAAGTGGTACTCGATCCTTTTAAATAGTGATACCCCTGGATTCAAGCTGACCTCTTCATTATGCAATGAGCTAGTCTTTTCTTTGTTTGGCCTGGTACTGAGAACAACAAATAGCCTTCGACTTACATCCATTCATTTAGTGACCATGAGAAGTTACAATGACGCTGAAAAAAGTGCCTTATGACCCTTTTTCACACTTACATCTGCTGCAGCAGCCCCATGGTCAGAATATGGACACTTATCAACTGGCCTGTATTTATAACAATTGTGGTGTCCCGGGGTCATGTGATCCCCTTTTGCGACCTTCTGGCAAGCAAAGTCAATGGGGAAGCCAGATTCACTTAACAACTATGTTACTAACTGAACAACTGCAGTGATTCACTTAAGAACTGTGGCAGGAAAGATCATAAAATGGGGACAAAAGTCATTTAACAACTGTCTCATTTAGCAATGGAAATGTTGGGCTGAATTGTGATCATAAGTCAAGGACTACTCATATCATGGTCACTAAGATCTCCTGGGTATGACTGTGTGTATTTTCCACTCCTTTCCCCCTTTGAAAAAAACGAATCCAACTTTTCTAGGTGGCATTCAACATGCCAGCTTCCTGTTTTTCCAGTCCTGCTAAGAATAAAAATGTAGCCTATTGATTGCATAGAAGGAAGGACAGTTCTGAAAATGAATAGCAACCAAAGCACAGAGATAAATGTAGAACACCAGCAAAGCACTGTGCCATAACTCATACTGTTCGATAGTTTGACCTTTTTATTGTAACACAAAGGACAGATTTTGCTGGTTATGACCATTACATACCAGTGATTATACACTTGGTCTCCACCTTTTGCCTCTTCTGTTGTTGTTTTTTCAGCAGCCCCCCACTATTCTCAGAGTGGGAAGCCTGGGGCTTTAGGAGCTTTGGGGGCCCCACCCCAATACATTGGTATAATTTTCTGCCACGTTGAAGCTGGAAATATATATAAAAAAACTGCAACATAGACCCTAACATTGGCTTAACTGAGTGTCAACTGCCTATCTTCAACTTCTTTGAAGCTGGCTAGCAACTGCCATAACCAGAGGGGAGGGGCACTTGGGAGAGGAAGAGTGCCAGAGGTGTGAAGGAATCTTGTGGGAAATTGGGGAGTATGGACCCTGACAAGAATCAGAGGTGCTAAACTGAGTCATCTTCCTCCTTTTCAAGGACACCGGCCCTGGGAAAGGAAATTGCTATGGCACCAGAGGCACCACATTGCCAATACAATGGAACAGGACCTGATTGGACTCCTCTCCCAGGGGGGAGGGTTTTGGACACTGGGGATTGCTTTCAATATATGATTTTCGTGTGGCTTTTCTTCAGAGCTTGCCTTGCTCATGCTGCACTCAACATCTCTAGTAAAAGTACCTTTTCTTTAACACCTATGGAGTCCAGGGTCATCCTTTCCTGGGGAGCAAGTTGGGGCCAGTCTGACACAGAGGTTATGTACATTTTTAATTCTTCCAGAATGGGGACCCTCCAGAAAATTTGAGCAAGTCCATGTGTTTGATGAATCTCTTCTCATGTTGCACCATGCCTCTCCTCACTGTGCTCTTGCCTCCCCTTCTCAAAATGTGCACCTCTTTTTCCTACAAAATGTGCTTTTGCAGGAAGGTACCATAAATCTATGTTTCATTGCTTTCCATCGCCCTGCAAACCTTACTGCTAGAGGTCAACCAGAGGTCAACCAGAAAGTTTGGAAATACCAGCATGCACTGAATTCCCCTGTTCACTGTTCCTTTTTGGTATTCTTTGGCAGATGCATTTTGCCACCTGTGGCCGGAGACCGATGTAAAGTGAGGCAAATAAATTTTGACAGGAATTTCAAATGGCAATTTCTAGGCAGATGCAGGAAGAATGGCTACCCTGTTTTGTGTTTCTGATCAGCAACCAATGTAGATTAAGAACAGGCTGACCACAAGACAGGAAACAACGAAAGCTGCTCAGTTATAATCATTAATTATGAAGATATCATCATTCATGTTTATAATCTATGAAATGTCCCAGTGTAATTGATTTTTGAAGTCCAATGAATTTTAATGACTAGGCTACAAACGGTGCTTGTGCAAGATGTCATTTGAGAGCATAAGGGAAGGGAGCCACCTGCCCTCCCTTTGATCAGCCCGGGCTACTCCTAGTTTGAGGAAAGGGGAATAGCTGCATCCTCCCACGTCTCTAGAGGTCAATCTTCAATTACAAAATTGACAGCATGCTCCATTTGTTAAGAAGAACTGGTGTAAGGGCAGCCAATCTCTAGCTCCAGGCCAAAGGACACTGGCATACTTCATGGATGCTTGTAATTGTTGCAGCCTCACTGGTTTTATTGAGAAGAGCTTGGTGCAACTAGAAGCACAGCTTTACACTTGCAAGAAGCCACACATGGAGCATACAACCACTGCAGATATTTGCCGAGCAAGAATAAAAAACTTGGCTGGGAACTTTTCTGGTTATTTCAAAATGGAAGCAGGATTATTGGCATAATTGCTAGTAAGTTATGTCTGAAGTTGCCAACAAGGCATGATCTCACCAAAAAGACCACTTGTTTCACATCTGGTTTTTGAGCCAGTGGTCAGGAAGGCAAGAAGCATAACTCTTCTGTTGTCAGGTACAACATCTGGGAACATTTCATCAAGTTCAAAGCACAGAAAAAAGAAATTATTATTGCTACCTGTACTACAAGATTCTAGTCAAGTAATGGTCGAAGCTAATTTGATGCTAGATAACAGTCAGTGGAATTTGGGGGTCTTTTTGATTTAGGTTTCTTCTGGCAATGAAATGACTCCAAGCCGGTGACACATTTAACCCTGCCTTATAGCTCAGTTTGCTCTTCTCCTACATCTATCAATGTATATTAACTAAAAAATAATTTCTGCCCTTGGCTTCTACTCCAAACCATTTCCCCTCCCTGTTTAATCACAATCAACCAAAGTTGTAGTTTTCAGAGTTAGCAGTGAGACACATTTCTGTTTCTTTCAATATCTCTGTATTCATACTGTATTGCAAATTAAATAGCAGCAATATTTAGGGAAGACTAGGGCCTGCATGCCTGTCCACTGTAAATTGATGGTGGACAAGTTCAAGGCTTTTCAGTGCTGTCTCTTCATCTCATGCTTTAACTTTTAAATCTTTTTGGACTGGACAGCCCTTCAAAGAAGGCAGCTTTCAAGGGAGAACAATCCTTTCACATCTCTTCAAATAGAAGACTATCTTCTATGAAGAAGGCAACAGCCACCCCAACCAGGCAGGACTTGTTACCGACCATCCTCTCATTTGGGCAATCCCAAGTCAACTGTCCACACTTTCTCCCTCTCACCAGCCCCAGAGGCTCCATTATAAAACCCATATGTCTTACTCTCTCCATTTTCAACAGACTGAAAACCAGGCCTTTGAGCTAGGTAACTCTCTGAGTCCCCAATAGGTCTTCCACTATAAGTCACATATCTGCCTGAGACCACTTGCATTTTAAGTCAATGATGTCATGTCTTCATTACTTGTGATTCACATGATACAAAACCCTATCCTGTCCTTCTGTCACTATTTCCTCTTATGCTGTCCCTCTCCAAATGCTTTTTGACTATTGCAAATCCTGAGGTCCATAAAATTATATTTGTTCCATTCTTGTAGGAAACTTTCAGTTGGGAAGATATATCTGCTTAATAAGAGACAGGAGACATGAGCAGAGTAGAGGCATCTGCTCTGAAGGTAAAGGATCTCTCAAGACTCTGGTGATACTGCCTTGATTGCCCTTCCTGTGTCTTTGTTTATGGAGAGAGTAAACAGTCAACTGTTCATCCTGGGTATCTCATGTACCAGAGTGAGCATCATTTAAAGATTAAGGTAGAGATAGGCATTACATCTTGGAAGAATGAAGAGTTAAGATAAGCTTTAATTCAGACCAAGTGACATGGGGGAAAATAAGTGGACTAAGGTACACATGAAAAATAAATAGAATATCCTGGTTTCCTTCAAAATTGCAGATGAGATAATGATTGATGATGATGATGATGATGATGATGTTATCCATTCAGTCATGCCTGACTCTTGGCAATTCTATGGGCTAGGTCTCTCCATATCTTCCAGTCTTGAGTTTTTACAATGGATTTTTTAAAAGCAGCATCAGTCTAAGCCTAAAATATAATATTTGTATGATTTACAAGTGATCTTCTCCCACCATAGAATCTATGTGGCCCATGGTTATATTGTGAACCCAAATGATACAGGCAGCAACAGTCTCTTGTTCCAAGTATCAACAAAATCCCAGCAGTGTTCCAGAACATTGATCTCAACCTAGCACACAGTGGCCAGTGAGGTTGTATGAAAGACTGTATGATATATCTAGGGAGCTGATCCAACAGCTTCACAAAGGGCAGTAGAACAGAAGGATGATATACACTGGCAGCTGTGAGGATTGACCTCACAGCTGCATTTTAACCTTTTTTCCTGACCTATTCAATCTTCAGTTTTAGTCTTTTCCCTGCCCTATACCAGCAGTGTTTTTGTTTTGCATTACAGTATGGCAGTATGTTTCATTTCATTTCAGCTCCGCTAGCCTAATTCATTCGTGTTTGTTTTCCTCACTGATGAATAGATGTGGCATTAGCAAGATGTTTTGTACATCCAAGTATAGAAAGAATAATCAAGGAACATTGAAAGATGTTGCATCTGTGTGAGAGAAATATTGATGAACGCTGGACCTTGTGAGGTGTAGTGCTAATTAAATAGAAATTGTATCATCTGCTAGCTGTCAAGATCTAATTGAATTAGAATTGAGGAGGTAAAATTTAATGCCAGATAATACAAAGACAACAAGGCTTTACTTGAAACAAAGCTAGTTCCTTTTTCTCTTAATTTTCTTCTCAGAAATAAAAGTATGAATCTTCTCTTATTTAAGAAGGCAGTCTAAAAGCACTTTGAATTGGCCAGGAAAGGCTCACCCACATTGTTTGCTTACTACATCATGGAGACATCTTACTTTCCATTTGCTGAGGACATGTCCTCACACAAATATATATTCTCTCTCTCTCTCTCTCTCTCTCTCTCCCTCTCTCTCTCTCTCTCTCTCTCTCTCTCTCTCTCTTTCTCTCTCTCTCTCTCTCTCTCTCCCTCCCTCCCTCCCTCCCTCTCTTTCTGTGCATGTGTGTAAAAGAAGTCAAGTTATGACACTGTAAAAAATGATAGGGGTCTGATTATGTGCCTGAGGCTATCACTTTAACTGTTTGACCTCTCTGCCCCCCAGGATGGACTTTCCATGTCATTGCTGAGGCAGGTTAAAGCCAGCACAAGAGCCCTGGCATAAGTGTTTTTTGGGGGGAGGAAAATGGAATAAATAATCATGGCACATGGGAAAGAGAGACTGCACCCATGCTTCAGGATCCCTGGCTCAGCACCAGCTTTGCAATCCTATTCAGACTGTGGGGAAAACCAGAATCTCAGACACTGCAGCCAGTTACATTCCCCCCCTTTTAAATGGGTAAGTTGCTTGGTCAATCTAAAGTCCATTAATGTTAGGCATATGGTGATAGCCTACAATGTTGGGTTGAAAATATATTAACCATGATGTTGTGACTTTAAGATGTTCATTGTTCAATGGGTGTGTAAGTGTTCTCATGGCCATAAAAGGGAGCTTGGAACGTAGCTTCTCTCTCTCTCTGAATTCACTGCTCTCTACTATTACTGTTTTTGCTCTGTTTTGCTGTACTGTTGGTTTACTACTGTGATAAACCTGTACAACTGTGTATTGACCTCTGAACTGGTAAGAAGACTTTGTATTTTGGATTACTCCTTGGACTGTTATTTTTGTGTATGACCTGGATTGTTTATTTTTGACCGTGCATTTTTGTTCTTTACACCACCTCAAAAGTAAAGTACTTTTTGCTTTCACAACTCAGTGTACTCTTGTGGTTACTGTGTGACTCTTACTGCTCTCAGTACCCTTCCTTGTCTGTTCAACTCCTTGGTAGCACAAGGAGCCCTCTGCACAACAATTTCTTAACAATTAAGCCCTGAAACTGATGGGCATAATTTAAAAGGAACCTGTTCTTGTGCTTCTGCAACCTGCACCCCAAGGAATTTCCCACCTTGTAGCTGCTTTTCTCAGAGAAGTCCCATCTTCCCTACTCCTCTTCTTATGAAATGTTTATTCCTCTGTAGGTGTGGCTTCAAGATTCAGTTATAATTTTTTTTAATCTCTCCTACTCTTTTAGACCCTGACACCAAGTCTTGTTATGTTACCTCACTGTGGGTGTAGGTGCTGTGTTTTCTTGTGCAGGATAAATGAGTATATAATCTCAGATATGAAAGACATCCCAGTTCTCCAGTTGAAGCAAGCAGGCACCCATATTTAAGAGCAAGTTTATTGGGAGATTCTGGATGTAGATTATTACTTTAGTAACAACAGCAAAGGCATCATCTCATACCAGGTGGGAGAGGTCACCGCTCCAGTATTTTACCATGAAAAACCACATGGATAGAAACAGTGCTTTTTTTGTAAAAGAAAAAGGTGCCGGAACTCACACATGTCATACAACCCTCCTTGCCTACCATACAAGGTTCCATCCAAAAAAGGTGCCGGAACTCCGTACTGAGCGTTCTATGAGAAAAAAAGCCCTGGATAGAAAAGAGAAAGTGATTTGAGGATATAGTACCAGATGATGGATCCCTCAGGTTGGATGCCACTCCATATGCTCTAAAGGAAGAGATGAAGGTCTTTGAAGTACTAAAGGTACTTGTGATACCACTAAGTTAAAGACTTTGAAGCATTTAATCAATGATATTGCCATGCAGGAGAAAGAAAATCCAAATCCATACATACCATGTTACAGTGAGAACATGGGAAATTAAGAAATCTGAACATGGGAAAGTAAAAGATGAACACAGTAAAAAATGAGTCAATACAGATTGACATCTTAGGCATCAGACCATTGAGATGGACTGAAATTGGACACTTTGAGTCAGAAGATCACATTGTTTATTACTCAGAACATGAAAACAAAGTAGGATTGGTGTTACTTTCATAGTTAGGAAGGATAAAGCAAGAATGATATTTGCTTGCAATGCAATCAATGGCCACATAGTATTAACTATTTTTGGGGGGGGGATAACTTTTAATATGACTGTTAGCCAATCCTTTTGCAGATTCGGGAGAAGAGTAAGCTAATCAATTTTATGATCAAATTTGAAATTGACAGTATGCTATCGATCAGAACACTAGAAGCCTATTTCCTCTCCTCCTTCAGTAAATGAGAGAAGTTTCAACTGCTTCTGAAAGTTAGAAAAAAAACACATTATTACTGATATATATTGGATAATTGAGAAAGACACTGAGATATTGTGGGTTTTCTTTATCTGCTTCATTGATTATACAAAGGCCATCAATTGAGTTGATCATGTCAACCTGTGGTTGCAGACCCTGCTCAAGCAATGCTTATATGCTGTGTCCTGGATGGAAGGGACGGAACTGCCAATAATCTTTTCAGCCATCCTTACCACTCTCTGCACCGCCTTCCTGTCTGAAGCAGTGATGCTTCCAAACCCGACTGTGATACTGCTCTTGATCATCCCTCTGTAGAAAGTGGTAAGAACAGAGGAAGGAAGATGTGCTTTTCTCATACAACACAGAAAATGCAGGCGCTGCTGTGCCCGCTTCACTAGTGTCTCACTGTTGAGCGACCAAGCCAGCCTACTTGTTAACTGCACATCCAGTAATTTGATTCTGGTAACCATCTCCACAGGTGACTCATTGATGCACAGAGGAGTGGCCTGCCTTTTCTGAAATTGACAATGATCTCTTTGGATTTTCAAATGTTTAAAACTAGGCTGTTTTACTTACACCAGTTCACCAAACCCTCAACCTCCTTGTGGTAAGCACCCTCATTGTCATCTTGAATAAGCCCCACTAGGAACAGAACATGGTGAAACAGTCTGCCTGTCAAGTTTGAAAGTGTGGTTTTGCTTCTGCAGTAATTATTGCTTCTCAGCTTGTCAACAAGCTTGGGGGGTGGGGGTGGGAAGGAGGAGGGAAAGGATTGGAATGCAGACTTCAAGATTAAGAGAGAAGACTGTGAGACCCAAGGACAATTCACGGGTGTCTGAAGCATTTTCTTATAACAATATTTTCCCATTTAATTAGACAATGTGACCTGATCCAGAGGGAGGAGAGAGAATTATATGCTTTTACTTACTATGCTTGGGTGGGGTTTAATCAGAGCTGGTTTTACTTTCATACATGTCAAAATTATGTACTCGATAAAGTTTTACGTTAAGAGATTGGAAAGGTCTCAAAGGTGTTTGGTTGGTTGGGTTCATCAGTTGGAACCTTGACACTGACTCCAGGTTGCCAAATATGTGAGACAAGGCAGTATGCTTTTCCTTTATTTATTCAGCCGATATATGAAATATATATTGAGGGAAGTGTAATAAAAAGAAAATAGCTGTGGTTTTAAAATTGAAGAAACATCAATAACCAGTGCTATATTGATGACCTTATTCTGCTAGTTGAAAATGCAAATGATCTACAAGCTCTAGTAATGAAAGTCAAGGAGCTCAGTGAAAAAAATGGGACTAAAACTCAATATTAAATAGGCCAACCTATTGACAACAGGTGCAGCATCCAGCCTTAGAATTGAAAAATGAAGATATTGAAGTGATGAATAGCTTCCATTTTTCAGAATCAGCTATCAACAGTGAAGAAACCTGATATCAAGACATACGCCATGAATTAGCAATTGATAGAGTAGAATGAAGGCCTTGAAAAAGATATTCAGGTACCTACAAATCATGCAGAATCACACATCCAGTGGGTTTCCTTACAACACTCTAGGGAAGCAAAAACTTCCATTCAAAAGTAGGATAGAAAGAAAATATACTGTTCAAAAAATAAAGGGAACACAAGATAAGACATCCTACTATTAAATACAGTACATTGTGTTGTTTAAGTGTTCCCTTTATTTTTATTTTTTGAGCAGTATATATGCTTTTGAACTCTGGCAAAAGCATGGCAACATAGCTCTATGTATGTGACCAAAGATGGAAGGAGGAAGTTTGCCAAACCAAATATGGTCTGATCATGTAGCATAGAGGCAAAATCACAAAATGTGTACATCTCTCATTAAAATCACTATTTTGAGTTTGGGATGGGACAGGTGTGCTTCTGTTAGGAGACAAGCTAGAAGTTGCCATGGAAGGCAGGGTGGCCCAAGAAGATGAGGCTATGAGAGAAGGTGATTTATTTATCTGGATTTCCTCCTTTAGGAAAGGGGAGATAGTATCTAAGTGTGAAAAGAAGAAAAGACTACACTTTTGATCAGAAACAAAATAACAAGAAGAACTAAGGGTTTGGATTCTGTCAATTAACATTGATTAGAGATACTTGATATTTTGGTAGATATTTATATGCTTGTCTAGTTGGAATGTGAATGTGTAATGATCTCATCAAAGAGTTCAAACAAATGTAAATATCACAAAATGCCAATGAGAACAAATCTGATTAAATGTTATTGTTCTGACTTTTTATTGTTTGCAGAAGTGAAATGCGTGTAATATACAACTCTTTTTACATATGAGACTGGAACAAGACAGCGCCAATAAATCGATGTCTTACATGTTTAGGAAGGATGTTCCATAGCAAATCTATAAAGGTTTCCCAGGATGGCATTTTAGAGGTGCCTTTTCCTTCCATAAATGCAGCCAGTTTTAGCAAGCTTATTCAGGAACACTGCCAGCAATATGTCCTTTTCCCCCAAATCTCTCTTAACCTCTATTGTGGAACAAGATGGAGGAAGAGCTTTGATTAGCAATTTGCATATCCACTGTATTCAGGTATAGCTGTTGTTTGAAGAGGACTTATCATGTTCAAGATAATAGTAAAACAATAACAATGAATGTCTAGTCCTGTCCAATTATGTGTTACCAAGGATATGTAGTTATACGCATTGATCCAATGCAAGGGGGCATAATCTGACTGGACATGCTCCACAACCCCATTGAAATTAGCATGGATGCATGCCCACTAGTCTGGGTTTGCACAGCTTCTGTTCATTACAGTGGGGTTACAAAAAGATTCCAGGTGTATTGTACCAGTGTTAGTATCAGAATGTCAATATTTGTGGATAACTCTTCACATAATTTTCTTTTTTGCAGAACATACAGAACATAAATAGGCAGGAATATGTAGAACAGTTCTTACTGGCAACATGCCCAACTGATGTGGTCCTAATTCTCTGCATATAGAAATATGCATAGACAAAATGAAAAGCTTTCCTTTGGCACATATTCATAAAGGTTTGTTTTATTTTATAATTAACTGAATTGATAAATGAACTTTACTTTCAATACATTTATTTCCAGTTAGACCTGATTTATTCTGCACTACCAAGTGCAGGTGAAAACTTTAATTAAGTATTGGTTGACTGTGATTTAGCACATGAAGTGAAACTGAAGTAGGGATAAATTTGATTCCAAAGGTGATGCATCATTTTGAGCATAAAATATATTAAAAGTATTGGGCAACATATTTCCTACCCTATATATTACTTATACAAATGTGCCCTGCTGTTTCTAAAGATTCCTTAAATGTTTTCTAAATCACTTATTGACTTAAACTATTGAAATAATGTTCAATATGTATATAGGATAAAGTATTGTTAACAAGGCCTTTAAAACTCTGTAAATCTGAAAACTACACTGAGAAGCTGGAACGGTGACAAACACAAAGTATTCCTAGAATTAATATAGCCACTAATTAGGGCTATCAGCAGAACCTGACTGTTGATGGTCACACAAACACAAAATGTTGACTAGTTTGACCTGTTTCAAGAAATAACCTATAATTCATCTACAGGACAGTTCTGTGTTTCTTTGATCCAGTCCAACCACTTTATTTATTGCCTTTGGCTTCTATTTCTCTCAATTGTGCAAAGCATAGTTGTTTTCCCCTGGTCAGTCACACTCTTGCATCAATGTGTCCAAGGTATGGGAGTTCCTGTTGCTGATCATAGCTTCAAAGAAGCAGCAAGTTTTTATTTGGTTCAAGATCAATTTATTGGTTTTTGTTGCAGTCTATGGTATTCTTACTACTGTTAGTACAAACAGTGGAATTTTGTGTGAGATTTCAATAAAACAGAAGGAGGAGAAGAGGAAGAAGAGAATGGAAGGCCAGCGAGATGGATTAGAGACATCCTTAGCTAGTCATGACAATGCCAAAATGACAAAACATACTTTGTGTCTTTATGATACAATGACCTGGACGAAGGGTGTGGAGAGAAGAAATTAAATTTACAGATGACTCAAAACTAAGAGCTGTGGTAAGAGAGAAGATCCAAAAAGATTTGGATAGGCTTGAACTGTAGATGACATAAAATCCAACAGAAAGAAATGTAAAGTCCTGCATCTGGGGAGGAAAAAAAAGAAAACATAAGTATTGGAGGTGGGGGGAACCTATCTTGGCAGGAATACATGTAAAAACAATGTCGGTATTCTAATGGAATACAAAGTGAGTATGAACCAGCAATGTGGTGCAGTTGCCAAAAAAGTAAATGCTATTTTGGGATTTACTAATATGGCCATTAAAAAAAATAAATGTTCCACTTTAGTTTGCCTTGGAATATTCAGAAGAGAGCTATCAAGATGGTAATGTTACAGGAAACAAAGGGATAGTTAAAAGAACTGGGTATGTTTATCTACAAAAGAAAAGACTGAGAAATAGAATAGAATACTTTATTGGCCAAGTGTGATTGGACAGACAAGGAATTTGTCTCCAGTGCATAAGCTCTCAGTGTACATGCAAAACAACAAATACAATCATAAGATACCAATAGGAGAAGGTAGTAGAAAAGATAGAAGGGTAATATTAATACAGCCATATTACATTGGTAAATATTCTTCGATGTAAGATAGTACTGTAGTAATTAGGTGTTCAGCAGAGTGATGGAACGGGGAGGGGGGGACTGTCTTTGTGTCTTGTTATTTTGGCATGCAATGCCGTATAGTGGCATTCTGAGGGAGGAGTTGAAACAGTTTATGTCCAGGATGTGAGGGGACTGTAGATATTCTCTCAGCCCTCTTTCTGACCTGTGCAGTATACAGGTCCCAATAAAAGACAGGCTGGTTGCAATTGTTTTTTTTTCTGCAGTCCTAACTATCCATTGAAGTCTGTACCTGTCCTGTTTAGTTGCTGTACCAAATCAGACACTTATAGAAGTACACATGACAGATTCAAAATTGAGGGTTCCTTGGTGTTCTCTCAGCTTGCTTGTTTTCTTGCAGATGTTTCAATACCCAAACTAGGTAACATGATCAGTGCTAGTGATGATGTTATCTAGTCTGGGTAATGAAACATCTGCAAGAAAACAAGCAAGCTTAGAGAGCACCAAGTACCCCTCATGTCAACCCTGAGCTACAAATATTGTCCTTAATTAGACTCCATAATTCCTCTGTAGAACTGTATCAACAGTTCCTGGGGCAATCTGAACTTTCTGAGTTGATGCTGGAAGAACATTCTTTGTTGTACCTTTATAATGATGGTTCTAATGTTAGGTGTCCATTTCAAATCCTAGAAGACAATAGAACCCAAAAATGTGAAGGTATCTACTGTTGATAGTGTGTTCTCTAATATTGTAAGAGGTGGTAGAATAGGAGGGCATCTCCTAAAATTCACTTTCATCTCTACAGTTTTAAGTATGTTCAGCTCCAGATTGATCCAGCTACACCACTGTGCCAGTTGTTCAACCTCCCATCTGTATGCAGACTCATCACCATCTTGAATGAGACCAATGACTGTTGCATCGTCTGCAAACTTCAGTAGTTTAACTGAGGGATCCTTCGAGATGCAGTGATTGGTATAGAGAGAAAGAGTAATGGAGAGAGTGTGCAGACCTGAAGGGGTCCTGTGCTAACTGAATAGGTATTCACTGTAATTTTACCTAGCTTCACCTGTCACTTTTTGTCAGAAAGCCTATAATGCAACTACAAGTATGGACTGGCACAGCTACATGAGTCAGTTTAAAGTAAAGATTCTCTGGGATAATGGTACTGAGTGCCAAGCTGAAGTCTACAAAAATGGACTTCAGGTCATATCATAAATATGACAGCAGTATTCATATTTCTACAGGATTCTTACACACAGAACAATCTAGAAAGAATGGATTGAAAGCTTAGAAAAGTAGATTCAGGTTGTTATTAGATAAAATGTCATAATGGGAAGCACTTTCAACCAGGGAAATAGGTTACTTTATCAAGTATTCTCTTTCATTAGAGGCCTTTAAATAGAATTTTGATAGCCATCTGCCTGAAATACTTTAGTGACTATTTGTTTTTTCTGCTTTTCTGTGATTAAAAAGTCTCTTGCCTCTTCCCATACCTCCTCAGGCTCTCTTTCACATCAATTAAATGTATTAAACCTGTTCCTTACACTTGTTCATATGGCTTCCAGGTCAAATCTTATTGGCATGTAACTCTGTTTAATTTTTTTAAAATTTAATCCATATAAATAATGATTCATGGGCTGTTCCACAATCCACACCTGGAATTATCTTGCCTGACTGGATTTCAGTCCTTCATCTTTTGTTTCTATTAAGCAGTCAAACTGATTGTAATGTTGTGCATCTGGTAATATCCCTATGTAGAATCAGCTGTTTGAAACAGGTGTTGGCAATAAACAAATCTCTTCACAAAAAATTATTAACCTATCTCCTGTATTATTGCATTTGCCCAGGCCAAATATCCTAATCCCACATGCCTTAATTTCTTCAACTTTTGCCTTCCTTCCATTCTTCCATTAGTACTACTACGTCCTTTCTAGATATTGCATTTAAGACCTCTTGAAGTTTGCTGTAGAATTCCTGTGTCTTCAACCACTGTATCTGTAATAAGTACATGTCGCTGTATAATATTTAAGCTCACAGGATATTCATTAATTCTAATAGATGTAATATATTCAGTTGTATTTGAGCACTGCTGAAATACTGCTCTTTTTGTCACTTAATTCCCCCATATGGTCTAACTCTAATACTTTAAATATTTTACCATGTAATTATCATGTTTAAAGTGGCCTATTCTCGTTCATCTAAGTTCGTTTATTTCTAAAACATCCAGTTTAGTGTGCTTCATTTTTATATTCAAATTTTCTTTGCTTTTTGTCACATTCCATATCCTAATTCTGGGAGTCTTTGTGAAACGAAGAGTTTCTCTTTCAGTATGACCACCAACAGTGTCCAAACTAACTTTCAGCATGCCATCACATCCAAATCTAAATGTGAATGTTCAACATTCTTCTCCAATAACAAGATGAGTGATTTGCAACTTGTTATGTATTGGGATAAGTTGATTGTAAACTGTGTGTGTGCAACGGTTAACAGCCGTTACGGGTAAGCTCCAGACAGCTTGTCTCCGGAGCAGTTACTTTGCATTTAAGGATAACCCTACCTACCAGAAGCTTTCTTTTATGCAAGCATCACTCTCAGTATCATTGAATCAAGTAAGTCTTCCATCTATATCAAGGTGATAATCTCCTATGTGAACCTGTATGTATGTATGTATGTATGTATGTATGTATGTATGTATGTCAAAGCAACAAAGGTGATTAGGGGTTTGGAGGCTAAAACATATGAAGAATGGTTGCAGGAATTGGGTATGTCTAGTTTAATGAAAAATTAAGAATCTGTCATCTTTTGAAATGCTGCTTATTTTCCAGAATACCTAAAATGTGTTTAAAATATAAATAAGGAAAAAATAGCAGACATAACACTTAATTGAGCAAAATGTCTATTCTGGTCCCAGTTCTTTAAAAATAGACCTACAGAAACACGCACAAGGATTCAGCCTTCTAAGGAAAATTGAAAACTAAAACATATGACCCCAAATTAATAAGTTGCTATTCCATCACCTCAGAATCAATGGAGCAGAATAATATCAGGCCTCTAATAACAGCTTAGTAAAATGAATGGCTTCAGCCTCACCATGAATTACTTTAAAGCAGGGGATTGAGGAATGGCAATAAAAACAATCATTGATTTCCATCACTGGCCCCTTCAAGAAAGTACAGTATCAGAAGTAAAATATGATTCCATTCTGTTTATAATTGATGCCATGCCTGTTTATAATTGTATATTGCTGACAAGATGGGTCTGAAGAGAAAGCAAAAATAAAAACATTTCAGATAGAGATAAGTGGAAAAGTTATTGGGCAAAAAAGAGAAAAACTCTCAATGACTACAATCTTCCAAGTCCCTAGTGTAGTCTCATTAATAACTCATTAACCCAGACTAGCTAGTTCAGCTCCATTAATCAAAATAATATGATTAATAGCACTAAGGAATCTGGATAGACTTCAAAAAAACAAATATAAGTGGTACTTCTCTTTGTTGCTAAGGATGAAATTCTTAAAACAGATGTTTAGCTATTCCTGCTTGTTCTAATACAGGATGGTCCAGAAATAAGTCTCACTGGTTTTAGCAGCATGTTCTGACTAGAAAGCAGTGTTTGTACACTTTCACTGGAACTGTCCTTCAGGAAAATCAGCGACCATCTTGACTTTTTTGATAATACTCTGCAGACACCCACAGAGAAAGGATGCATTCGTTTGTTTGTTTATTACTTAGGGAGTCAAATTTCAGACATTTTTTTAAAAAATATATATATATATACAGATTAAAAAATAAACAAAATACTAGAATATAAAGGATAACAATGGAAAAGAATCATGCAAGACTAGAAACAATTAATGAAGAACAACCAGCAATTTAATTTAATTTCATCAATTTAGATGCTCCCCTGACTCCAGCAGATTCTGATTTGTTCTCAATATAGTAGCAATAAATATAAAATTAGTAATCAGAAACCAGATAAATAAAGGACAAGAAAAGGACAAAACAACAGCACCAACAACACATCCCACAAAGCTTTACCCTTCTACCCAGGGTGGGAGCTACACTGATTTCAGGGGAATCTTTGACATTTAAACTAAAACAAACTCAACCAAAAACAAACAAACAAGAAAAGAACATAGTTTAAAGACCCTAAGAGAACTTAAGTTATTACAGCATCTTGTCACACCATATTTGTTCTTTTTGATGTCTTACATTGTAACTGGTTGAGTTTTATAGTTTTTAAAATGATTTTATATATCTTTTAACTGAGTGGATGTTGCCCAGAGTTGGTTGAAAAATGGACAGTTATATAAATGTTTCAGACAAATAAATCCTACATATGTATGCAACGTTTCAACGAAATCTCATCCATCATCCTCAGGCTGGTGACTTCAGCTTCGTTCTTCTGGGAGAAGTGTGTGATAGTGGCTGTTTTTTCTTCTTTTTTAAACTGCCAGAGGGGGTGTGTTCTGTGGGTGGAGGCTTGGCTGTGTTCTGATGGGGTGAAGGTGTGCTCTGATTGGATGGAGGGTTAGCTGTGTTCTGATTGGGTGGGAGTGTGTTTTGAATGGGGGCTGTGTTCTGATTGGGTGGGGATGTGTTATATATATATATGTTGTTGTTAGCTGCGAAGTCGTATATATATATAGGTGTGTGTGTGTGTATATATATATATTTGTATATATATATTTGTGTAAATTACTAACAAAGAATTAAGGGAGACTTTGTTAGTAATTTACACAAATATATGAGCTGTCTGGTGTGACTACTGCCTGTTTGATGGCCTTCAAGATAGGCTGAAAACAGGAAATAAAGATTTGCCCCATGTTTGGGGCCTAGCAAGGTAATCTAAATAGTTAACAAAGTATCTGATATATATATATATTAAAGGTAAAGGTTCCCCCGCACATGCGCGCTAGTCGTTTCCGACTCTAGGGGCCGGTGCTCATCTCCGTTTCAAAGCTAAAGAGCCAGCGCTTGTCCGAGGATGTGTCCGTGGTCATGTGGCCGGCATGACTAGACACCAAAGGCACATGGAACGCTGTTACCTTCCCACCGTAGTGGTTCCTATTTTTCTACTTGCATTTTTACGTGTTTTCGAACTGCTAGGTTGGCAGAAGCTGGGACGAGTAACAGGCGCTCACTCTGCTATGCAGCACTTGGGATTTGACCCGCCAAACTGCCGACCTTCTGATTGACAAGCTCAGCGTCCTAACCCACTGAGCCACCACGTCCCTTTATATATAAATAAAATGCGAAAATGTAAAAATAAATTATTTAATATTATCAAAGAATTATTATTCTTTGATATTATACTATACAAAGAACATATTGCTTCATTTATTGATTAGTTGAAAACAATGCCTTTACCAAAATGAATAAATTACACATTTCCCAAAAACATTTGTTAACATCTGGATTAATAGCACTTTTCCAATTTTTTCAATATAACTTTTTGCAACCACAAACCTCTTCCCCAAAGACAGTCAGATTCAGGAGTTTAGGGATATAATTTAGTATCATGTTAACCAATGGCTGGAACCATCAAACCTGACACATGCTAGAGCATAGAAAAACTCAAAGAAGCAGTGCAAGATCAGAAGATGTAGAGAGACCTAGCCAATAGATTCACCAACAGTAGGACATGGCTGTATGGATAACCACCTCCTCCTCCTCCTCCTCCTCCTCCTCATCATCTTCTTCATCTTCACCATGTTAACATTTTTAATGTTTAGGAACTCCCCATAAATCTACTTCTGCACATCAAAGCACCACTCTAAAAGAATCACTAGCTCAAGTAAATGTGCCTATTTCTCTCTAACTTCCCTTTCTGTCTCTTTTACCCAAAAGAGAATCCTTTAAGTTTATTCAAAGCAACCCAAATCCCAACAATCTGCACTTCTATTTACAGCAGATGCAACTACTGTGTGGAGGGAACATTGCTAATGAAGGCAGGTACAGTATGTTTTCCCAGGAGATGGGACAAAATTCTGAACCATATGCTCTGCAACAAGAGAAATCAGGTTCAGTGAACTGTTTGCTTTCTATTTCTTTGGTTGGCTGTCCCACTTTTGGTTTTTAATCAGGACACAAATTCTGATGAAGTAGTTTATGAGTTAATGTGTTGCAGATTTCCACCATCATAGGCCAATAGGCAAACATACCTTATTTGTCTTCATTTTCCCCTTCACTTTGGAAATTAATTGCTTCTTCTATAAATATTTTTTTCCCATTTTTTCCATTGATGTTGATCCATTGATTTGATAGTTATCTGTTGGTCTCAAGATGTCTGTTTCCTGGCGCATTAAAATAATTACTCTCCTTACTGAGATTAACATCAACAAAGGATGAATGACTCAGTCTATTTTTGACCTGCATAAGACTTTTAATCTTGAGTCAAGTCTATTCTGTCTGATTTCCTCATCAGCCTGTAAATTTAAAATATGGTTCAAGCTCTATCACTAATATTTATTTTTAAATGCCATTTTCCTTAACATTTTTCAATGCATGTTTTGCAATATGTTTGCAAAATATTATATGATATATGATATATATCAAGGATAAATGTCATTCTTTAGCTTTCTTTTCTTTTGTTCCTATCCAGGTTTGTTTTCTCTGCCATCTCTGTTCCTTTCCTTTGTGATGCTTTTGTGGTTTTATATTGTTACTTGTTTTCAAATGCTTTTAACAATTTGTAAACTATCCAGAGATACTGGGAGTTAGACAGTGTATAAATTTAAGAAAAATTATTATTATTATTATTATTATTATTATTATTATTATTATTATTATTATTATTATTAGTCTTGAATATAAATTTCCCTAATTTATACATTTTGTGCATTTTCCCATAATTTTTATATCAAACCTGTTCTAACATATACATTTTGTAATAACTTTTTACAAAGACTATAGTCAAGGAAATGCACAAGGTGTATGCTCTGTTTTAACTGACACATTGATTTGCAGTACAGTTTTATTTCATTTCATGTATATTACTTTTTAGTTTGAATGTAATTTTTTTTAAAAAGTCATGATTTAAGTGAGATATACTGAGGTTTCATTTTTGTGATCATATGTTCCAAATTTCCTCTCTAGACTTAGGTTGCTTGAGGTCCTGCTCAATAAGTTATTTTGATCTAAGTGGAAATAGACATACAGGATTCTTGATTATAGTTCTTCCACTGAGTCTGGACTGTAAGATCTTCTTCATGCTTAGTAGATGTATTCACTACTAATCTTCTTGACTTCAGTGTGTGCTTGATGTTATCAGCCCAAAGGATGCCCAGGTATCTGCAGTGATTTTCTTCATCCAGACTCTTGATGTACTTGCCACAAGGCATTTTGATTTCTTTGGTTTTCATTATTTTTGTCCTGTTGATGGTAAGGGTGGCACAATTGTCCAATGCAAACTCCATTGGCTGTTATATACAAACAGAGTTGAGCAGTGACTCCAGTTCAGATGGTGTTTTTCCATATAGCTTCAGATTGTTCTGGTAAAAGAGATGGGATAGTGTGGCAGATGTTTTTGATGTTTAATAGCCATGGCCTGACTTGTTCAGTATTGTTGACAGAGGAATCAATATGACGACAAACAATAGTGATGATAGTGAGTCTCTTTGAAAGATTCCTTTCTTGATGTCAACCATTCCCAGTCTATCACTTTTGACCAGCAACTGTGTCTTCCATCATGTCATTAAACTTTGCACAAAGCTTCTAATGTTATTGTGGTTGGTCACACAGTCAGCCATAGGTATGGTTTAAATCTGGCATTTTTGTCCACTTATCAAGTCCCTTCCAAAGACCTGAGGTAGGCAGATGTATCCTACACAATAACCAAACCAATCACAGTATAAGAAAAATGGCATGCTAGAGCATCCAGGTTGCTTTTCAAGTTCCATCAGCCCCGAATAGCATTGCCAGTTACAAAGAACTGTGAGAGTACATTATGATAATGATAATCAAGAGCATACAAAGACCTTCCAAATGGGAAAAACAAATTAGACTAAAAGAATGAATAGTCTTAAGAGGATAAGGGAGCTTCCTGAATTAATTTTTCAGCCTAATTGCATTTTTACAGGATGTCAACATATCTAGCTATAAAATTACTATTACAAATATGAGAAGGTAACAATTCTATTAACCCAGATAATTCAACCAAATTAAATAGCTAAATAATCTGAATAAAAATAGCTATGTCTATTCATATCAAGCTATAATCCAATGCAAATCGTTTGTATGGTGGCAGAAGAGTCTGGAAGTCATGTTTCCTCCAAAGCCAAGAAAGCTGTAGGTTGATCTAGTGTAAAGGAGCTTCCTATATCTTAGGGCCTCTTTGAAAAGTGTGCTATGCTGAAGTCCAAGTTCAGCATATATAAGTCAATAGAAATCATTATATTCAGACCTGCAGCTATTGTGTATATCATCCAATCACTATAAACAACATTAATCCCTCCTAGTGCAAGAGGCCGGATGCAAAAGAGATTGTAGATTTATTTCCGCGTCAAACCATAAAAGACATTCCATCATTCTGGAATCTTTCTCATTCACAATTCCATCTTTGGTTTCTCTGCCATATCTCATCATTTCAGCACACCATATCAAGTTATCAGATTTACTGAGCAGTCTGTGATGCCCAGGGTACATAAATAATCTCATATAAAATGAAGATGGATTTTAAACTGACACACCCATAGATGTGGAGAGAAGAAGACTGCATGTGAAAGAAATGTGTAACTATTTATAACAGAGTGATATAATGGAAAAATAAATTATGTGAAAAGATGAAGGTTTTTTTAGCCTTTCATTATTCTACTCACACTAAGAAAATATTTTTAAATCATCAGGTCAACCATACACATTATTTGTTTTATTTTTTATTATTTGAAAAGGAAATACAAAGAATCACAAAGAAAAAAAAGAAAAAAAATGATATTGACAGACACAAAAAAGGGGGAAAAATCAATAAAACATTACAAACATACTTGCTTACAAATTATACTCTACTCCCTCCTACTGTGTCCCAAATGTTAATTGCGGTAAGTTTAAAGAATTATTTCCAAATTCCATTTAAGTCCTTTAATTTATTTATTTATTTTCTTAGAAACTATACAGTACTCTAAGAATCTAAGTTTGCCCTGTTGTGTAATATGTAAAATATCATGGAGACATTCTTATTTACAAAATTATTTGAGCCACTTACAGTATGGGCTGAGTGCTGGGATGAAACCCTTGTATTTTATGTGACTTGAAAAGCAAAGAGATGTTGCAAGATTAAAGTAGAAACCTCAGGAAAAGAAAAAGTACTTTAAAACAGTCTGCCAGGTTTTGAACCAACCTTTTATTTACAAGAAATGGAGTAAAGCTGTGGTGGCGAACCAAAGGCACACATGCCACAGGTGGCATGGAGAGCCCTCTCTGTTGGCACGCGAGCCATCGCCCCAGTCATAGGCCTTCAGCAGGGTTTTATAAAACCTTTTCACTTTCAGCCTCCGCCACTGTCTGCAAAAAAAAATAATTTTAAAAAATGGTGATGTCCATTTTGCTGTATGAGTTCATGGTGAGGTAATCCTAACCCTTAGTGCAATTTTCCTCCAGTGGGATTTTCCCATGTATTCTACCAGGAAACATAGATAGGGAAGGCTAGAAAAGTTAGTGCCCTCCCAACCATACCGAACCACTCCACGTTTGTTGGCAATGTCCATTTTGCTCTATAAATTCATGGTAACTTAACCCTAACCCTAAGTGGAATTTACCTCCAATGGGATTTTCCCATGTATTTTACCAGGAAACATAGATAGGGCAGGCTAGAAAAGTCAGTGCCCTCCTAACCATTCCCAAGCATGTCCATTTTTCTCTATCAGTTCCTGGTGACCAAACCCAAACCTTAAGTGGAATTTTCCTCCAATGGGATTTTCCCACGTATTTTGCAAAGAAACATAGATAGGGCAGGCTAGAAAAGTAAGTGCCCTCCTAACCATACCCAAGCACTCTGAATTCATTGGCGATCTTCATTTTGCTCTATGAGTTCATGGTGACCTAAACCTAACCCTAAGTGGAATTTTCCTCGAATGGGATTTTCCCATGTATTTTACCAGGAAACATAGATAGGGCAGGCTAGAAAAGTCAGTGCTCTCCAAATGGAATTTTCCAATGTATTTTACCAGGAAACATAGATAGGGCAGGCTAGAAAAGTAAGTGGACTCCTAACCATACCCAAGCACTCTGAATTCATTGGTGCTGTCCATTGTGCTCTATGAGTTCATGGTAACTTAACCCTAACCCTAAGTGGAATTTTCCTCCAGTGGGATTTTTCCATATATTTTACCAGGAAACATGGATAGGGCAGGCTAGAAAAGTAACCATACTCAAGCACTCCGAATTCATTGGCGATGTCCATTTTGCTCTATGAGTTCATGGTGACCTAACCCTAACCCTAAGTGGCATTTTCCTTTAATGAGATTTTCCCATGTATTTTACCAGGAAACATAGATAGGGCAGGTAGAAAAGTCAGTGCCTTTCTAACCATACCCTAGCACTTTGAATTTGTTGGCAATGTCCATTTTGCTCTCCGAGTTCATGGTGACCTAACTAACCCTAAGTCCATGGTGGTGAACCTATGGTACATGTGCCACAGGTGGCACGCAGAGCCCTCTCCTTGGGCACGCGTGCCATTGCCCCAGTCCTAGGCCTTCATCTGGCTTTTATAAAATCTTTTCGCTTTAGGCATCCACCACCATGTGTAAAAAAAAATAGGTTCAATCAGTCAATTTCAACTTCTCTCGGGAAAGAAAAAGATCTTGCAAAGTTGGAATAAATTGATTGAACTTTTTAGTCCCACCCAGTCTGCCGCTACCACTGCAGCCACACCCACCCAATGGGCCATGCCCACCCATTTGACCACAGCCACCCACCTGGCACCCAACAATACGTAAGTGGGTTTTGGGTTGCAGTTTGGCCATTCGGTCTCTAAAAGGTTTGCCATCATTGTACTAAAGCATTCGTGGCAATGATAGCTTTAAAATAATTTTAGAATGCAATACAACTTTTTAAAGCTCATAACTGTGCCTGTTTGTATGTGTATTCTGATGCTTCTCTCTCTCTTCTCTCTATTCCTCTCCCCACTCCCCCCATATTTAAAAATAGAATACAAAATAATAGTTGGAAGGGAGCTTGGAGGTCTTCTAGTCAAGAGGTAGGCAACCTTGGCTCTTTTATGACTTGTGGACTTCAATACCCAGAATTCCTGAGTCAGCATGGCTGACTCAGGAATTCTGGGAGTTGAAGTCCACAAGTTGCAAAAAAGTCAAGGTTGCCTATCCCTGTTCTAGTCCAATTACCTGCTCAAGTAGGAGACCCTATACCATTCTGGACAAATGGCTGTCCAATCCCTTCTTAAATGCCTCTAGTGATGGAGCACCCACAGCCTCTGGAGGTAAGCTGTTCCACTGATTAACTGTTCACATTGACAAGAAACCTCTCCTTAATTCTAGGTAGGATCTCTCTTTGTTAAGCTTCCATCCATTACTTCTTGTCTTTCCCTCTGGTGCTTTGGAGAATAGATTGAAACCCTCCTCTCTGTGACAGCCCCTCAAATATTGGAAGACTGCTATTATGCCATCCCTAGACCTTCTCAACTGTTCATTGTAAGGTTTAGCCTCCAACCTCCTAATCATTTTCATTCCTATGCATACCCACCCTTCTCACAAGGGTATAGGAGCAGGAGAATTGTTCAGCAAGAGGATTTGGTAGTCTGTTCTCTACAATGAATGTCTTGCAAAGTTAAGATCTAAACTGGCTTAGATTCAAGCCAACAGACATTTTAAATGTTAGCATTTCCTCTGTTTGACATTGTTAGGAAACAGCCAGATTCATTGACTTCAAAATGCTTACGGGCAGTGCTTTTTTTGTAAAAGAAAAAGGTGCCGGAACTCACACATGTCATACAACTCTCCTTGCCTACCCTAAAAGGTTCCATCTAAAAAAGGTGCCGGAACTCCGTTCTGAGCGTTCTATGAGAAAAAAAGCCCTGCTTACGGGAATGAACAAATACCAGTAGAGCTGGGCAGCAACAACTTAAACAGTAACAGCAGATATGCCTTTAAATGCCACTGGTATACTGTAGAATAGGATCAGCTTTAAAGGGCATAGGAAGGAGCTCCCTGTGTCAATATTTATGCCAAGTGGTATACAATTCCATTCGTGGGTCTGAGCAACCCTTACCTTTTTGCTTGCTTTTTTAGTTGCAACTGCCCAGTTTAGAGAGAACTTTCCACTTGAAAACTTTGACTTCAGAAACCCACACTTAGTCACAAGGATTTGAATTCCCTTTAAAAGACATTCTGCTTTTTTTTGTTATAATTGCAACTTTTATATTTTTATTTGTTTTCTTTGTTAAATTATACTATAATTGAAGATGATGATTTTCTGGAATCAAAAGTTGAAAGAGAGAGAGAGAGAGAGAGAGAGAGAAATACAGATATAGTAACTGCATTCATTCAGACATACCCAGATCCCATAGGTCATCAGAACTGAGCACTGTGCAAAGTCCTTCCAGTTTCATTGTGAACAATGTCCTAATGATTTTCTTTTATCATCAAAAAGGGAGAGGGAAATTGATAAGAGTCCAGTCAATGCTCTATTGAATAGCCAACAGGATTCCAATACAATGTCATTTGGTTAGATTTGTACATTTAAATATTCCCGTTGGAAAGAACAAATTACCATTTGACTTACCTCTTAGTCAACTTCTTTCTGGCAGCTTATATAATTTCATTCCACGTTTTCTGATGGCCTTAGCACTCAGTGTGATGTACAGTAAATTCTGCTGGGATTTGCAAATCCTGTGTTTGTTCATTCCTATTAACATTTTAAAGTCAATGAATGTGACTACCAATGTCAAACAGATGAAACGCTAACATTTTAAATGGCCATGGACAGACTCTTACAGTGTCGCCAGTCCATAATATTTTGCAAGAACATTGCAAAGCAAGGATATACAGTTCCAGATATTCTTAGACTATGATCCCATCAACCACCACTATGGCCATATGAATTTGGACTGACAGGATGGGTTCAGTGACATCTGGAGCACCAGTCATGGTCCATTCCTATAGCAGAGGTATCCATCTACATTCCTGCAGCAGAGGCATCCATTTTATATCTAAAACTTGCTTACTCTCCAAGACACCTCTGGGGATGCTATGGATATTGAAAAATGTTTCTTTGAGTGCTGATGGCTCTGCATTCCTTGAGACTGGTGATGACAACTTGTGAGTTTTGAAAGAACAGTAATGATGTTGCACCTAGAGGGCATTTGATCCTCCTGGCCAGTACTCAAAGCTGATGGCGTCAGCGTTGTGAGGTTCCACATAAGGTTCTGATAGACTTATTTGATTCCTATTTTGGACCTGTTCCAGATACCTCTGATATGATTTTTCTTTTCATCCTATTATATTCTTATTTGAATATGTTTGGGGAGAGCTACATGCATGATTGGAACATATATACTGACAAATGAGAAGGGATAATAGATTAATAACAGTTTTTGTAGTGTGTCCCCATATGGTTACGCTCACTAATTTGCTTAAACAAAGTCAGGAGCAAAGATAGTGTAAAGGAAAATGTGTTTGCAATATCCTAAAAAGTGGGGGAAACTCAATCTAATTTACAGTTATGTTCATTGTTGGGGCAATCTATTTTTTCATGTGTGATTGTGTGTGTGTGCGTGTGTGTCCCTGCATGGATATTTTTGTTTGCTGAATGCATTAAAAACAAAACCTTTTGAGAAGCTTTTCTTCCCTCACAAATTCTTTAGGAATAGAAATGGATGACTGTCTCTTTCAAATGTTCACATAAATATATGAATATACAATACAGATAGTCTTTGACTTATGACAATTGGAACCAAAACTTCTATCAATGTGGTCATGAAGTGAGACACATCCAATTTTAAGACCTTTATTTGTTGTTATTGTTAACTAAATCTAGTTTACACCATGGACTTTACTTGTCAGAAGGCCCCTGGGAAGGTAGCAGATGGTAATTGTATCTTTCAAATTTCATAAATACACATTAATTGCCAAGTCCCTGAATTTTGATCCTGTAACTGCAGAGACCCTGCGACGGTCATAAGGACAGGACCATCATAAGTCATTTTTTTCAGCACCATCATAACTTCAAATGATCGTGAAATGAATAGTTGTAACTCAAGGACTAGATGTAGCATCCTCCTTCCCAACTAATTTATTTCTTGTTATTGACTGCCGAGTTTTGAGGAGATGTGTTATGCCGTTGGGGAAAACTATCCAAAGAGGGCAGAATCATAGATGGTTTTAGAGTGGTTATTGAGAAATAGGTGGTCTTTAAAATACAATTGGAAGTCTAAAGGGAAAATACAAGCTCCTATTTCATATCAAAGACATTAATGGCGTGTGTTATCATTTAATTACTGAGACTGTAACTGTAAATAAATCTGCATATTTAGTTCTAGACTATTTAAACCACTGCTCACACTGCTATAAAATCTGATTTAAGAAGATACTGAATCGGCCTAAAACATAATTACAGGGTATAAAAACAATTAGCACTTTGGTCATATTTTATTTTATCACAATGATTTAATATTGTGTAGTACTGGGAAACAGTTGAAGTGGCAACGAGTAATGTGTCCTTGACTCTTATTTTCCATTCAGGTATTCTAGCACACAGTATATGTCTCTTCAACTCAAACAACACTGTTTGAGAACAATTATCTATTAAGAAATATCTTACAACAGACATAGATTTAGGCATTTTTTGGACAAATCATTGTATCTCTTCCATCAGAATTACTTTATCTACCACACAGAAAAGTGATGTATATAAATTGCAAATTTGCTATATGGATATAATTGGTGGAGCCAAAGTGCTTCATGCAAGCCAGAGAGCAGAAAATTTTACTCACTTGCTTCCTCGAGAATAGATCACTTGATGATCCTCAGGCAGAACAGCTTGAGAATTCAGGCAGGATTCTGAGCCTGAGGGAAATGTTAATATGCAGCTGGTAATTGCTGCCATTTATTACAATGAATCTTGCTCCATTGCTGAATTTACTTTGTTTATTATTTTATTTATATCCTGCCTTTATTATTCTTTATTTTTAAAAAAGCCCAAGGCAGTGAACATATCTAATATTCCTTCCTTCTTTTATTTTCCCCACAACAACAACAACCCAAGGTGGGTTGGGTTGAGCGAGAGTGAATGGCCCAAAGTCACCCAACTGTCTTTCATGGCTAAGGTAGGACTAGAACTCATGATCCCCCCACTTTCTAGCATGGTTCCTTAACCACTAGACCAAAGTGTATTTTCTATCTCTTCTGTATCAGCATAAAGACCAAATTATATTTTCTATCTGTTCTATATCAGCCTAAAATTTGCTGTGCCCTTTATTTGACCCCTGCTTTACCTCTGTTGCCTCTGTTTCAGGTCACTGCAATCATTTGATTCCATCAAAAGCCTATTATATTTTATACACCTTAAGACTCCCTGTAAGGACCTGCCTCAATTAATCCTCCCAATCGGCTTATTTGAAAGACCATTCGCAACAACGTTATATTACGGAGTGGAAAAAGTGGATTAATTACATCCAGAACAAATATGGGACTAAAAAGTTTCATTTAGCATTTATATAAGTTTTGATGTGATATTAGTATTGCTTGTAGTCATTTTATATGAGCTAGAGTGCGATAGACTTAATAGCTTATTGTTGTTAGCATATGGTTGTTTATGATTGTTTTTATTTTTATACCTTGTATTTAGCTCTGGGAAGTCGGGGAGGGGGGAAGGGGAGGGGGAGGGTTAGGGAGGGCTAGGAAGGGTTGGGGGGGTGGGGGGGAGGGATTGTTAAAGATAAAATGTATTGAAAAACTTTTCAATAAAAAAATTAATCCTCCCAAGAAAGCAGAACTCTTGAAAATTGCATTGTCTCAACAGGAACTTTTATTGGAAAGTATTGATAGCTGGAGAGTAAGGCAGGATCTGAGGATTTCCCATGCAAAACATTACATTAAAAGAACCCTTTCAAACACCACCCCAACTGTCCAACTGGCTGGTTTGAATTGAGCCAATCCATAGGTGTTAAGTCATTGTGGGAAAGAATCGATAAGATGCCATTCTCAAGGCTGTCAGGTTTCTCCATGGCTTCTTCCCATCCGACTGGAGATAAGGCAGATGGCCGGAGGCACATTCCTTTCACACCCCAAGTAAGATACTTCAAAGAGGATAGAAAAAAGCAAAGGAAATACATTGCAGAGGACCCACAGGTCATCTTCCCCCCCTTTCCAAGCACAAACCTCCCCCCTCCCAATAGAATGGCAGAACCTGAAAAATGAAAGTGTAAGAAAGAAGTACATTGAGGGTCTGACACTCCCTTTGGGTGTTGTCAGAATAAATGGGATGATAATTCTTTAATGCCAGTAGATGTCCCCAAACAACTTAAGCCTGTCTCACTCATAGAATGGGCATGAGATGAAAGTAATAACCAGGAGATACAACAGAAAAAAGATGCTGCCAAAGTATGCTTCAGCCATCATCAGAGGAAAGTGGGGAAAGATCAAAGTCCTGCTGCGTCCATAAGCACACATGGCTACTGATGCATGTAAAGTTCAAGGATGGCTGAAAACCCTCTTCTGAATACTGAGCTTTTCTACAAACCTCCATAGCTGTTAATGGGTAATTCTTTTGGCAAATGATGGATTCCTGAATCACTGTTTCCCCCATCACTGTCTTTTTATTCACTTGTCATCTTCCCTTAAAGGTTTTAGTTATGATCTTTAAGTCCCTACATGGCATGGGTCCGGGGTACCTCGGGGACCACCTGCTGCCGGCTTCAACTCCCCTCCGCCCTGTGCGTTCCCACAGAGAGGGCCTCCTCAGGGTGCCTCCGGTCAGGGAATGCCGACTGGCGGCCCCCAGGGGGAGAGCCTTCTCTGTGGGTGGCCCGGCTTTGTGGAACCAACTGCCGGTGGAGCTCCGGACGGCATCGGACCTCCGAACTTTCCGTCGTGGTCTGAAGACCCATTTGTTTGAATTGGCCGGTCTGGCCTGATGGGGAGCTGGGTTTTAAATTGTCATTTTAGATTGTATTATTGTTTTTTAATTGGGCACTGATTTAATCTTTGTTTTAACTTTTGTATAGTATTGTATTTTTATTTATATGCCCTGTGAACCGCCCTGGGTCCCCAGGGAGAAGGGCGGTATATAAATTAAATAAAACATAAAACATAAACATAAACAAATAGCCATGGAGTGCCAATGCCAGTTGTCCTGGGAATAAGTCAGGAGGCATGAATTATGGGCTTTCGGATCAAAGAGATCAGCAGATAAATGGATCCAGTGATACACCTATCTGATCTGTCTGTTGATTAATTCATTCTTAATGTTACTAATTCTCTCCATGCTTAAGCAGGCTTCCTGACTGTTAATATATCTGCTGATATTATCAACAGGCATAATTCTTTGCTCAGATTAGAAATTATCATAGGGATTGCAATAGGAAAGGAAGCCCATTATGCCAGAATGGAACATGATGACAGTAGCAGAAATGCCAGTAGCGGTTCTCTTAGCCTCTCAGCTTGAAGATTTACAGTACTTGAGAGCCAAGAAGTAGGAAGAAGAAGGTAATGCAATGTTTGCAAGGGATGATGCCTATGGAGGAGGAGCTAGTGTGATGGACTACAGCAGTGGTGTCAAAGTGCCAGCCCGTGGGCCGGATGTGTCATCCGGAAGCTGCACCCACCCCATTGTCACATGACGTCGCGAGTTTGACATGTCTGGACTACAGCTAGCCACAGTTTCCCAGGAAGGAGGGTGCATATTCCAAGGCGGGGGCAAGACAAGAGACAATACAGTCCAGAGCTGGGTAGGAGTCAGTGGAAGAGACTTAGGATAGCCACTCCTTAGAATCTCCCAGAATCTCATCTTTTAGAGTGAAAGTAGTAACAATTTAGTCTGGCAAGATTCTGTTTATTGGATGTAATCAAATAAAGAACTAGCTGGACTGTCTATGTCATTCTTGGGCTGGGGCAAATGTGTTCTTCTGGACCACTCAAAGGAACATTTAATAATTTAGAAGCAAGAGGATATAAAAGTTCTAGCTTTGGGTCACTTTTAGATTGATTGGAGGTGAATAGCTACCACCAAAACCCAGACATTTCTCTTGTAAGGATGGGCAGTCTTTTGGCTTTGAAACTACCAAATGGAATGCTAGAAGTAGTGTACAAATGAGTGCCATTCACACACAAACATTTTTCTCTTGTACATATGCATATAAAACCTACCAACTTCCCTTCTGTACTCATACCCTTCTAATACAGAATGGTGCAACAACTAATTCTAATCTGGTGATTATAAGCAGATCCTGAAAACCAAACAGAGTGATCATTTTCAATTACACTACCAATTTCCAGAAGTTATTAGTGGTGGGAAGTCGCTACCTCTATCTGTCATTACAGTTCCCACTATACCTAACTGACAATTAAATCATCACCTGCCTTAGCAAAGGGCAGTGTTTGTTGCTTCCTATCATTAATAGTTATCTATTTTCTGGTTTTCTCCTAATTATGCTGATCAAAGGCCAGTTGGAAAAGTGAACAATGCTCTTCATGGCTTTATAGATCACGTATATGAGGTGACATCTGAGTTTGCTCCCTGTTTACATAAGGAAACAAAAAGACCAGAACACATCACCTCCAGTAGCCAACACCTGGCTATGCAGAGATTAGCACCAATCAAACAATCAAGCAGAAAACAATACCCTAATCAAGAAAGCAGTAGGCAAACACCACACCCCTACCCAAAACAGGCAGCGCAAGTTGCAGTATATAAACGGAGCAAACCCCACATTCACTTGCACTGATGATCTTACTTAAGTGGGTAATGAAATATCTGCAAGCAAACAGCCAACCTCAGAGAGCACTGAGAACTCAACAGTTCAACTCTGAGCTATGTACTGTATATCCTTTTCTGTTAAACTCAATCTGTGTACTTATGGATATTACATACGCACTCTTTTCTTCCAATGATTCTCCTCAAGATATCAGCAAGACCCAGGAAAGCACTGTTCTGGAAGGCATGTCAAAACACTGTTGTTGAGAATTCTAGAGACAAATTAGCTGACCGTTTCCAGTATAGCTGAAGTGTATAGATAAATGATTTCCTATCTGCAGACATGATATTTATGCAGCATTGGAATTGCATGAAGGCAACTGCCTGTTGACCTTGCATCCCTCTTCTCCTACCTAAGAAAAAACATTATTTAATTAACTAACAAACAACCACTCTATTTGGTTTCAGGATCCACTTATGATCACCAGATTAGAATCAGTTGTTACATCGTTCTTGTGTATGTTGGTACCTTCTGAGACACAGTTGTAAGTTGTGAGAAGGCTTTTTTCAGTGACGGTACTCACCACGTGTTGGTAATGTGATGATTGTTAAATGTTAGATCATCAAATCTAATTTAGCAATATTTTATATAAAATAATGGTTAGGTCCTACTGTTCCTTAATCTCGCTGTTAGTTTTGAGATAAGCCCCAGTGGAGGGATTCAAATATGTGAACAACCAGTTTTCTGTGTGGATGCCGCTTCTGGAAGTCCATTCTGGGCCTGGGCAACAAAAAATTAGCTACCTGTTCGGCTGAACTGGTGCAAACTGGCTGAATCCCACCACTCATGAGCCCTATGTACTGCATTTGGCTTGTTGAAAAAGTGTTTCAGTAATTGGGTATTGATTTTATGTTGTAATATTGTTTTAACTGCTTTGAGTGAAAGATAATAAGAGAAGCAAACATGGCATTATCACCTTTAATATTAACCTTAATGTCTCCCAGGCATAAGTAATCCTTGTCCAAGGAATCAAAAGAAAGGTTTGTCATTGTCACAGCGACAAGTATTTTCAGTACTTTTCAATATCTGCTTTTCAATACTTTCCTCCCATAATTAAAATCAGCAACAGCAGCAGCAACAACAAAAACAACCAAATTTGTAAATGCAGTCACTACAACAGAAAAAGGTGCACAGCTTTGAAAACTCTGGACAACCAAAAGGAAAAAGTAGGCCCTGGATTTCCCAAACGTGATTCTGCATATAGTCAGGACCATTCATATTTTGGAATTTAATCTTGTCCTGACTTGTGACATGAGATGCCATCTTCACAGAAATGTTCATCTGTTGAACCATTAGCATTCTTGCACGGCTGCTCAGAGTTAGCTTTCACGATCAGTCATCAGTCTGATTTGTACCAAGATAGCTTGCAGTTAAGATCTATTACTATGTATTATATAGGTTTATGTATATGGGTTAAAAAAATCAATGCTGCTGCATGCCCTAAAGTAAATGTATGGAGTCTTAATTCAGGAACCATCAACTTGGATGTTAAAGCAAAATAAATTTGTCAGCCTGAGAAGACTTTTCCTGAAAGTCACAAAGATATCAAGTGTGGCTATAAATGGGAGGCTTTTAATCTGCTAGTCTGCACTTACAGAGGTCTGGGAACCGAGGCAAAGTAAATTTAGGGGGGATATAAGTTACAATCATTCATGCTATTTGGAATGCCCTATTTCCTGGGATGGGGCAATAAGGATGTAAAAGACAATTATACTGGTTAAAACCTGGATGTGTTTTATACTGCCACCTTTCTACAAGATGGAGAATTCCCTCTGCTGCTTCTTCCTTTTTTCCACTCAGCAATGCCTGGATTCATTATTTTCAGTCTTACTTGAAGCTGTCACAAGCAAGCAGGGTTGTATCAAGTTAGCACCTGGAAGCCTGAAAAGTATAATTAGCATGCTTCCCAATGGCAAAGGGTCTTCACGTCTGGAGTTGGAGGGTTTGGGAAACCTTGCATTTCTCATGGTCCCAAAGCTTACGCTGCTGTACTTTGCAGGTTGACAGTAATAATCAGGCCTTGTTTGAAGTCACCCAGTCTTCCTCTTCCTTGTTCTCCTTCAATAAGGTGAATTCCCAAATCAGCAAGGAATGGTTCTATATGACCGAAGTCCAGTTCTCAGAGGTTTTGAACTGCCCTTTTGAGCCTCCCCTTTTAGTTCAGCACCCATAATCAGTTGTGATTTGCATTTACTACATGACCACAATCTGTCTGTTTGTCTGTCTGTTCATTCCTCCACCATCAAACATCTATTATCTATCTATCTATCTATCTATCTATCTATCTATCTATCTATCTATCTATCTATCTATCTATCTATCTATCTAAGGGGACTCTCTCTCTCTCTCTCTCTCTCTCTCTCTCTCTCTCTCTCTCTCTCTCTCTCTCTCTCTCTCTCTCTCTCTCTCTCTCTCTCTCTCTATTTTCTGTACCTACTGAATTCACCAGGGATTCATTTAATATGTACAAGAGTCTGATTTGTCTGAAAACTACCTTCATCTCAATGTTATTTTATTTTGAAAAAGAAATTATATAAATCAAGAACTTGGTTGCAAACTCTTATTTACAGCATGAAGATTTTTTTTTATGAGTAGATAATAAAATGTCGGAAAGCCAGATTTGCAGTTGGATTGCTGACATCACAGGAATATCTTGCAAAAACATTACCTTCCCCCCCAAAAAAAATATATAATGTGGCATTTCGAAACCACTATAAATCAGTTACTCCCTTTGCTCAATCAGAGGGAGACTGAAAGTGATTGGACGGTCAGATTTAATAGCTATGTTCTATCACTTGCTAGATTATGAGTGAGCATTTCTCAGTGACCTTTTACTAGCATTCAAATGGGAATTGTGACATTATGCTGAACAGAGAAGACATCCATCTAAAACACCGAAAACTGAGGGAGGAAAAAGAACACAAATGTCCACTAGGTAGTGAAATGTCCTAATCAATGAACTGGAGAGAGAAAAAAGAGCGAACATCATACATGATGGGGAAGAACTCAGAAAGGACAAAGCATGAGTTAGCTATGGAGTGCAACCTTCTGGGGGGAAAAAAGACTAAAAGCTATAAGCAATTCCTACATTTTAGTTATTGTAAATATGTTAGGCAGACAAGCTGGATTGTGGATGGGCTTGATTACAAGAATGAATGCACCTCAGAGAGATCTAAACAGACAAAGAGTGATGATCTTGGACAGAATCCATCCGTGTGGTTGCTGAGACCAGACAATGATTTAATGGCACTGAATTTATCCATCCATCCATCAAGTTCTGCTAAGGTAGTTTAGCAAAAACTCTTGGACCATTTAAACAAAGAGACACTTTGGACTCAGATTTCAGAAGAAAAGGAATCTGCATTTCTGGGACTGAAGCACCTCGCAAGAATTCAAGCTGAGCCATCTACTGCATAAGATATGGGCCTTCTTAAAACGTATTCTTATAACCTCTTCTCCTTTTGCCTCCTTGCTCAAAAAGATGTCCAAAGTCTCCAGCAGTAATAAAGAGAAAGAAAATACAGAACCATAAATAAAAGCGCCATTGAAACTACGATCATAATGCTTCAATTTGAAATTACCATCAGCCCTCAATCAAGAGTGTTGTTAGTGGAGAGGGCTCACCTCACTGGCCATGTTTCCTCAGTGCTCTTGTATGTACAGGTGATATCTTTGCCAACTACATACTGAACTGGCAGATGGTTGAACATATAGATTTATTATACCCAGTGCTTTTTTTGTAAAATAAAAAGGTGCCGGAACTCACACACATCATACAACCTGCCTTGCCTACCCTACAAGGTTCCATCCCAAAAAGGTGCCGGAACTCCGTTCTGAGTGTTCTATGAAAAAAAAGCCCTGATTATACCCATGAAAAATGTAACTATGTTGAGTCAGATTCCTAGGCAACATTACTTCATTGTCTGGGTTGAATTTCACGGCAGCCCCTCAAGCAGAAGGTTGGGTAGATAAATTATGGGACTGGGAAATACTAAAGTGGGCTGAATTTTGCTTAAAGTTGTTTGGGATTCCATTTAGGGTTTTTTTATATTAAAAAATCACAAATTGTTAAGAAAATATAGGATTGTGGAGTTTCATCCTACGTCTGCTGCATGATCTGTGGAATTGTCCAGTCCATTTTAAGATGCACTGCTGCTTGGTGGAATTGAAGAGAAGATGAAGGACCAAGCCCTGGAATAGGAAAAAAGAAGAACATATATATCATTATGGATGCTATAGTAATCTACAACATAGGTAGTAATAGCGTGTACATTTATACAAGTGCAGTAAACAATTGTTTTGATTAATGGCATCACAAAATAAGCAAATCCCATAAGATGCTGATGTTATCAAGTCATGAACCCTATTAGAAATGGCATGATTAGCCATCATTCTCAGGAAGCCTGAAGTTAATTATTAAGTGCTCTAATCCCATTTGTATTGACTGTGGGTACCCCATGGTCTTTGGTAATCCTATTACAATTTTTTTGAGGTTTTTAAATTCAGTCTCATAAATGAACGTCCTGATATGGAGTGCTTTTGAAGCAAATAAATCAGGTACCCACTTTTCAGAAGAATCCTTTTCTTCTTTTCATCCCAATACAGTTTATGAGATTGAAATAGGACCTTGTTTGTTTAGCTTTTCAGCTACCTCCCAAGCAGACTTTAGAGCAGAATTTCTACAATATGTTGAGTTTGTTTCAGCATGGTTCCTGTAGCATGGTTGCCCAACAAACAATATTATCATGAGTCATTGATAGTGAGAAGGTTGGCGTATAAATTTAATAAATAATAAGTAACTATGTTTCTCTGCCATAAAGCAAATTTGGATCATTGACCAGGTAGGAATATAGATAACCCAAAGAGGAAATTGTGGCAGCCTGTATGCAAATTCTTTCCAAGGATAAGGTTGTTTGTTGTTAGATTTATTTTTCTTCCCTTTATTACTTTACAAGTAACTCAATGTGACAAACATACATACTACTCCTTCCTCCTTTTATAAATCAAAGCCTTCAATAACATCAGCATACTGGGCCTGTCTCAAGGCACATGTGCTGTGTTCTTGCTAGAAAATGAGTTTTTGCTAGAAAATGATTGCACCAATCACCCTTATTGATTATAGTTTATACAAATGTCAACAGCTATTGATATTAGGTGCTGATATTTTTCCCTGGATATGCAAAGAGTGAAACTTAAAAAGATTTCTTCCTAACAACCTTTCCCCCCACCCCCCACTATTAATAAATACGTTAATAAAATATTCCTAGGAATTTGGGGATATTCTTGTTAAGAAATTTGTTGTGCAGAGGTCTCCTTGTGCTACCAAAGAGTTGCACAGACAAGGAATGGTACTGAGAGTAGTAAAAGTCACACACAGAAATACACTGAGTTCTAAAAACAAAAAGTAGTTTACTTTTGAGGTGGTGTAAGAACAAAAATGCACAATCAAAAATAAACAGTCCAGGTCATAAACAATAGCAACAGTCCAAGCTACAAAATCTTCTTACCGGTCCAGAGGTCAATACACAGTTTAGGTTACAACAGTAGTAAACCAACAGCAGAGCAAAAACAGTAACAGTAGAGAGCAGTGAATTCAGAGAGAGAGAGAAGCTACGTTACTAGCTTCCTCTTATGGCCATGAGAACACTTACACACCCATTGGCCAATTAACATCTTAAAGCCATAGCATTATGGTTAATATATTTTCAACCCAACATTGTAGGCTAGCACCATATGCCTAACAATTCTTTTTATATTTTTAATTTTAAAAACATTCTTGGATTTACTTGTTGCTCTAAAATAACTTTTAAAGACTACCTTAGTACTTACTTACACAAGGATATAAATGATGAATCTCCTCTCACCCCTTCTTTGAGGTCTATAATGTAAGTTATTTCAACCAGTAAGGATGAGAATCAGATGAGATTCAATGCTTTCAAATTCCATTCCTCCATCCCAATGATAAAATTTACTAGTACAAGAATAGACAGAATAAAAACAACAATATGATCCGAAAACATGATGATAAGTTACGATTAGATTAGTTTTTAATGGCCTCCATGTCAAATCTTCCTCTTCCCTATCCAAATTGACTCAGATTTTTTTTCTTCATTTTCCCATACTATATTTACTTTATAAAATGTCATTTATCAACAAGTGGTAGTCCCTGGCTTACCTTGCTTGATTTTGGAAAAGCTAACCAGAGCTGGATCTAGATTTGTGATTTGTATTTGGATGGAAGACAAGCCACAATAGGGGAACTGAAGAAATATCCTGAATACAGCTACTGTACTAAGGCAAAGAAAACTACATATGACTACATCATTAAGAAGTGAGCACAGCTTGAAGGCGACTTGAACTGACTTTCACTATAACAGATGTTTAGACTAGAAAATTTGTCTTTTAGAACATAGCTACACAGAAATATTTGAGCAAGAAAATGGTTCTAGTAACCCCCATCATCATGCTTTGCAACACAGAGTACAGGTAGTCCTTGAGTTACAACAGTTCGTTTACAACAGCTATAACTCTTTGAAGTTACAGTGGCACTGAAAACAGTGACTTATGACCATTTTTCACACTTATGACTGTTGCAGCATCCCTGTGGTTACATGATCAAAATTTGGGCACCTGGCGACTGACTCATATTTATGATGGATGCTGTGTCCCAAGGACATGTGATTACCTTTTGCGACCTTCTGACAATCAAAGTCAGTGGAAAGCCAGGTCCACTTAACAACTGCCGTGATTCTCTTAACCAGTGCTTTTTTTCTAAAAAAAAAAAACAGTGCCGTAACTCACACACGTCATACAACCCACCTTGCCTACCCTACAAGGTTCCATCCAAAAAAGGTGCCAGAACTCCGTTCTGGGCATTCTATGACAAAAAAGCTCTGCTCTTTAACAACTGTCTCGCTTAGCAACAAATTTTGGGCTCAACTGTGGTGTAACTCAAGGACTACCGATATGTTACTGTTAGTGTTTCAAATAAGAAACTTTTTTAAAAAAAAGCTTTATGAGATTTTCCATATAAAATGTGCAAGCTTCTCTGTACGTACAAACTGTGGGGATATTCCACAACAGAATGCCAAGCTTAAGGCCTTGTAGTCTCATGCAGTCACCCTGAAGGCTGTAAAAGACCCCTGAGAATTAGTCACAAAGTTTTTTTCCATACTACATTAATTCACTTACATTTTAATTTCATCAAACTATATAAACTTAATTTGAGTTTTCTTCTGCTTGTGCTTAATTTGAGTTTTCTTCTACTTCCTTGACCTGGTTCTGCCTCATTTTTGAAATGCAGTCTCTGGTGAGCTGTTAATGGGCAAATTCAGCCTTCAACAAAAAACATATTAAATATTAAAAAGTGTAGAATAGGGAGGACTGGAACAGAGCTTATAAAAACTCAACTTGTACAATGTATGACAGTATTCATAAGATAATATATGAAGGGATATCAATCTCCAGACCTAGATGGACTCTAGCTGGTGAAGTGCCAGAGGTCTGGAAGAAAACAAGTATTGACCTTATTCAACAATAGGGAAAAGTAGACTCTATGGAACTTGAGCAGACCACAAAGAGATCTATTAGTGATCTGTTTCAAAATAATTTAATTACTAAATCACGGATGGATTTGTCAAAATAAAGTCTTTCCAGACTAAAAGTTCATTTTTGATTGGGCAACTTCTTTAATCTATTTGAGGATCCTGTGGGAAAATATATATTTTGATCAACAAAGCATCTCATGACTGTCAACTCTACAAATGAGCATGGCTGCAGCCATCTTCCTTCTCATTCTTGGTTGCCACATAGAACAGAGGGAGGGGGTTGCCCAGGTGCTCCATTAGTCAAAATAATCTTCTGTCCCATGGGAACCAAGGTCATCAGCTGCTCCTGATACTAGAGACTGGGCATTGCATAAAAAGCCTGCCAAATAATCATATTGGGGAATGTAGTTGCTTGCATAGTTTTATGGGTCGGCCATTTAACTTTGTATTGGAAAATTGTTACTTGTGTATCCAGACTTGGTTTCACTCTTGACCTTGCTGATATTTTGTAACTGACAAATGTGTTCTTTGAGGAATTTGCAAGCCTCGGAGTTTTGTTTTATTCATCTCTGTTGGAACCATGACAATGACATTGTGGTTAGCAGGATCTGGAAAATAGTGCTGGAAGGCTGACAGAATATTCTAGTTCCGCATTTTTTAATTTTTTTTAATTTTTTTAATTTTTTTTATTTATTATATTCATATTTCATTTTTTGCTAATCAGTCTGAAATATCTTCACTGTTCTGTAAAGGTAATTAAGTAGTCATAACATCCTAAACATCTTGGAATTTAATCTAAACTCTAAAGAAAAGAAAACCAAATGGAGGATAGAAAAAAATAACAAGAACTCCAGAATCTCAGAGTTTACCTAAATCTTACTCAATCAAGAATCAACAGTTATGTGCCAGACAAAAAATCCCTAAGTAAAACTTACAATAAAAAAAATACCATCTGCACCTCAATAGATATTGAAGCCTGAACTGGGAATTGGAAACTGAAATTTATCTTTCTCTCTTTATTAGGAATTAAGCCATCTGGGGAGAAAAAAAATCTTTGTTAGCTTCCCTGTCTCAAATAGCTGTTTCAAATTTCCCCAACAAATTTATCCCCAGGGCAAAATGAATAAGTCACACAACCTTCAAAGCAATTTACAATGGTCATTATTTGTCAGAATGTTTACTGACTTCACAAACAATCATTTCTCTTTCTGAATACTTAACATCTATTCTGATTAGCAGAGCAGTTAGCTGTCATAGGTAATGGCATGACAATTAGTGTATATGTAGCTGGCTGGAAAATTGTATTCAAAGATGTTTATTCACAGTTCCTCATCATACTGGATAAAGAAAAAAGTACAGTGCCACGACAGGAGGTGCTGGACCCTGACAACAAGGAACAAATATTTATAAATTGAAAGATGATACAAAAGCGGGTAGAAGAGCTAACAGCATAGAAGGTGGAAGAAAAACTGAAAATGGTCTTAATAAGTTTGAGGAACAATCTGGAAAAAGTAAAATGAGGTTTATCAGAGACAAATGGAACTTAGAAATAGAACTGGTGTGCAGAGGCATTGGGGGCTGTGTGGGGGATACCTGGCTAGGCAATAAAACAGGTGCTGCGGGGGTGCCCAGAAATATAGTTTCCAAATCATAGGAAGTAATAGTTTCATCGTATTTTGCATTGGTCAGATCCCAATGCAAGCCCATTCTGTACCAAACCTTAAAAGTGATTTGGAGAAACTGATTTAGAGAAAGGCAAGGAAGATGATCAGGAGCTAGAAACTAGTCTTCTGAAAAGAGATTGAAGGAACTGGAATACACTGTTTGCCTTGAGAAAAGAAAACGAAAGAAGAGTTTGATCAAATTCTTCACATGCAGGAACAAATAGAACACTAAGATCTATGCCTACCCATTCTATTTACAGCAGTTATCCAACTGTAGCAACATACTGGTTCCTTGAAGGACACAAATTCAAAATCAAATCAAATTAAATTCAATATCAAATTAAAATGTATACAGTCCCTTTTACATCTAAAAATGCACATCAGATGGGGATTACTTTATATTATTCCCTCTCTCCCCCCTACCTTCTCTCTCTCTCTCTCTCTCTCTCTCTCTCTCTCTCTCTCTCTCTCTCTCTCTCTCTTCTTTCTTCTTTCTTTCTTTCTTTCTTTCTTTCTTTCTTTCTTTCTCTTCCTTTTTCTTTTCATTTCTTTCTCAGTATTTGTAATGTTCCCCAAGCCTCTGGGTTGTGAGAACCAAGGAAGGTATAAAGACATGAGAACAGAATTCAAACAAATCACATCAAGCCAGTCTACATGACCATGACCCAAAATAATTAAGATTAAATGCATGGTGGAACAATGCTTTATGGAATAGGGGCTAAACAGAATTCCTAAGTGAGTTCCAAAGCACAAGAGCCACAACAGAAATTACATTGTTATATTGTTATATTGCATTGAAGTTTGGATTTCTTCAAACTTAATTGGAAAAGCACTCATGGCAAAGACCTGGAACAAATTGGGCAATTTTCTTGCGCTGAAACCCAGCGCTTCTCCATTGGACAAACTACACCTATTTATTTATTTAGTTAGTTTATTTATTTAGTTACATTTATATACCGCCCTTTCCCTGAGGATTCAGGGCGGTTTACAGGGAATTAAAATCCAACATACAAAAGTTAAAACCGAATTAAAAAAATATTAAATTGACCCTGTACACAATTAAAACCCCAATTAAAAATTTCTCCTCAGCCTGGGCCCGAGAGCTCAAAGAGCCAGGTCTTCAGGCCCCGGCGGAATGATCGGAGGTTGGGGGCAGTTCTCAGCTCCACCGGCAGCTGGTTCCAGAGGGCAGGCGCTCCCACTGAGAAGGCCCTATCCCAGGGTGTCAACCGCCGGCAATCTCTCACCGGCGGGACCCTGAGCAGACCCTCCCTGTGGGAGCGCACTGGGCGAAGGGCGTTTGATGCCGGCAGCAGGTGTTCCCTCAGATATCCCGGACCCAGGCCATGTAGGGCTTTATAGGTGATAACCAGCACCTTGAATAACCACACCTCTTTCTTACATTGTAGAGATAATTCCAGATCATTGTCCAGAAGAATTATATTACGAGAAACAGCCTCCTCAAGCCTAATATTACAGCCACGTTAGTTTCTACAGGGAGAAAAGAAAAGCTGGCTAGAAATCTGTCGTGCCACGCAGAGGCACTAAACCAGCAGAAAGCATTCTACTGCTGGAAAGAGCTTGAGATGTGACAAAGGTTAAAGGCCACCACAGATGATCAGCTTCAAGAGAAGATTGCACGATTTCTTTAACACACTGGAATGCACACCTAAATCAGCCATATGGAACAAATGGCTTTAATGGCGCATTTTGTAACAACAGCACAACCTAGAGAAAATGTGGCTATAGGAGCTGGTATGACAAATGGGCCTCTTAAAAGCCTGAAGAGGTCAGGACTATAATAGTGGTGGTGCCAAGGCAAAAAGAAAGCACACAAGAGCACAGATACACGTCCAAGAGTTAGATCCTTGATGATTTTTGGCCCGTGCTTTTCTCGTTCATCGAATTTGGTGCTCAGTGATTGCTACTGCATCGGTTTCCAGTGATGATTTTTTCAAATGTAAGTCAAAACCCCCACATTTTTCTTTTTCTGTGTTGACTCATCAGGGGCAAATACTGAAACATGACATTAAAACCACTGAAGGCCAAACAATTAAAAGGTCAAGTGGCATATAAAACCTACCAATTGAGAAGATAGAGGATGCCATACTTGCCATTAGGGAGGATAAATCTATGATTGAAAGTGTTCGTTTTTGTAAATGTATATATTGGTACTTAAATGTTTGCGAACCATTTTGAATTTTCAATATGCCTGCATAAATAAGATGTAAAACATGATCTGTTTTAGAACCACACAGGTTCTAAAACTAGATTATGAATGAGTCAAGAACACATGAGTCAAAACGTTATACTTGTTCATTTATTTATTGAGGAAAATGATCCAAAGCTTATAATGTTGACAAACTGAAAGACCTTTCAACATACATTCAACAAGATCAGTTCCAAAGGCTGTTCAGGAATGCATGCACACAAACATGATGACCCTCCTCTTTCTAGATGCTGTTGTTGATCTGGGCACACCTGCTAATGCTTTTGGTAATAGTTACCAATAGAGAGCACCACTTCTTCAAGCGGAAGTTGTAACCGGTGGCGGGATTCAAATATGTGAACAACCGGTTCTCTGTGTGGATGCTGCTTCCAGAAGTCTGTTCTGGGCCCGAGCAACAAAAAATTAGCTACCGGTTCTGCCAAAGTGGTGCAAACCAGCTGAATCCCACCACTGGTGGTAACCATCTCAAAAGAACATGAGTTGGCCTAAGAATGGGGTCCTTTGGGAAGCAATTCAAATCTTTCAACCAGGAAGACATGGAAAGTACCCCTTTGCTAATCCAAAAGATTAACGTGCCACATTTTACTACGTAACCAGAAAAAACTTGATCCCACGTTTCCAAATTCTCCTCCATGCACTGACTTTGGTTATGTGATAAGTGCTACCAGTTGTGTGATCAATGCTACCAGTTTGTGATCAGTGCCATCAGTCTCAAAGTTTTTATTTTATAAAGAATAATTATGAATGAGATTTTCCAAAGGCCCAAGAATTTAGAACAGACATGTCAAACCCGCGATGTCACGTGACGTCGCAAGACGTATCAGGATTGTTTTGCCATTGCCGGCAATGGGGTGGGCGTGGCTTCTGGATGACGCATCCTGCCCATGGGACGGCAGTTTGACACCTCTGATTTAGAAACACTTCTGAAGTGATTATGATGATCGATATCAATTAGAAAGAAATACTTCTTCCAATATTCTGTATCTCATTTCTTCCAGTTTACCTAATGCTTCTAACATCCCTTGCATATTTTTTTCTTCCCTTTCGTTAAACAGTAGAGCTCTGTAACTTGATGGACTGAATCCATATTAGATTAAAAAACAAACAACATGTGAATTTGCTGGGTGTTCAGCAATAGTGCCACTAAAACAAATGCAGTTATTCTGGGTGTAAGTACTTCAGGCCTACTGATCTTTAAAGGATGGACTTTTGAATAAACATGAACAACTCCAATGCCTAACAATAAACTGGAGAAAGAAAACCAGAGTTTGGCACATAGAAGAGAAACTGAAGATGAACACACTAACAAATCTGTTAAGGGGTTGCCTGGCCCAAGGGCACTCTTAATGATGATCAATTTCAGCAGCTGTTGGAACAAATGTTTAATATATTGACATCATTTGTGTTCATTTGTAGCAAATAATTACATTACAGTTGCTTATTTTCACTCAAGTTGCTTAATTCCTGTAATAATTATAGATAAAATTGTTTATAAGATTGCGTTGTGGAATTCGGCTGACAGCAATTGTTCTTTAATTGCTAAAGATGATCCATGCAGATGGCAAAGAGCTGCACAGTGAAGAACAGAGTGGACTAGTTAAGCTTTCTTCACCTTCCAGGAAAACATACGTTGGGGCTGCATCTCCTAGAATCCTGCCTTGGAATTTCAGTCCTAGCACAGCTGGAGATCTCACCATGGGAAAACTATTCTATTTGATCCCTAAATTGCAGCCCATGGACAATGCGAATTAAACTGAAGGCAAAATGTAGCTAGCTGACCTTGGCTGATGTCAAAAATTAAACATATAAATCCTAGTTAGCAGGTAGATAGATTTCCAAGGAGGTCCTGAGCTAGAGATTAGGCTAGGAAGTTGGGGGGGGGGGGAAATATCGGAAAAGAGCAATGGCTGACCACTTCTGCATTGTTGCCAAGAAAACTACATGTATGTACTCAGTCATCATCAAACTTGATTTAAAGAATAGCAGAGTTGGAAGTGGCATTAGAGGTCTTCTAATCTAATCCCCTGCTCAAATAGGAGATTCTATATCATTTCAGACAAATGGCTATCCAATCTCTCCTTAAAACCTCCAGTGATGAAGCACTCACGACTTCTTGAAGGCAGTCCTAAAACCACTTCTTAAGAGATTTTACTATCTCATTCCCAACAACATGCAGCCCTGTTTAACATTTCTACTGCTTGAGCAAATATGGAAGCTGCCACTTTTGAAGAAGCAGGTATCCTTAATTTGAACAGTGCATATGAAATCACTCTAATTGGCCCTAGACAGGCAATCCAGCCACTCCTGATTTTCCCTCTAATTCCATGTTCCCAGTTCCATTTCCTCTGGCATCATCAATTAGCAGTGGGTTTAGGCACAAAGCTGATATCTTTCCTTCAGAAGGATTAACCTTCACAGGATCATGTGCAGATGTCAGGCTTTCATCCAGACCACAGGTGTCAAACTTGATCGTGTTATATGACATATTGTGACGTATCGCGATGTTTTTTCCTTTGTGGAGCCACGGTGGGCGTGGCCTGTGTATGACACATCCAGCCCATGGGCTGCCAGCTGGACACCCCTGATCCAGACCAATGCAATAAACTTGTTTTTGAATTCCACCAGCAGCCACTGGAGATTTCACAGAAATCCAGGACAAGGATAAAATGGTAAAGCAATTAGCCCTAGTCATGACAATGTTCACCTTGTACAAATTCTAAGGACCTCACCAGAACAAGTGTCTGTAAGTGCATCATTACCCCATTACACTGATGATGCAAATGATATTTTCTTTTTGTATCATGATGTCATCATACTCATATTCAGGGTAGGAATCCGAAAAAGTGTCCTCTATCTAGATACTCAGCATTACATCAGTTTCAGAGTTGTTCGATCTAAGTGTGAAATCTCTTGACTTAGGGCTGACTTTCTCAGTTTCTGTATTGCCGGATTCACATGCTGAAAATAGAACAGGGTTTCCCAATCCTGATGCCTCTGAATACAGAATTGGGGCCTATCAAGTGCCCGGCCAATATCCATGTGTTGGAAATCCAGATAGCAAGAACAGCTGATAAATTTCAGAGGAGCTTCTATAATGCAAGCAGAGTGCATTTGTAGGTCACAGATTTCATAATGTAAGAAGCAAGCGGCCAAGAGGCCTTTGGAGATGGGAGCATTTTGAACAGGGGTCTTCAAACTTGGCCCTTTTATGATGTGTGG